>NC_089228.1:78777671-79424337 GCF_963924675.1 Phocoena phocoena | reverse complement strand
CATAGAGTTGCTTGTAGTAATCTCTCATGATCCTTTGTATTTCTGCAGTGTTAGTTGTTACTTCTCCATTTTCATTTCTAATTCTATTGATTTGAGTCTTCTTTTTTTTCTTGATGAGTCTGGCTAATGGTTTATCAATTTTGTTTATCTTCTCAAAGGACCAGCTTTTAGTTTTATTGATCTTTGCTATTGTTTTCTTCATTTCTTTTTCATTTATTAATTCTTCATACTTTGATCCAGCGATTTTACTTCCAGGACTTTAAGAAAGCAGTTGGAAATATGTAACATTTATGAAGAACTATAGTCTTCAACGCTTTAGGTATATTAACAAAAACAGTTGAAATGAAGTAAGCCTTTAGTAATAAAGAATGAATCCAAGTGATAATATACTAAGAACCTTGAAAAACCATGGTGTAGAACATTTAACCAAAGAAGGAAATGCTTAAAATATACTGAGGAGTGAAAGGTACAGGTCACAAAATAGTGCCTCAATGAAGTCCTGATGGTGTTTATAGTACATGTACATGTGTCACACAACAGGTGATTGGGAAAAAGACCGGACGATGTATTTTAAAATGCTGATAGTGCCTATCCCTAGGGGGCTGGAGGACTGATCATATTTGTTTTCTTCATTGAGTTTTTATGTAATTTTTTTCAGTGAACATGTACTAATTTAATAACCAGAAAACACAATATAAATTTTACATGGGGTGCTAGGAATATCATGTGCTAAATAGCTTACCTTGGTTCCTCCTAAGATTGTGCTTGTGAACGCAGAGAACTACTTTCCAGGGTCTTTGCAAAGAACCCATTTCCATTAAATGGTTTAACCCCCTGCCAGCCACTACCACTATGGATTTGATGTCATTTGGCAAAGACAGACATTTGTATCTGTGGCAAATATATGCCCAGTTTGTCCATCCATCCATCCATCCATCCATCCAGTAGTTTTATCTAGTGTTTATTATGTTCCAGGTACTGTGCCAGGAGCTGGTGACTCAATGGTGAATGAGATGCAAAGTCCCTGTCCTTAAGAGTAGTGGAGGAGGCCAGACAATAAACAAGATGATCACATGTTCTGATAAGGGCTATAAAGTGATAAAAAACAATGGAGGCTGCTTTAAAAATTTTTTTTATTTCATTTTTTGTTATTATTATTTTTAAAATTGCAGTATAGTTGATTTACAATGTTGTATTAGTTTCAGGTGTACAGCAAAGTGATTCAGTTATACAAATATATTATATATATATATATATATGTTCTTTTTCAGATTCTTTTCCCTTTTAGATTATTACAAGATACTGAATATAGTTCCCTGCGCTACACAGTAGGTAGTGATATCAAATGATATTTGTCTTTCTCTGTTGGGCTTACTTAGTATGATAATCTCTAGGTCCATCTATTTTGCTACAAATGACATTATTTCATTCTTTTTTATGGCTGAGTAATATTCCACTGTGTGTGTCTCTCTCTGTGTGTGTGTGTGTGTGTGTGTGTGTGTGTATATGTGTATATATCTCACATCTTCTTTATCCTTTCATCTGTCAGTGGACATTTAGGTTACTTCCATATCTTGGCTATTGTAAATAGTGCTGCAGTGAACATTGGAGTGCATGTATCTTTTTTTTTTCCCCCCAAGGGAAAGATACTCATTTATTTATTTTTATATTTTTTTACATTTTTTTTGAATTTTATTTTATTTATTTTTTTTATACAGCAGGTTCTTATTAGTTATCCATTTTATACATATTAGTGTATATATGTCAATCTCAATCTCCCAATTCAACCCCCCCCCGCCGCCCCCGGAGTGCATGTATCTTTTTGAATTATAGTTTTCTCTAGATATATGCCCAGGTGTGGGATCACTGGATCAGCTCAGAGGAGGTTTCTCTGAAGAAGTGCCTTTTCAGCTGAGCTAAGGACAAGTGTCATTATGGAGAGTCAGGCAGTGGGGGCAGCAAGTGCAAAGGACCCATCAAGTTGCACGAACTGCCAGAGGTCAGAAGGGCAGGAGTAGGGTTAGAAGGAGGAAAAGTGGCTCGAGAGGAGCTCGGGGATGTATTAAGGCCTCAAAGGCCATAGTAAGGAGTTTGGATTCTATTCTAAGAACAGACTAAGTATCTTTCTAAAGTCCCAGTCAAGCCCCGGCAGTGTCAGGACTGGAACCCAAGGCTTCTGACTCACAGTGTCCTCAGCATGACGCTGTATTGTTGGCCTCA
This sequence comes from Phocoena phocoena, assembly GCF_963924675.1. Lineage (NCBI taxonomy): Eukaryota > Metazoa > Chordata > Mammalia > Artiodactyla > Phocoenidae > Phocoena > Phocoena phocoena. The sequence goes on along the minus strand of NC_089228.1, from coordinate 79,422,117 downwards.
GTAACAGAACCTTGGCTGGGCTGTGAGGGTCCAGGAAATTCGAGACATGGGAAGCAATTTCAGGCTAAGTGAGGGAGACAGAATGATGGCATGTGTTTTTACTGCCTACCACAGAGAGTGCATCCAAGGAGAATATCTGCTTACTTTTGGATCTGGTTGGACCGACTGAAAGAGCAATAGACCGGGACTCAGGAAACTTAGCTTCTAGAACTCTCTCTCCCACCATTTGGGCCAAATATTCTTACCACATTCCCTCAAAATAAATATTTGTGTGCACGCGTGTGTGCATGCACATCCATATCATCTATATCTGTATTTCTCTGTGTACCTATATGTCTATAGTTAAAACTGGCCAACTGTGCTCCTTAATTTGTAGGATGGTTGTGGAAGAAAACACAACATAGTAGTATTAAGAAACTTTGAGATTTTGCAAATGTTAGTCCATTTTTGACATCCTGGTGTCTCTGCTCATCTTGATGATGGCTTTTTAATGAAAAAAACTTCTCGTCATATAATCAGGGCCAAAAAAGAAAAGAAATATGAGCTAAAGGTTGTGAAAAAGTCTAAGCCAGCAGAAAAGGGTTTTAACTCTTTCAGAGCAAAAAGAACATGATTTGTTTTCACTTTCTTCTTGTATCGGGAAGCAGGGCACACAGGGTGGGAAGCAGCCTGGAAACACAGGACATTGCAAGGCAGAGTCAGGGATGCCGTGGTGCCCAGGCCTACGCCTGACATCACAGAGGTGTGAAGGACCTTCTGTACCATGGTCACTAGTCTTTCCTGGGAAGATCAGTGGCCCCACTGTGACATCTGCTTCTTCTGTCGTGTGCCTACGACTGTGGGGAACAGACTGTCTCCTCCGGGAACGGCCTGGAAAGCCACAGCGACCCTTGTTACAGCATTGACAGATATCAGCAGGGTCTTCTACTGGGGGACCAGCTGTTAGAGCACTTGCTGAAGAAACAGGCTTTGTTTAATTTGTTCAGGACTCGGTCAGCTGGAGTGACCTTCCAATGGCAGGTGATATATATTGTGTTTCTGGAGTCACTAGCAAAATGGAACAATCCACTGTGAGCTGGTGGGCATTGCTACAGGCAGATGAAAAGAGGGCAGGGTGACTTACCTCCTTTTACTCTAAACTTTGCTGATGAAGAACCTAGAAGGGGCAGAAGAAGTCTTGTTAGGAGGTGGAAGCCCATGATCAAGAAAGGTTGTAAAGGTCACTCCTTCCCTTGAGTTCAAGTCAGTATCCCAGGTCATCATATAGTGAGTATAAAAAAACCCTGCTCATATGAGTGAAGATCCACAGTTGGAAATGAACATGAGAGGGGAGCACAGAACAGAGAGGTGACAGGCAAATATTCTTTCCCTTGCCTAAGAAGCAAAAAAAGGGAATTCTGGAAAGGTAGACAACTAAGTTTACATTATCCCTGACAAAATTCCAGAATGAATTATTAATCAGATGGCTTGTGAGCCTTCAGAAATGGGAGTAGCAATCTGGGAACCGATTCACAAGGAACGAGATGGTGTGGAAAACCAACTTCATTTCCTTTCTGATGGCTTTATAAGAGATTTATAATGGCAATGGTGATGGAGAGCTTCTTACACTATTCTAGCAACCCTCCTACCCCCCGCCCCCCAGTAGCAAAAGAAAGGTTCTAGCTGCAAAGCGCAAGGTACCCTGTCACAGAATCAAGTTGCTTTGAAGTCAGGTGTTTTATTTGAAAAGTCCATGTGAATTTTGCATTCTACTTCATCATATTTCCATAGGTATCTAAATATTACATTTTAATTTGAAAGTTAAATTACTTTGCTTTGCTTTTCTGAATCTTTGCATGCAAGTGACACTCCAGGAGCAAATGCTGTGTTTATCCTGTGGCTTTGTCTACCCTTGGATGATGGCTCAGCCAAATGGATGTGTAGCTACATTACAGGCTCAGATTCAAAATGTATTTGAGCAATGGGTCCACATCAGTGAGACGACCCGTAACAACAATGAATGTAAATTCCCACATTGACATTTCAACAATAATACCACCTATGTCACTACCACCTAAAACTATAACAAGAACTGACTTTATCGGACACTTCCTTGCACCAGATTCTGGGCAGGTCCTTTTGTAGGCTTCATTTTGCTCCATTCCCCAAACACCTCTTTAAAAGAGTATCTTTATGATGAGTAACTTCATTTTGTAAACATGGAAAACAAAGCTTAGAGAGTCATGTCTTCAACAATGTCAGATGGATGGTAAATATCTGCTCGGGGATTCGAATCTAGCTGGCTGGCTTTCAAGCCTCACTTTTGCATTATAATGCTTCTCAGAAAATCGGCTGAACACATGCAGCATGGTGAAATCCTCAGGTAATTGCGGCTCTGAGACTTTGAGTTCAGCACCATCTTAATTTAAATGAACACAGCATTAGGTGCCATGGTGGGGAGGGCTTCGGTAAAGGGAGACCACAGCCTCAATGGTCAGCCAGACTGGGCTGCATAATATGAACACATTGCCAGTCTACAGCAGGTGTAGAAGACAGTGAGTATGAAGTCCTGTCCTGGGTGGATGCGGAGCTGGGAACGTTTTAGCATGAAGACGAGGAGGTGACGTAGATGTGATAGTTACCCTGCTCATTATGTCTAGCAAAGTGTGGGAGAAACCATTTCGACATTGATTTGAAAAAAGATGTTCTAGTTGGACATGAGTTATAGTTTCTCAAGCAGTAATCTTTTGCCCTTTTCATCACCAGTCCTGGTCTTCCCGTGGGATATGCCAACTTCGTGGTGATGTCCCATCAGCATCTCAAAACTTGGGAGTATTGCTCTAGGAGACGGGACCCCTTGGATTCTCATCTCGGAGTTGCCTTATTTTTGTGTTTGACTTTATGCAAATCACCAATCTCTTTGAGTTACATTTTTTATGCCTCTACCTAATTTACCGGCTGAAATGAGATCATACGTATGAAACTGTTAAAAAGTGTAAAACATCATGCATTATTATAACTAATAATCTTGGAGGTAGTTGCAACAATGCGTAAAGCCAGGATTATTCTTGAGTAAATATCACACCTGTTCGGGGCCATACCCTGCAAACTCCATGCTCTCCTCTCCTCTGGACCACATATTTGTAGACTTTCTGTAATGCTACACTGCAGTTTTTCATTTTAAATCCAGTCTGGTTTCTCTCCTTAAAGCAAGAGGACTTTTAAAGCAAGTGGCTGGTAGTATAACTGGCACATATATCGAATCTCCTTAGTCTGGGCGGTTAAGTAAGTTTAATTAATTTACTAAGTTAATGTTCCACTGCTAGCAACAGAGCCTCATTGCCATCAGCTGGGGAGAGGGAATTGAAAGCCTAAATGAGCTCATTTTTTCACAGTTGGAATTAGGGACCAGTTAGCCAGTTGTGTGGGTTTTCCAATTTCTCCATCTGCCCTGGGGGGATTCAGGCAATTCACTCCCCCATCACTGAATGTAAGAACAGGAAGAGGGAAGGGGAAAAGAAAAAAAAATTTTTTCCCCAACATTTGCTTCCATTTTTGGAACTGGAAGTATTATCTGTGCATTGCTTCTTTGGTTGGGTTTGGAGAAGCTTTTGCTAACGTTCCTGATAGAGCTGGAAAAGAGAAAGGCCTCAGTGAAAGATATTTACCATGTGCATTTTCATTGCAGGGTGTGCAGATAAAGGGAAAACAAATAAACAATAAAAGAATGGAAACAAAATTACAGAAATTTGCAAAATTTGACAAATGGTGGCCTGTGGTTGCCACAAGCTAATGGCTTGCAATGATTAATAAGAGTAAAAATAATTGCATTTCATTAAGATTGATGACACCCCATTTAACCTCCCCTCTCGTTTCAGCCCTAAAGTGGAAAGAGATGAAGTTCTCATCTATAATAGCTCCTGTACCATTACCATGGAAACTGAGGCAAAGATGGAGTGTGAGACGCCTAATCAGCCAATTACCGCCAAGATTACTGAGATACAGAAAAGCTGGGGCCAGAACACTCAGGTATAATCAAATCTTTTTTACAGACTGATTCAAACAGCTCAAATTAAATTTGTAATATTGTGTACATTAAAAAAACAATTTAGCCCAAATGGCAGCGATATATAATATTAAATGCTCTCAAACTTTGAGGAGCTGGTCTAATGCACAGCATCTGAATTCATAGCTAACTATGGTTAATCATATATTTTCTCAAAAATAAATGAGTGCTGCCTGGGCTCTTTTAAAGCAAATTCTGAACAGATAATCTCAGCATTTTGTCCTGCTTTCCGCGAGCATGTTTGAAGGAAGCTCTCAGTGGTTTATTTCTCCATGAAATAAATGGCCTACAATTTAACCAGGCCCTTCTGGAAGGTTTCCAAATCACTCAGCCATCCTCAGTTGGTGGGATGGCAGCGTCTCCTGGTCCATCCCAAAAAGTCTGCGGGGTCATCTGGTCCAGCCTCCCTTACCTCACCCATCCATTTTTAAAGCATCTTAGCCACCCCTCCAAGTGGGTTTTGTAAGAATGTGTCCTTAAAAGTCCCTTGTGGGAGATTCCACAGCCTCCCAGGAAATTTTCGAAAATTGAAATCAGAGACAAAGGGCTGTTTGGAAATGTATCAGATAATCTTTTACAACTCTCCAGGCTTCTCATGGTACACAGATAAAAAATAATATTTATTGAGCACCTACTCCCTTAGGTGTCTTTCTCTTTATGAAAGCGATCCTCAGATCTCCCTCTTTTGTCTCTTTTATTGGAACAAACATTTATTTTGAGCGCCTATTAAGTAACACACGCTATCGGAGATCCTCTCATGAATGCTGCTCCGATGAAATCTTTGCAATCCCAAACTGTACCTCCTGGGTTCGCGAGGCCTGTTTTTCTATAACTTTTGGGCTGGTGCTGAAAAAGCATGCAGTTACAAATAATGTGATTTTTCTGTCCTTTCTAAGCTGTTCCCTGTCTGCCTTTCCACCCCCTGTCCCCCGGGGTCTCCCTGTCCATCCTGTTACCTCCTAGGCTTTTCACACCCCTTTCCCAAACCTTCAGGTTGTTGCACAGGGCTGTTGCTTCTTCCTTCATTGTGTCCCCCCTGCCAAATTCACCTCTTCCTTTCAGTGTATTGATAGCTTTAATTCTTTATCTGCAGCACTATCGTCCCCTAATCACAGCCTCCTCTTCATGCCCGTGCCCCTTCTCAGCAGTCGGCTGGCAGTGATGTCTCAAAGGTTTACTGTAGTGAGTGAGGCTGCTGAATCCGCATTGAATTGTAGAAAGAGAGCTGTGGGCTGAAGGCCAGCTGTGGGACACTGAGCATTCTTTAAGGCTTTCCGGGCTTAAGTTTCCACCTGGGGAATAATAAGCTGGGTTGTTAGGGTGCACCTCTGAGCAAATGCCGGTGACAGGGAGGGAGAGGCAGGTAGCACAGGGGTTAGGGGCTTTGAGCTGGACTGCTGGGAATGGAATACATCAGTTGCTCCCTGGGAGACTTCAGGCAACTTAGCCCCTCTGTGCATCAGTTTTCTCATCTGTAACGTCGGGAGAAAAATGGTACCCACCCCCCAAATAGGGTTGGTATGAGGATTCTAGCATGTGAGCCGCTGTGAACTGCATGTCACACACAGTAAATGTCCAATGTTGGTTGTTCTTGTCCATGCTCATTTGCTAGTCTCAGTGCTAGAAAATAATACAGGATCCTTTCTCCATAGTGCTTGCTGCTTTGACCAGATCATTTCACTTCTTAGATTTCATTGAATTTCCCATCATCTCAAAGACTAATTTTGAGTTTTTTGAGGGCCTTAAATGTCTGTCATCTTTAAATGTTTATACAGCATGTATTTATTGAGTTCCAATCATGTTCAAGGTCCTCTACTATGAAAGGGAAAAAAAAATGTGGAAAGAGACCCCTCTTTAGGGGGCAGTAGGGAAGACAGGTCGTGTATGGAGGTAGGTGAGGTTCAAAGAAGGACATGAAGAGTCAGTTCATCACAGTTGGATGTAATGTTGGACACCATCTGACCAGTGACTCAGCAAGGGATGAGTTAACTGAGGTCCATAAAGAGAGGTGATCTGATAAATCACACAGCTGTAATTTGGCATCATAACCCATGCAGCCATAAGTCATTGTGGAGGAAATAAGCCAATTAATCTTTAGGAACCAGAGGGGCATGTGTCTAAACCTACTAGGCTAATGTCAGTGCCTAGGAAACTCCAGTCCTGGGATGTATGGTTGTCCCATAGATGCTGGGAAGTCTGGGGACCTTAGGTACACAATTGCCTTTTCTGGGCCTGGGAAGAACCAACACTGCCAGATGCTTTATCAGGGCTAGAGTTCTGGTCTCTAGGTCCAAGTACTATGTGAGAACCTTGGAACACTAGTTCCATGGAATGTTAATAAGTATTCTGGGATAAAAGGGTTCCAAACTCAAATACATTTATGAAAGTTGGATTAAATATATATATATATTTATATATAAAACATATATATATATATATATATATATGTTTATTGAGAGCATTCAGTATGTGAATATATAATGTAAAATTCTAGGAGAGGGCTGTAGTGTGGAGTATTACCTGAACCTGTTTGTCCACAGAGCCCTTTATTCCCAGAATTTCTTTGGGGGCTGGTATCTGTCCTGCTGCCCTCACTTTGGGAACTGTTGCCCATGCCATGCTCTTCCCCCTACCCTAGAGTGGAGGGTCAGAGTGGGGAAGGTTACCTTCAGATGGGGCAGTCAACTGAAGGGAGGTAGGTAGCATTTGTATTATGCCAGGAAGGATAGGCAGGATTCAGGCAGGCGGGGATGCAGAGGAAAGGTATTTTCGGTGGCGAAACGAGGATGCACGAGGCACTGAGGCAAGAACCCACAGGAATAGTGTGAAGAGCATGGTGTATATGAAGGGGATTAGTGAGTCGTAGGTTTGTAAAGATGGGCTAGGATGAGATTGTGATGGCAGGTTCAGCGTTTTTCCTTTAATTCATCAGGTGACAAGTAGTCCTCAAGGAGTTACTGCAAGATCCCAGGCGTGCTTTAGTCACATTGGTCTGGTAGCTGGGTGTGGGACGCCCTAGGAAACGGAGGGGAGATGGGTGAGAGGTAATCGAAGGAGGGAAGTGGCAGAGGGAGTGGAGGGGAGGGGACACATGCAATAGTCAGCAAAGTGTTCAGAGAGATTGAAAATTCAATGTGGGAGGTGGGAAAATTATCGGTCAATTTTCCCAATGGTCTTTTCAGATGTTTGAAGTATATCTATATATCTATATCTATATATCCATGCTCTTGATTCCAGAATTGTAATCTCCAGCCCAGAACTCTTTCCTGAACTTTCGATTCCCAAACTTCATTGCCTCCTGGCATCTTCACTTGGATACCGAAATGGCATCTCAAGTCTAACAGGTTCTGAGTTGAACTCCTGATCTCCACTGCTGCTCTCCCCTAGCGCCTCTTCCCCCCACCATAGTCCTGAACTGAGTTGATGGCAGCTTTTCAGTTGCTTAGGCTGTGGAGGCATCCTTGATCTTCTGAATCCCATGTCAGACCCATCAGGAAATTCTGTTGTCTGAACCTTTCATCCCACTGCTTTGTAGCAAGTCTACGGCTGTCACCTCCGCCATCATCTACTGATGATTACAGAGGTGGTCTCCCTGCCTCTCCCTCTGCCTCCCCTTTCAGTCTATTCTAATGGAGCCCCAGTGACCCTTTCCAAATATGTCAGGTAATTACACTCCTCTCAAAACCTTTCCGTGGCTCCCAAATTCTCTCTCAATAAAAGCAAGTCCTTACACTTATGTAAAGGGCCACTCTCTGCACCAGCTTCCCACCTCCAACTCCTCTTTGGCTTCACCTCTTGTTTCTGTCACCTGTACCTGGTCTGTCCAGGCCCAGCGGTTTCCTGCTGTTCCTGGAACACGCCAGGCTCACTTCCACACTGAAACTTTTGCATCTGCTCTTCCTCCTGCTTAAAATACTGTCTCCTCCTTAAAATACTGTCTTCTGCTTAAAATACTGTCTCTTTTTCTTTTTTGAATTGAAGTAGAGTTGATTTACAATATTGTGTTAGTTTCAGGTGTACAGCAAAATGACTTGATTATACACACACACACACATATATATGTATATATATATTCTTTTTCAGATTCTTTTCCATTATAGGTTATTACAAGATAATATAGTTCCCCGTAAATCCTTGTTATTTAACTATTTTATATATAGTAGTGTGTATCTGCGAATCCCAAACTCCTAATTTATCCTTCTCCCTCCCCCCTTCCCCTTTGGTAACCATAGGTTTGTTTGCTATGTCTGTGAGTCTGTTTCTGTTTTGTAAACAAGTTCATTTGTGTTAGTTTTTAGATTCCACATATAAGTGGTATTTGTCAACGGACATTTAGGTTGCTTCCATGTTTGGCTTTTGTGAATAGTGCTGCTGTGAACATTGAGGTGCATGTGTCTTTTCAAATTCGAGTTTCATCTTTTCCAGATATATGCCTAGGAGTGGGGTCACTGGATCATATGACAACTCTACTATTTTTAGTTCTTAAGGAACCTCCATACTGTTCTCCATAGTGGCTGCACCAATTTACATTCCCACCAACAGTGTAGAAGTGTTCCTCCATTCTCCATACCCTCTTCAGCATGTATTATTTGTAGACTTTTTGATGATGGCCATTCTGACTGGTGTGAGGTGATACCTCATTGTAGTTTTGATTTGCGTTTCTCTAATAATTAGCAATGTTGAGCATCTTTCTCCATCCCTTTTCAAGTACAGCCCTCTGTTTTAACTTTTTGCTGAAATGTTACTTCCTCAATGAAGCCTACTTTTACCACAAAGTTACAACCCAGCGCTGCTCACTCCATATATCATACCTACAGTTTTCCTTAGTCTGCTTTATTTTTTCCATAGTTCTTATCACCTGCTAATATATTATGTAAGATACTAATTTATTTATTATTTATTTTTTTGCCGTACGCGGGCCTCTCACTGTTGTGGCCTCTCCCGCTGCGGAGCACAGGCTCCGGACGCGCAGGCTCAGCAGCCATAGCTCACGGGCCCAGCCGCTCCGCAGCATGTGGGATCCTCCCGGACCGGGGCACGAACCTGCGTCCCCTGTATTGGCAGGCGGACTCCCAACCACTGTACCACCAGGGAAGCCCAAGATACTCATTTATCATGTTTATTGTTTTGCATCTGACTTTTCTTGCTAGAACATGATCTCCAGGAAGGCAGAAATGCTTACCTGCTTTGTTTGATGGTGTATCCCAACTACCTAGAACAGAGCCTGAATCAGTTGTACAAATGAACAATATAGAAACACAAATAAAGGCAGTTAAAAGAAGCCTTCTCATATGTTGCTTCTCCTATTCCATCCCCTGAAGAGTATATCTGAAAGGAGACACACACACACACACTCGTACACACTGGTGTACATACACTCATTTGCACACAAAGATGTTATTGCGTCATTAATACTGTTCAACTTGTATTTTTAAAAAACCTATTGACACTCTAGGGTATCAGCTCCTTGAAAAGAAGAATTTTGTTTTTTCACTGCTGTTTCCCAAAGCTTAGAACTATGCCTAATACACAGCAGATCCTGTTAAAAATTATTGAATGGACGAATGGATTTATGAATGAGTGAATGCATCATGGTCATCTTTCCATTTTAGCACAGGTACATTTGTCTCTTCTTCAGAAGACATTGATTATACCTACTGTGTATCGCCGTGGTACATGAAACAAGAGAAAAGATATTAGAAAAAGCAAAAATCTAAGAGTGCTAGAAAACACAATAAGGTGCCATAAGACAGCCAGAGGTTTTGAGGGATTTCTGAAGGATAAAGAGTGGATTGGGTTGGATGGGTAGAGAAATCACAGCAGAATAAACACAGTGCAAAGCCAGTTTAGAGAAAATGGATAGAAAGAGTCAGCTATACTTTTCAGTGGAGCTCCAGGAGAAATTCCAAACTTGAGAGGCATATAGGGCAGGTATCAGGGTAACTGAAGAAAGGATTGCTTGGGAGAACTACTAGGGCCATTTCCCTTCCTTTTCCCTCTCCCTTTCTTTTTCTCTGTCCCTGTGTACTCAGAGTGGTGGCTCTGTGGCTCTCAAGACAAAGTCTTAAGAGCAGCTCACAAAGCAAAAAGGGGGTTATTTGCTTGGGGACAGGAGATGGGTATGGTCCTTTGTGAGTATTAGGGTCTTTGTTAAACTTGGCCAAACCCAAGGCAACTCTGAAGCTCCAGGACAGACTCAAGGAAAGGAAGAAAAGGGCAGGGAAAACAGCATTCTCCTCATTTCTGCCTCGAAGGAATCCCTTTACTTTCCCTCCACTCATCCAGATGTTTCACCTAGCAATTTCGGTTGTGATAACTTGAAGAGGTTTCTCTGAACATCTGATCTGCCATATCAGTGGAAAAAGAAGTTGGAAACAGTGCTATTAAAGTTATCTGGGAGATGATTTTAAACCTAGAATCCTATACCCCATCCAATACTATCTGGAACAGAAACAAAATAAAGACATGTACGCTATACAAAATTCAGAACGTTTATCACCCCTGTGCACTCTCTGAAAAATCACGTGCTCTGGCAAACCATAAAATGAATCCAAGGATGAAGATGATATGAGAAACAAGAAACAGTAATGAACAAAGAACCTGAAAATAGCAAAACCGGAGTAAAAATGGGTGAAAATATGGCTGTGAAGCTTAACGTAGTTAACAATGAACTCTTAACCAAACTGAGGCAGGAACCTCCTGTTTCAAGTAGATATAATAAAAGGAGGACAAGAAACAGAGGCATAAACCTCCCTTTTTGATAAAGTGAGATTTTTGTAGCACATGCACAGCATTATGTGAAGATGGAAAGTATATGGGAGAATGTGGAGGACTTCATGGGGAGGGGGAAAGCCAAAATTAAGTTCCTGCAAAGGGACATTTAGATAAAAAGCAGGACAGTTTGCTCTACTGGGCCCTAGAAGAGCTTTGGATTTAGAGAAATTTAGGTACCAGGAAATGGTCATGAGGCAGGAAGGGGTTGCTTGAAATCCTCGATGAAGAGTGTCTGGAGCCCAGGACCTTGCTATTGGTGGACCCAAGCAGACATCTCTTTCCTACTCCTTCCTCCAGGAAGCAGGGGCATAATTTATGGACAGATTGATTAATTAGGTGCCTGATATCAAGCATAGGGGAGGAGGGGATGGAGAATCTTGAAGATGATTGGAAGATCTGGTTACTCTTTGAAGAGAGGTCAACCTTCCCCAACCCCGCATGAAATTCTGTCCTTTGCCCCCAGCTCCAGCATCCTGGCAATTCATGTTCTATTCTTTCCAGAAAGGAGACTAAAAGATACTTTTCTGGAGCAGTTAAACCAGAGTAAAGACCCACAGATTTGGACATTTGGAAGCCTCATGACATCCCGCTTATACAGATCGTCCACTTAGATGTTTACTGTGTTGCTCTTAAATGTGAATGGACAGACTTCTGGTTTTGGCCACGAGAGAGTGATGATTTTAGACTTACCCTCCTGCTGTACACAACTGTGAAACTAGTTGGAATATATTTCAGGCTTTGGATAATAGACGGCACAAGGCTGTGATCCTTGAGAGAAGGGAAACACACAAGGAGAGCAGCTTTCTGTCTGAGAACAGTATTCCAGGGAAAGAGACCTCAGGCAGAGAGAAGCAGTCTCCCTGTGGGAGCCATCGGAGGCTGGGGCTCAGGGTTGCTTATGTAGGTAGGAGGTATGGAAATGGAAGAGGAGGTAGGAGGGATAAGAAAATATTTAATGAGATAATGGCCAACATTTTTTCAGATTTGATGAAAAATACAATCCCATAGATCCAAAAAGCTTAATGAATCCAAATCAGAGGAAACATTAAGAGATCCATTATTGGAGTTTTCAATACCGTTGAGATGTCAGTCCTAAGTAATATTTAGAGACAATGCAATTCCAATAAAACAACCCAACTTTATTTTTTGGTAGCAGTTTCCAGGCTGATTAAAAATTTCTATGGAAATGTAATGAATAGCAAAATCTACCTTTAAAAAGAACAAACTTTGATGACTTACTCTGCCCGATTTCAAGTCTACTATAAAGCTATGGTAGTCAGTAGGAGTTCCAAGCAAGATCTCATTTGAAAGGAGGTTTCTGTTGCTAAAAGTATCTTTGAAAACTCTTGCTGCAGTGTCGTGGAAGCCAGGGGAGGGGAGAAATTGAAGGAAGGGGTGATGAGGCACATCAAAAGGTAATGTGATCAGAAGGTCCTTAGTGATGCTTGAGGCTGCAGGACAGTATTGTTGGGGAGGAAAACCAGATTTTGAGGGGTTAAGGAATAAGTGAGTGGTGAGTAAATGTAGGCAGCTGATACAGATCACAAGTAGGAAGAGAAAGGAGGGATGCAGGTAAGTATCGTGGTGGGCAGCCAGCCCCTTCCTTGTGCCCATACTCACTACCTCACTATCATTGGCGCTAGGGATGGTTTCTTATGTTAAAGGTGCTTTGATTCAAGCTGGAGTCTTCCAGAATGTTACTTGATTTGACAAGACCAAGTCTCTGCAGGTCTCTCACTCTATTCATTCTTCTACTGACTACAAACTAGCTTTCACGCCCCTGATACTTGGCTGTTAAAAGAGCAAAACCCCACTGCTTAACTTAATCCCTACTTTCTGTTTAAGGAGCTTCTCCTAGAAAATTGGTGCGATACAGTGATGCAACAAATTTTACATTTTCTTTATAATGTGTATAGCTAGTTAGAGGCTAATTTGAAACTACTTTCTAGTCCCTAATTGATTTTTTTTCTTGTATTACTGAAATCCCCACACACTTTTTCTCTTTTGTTTTCTCTCCTTTCCTTTCTTCTCCTTTTGGTTTTTCTTCTTTCCTTTTATTTTTCTTTCTCTTCTCCCTTCCCTTCCCCTCCCCTCCCCTCACTTTCTTCCCCTCTCCTCTTTTCCTTTTTTTCCTTTTCTCTCTCTTCTTCCTTTTCTTCCCTTTAAACCACCTCTTTTATTCAGTGTTTGTCTTCAGGGGTGTGTGCCTTTGGAGGGAGATGCTTTTGGAAGCAGAGTTGAGCTGGTCGTTAAGCCTGAGTGCCTAACAATTAAGTGCTAGTCACCTCCCAAGATGAATGGGTATTTAACTGATTTTCCAGAACTGTATCTTTTAACTAAGAACGTACAGCAGCTCTGCAGTTAGTTCCCGGTGTGGTAGTCTCTTCCACTATCCAGTTCTCATCCGTTTTGAGCCCTAGGAAGCTTGGCACACTCCTACCCCTTTTTGAAGTGTGATGGGCCATGTCACTTGCTTAGCGTGTGGATAGAAACACTTCATGTCTCGGGCTCGACTCTCCAGCCCTCTCTTTTCCTTTGCCGTGATGACTAAATGGTCCAGAGTGTGGTGTCAACTTACAGAGGACAGCTATTCCATCCTGGAGACTTGCCAACATTTGTAGTGGACTTTGTGTTGTGCCCATGAGGATTTGGGGTTGTTCGTTACTGCACGTCATCTAGCCAGTCCTAGCTATAGACTAATGACCCCATCTAACCTTTAGCCCGGTGGCTGATTCATTGCATTCCACATGATGCCTTTAATTCTTCTCTGTGACTCCACATGGAATGATGTCCTGGTTTATGTTCTTGGTGGCAGGGAAGACAAGATGGGACCATTAGGCAGAACTTATGGCCTGATGGGAGTTAGTGGGTAAAGCCAGTCTCCTTACCAGACTTTCCTCCCCCTTCATTGGTGGTGTGCTTCTTTTCTCACCCTGATGCCCTGAAGATCCTCTGTGGAATTTTCTAGTGCCGAGAAATTGATCATCTTCTTTTGCAGTGTTGTTGCAAACTGTGGGAGTTTGGGGAGTCGATGTGGCTATTTCTGGTATCTCCACCTGTGCTGAATCTCTGTTTATTTCCTCCTAAGAATCACTCTGGAACATTATGTACGAAGAAAGTTTGTTCCAACAGAGCATATATTTATACTGTAGTCTATATCCATATCCATAGCCCTGTAGAATCTATGTATAGGTGTTTTTCCATTACACTTATGCTCTTTCGTTTCTTTCTTTAAATTTTATTTAAAAAACCTTATTATGAAGATTTTAATCACAAGGGAAAAAGAACACGACTCAAGTAGACTTAATAAAGTGACTCACAGAATGGCTCATGGGACAGAAAAGCTCAGTCAGGAGTCATAGGCATGGCCTGACTCAATAGTTCCGTGCTCACTCATGAGATAGCTCTTCCCATGTCTCTGCCCTGCCTTCTGTGGGGTCAGATTCAACCTAAGGCTGCCTCCTCTGTGGGCAAAAGATGGTTGCCAGTGGCGCCCAGGGCTACTTGCTCCCCTATCTACATTGCGTGTGAATAAAGGGGTCTTTTATGGGTGTGGTTTCAGAAGGAGGAAGTTTCTTTTCCAAAAGCCCTCAGCAAATGTCTCTTCATGACTCATTGGTCCAAACTGAGTCATTGTACGTGACCATACTGCCTTGTGCTCAGGGTGATAGGATTTGCTGGCTGTTTTTGGCCAATTATTGCGGACCTTGGAACAGAGTCAATCCCAGCCCCCAGCACCTGGGTGAGAATATGACAGCAGTGATGCCTGGAAGGAAAATCTTAGGGCTACTGACGAAAGGTAATAGACATTGGAAGGTCAGCCAACACTTGACCATAATGGCTTCACTTTTGTCTTTATGGCTCTAAACTAAGGCTTCTTCCTCTGATTCTCCCCACTGGTCCTTTGTGATAATCTAAGGCATTGCTGTTGCATGGAATTTTGATGGGGGTGAGAACAAGGCGCCAGTAAGGGATCTGGCCAAGTGAAAAGGAAACAAAGAGTTTGGTAAACCCCCCTTAGAATTCCGTAGAGTGTTTTCTTTAAGAAACAAACAAGCAAATGAGAAAGCATAACGACTACATAAAACACATACCTTCAGTAGCCTGCAGGACTTCAAAACCAGTTATGTGTTTCTTTTGTGATGTGCGTCTTCCTGATTCAAAATGACAGTAGTCGTTTTTATGATGTACCAGCTCCCAAAGGGAGTGGCTCATCATTCAGTTCTAACCTTCTTCTAACAACAAAGAAAAGAGCAATCTAGGGAAAGAAATGGTCTGTTATAGTGTTTGTTTCTCATAATGGGTCTTCCCAGATGCTTGGCAAATATTAATTAATCCTCCCCGCATCCCTTTGTAATGAATACCTATATATACACGGGGTGGAGTAGACAGAGTCAACTGACCAAGGCCCCTCCATGAATTAATGTCAAAAGCAAGGGCCTGGACTGTTGGGCTCATGGCTCCAGTACCAGTCGCTTGAAGGCACTGCCATTTAACTTCTTTACTTCCCAGAGGGGAAAAGCATGCATGGCCAAGCAGAAGCAAATATATTTTGTTCTGTTTCTGCTTGACACCAATGAGTATGCATTGGACACCACATGATGACTTTACTAAGACAGCGAGCAAATACAGCAATATGGCCAGCAGAGAGGGCAAGTTACTTTTACACTGGGAAAATAAGATTATTGTCCTCAACCCTTCTCAAATATCATTTACAGATCACTCTCAGGGTGCCAGCCTTTTTTTTTGGCCATGCCGCGCAGCATGTGGGATCTTAGTTCCCTTTTCAAAGAAGACTTTGCAGCTATGAAGGGCTTGGATAAAATAATTCGGTAAACTTTGAAAGGGTTGGGTTAATTCTACAGATGAATAACCCCTACTGTGTGGAATGTTCTCTTCAATAGGGGAGATATAAAAACCCCAATAACTGTAGTATAAGCAAAATGTAATAAATGGGATAATAAAGGTATTCATATTTTACTATGGAAATCAGTGAAGGCCAAGAAATCTTCTGGATGGAAAAATCATTACCTACAAATTCCCTGGAAGGTGTGTCGTTTTATCTGGGCCTAAATTTATGAGGATTTGAAGGGTAAGTGGAGATAAGGAGAAAATGTATACTAGTGAAGAGACGAGTGTTACAGAATCCCAGAAGTGGGAAAACATGGTTTTTATATAAGTAATTGTATTTGGCTGGAGTGTAAAGTTTGAAAGGAATTAATGGGGAAGGGAGTCACTGGAAACAAAGGTTGGGAAACATAAGCCGTCTTGAGTGTCGAACTAAGGAGTGTGGATTTAATCCAGGAGAAAATGTAGGGCTGTTTGAGGCTTTGTAAATTTCATAGCTGCCACTTTGTCTCATGAAATATCCCTTAGGGCTGGTATCAGAGTTAGAACCGCTGGCTGAAGTGTGGCCTGACGCCAGGTTAGTACTGACAGCTCAGATGCAAGTGGATGCAGGACACTGCTGAGGCAGGAGCCCAGGAAAGGAGGCATCAGAAAGCTGCAGCTGAGAGAGGGTTGAGGATGGGTGTGCTGAAGGTAATATGGAGAGACACCCCATGTCTCGTTGAGGGACAGGAAAGCACAGGTGATTCTGTGCTGTGAGTGACAGAGAGGCAGTGTGGGACAGTGGTCAGTCTGAGAGTGGATGACCTGGGTCCTACCTCCCAGCTTGGGTATCACCTACCTGTGTGATTCTGGGCAAGCCCTTGGGAGAACCTCAGTTTCTTCATCTGTAATGAGCAATGGGACCAATGCAGCATCTTCCAAGGTGGGTTCTGTGGACAATTAGTAACAAAGAATGGCCCATTAGAAAAAACGGTCTGGGGTCAAATAAGTTTGGGAAACGCTGCAGACTCACTCACGAAGTCCACATTAAGGGGAAGGTAGTTTCATTCTGTTGAACTCAGCTTTTCCCAGACCTCTGTGCTCACAAGAATCTTACTCATTTCCTGCTTCCATGCAATACCCTTTGGCTGCCTGGGGAACATTTTGGGAAATTTTGGACTAGATCATTTTCAGGAAAGGTCCCATCCTCACATTCTCTGATCCTGTGTCACCTCTGAAGGTTTCTTCTCAGTCTAGGATTTTACAAATCCAAAGGAAGTTTTCTCCTCCAGTCTGATTGAGGGAATTTTCCTATCTATAATATAGGATTGACTTTCTCTCAGAGTTGAGGCAAGGAGTTCTTTAAAAGTGTTTTTGAAAGTGCTTTGAGATCCTTAAGGAAGGAGATCCCTGGTGGATTCATCATATGACTTCATTAGAAACGTATGCTAAGGAGCCTTCGACTTCACCTTCTAGTTTGGAATCATCATATTTCTAACGTACTCTATTAACCAGGAAAGAGTTGAGGGATTATTTTTTTCTTCTCTTTTTTGCATCTGTATATAATGTAATTTAACCTAGCAAAAAAGACACTGATTGTCCCACAGGACTTAATTAACTCCCAGCTTCATGGTGAGCTGCAGAAATAATAAGAAAAGGAAAAGTTCGGGTGTTCCATACCTGTCCACTTCCACCTCTGGTGCATAATGAGATGTCAGGAGTGGTGACACTGATGAGATGTGTAAAACATGCTGATTGCAGGAGGCGGCGAGCTGCCGGCTTGGCTCCTGGGAACGCTGGCCGGGCTGGAGGAGCCGCAGACCCAGGGAGCAGTAGTTTTCTTCAGATGACAATTTCCAGCGTCCTCCCCACCCTGCCACCTGAATGGTGGTTTTGCTAACCTTTAGCTCTGTCTTCTGCACCCTGGTCGGAGGTTATGACAATTGTCACAGGACAGATGCCATGTTTATTAAGCTGCCTGTAGCAAATCTGGACAGGTAGCGCAGGATTCTACCAGCCAGCCCTCGGGGGAGCCCATTAAGAAATTGCAGGGCTAATAAAAATCATGCTGGATAAAACTGCAATCCTCTGGTGCCACTCTATAATGGGTTGAATCTGGTTTTAAATTTTAATGGGGGCAGAGACTGAAGGTTTGAATTGGGACCCTTGTCCCAGCAGCCCTGAAAGTTGTACCTTCTTAATCCAGAGCTAGAAGAGTGCAGGGAGAGGACAGGCTTGCTTCTCTCTCTGTGCGAGGCTTCTGCACATTTGAGATAGGAATTCATTAATGTTTCTTACATGTTAACAATGGAAAAGACTCCTGGAAGAAAGCCTCACTCTGCTATGTGGCATGAAATCTGGGCTACAGCTCACATCCTCTAGCCTCACATTGATTGAAGCCTTCAGCACCCAGGCCTTGAGGGGGCCTAGAAAACGCATGGGGAACAATTCCCAGTTCCTTGGCTCGGTAAAGTTGTTATAAAACTGTCCTGTACTGGTAGCTTCTTGAAAAGGAGATTGTGTAGTTCTCTTGCAGAGCCATTCCAGCATTTAAATTCATCTTCACATTGTACCCTCTCCAATCCAGGGACCACAGCCTCAGAAGGTGATTCTTCATTCCTTTGCTGAATCCCTTCTGCTCACAGAATTCATCACTTCATCTGGATAAATCTATGGTTTTCAAACATTAAAATGGAACAACCAAGTGTATACTTGCTGTTTTGGGAAGACTGAGGAAAATGGAAGGAAAAACATAATAGGGTATTTCAGTAGTAGATATGATACCATCTAGGGAAGTATATTCTGTATTTTCCTGGAAAGAAACACTGCTATTACTAAGGGAAGGACGTAACGTTGGCTGAATAGTGACTTCTTCTTGGGGACTGAATGAAGCCCTTTACTTGAACTTCCCGTTCAACCCTCAGAATAGAGCTCTGACGTGATTACTATTATCATTTCCTTTTTTTTTTTTTTTTTGGCTGTGCCGTGCAACATGCGACATCTTAGTTCTCCAACCAGGGATCGAACCCATTCCCCTTGCATTGAGAGTGCAGAGTCTTAACCACTGGACCACCGGGGAAGTCCCTATCATCTCCAATTTACAGATCCATAAAGGCTCAGAGAGGTTCAGTAGCTTGTTTCAGGACCCACAGCAGGTAAGTGGCAGAGCAGGGACTCAAAGACAGAAGAATTCCAGAGCCTGTATTGTTATTAAAATAGTAATTTTAATAACAATAGAATAGTCATTTAGCAATATTACTAAATTAATAATGTTCTTTGGAAAAAAGCTTTCAAAGAAGAAGAAAGGAAACCTGTTCTCTTTTATAAACAATTCCAAAATAAGTATGTGAAGTTACAATATAAATTTGTGGAAGTAGATCTCTGGGTAGTGGAGAAAGTACAAGTATATGAAAATGTACTTTCCGAGCTTCAACCTCAGCAAGCGGCATGGGTATAGCTGTGCTCCCTCACCCACCACAGCCCCTTCAGCCCCTGCCTTCTTGTGGGCCCTGTCCTACCACTCGTGTTCTAGGTCCTTCCAGCGAGATTTTCTGCTTCCTGTACCCTTCTGCTCTGCCAGTGATTTCAGTGGACGTGCCCGTGTGTGGATGTGTGCTCATTTATGCCGGTGGGGTAGCAATTTGCAGTCTGAGGCTTGATATTCATAACTGTAGGAACTCTAGGAACTCTATAGGAATAAAGTTTTGTTGGATGAATACATGAGTGAACATCATTAAAGCTGATGGTCACCAGATGGAAATCAGGTCTGAAAACTTTCATTGTGAAGCTTTTAGAAACTGTTATTGAGACTGGAGACATTGGAGAAGACAGAAGTGTCATACTCTTACCAAAGAAATAAGTTGTACAAAGGGTGATTTACTCAGAAAGGCCTTCCATTTACAGAGGAAGGCATCTGGCCTCCACAAACATAATAGTTTGGCCATTTGCCAGCTGGGTTTTCCTGAGGGTTGCAGAAATAGAGATCTGCTTGACAGGTGATTTTCACAATATCTTTCTGAAATGTTTCATTAAGTCTTGATAATGTGAGTAATATTTCGTAGAAATTACTAATCTTTGCAGTACAGAGAGAACCTCGTAAGTTCCTTTGCTGTATTATATTAGTGAAGTAATTGGAGACTAGGTCCGTAGTTCCAGAATATTCAGCTTAATTTTCCTTTTTTAAATTTTCTGGGAAATGAGGCAATGTGTCTTGTAAGGTTAGGGATGGGGGTGCTGTTGAAGGAGACACACAAGTGTCATAATTTTTAGGTACCTGCCAGTATCATATTGCCCGGTAATTCCAGCTTCTCTCTTCCTACTGTTTTGAACTCTCCATTTAAGTGCTTTAGTATACAAAACAAAACAAGACAAAACACCTTTTCATCTTTGCAAAAAGGATACCTGCTTAGAGCAGAAAATGTAAAAAGAGATAATAAAAAGAGACTAAAAAAGATTCTCTACAATTTCAGCATCCTGTTGCTTTGATCCTGGCCAAGGGAATATTGGCCAGGGA
Source organism: Phocoena phocoena (assembly GCF_963924675.1). Lineage (NCBI taxonomy): Eukaryota > Metazoa > Chordata > Mammalia > Artiodactyla > Phocoenidae > Phocoena > Phocoena phocoena. Next base: position 79,401,955 of record NC_089228.1, on the reverse strand, counting down.
TGTCATGAGCCGTTAATGCTTCCCCGGCTCCTCTACCTCATAACCTTCAAGCTGGAGAGTTTAGAGACGGCCACTCCTGAGTTCAGTGTCTACAGGCACTGAGTGTAGACGTATGGTAGTTTGGTGAAGTAATTAAAAGACATGTTCTGTATGTTGGATGAATAAACTTGGAAGGGTCATAGGTTCAATGTCGGCAATGCGTGAGGGTGCTATATTCACGTCTATGACTATACACCTATCCATAAATTTTATGACTTTTTAAAGACAATTTTTAAGACTTCTTTGTTCCATCCTAAGAAACCATCCCTTTCAGTATCAGCACCGTGGAAAACTGACTGTATTATTTACTGTGTATCACACACTTCAATGGTACAATTGGGAAGAGCAGTACAGTTGGCCTATATAAGGTAATATATTAATTGGGGCCCATCTTTTTCTTTAACTTTTTATTTATTTAAAAAAATTTATTTAATTTATTTTTAAAATTTTTGGCTGCGTTGGGTCTTCGTTACTGCACGCGGGCTTTTCTCTGGTTGCGGCGAGCGGGGGCTACTCTTCGTTGTGGTGCGAGGGCTCTAGGTGCGCGGCTTGTTGTGGAGCACGGGCTCTAGGTGCGCGGCTTCAGTAGTTGTGGCTCATGGGCTTAGTTGCTCCGTGGCATGTGGGATCTTCCCGGACCAGGGCTTGAACCCGTGTCTCCTGCATTGGCAGGCGGACTCTCAACCACTGTGCCACCAGGGAAGGGAAGCCCCCTCTTTAACTTCTTAAATAGACAGTTTCAAATACACTAAAGTGGAGAGAATAACGTAATAAACTCCATGTACCCATCTCCCACCTTCAACAGCTATCAACTTACTTACTTTTGTTTTTTAAGTTTGAATGGAAGACTATTTTATATGGGTTAATTTTGAAAGGGGAATCTGCTAGTGGGAATTTTGAGGATGAAGGTAAGTTTTAACCTGGGAATCTCTCGTAGTTCAGTATTTCACACAGAGTACAAAATGCTGTGAAAAGGATGACTACGTTTCACATTTATTCAATTTTATAGGAACATAAGGGCGTTTAGATTAAAAATTATATCTATATATAAAGTTTCCCTTTGAGCATCTCTTCTTTTTTCTTTTTTAAAAAAATTTCTGTCTTCCATTCTTAATCAACTTCAACTCCTATTTAAGGTTTAAGTTCATAAAATCCAAAACTCTCCAGGTATGTTTGCATTTTATAACAATTCTTAGAGACTCAAATAAATGGTTATAATGGTAGAAAAATAGGTGGTGATGATGATTTTCGTGTATGGGCTGAGCCATGCTTGGTACCCACCAAATTCCATTGCCTGAGCAGCTAAGTGACTATTTATTAACTTTAAGGCAATAAATAGTAGCTCATGTATATTGAGCTTTTATATGTGACGGGCACAAGGCATATGACTATTTTGTGTACATTATTTTCACAGCACTATGAGTAGATATTATTAGCTCCATTTTATAGATCAGGAAATGGATGCTTCTGAAGGTTGAGAGACTTGTCCAAGGCCCCATGGCTAAAATGTTGGAGCTGGCATTTAGAAGTGCAGTCTGCCTCATGTGAAACTTCTTTTCACTATGATGCTGCCTGCTGAATAAGTTACCAAAATGATAGCAAATGGTATGGGTCCAGGGCGGTGAGGAGAAGGCAAGATGAGAAAAGGATGGAGTCGCATGGAAAATAAATTTGAGTTGAAAGAAATCTTTTACTAAAATTTCCTGTCTAGTGGAATTAGAGCAACACTCTGTGAGTTTAGTTTAACTTCAAGGGCATGGCTGAATTTCCTAAGGAACAAAAGTGTTTCAGTTTTATTTTGAAAAATTTGGCCCGGAAAGTCAGATTCTTTTCCCAGCCCATAACTGTTTCCTTGGCTCTGGAATTTGAAAAGCCTCTGAAAAAAGGGAGGGGCTTCACTCATTCCTACCTAGATTTTGTATGAAAAGATGTCCAGTGGAATAAAACAAAGAAACAGGCCAAACAAGGGAAGTAAACGACTCAGAAGCAGATGTTATCAGGCTGGGGAGGTGACATCTGCAAGTCAAGATGGCTGCCCGGTAACCACAGGCTACGCGCAGAGATAAATGGTTGACCCCCGGCCCGTGTCAGCCCACGATTGATGCCACTAACAGCCCTAGTGCCTGCCCAATGAGTTTTAAAAAAAATCTTTGATAGAGTATGTTATCTAGTTACTGGCACGAGGGCAATAACCCTGAGGGGTGAAGGAAAAGGAAAGAATAAAAGGTCAATCCAGGAGGACAGTCTCTGTCGGAGTAAATGAGAAAAAAGGATCTGGCTCCAAAGGGGAAGAAATAAATAAATAACAATAAAAGCGGCTGTGAGATGCCTGGATGGATAAGTGAGATGGCTTGTTCCCTTTGCTTTCCTTCCTTTTCTCTCCTTTCTTTCCCTCTCTCCCTCCTTCCCTCCCTCCCTCCCTCTCTCTTTCTTTCCTTTCTTCCTCCCTCTTTTTCTTGCTCTCTTTCTCTTTATTTTCTTTCTTCCGCACTCTCTCTCTCTCTCCCTTCCTTCTCCCTTTTTTTTTTAAATTAACACAGGCCTTGAGCTATTCGGGAGAATTTAACGGATGTAGCCATAGATCCTTCGTTTTTATCTTGAACTTTTCTAATGGTCTGATTAGGATTGTTAAGCCTTTTAAAAAAATGTCTTGGAGAGGTGAAATTAAAGGCCTTAATTAGCCCCCCACTTTGTCTGTGAAATAATAATTCAAGTGTAAAAGGTACAAAACAAATAAAATGAAATTCCTCTAGATAATGGAAAATATGTCATTATAATATGGTATTATTAATTGATTTGTTGTAGATATGTGAATTCAATTCTGTAGTAACTCTCTTGCCTTCCTACACACGCACACACACACACACACACACAGACACACACACCTGTAGGCGTAGGTTTTATACATTTTTGGAAAGGCAGGAATATAATTGCTTTTGCTCAGTATTGCTGCATCCACAGAATTCTACTTCATGATAATAGAATTTTTAATTGGCTCTTTTAGTCTTGAAATACATTTTGCAGGGAGAAAAGAAAAGAAGGGAGAACTGAGTTTTTTGGTCTAAAAGACCATAGCTTTAATTATGAATATTTTCTTTTTATTTGACCTGGAAAAATTTAGTTTTTTTCTTCCCTCATAGAGTGTTTGTAGAAGGTAGGATGGTTACAGGGCAAAAGGCCTGAAGGCTGGGCTGGATCCGTGGCATTAATGCTCTCCTTTGAGAAGAATCATGTTGGTTATAAAAATATTGGTCCCCAAAAGCAACTCTGGAAAGAGTGGAGAAATAGGCTTTAGGCAGAATCCATCCTTTTCTAAGGCCAGAGGAGTTTAAGGATGTGACTTCCTGGCCTTACGATATTGGTTCTCAGTAGCCAGTACTGGGTGGGGTCATCTTTAGTTGGCACAGGTTGGAAGACTTGTTTTGCCATCCTTTCCTCAGAGTAATGGAAAGAGATGAGTCTTGACGCTGGAAGATGTAGGTTCTAGTCTCTGTCAAGACCACCTTACTAAGAGGTCCCGGATTCATGGCTCGATTTCTCAGAGCCATCACTGTCCTCGTGTACATGATGGCACTAGTGCTTCACAGCATCTTCCTGCAAAGATTTTGAAATTTAGATGAGTCTACAGATGTGAAAACCCTCTGAAAGTACTAAAGCGCTACTCACCTCTTACAGGTCCTGTATCAGTGTGGGTTCCGTTGGTGTATGGAGGTGGTGGTTGGAAATAACGTGGCGCTTGCAGAATAGAGCAATGAATTGGTAGTTCCTGTAAATTTCCACAAGATTGATTAAAGTAGGGGTAGGGCGGAGGAATAAAATTTTAGGGCTAGCTGAAAAATATGTAGTGTGTATTTTTTTGGCTTTTAACAGGTTCTAGCTTGGCACCATAGAATGTATGCTGTATAATTTGGCTTGCTCATAGAATTAATATACTTGAAATACTAAATTTAAAATTAAAGTTTATTTGTCAAGAATTTGTCTTTTATTGACAAATAAATTACATAGAACAAAAATGCACAGATCTTAAGTGTATGGTTCATTGACATATGTATATACTATGAATCCCACACTCAAAATCAAAGTATAGAACATTTTCATCATCCAAGAAAGTTGATTCTACTTTGTTTTTTTTTTTGCCATAAATGGTGATGCAACAACTGAACTTAAGAAATATATCTTCTCTTTGTTTTTGTTTAAGGAAAAGTGTGAGAAAAGCAAGAAGTAAGCACCTGTTATGTGTCAGGCACTGAGTTGGTCTTCATATATGTTTGTTAACCATATATTATTATATATAACTATAATGGCCCTTGAAGAATCTCCATTTTATGGTTGAGGGACTGAACTTCAAGGAAATTATATGACAGCCAAGGTAACTCAGTGAGTAAGTGGTGAAGTTGGAATTTGAATGCGTGTTGCTACCTCAAAACCCTTTTTTTTTTTCTTCAACTGATAAGATAAAACGATCGCTGAGATTTGGGGACCCGAGGGTCTTCTGCAGAGTCAGAAATACTGAAAGTCCGCATGTTCAGGAAAAAAGGGCTAAAGAAAAAGAACTTCCCCTCCATGAGGGGAAAAAAGTGATTGGTTACAACTTTTGATTGGTGGAACTCTTTCTGTTCCCGGGGTTATATTTTTCCCATAATTTCAGATTTCTGAAAACTTTACTATTATTGAGACAGTTTTTATATGGCCCTAGATTGTTCTTTAGGGCACAGGTGTCTGTGTCTGGAAACAGAGCAGTGAGCCCTGGCCCCATCACTTCCCAGTGTTTTGTCCTTGGGCATCCTTCTTAGCCTCTGCAAGTCTCAGTTTTCCCATCTGTAAATGGGACTGATAAGATAGATGCCTCAGATGGTGGTTGTGAGGTTCAAATAGGGTTATGACAGCGCAGGTCTTAGTGCAGTGCCCTGTGTCTGATGAATGTTCAATCAGTGTTTACCATCATCGTTGTTGTAATTGTCATTCCTCCAAGCCTCATGCCTTCAGCCCTGAAGTTTTAGTTGGTTTGGTTTTTATTTTGATATTTTCCAAATTCAGGTCAATTGAAAGTCCTCCCCAAATGGGGGGGATCTGAGTGAGTGAGGAAGCCATTGAGTCCGGCACTGTGCTGTGCACATGCATTGCCCCATCCCTGGAGGGCTTTCTGGTCCTGTGGCTGGTGCTTTCTTGTGGTGCCCTGACATCCCCTGTACCCACTGCTGTACCTGATACCTGCTGTGATACCCATCTTCTGTTAGATGACGTGTCCTGGGGAACAGGCAGTTCAAGCACCCAGCACTGTGCCTGGCATTAGTAGGTGCTGCCCCACTATTTGTTGAATAAATGACACTTCCAGGTTTCACCCTGGACCAGAATCCTGATCTTCTATTTTTCTAGAGGAATGACGGATAATGTAGGAGTTAATTTTCCGGGCAACCAAACCATTGCCCTTAAAATACCGAGCCTTGTTTATTTTGGATGTTATCTTCTAGAACAGAGCAAAGGCTTTCCTGCCTTTTTGACTGACTCTAGGCAGCAGAATCAAATGTTCTCTGGATACTTCTGGATCATTAGCATAAACCTCAGTGATTTTGCTTTTTAGAAATGACCCTTCCGCCAGAGGTAGTATTGAAGTAGCAGGAAGGTGTGTGCTCCTCGCCAAATGGCCACGACCGTACTGACCCATCCTGCCCTTCCTTTGCTGTTCAGACTGCAGGTGTCTGTCAGGCGGGCTGCTGTCAGCAGCCTCCACTTCCTTCTAATCTGTCCTTCTGCTCTTTTCTTCACCGACTGACAAGATAACACAATTTTGGTAGATAGATGTGCAAAATCAAAGTAAAACAATTCTGAGTGCAGCTTTGAAAGATACTTCTTGAAGAAGTGCATGAGGTTCAGTGTGTGAATCTTGTGAAATTACTCCTGCCCTCCCACCCCCCGAGCCGTGTCTCATTAGTCTTCATGACCGAGCTTGTGAGAGGTCTGGGATGTACCTTCCACCATGAAGACCTAATCTCATGATCCTAGAGGACCAGGTGCTCTATGTCACTTACACTTCTGCTGCTGCTGCTTTTTTTTTTTTAATACTTAAGACACAAAGTAATTATAGTTACACAGATTCCCCCCAAACAGAATTATTCCTGTTTATCATTAAGTTTTTACTTCACCCTCTTACGTTTATAACTAGAAATATGCTAAGCTGAACAATGAATTGGTAATGAAACCATGTGCCATTTGTTAAGTAATAACTGTCAAAAGTACATTCTGATGCATTGATAATTGATATATATTATTAAAAAATTCTGCCTATTGTATAACTTTTAGAAATAATTTAGAAGTCACGTAATGTATGAGAATAAGGGAACATATAAAGTTCTATAATATTTGATATTTTAAAAGAAATTAGAGTCTGATAATATTTGGTTTTTCTATGAAAATAAAATCTAGTAATGAGAAAATATCTTTGGACAAAGAGCCCACCTTTCCCACTTCCTCCTCCACCTCCGGTTGTAACCTCTAAATTACCTTCAAGATTTGGTGTCATCCTCAAGCCTTTCCCTTTTTGGTGTTGTAAGTGTGGCCCAACTTGGTTTGGTAAATGAAACCTTACACTGTATGTGATTTCTAGGTCACAGATTCTGAACTTCCTTTTCTTTGTAGCTGAGATTCTGTCTGCGTTCCTCAGAGGCATTCCAGATTGGGTTAGAAATTTTGCATTCACTTTGCTGGGTCGGGGAATGCCTCAAGGAAAGGATACCCCTAAATTCTCTAGTATAACAGTGGCTTCAGGGAAAGGGTGGAGGTTCTGAATTTCATACTGATATTGACATCCTGGTATGCTTGAGGTCAAGAATATGTACAGGATCACTGAACATGGGACAGTGCTCTTAGGACTTTGGCAGGAGATCCAGAAGGATGCTTCCATTTTGTTTGAATACAGCATGAAGGTGGAGACTGAATGCACAGACTCTGTGCAGGATCGGGGTGTGTGTGAGCATCTTTGAGGTCAAGTTCATTCCCTCTTTGTCCCTATCCTCCCTTCTTCAACAAGTCAGTGCGCCCAAAGCCTTCTCTGGTGAGGAGTAAAGGGAACAGCTTCCTTCTAGGCCTTTCTCTTGAGGAAATGACTGACTGGTTAATGACGGATTCACTTCCATTCAATGAACCAAGATTTTAGCTAAGAAGAGCATAGGCCATCTTTCCAGCCTCATTGGTCTACTCACTGTGCTGTCTTTGGAAAAGGATCATTTTAATGGCATTGCCAATAACACAGTATTGTCATCTTGCCTTTCCAAAGGGCTGACTTCTTTTTCTTTGTGGCCTGCTCCTTTGTCACAACTCCATGTTCTCAGATCCGTCCTTATTATCCAGGTTGCTGTAGAGCAAAGAGCTTCATTAATGTTTTCCTGCTAGACTTGAAAACAATTAGAGCTGTGATGAGGATGAGTTCAAGAGGGACCCCCAAACCCTGAAACCAAACAGACATCACAGGGCAGGGATAGCAGGTAAAGTGGCTGCTATAAACACTTTCTCTTGGAAGCTGTGTCTTTTCAATAAACACACTGTTAGGCCCTAGCAAAATATTTCCAGCTGGCTTCATGGGTGGTGCAGTGCTGGAAGCTGTTAGCTCATGCTCAGTTGAATTTCAAATGTCAAAGCTCATTAATAGTGATTGTAGCCAAAGACAGCTTGTAAGGAGCTGTGCACACTTAACTTCCTCAAATAAAAGGAGAAGAAAGATGACCATTGAACATTGCTTTTCCTCCCTCTGCTTTTTTCACCTCTGCTTCGAGTTTGTTTGGGGTTTTATTGACAGTAGGTTTCAAGTTTATATTTTGCATTTCCCTTAATTTGCCTTGTCCTTTTATCCCCCCCCTTGGGAAATAGGCCTATTACAAAGGTGTCGCGGTGTTTCTTTGAGTTTTAGGAGTGTTTTGTCTGTTTGAAGCGGGCCTGGAGGAGTCTGTGAAAGTGTTAAGGCAGACGGTTCAGCTTTTGAGTGAGAGAAACACACTGGGATATGATTATCCCAGTTCAGATGCTGTTTCCAGCCTTGTCTGAATACAAATGTCAAAGGAGATTCCGTTTACGCAATAACGATGTTTCGAATTAAAATATGAATACGAGCTACACCCCCATTATTTGTGGTCTGGCCAGTTCTCACCACTGTGGTGAACTGGAAAACTAAATGAAAAACAAAAAAGACTTTTTAACCTGGTCTCAGTTTACTTGTGCAGCTGTGATTGTGGGCTGGCCTGCTGTGTTAAAGTCTGTGAAAAACGAATTCATCATAGAGTTGCCGATTACAAATTTGACATCAACTTGGCCTCCCTTTTGATTCTGGGTTTTGTTAGCAGCAGGCTTTACCATGTTTCCTTCCTGAATCTTGCAGAGGCTTCCTGGGCACCATGTAAGCAACGCCTGAATTTCAGCTTTGGTGCAGGAGGCCTAAGGACCCAGGCAAATGCCTCAGAGATGGTCTGGGTGTGGGTATCTCAAAGGTTCTCTTATTGGACTCAGTGACCACAATTGTCTTAAGGAATTTGAGCTTGGGTTGCACTGAGGTTTTTGTGTGACTCCAATTAGAGCAGACGTGGAGTGTAGGTGGACGAGTGGACGAGTATTTAGGGGGAGTGTGTGTCCGGGGATGGTGTTGAATCAGGGGTTCCTTCTGAAGATTTGTGGCATTTGCCTCTTGGGGGCAAGCATGGGTCCCAGTCAGAGGTTTATGAGCCCTGTGGCCTTCTCCCATTTTCCAAAAGATAAGGGAATTTTTTCCCCCATAGTTTTATTTAGGTTTTTAAAGCAGCTGACTGATTTGGACAAATGTTGCTATGCTGAACAAAGGTTGTTAATAGTGAACAGTCCACCCTCTTGAAATGAAAAAAACGTAGTTACAGTCTCTAAAATGATGTGTGTCCAGTTATTGTTTATAGATTTTGATAATATTTGACTCCCAGGTAAAGGCTTTAATAACATGAGATCATGTTGAGTAGGTTTTCTTGTTCAGAGTATCAAAAGTTTGCATGATTTCTTTTTAAAAGCCAAGTAATTATATTTTCTGCAAGCAGGATCATAATCTGAGAAGTATTTCTAAGTATACTTTTTTAGTTTTTATCTTTTCTATCTTCTCTTGTAAACATACAGATTTTGCCCTTGTGAGAAAAGAAACAAGCATGTGTGATATTATAAGGATTGGCTTTTATGTTGGTTTCTTCTAGACAGTGAGCTTCCTGAGAGCAGGGAATTATGTATCGTTTTATCCTCGGGACCTACCGCAGTACCTGGCTCAACAGATGTTTATTGGTTGAATATAGTAAAACTTCATTAATTGATACCCTAACAAGATTGTAGGTGGAATGTTCAACTTAAGAGAAAAATCAATTTTATGGACTCCAGCGCATTAATTATTTGCATGCAAATGGGGGCTGCAAATTACAAATAAGTGCTATCAATTTATCGAAGCAGGTCTGGAGGCACTCTTCTGGCAGACACAGCACCAGTAGTTTGGATTACGCCTTGATGAATGTATTCTGCAATCTTTTAAAAAACATTACATTATTTTAACAGAGGACAAAGAAATTGTAAAATTTCAGGCAAGAGAAGGGTTTTCGGTGGCGCTGTAATCTGCTGTTTGCTGCTGCCTGTTTCACATAGCCAGTCTAATTCACGAATTTGATCTAATTGACTCGGTGGGCGCCCACTGTGTGCCAGGTACCGTGCTGGTGACTTGTGATGTGCAGATGATTACGATGCAGCCCCTGCCCTGTGGAACTCACATTCTAGCAACGTAAATGTCAAGGTAAACATGGACCGCAGAAGTAGTAGGAGCAGGATGCAGGGCAGGCACTGAGGAAAGAATAGTTTCTCAAAGAGGAACTGAGAAAGTCATCGCAGGGGAAGTTAAAGTGGAGCCAGACCTTGAGAGATGATGGTATTGCCCAGGAGAGAAGGCACTTATGCACCAGCATGATCATGACATGTTTAGGAGGTGGTGTGGCTTTTGGTATAGCCTGAGGATGGTGCACATCCCAGGGGAGGAGTCGGAAGGAGTGGGAGATGAGGCTGCGGAGACCAATTCTTGGGTGGAGGGTTATATACTTATTTGAATTTGTACTTTATTTTCTAGGCACTGGGAATCAGTCTCACACCTCTGTATTCTAAGGGGGTGTGTGGCCAGGTGTGTGACTGTGAGTGTGTGTGTGTGTGTGTGTGTGTGTGTGAGAGGGAGAGAGAGAGGGAGAGAATATGAATTAATGAGGTTAGCTTTTCTAGCAAGAGAATATCGAATATGGGCAGTGCCTGTGGGGAGGAGGAGGGGGGAGGGCTGCAAGCAGAGTGGGTGCAGAGAGGCCAGCTCCGCCATCGCCATGGTGGTCCTTCGCGCAGCCTGCCTTCATTCAATGAACAAGGATTCATTACAAACCTGCTGTGGACCAAGTACTGTGCTAAACTCTAGGCGCACACACAGACCTGCTCTCTGCCCTCACGGAGCCTTTATTCCAGAAGATCCAGGCGAACGACGAGCACCTTCTGTTGCCCTACACACGGCAAAGAAAAGCCTGAACTAAGAGGCATTTCTGGGGTGAATGGACACCGTTTGGTGACTTGTTGGCCATGGGACGTAAAGGTTAGGAGGAATTGCAGGTGACCATATTTCTGGAGTTGGGGGACACTGTCACCTTGGTGGATAGTGCATCACTGAGTGTTGATGGCAGAGTGAGTGAGTTTGTAGGAAGGGGAGGCTAAGAAATGCAGTTTTACCCTTGTTACGGCTGACTGTTCCATGTAACATACATGTGGAGCTATCTGGCTATTCAGAGCTTAGGAGAGAGTTCAGGGTCTGAGATACAAATTTGAAAGCTGTCATAAGGTAGGTTATGACAGAGGCTAAGGGAGGTGGTGACAGTATCCAGGAAGCATGTGCAGATGAGAAAGAAGGGGATGGATGCTTGGGGGCTGCCAGTGCTTGTGGGATGAGCAGAGAAGGGGCTGATCCCTGCCCACGTGTTGTATGTAAATCACCCCGTCTCCCATCTCAGCACCATTCAAGGTCATCATTGATCCCCTTTCTTTTCTCTTGTTCCATTAGCTCATTTTCCTCAGTATATAAACTGTTTAATCTTAACCAAAGAACTTCAGCCTTTCCCTAATCTTCCTTCGAAGCTATGGCTCCTTTTACAAAGGGGTTGAGTTCTCTCCTTCCCTTGATAATTGTGTTTTTTTAAAGGATAATGCCATTGGCTGTTTCTAGTTTCCCACACTCTCAGGTGCATCCTTACTCTCAAGCTTCTTGGCTTTGAAATGCCCAGACCAGGGTCCCCTGTAACCTCATCCTTATCTTATGACCTGCTTTTGAATGCAGTAGTCTTGATAGGCTCTAATAATCATCTAACTCCAATTCAGTTCAATGTAATTTCAAAGCCACAAACTTTTATCAGTTTAAAAATTGACTTCCCCATCCCCAGATGGCTTGAAGCTTGTGGTGGGGGAGTGGTTATTTCTCTCTTCCCTCCATCCCCTTCCCCACTTCCTGTAGGAGTTGGCCTGGGGGAGGGAGGATTAGGGTAAAATTATATATCAGATGTGACAGGTACAGCAACAAGGTAACAAATGCACTGCTGGTGGCAGAGGTACCATTTTTAGCTTCCTTGTGGGCTTTTTTGTGGGTTCACCAGAAATCCTCCAACTAAGGTCCTTGGCCTACAATTCTTTCTGGCCCATTCTGGCCCATTTCTGGCCCATTGAGTTTTTTTGGGGTGGGGAACTTTGCTCTCCCCAATAATTCAGTCTGCCTCTTGGGAAGAATCCTTTTTTATCACCCCCAATCCGTTCCCTTTAATGGGATCCACAGTCACCTTTGTTCCTCCTGTAGTGACAGGCAGCTTGCTCCCGGACCAGCTCCATCTTTTCCCTCTGCTGCTGGGCCGGGGCAGCTCCAGCCACAGTCTCTTATTTAGACTTTCCAGGTCTGAAGCAGATGCTGGTGCCTTTCCTGTTAAGCTCTCCCATTGGTTCCCTTGAATCTGTCTCATTTGGCTTAGATGAGGTGGGCGTGGAGATAGAAAATACCACAAGATACCAAACACTGTGAAGATAAATACTATAGCAATAAGTTCAAAGCCCAGTGCAAGCAGAAAAAAGAGACAGCCCTGTTTCAGGGTGAGGGGACATTAGCTAAAGCTGCACAGAGAAAGGGAGATGATCTGGCTTTTGAAGAGTGAGCAAGGGTTTCCCTAGTGGAATAGGGTAGAAAGGTCTTCGGGGCACAGGTTAGAGGTCACCTCTGGGACTGGAGGCTGGAGGCGGGAAGTAGCAGAGTGTGTCTGGGGAGCTGCAGGTGATTTCTGTATGCTATCGAGTGGAGTGGAGAGGTGCCCAGGGACTAGAGCACAGAGGACTTCTGGACACACTCATGCACATGCACTCACAAAAACAAGGGGACAAACCCGCTCTCCACAGAGCAGCAAGGCAAGCTTATATGCTGTGCCTTGTCTTCGTGTTTGGTTTTGCATTCCTTCGTCAGGTTTTAGAACCTTGAAAAAGTCATTTAGCCTCTCTGAGATCCAGCATCCTCATCTGAAAAAGACAAGACAGGAGGCTCTAAAATTCCTTGTTAGAAGTGAAGAAATCTCTTTTTCTCCCCAGTTTTTAAACTGTGGTGAAATACGCATACTGTAAAATTCACCCTTTGAAGTATACGTAATTGTGCAGAACACTGGCATGGTTGGGCAGCCGTCACCGCTGTCTGTCTCTGGGACACTTTCGTCTTCCCAAACGGAAACTCCATAACCATTAAGCACTAACTCCCCATTCTGCCTGCCCCTAGACCCTGGCAACCGCTATTCCACTTTCTGTCTCTGTGAATTTGGCAACATAGGTACTTCATCTAAGTGGAAGCATACAATATTTATCCTTTTGTAGCTGGCTTATCTCTCTTAGCATAATGTCTTCAGGGTTCATCCATGGTGTAATGTGTCAGAATTTCTTTCCTTTTTAAGGTTGAATAGTCTTCCATGGCATGGATATACCACACTTTGTCCGTTCATCTGTGATGAATGCTTGGGCTACTTCCAACTTTCGGCTTGTAAATAATGCTGCTATGAACATGGATATACAAATATCTGTTCGAGTCCCTGCTTTCAGTTCTTTTGGGTATAAACCCAATATTGGAATGGTCAGAATTATATGGTACGCCAATGTTTAATGTTGTGAGGAACTGCCATACCATTTCCAAAGTGGCTGCACCATTTGACATTCCTACCAGCGATGCACAAGGGTTCTAATTCTCCACATTCTCATCAATACTTGTTATTTTGTTTGTGTTTTTTTTTTAACTAATAGCCATCCTAATGGCTGTCAAGTGACAGCTCATGGTTTTGATTTGCATTTTCCTAACGATTAGTGATGTTGAACATCTTTTCCTATGTTTATTAGCTATTTATAGATCTTTGGAGAAATGTTTATTCAGGTCCATCGACCATTTTTAAAAGAGTTTGTTTTTCTTGTTGTTACAATTCAGAACTTCTTTATATAGTCTGGATATTAATCCTTTATCAGATATATGATTTGCAAATACTTTCTTCTATTACACGGGTTGCGTTTTCACTCCGTTGATAGCATCCTTTGATACACAAAAGTTTTAAATTTGATCAAGTCCAATTTATCTATTTTTTTGTTGTTGTTGTGCTTTTGATATCATAGTGAAGAAATCATTGCCAAATCCAAATGTCATGAAGATTTCCCCTACATAAAAACAAAGAAGTATTTTTTATATAAATCATGTTGGCTTAAGTTCTATCTTTAAAAATCCGTATCTCTAGCTTAGTCTGCAGAAAGTAATTAAACTTCATTTATTTTCTGCTTTTGCCTCCTAGTCTCAAAATATCCTTTGGGTACCTTCTTATCTTCTCAGTTTCTTGGGGATTTAGGCAAGGTGTCAATTATCTATGTCCATTACATTGTCTATGAATGTTCCCAATATGTTCAGAAGGTTTAAAAAATGTTTTAAACTAACAATGGTTTAGGTTTGCTTTGGGCTGCCCCATATGAAAAACGTAAAGACTTGCAGATTAAAAGCTACCTTTCCCACCCCACTTAGTTGAGTATAATGGGAAAGAGGAGGGAGTAACAAGGAGAGGTTATTTCTTTCTGCTTCTTGTGATTGATTAGGAGGTGAAGTGATTTTTTTCCTCAATTTTCTAAAACAACAAAAATGCCTTTGGGTAGATCCTGGGCAAAGGAGGCTTCATCTGGAGGAGCTGTCCAGAAGTAGGAAATGGGGACTAATGGGAAGCTGTGCCATGTGCTTACCAGCTTTTCCATGGGATCCATTCATGTGGCTCATAGCTGCCAGAATGCATGTTGATGGGTCCATCAAGAAAATTTTAGAAGAGCTCCTTACACTATGTTAACTTAAAAATAAAGGGCACGTCTTTTGGTGGAAAGAACAAATCACTTTGTTTGGCTTTTGTCCTGACTCTACCCCTGCTCAATTCATTGAGTAAGTAGTCTTGTAGCAGTCCCTTAATTTCACCTTTTTGAAATGAGATATTAGAATAAATATCTAAGCTTTCATTAACCCTAAGTAATAGAGGGGCTTATTGGGAGCTATATTTCTTCCCATTGGGAAAATGGGGAAAGAAGAAGCTCCTGTTTCCTTAAGGCAAAACAGAGCTATGTGAATAATTAACCCTCAGCAAGTTGAGGTCCTGATTTTCAACGAGAGGGTAATTTCCCAAAGTTGGGAGAAGTCCATGGAAAGGCATTTTGCATGTGTTATGTCAGATGTTGTGGCCTCTGATCGCTGTCCCATGTTGCTGATTGAATTAGTCTAGCCTTGGATCCCTAGAGAGTGAGTACTGCTGCTTTAAGGCTCATTTCATGGGGGTCTTGGTGGCTTTTAAACTTCCAAACTTCTTGGGTGATAACTATGCCTGTGGATTGTTTCGTATTCATTAAGGGTTCTGAGTTTTCTGCCTTTAAAGACACAATAAGGAAAGTTTTTCAAGTGTTTGTATAAACATGTGTATATGTTATACCCATGTTTATACATGATGTGCATTGTATACAATGAATGCCAGGTGACTGTAAAGCAAATGATTAAAGTACATTTTGCTATCTGGAAAGTATAGTGAGCTTTATGAATTTTTGGAAAGGCTTTGGAAAATTTTTGCTTTATGGGGTTTTCTCTGAAGAAGAGTTTGTTGGAAGAAATGCATATATTTCATTAATTTTATTTATCAGCAGTCAAAGCAATAACTTACACATATAGATTTAAAAAACAGTTTAAAGCACACTGCTTTGAGATACTAAATAGATGGCAGTTCAGTTGATTTTTAGATGTTTTATTTTCAATCATGGGGACATTTAAATTATGTCACTGCCTGCTTGCCACACCTACCCATACTGATAACTGGCATATGAAAATTCGGAAAAATAAAACAGAGATTTTTTTCCATCATGTCAAAATGGCATGTGGTTTTGTTCCTGAGAGTGGAGGTTTTCCATCAGACTGCCCTATCTGAGATCTCCGGGTCTATTTCCTCCTTTGCCTGGACTGCTGTTACTGGTAGTTGGTATTATTCAATTATCTCTACATTTTAACCTTGGTGTTTACCTCTAATGTCGCTCAAGTCAGTAGATGATTCATTGCATCTGGAGCCAATAAACAGGGTTTGGCCGAAAAGGGACAGTGTGTGGCAGATGCGTTTAGAGGAAAGGGAACAATGCACTTGAAACTGGGCTCTAAGAGCTTACAAATTCAGTTATGCATTTGTGGGTCCCGGGCTGGGTCCTGTAACACCTGGCCCATAGAGAATGTCCAGTGAAGGTTCACAGAGGGGATGGTGATGATTTAATAAACACAACCTGTGTATACAAGAAAGGCATCTGCACTGCAGTGGACAATTTCCCCAAATTCTAGATTCTTGAGATTGTGTCCCAGCTCCGAAACCCATCATTTAACCTTTCTGGGCTTCCTCATTCCCAAGTAGGACTGATAATTTTGTGGTATTAGCCTTAAAACAAATCATCTTTTGCATCATCAGACAATACCAGGTAATACGTGCATGAATGTTTAATGATAAAACATGATACTACTTTGATATCAGGGGATCTAAAAACCTAAATTAACATTTCCTTTGTTCTTCCTAAAAAGTACCTTAATCTCTCCACTTAAAGAATGAGAGAAAAGTTATTTAGTCAAGGCCGATGAAGATACCACATACAGGTACAGGCTGGATTTCTCTGGTTTCTGAGTTTGGTTTTCCCCTGCAGAGCATAGCTTTTTTTTTTTTTTTTTTTTTTTTAAGTGAGGGAATAAAAAAGTCAGATTCACGTCTCTCCTTGGAAGAAATGCAAGCGAAAGAGTAGTGCTATTAATACCAATTATATTCAAATACTATTCTCAGAAGTCAAGCTGGAATCTGGGCTTTCAAAAATTCTTAGTATCTCCCAAAGGACACACATCATGGTTCTGTTCAGGGTCAGGAAGGTTTTGCATTTCTTCAGCCTAAACAGAGAAAGGTTGTGAAGACATAGCAGTCGTATGGTATTTGCTGTTTTTCTTTAGCAGTCTTAACTCTTCCTGAGCAAATGAGTTCTCTACCAGGTCTTAATTTAAACTTCTTGGCATCATAAATGAAAAAAATTCTCTATTGCCTCTCCTGTGTGCTGGGAGTCACCAGTGGGAGAACCATCTGGCCTTCTGTCCGGTACCACCATCCTAGCAACTTAGGACACTGCCCATTTATTATCTCCAAGGTTCTGCAGGAGACGTCTGGGCACAGAGTAGCTGGGGTCTCTGTTCAACATCTCAGAAGGCTGAAGTTAAGGTGTCAGCCTCGCTACATCCTCATCGGAGCTCAGGGTCTTCCTCCAGTCTCATTCAAGCTGTTGGCCGAAGTCAATTTCTGTCAGCTGTAGGATGAAGACCTCATTTTCTTGTTGGCTGTTGGCCAGGGACCATTTTGGGTCCTAGAGGCTGCTCTTGGGTCCTCTCCATAACATGGCAGTTTGCTCCTTCAAGGTCAGTGGAGGAATCTCTCTTTTAAGAGCTCACCTAAACAAGAGATGTCTATCCCCCTTTTGATTAACCCAAAGTCAACTGATTTCTGAACTTAATTATACCTGAAAAATTCCTTCACCATAGCCATGTGATGTAACCTAATTATGGGA
This sequence comes from Phocoena phocoena, assembly GCF_963924675.1. Taxonomy (NCBI): domain Eukaryota; kingdom Metazoa; phylum Chordata; class Mammalia; order Artiodactyla; family Phocoenidae; genus Phocoena; species Phocoena phocoena. The sequence goes on along the minus strand of NC_089228.1, from coordinate 79,384,762 downwards.
GTGAGATCCCATCATATTCAGTAGCTCTGTTTGTACTACAGGGGAGGGGAGTATCCAGGGCATGTACACCAGGGGGCAGGAATCCTGGGGGGCATCTCAGAATTCTTAATACAGGTAGTATGCTTGAATTTGGGGATTTGAGAAGATCCCTAGATAGTCTTTGTGAAAGTCAGGGTTCTGCTGGCATTGCAGTCATCTGTTCCATGTTTTTCTGAACTCCACATATTTTGCTGAGTCCTGAGTTCTCCTGGAGTGCCAAGGAAGGGACCCATTCTGGATCATTTCCATTCCTGAAGGCTTTAATGAGGCTGTTAGTTCTAGCTTCCAATGAGGGGTTCAGGTCTGTGGTGGTCTCTGAGGAACTTACCCCAGGAGAGAGGATTTGTACTCTTGGTAGAATACCTATCTCTATATTCAGTGTTTCTTGAAACTGGACATGTCGAATGCCAGCACAAAGATGGGGAGAAGACTTGGCTTTGGTTCTGATCCAAATGTAAGGAATTGGTGTGGTGTAACCTCAGACCTAGAAATGTGGCTGGGCATCTCCTTGCCCTCTGTGAGCTGTGGGCATGATTCCTCCGAAGAGGTGGGAAAAGGAGGAAGGGGGATGGAACCATGAAGAAGACGCAATTTGTTTGTGTTCATTGGAGACCTATCCACTTTCCTAATTGACTGTTCACTACAAAGTAGCTTGATGCTTCTGTAGCCTGGGAGCTAAATGCAATCAACTTTTGTTTGTTTCTGTAAAAAAAATTTTTTTTTGCCCTTGAGGAGATCATTATTTCTACTGTATGAAGATGGTAGCCCAAACATTAAAAGTAATTAGAGCAGATGGCAGTGAATACGGCTTTTGTAAAGTACACTGATGCTTACAAACCAGTTTTCATTCTCTAGGCTTCCTCTTTTTCTCTCTGCCACCACGTATTCATTTTGCTTCCCTTCAGGTATAAGGGGGAGGGAAAAAGAAAAGGAGGAAAAAAAAAAGGTTCCCCTGGCACATGAAACTGAGGAGCTGTCAAAGGTTCATAGCAGGGAAAGTGAGCTCCTGTGTATTCAATCACTGAAATTAAGTGTTTTCTAAGGCGGTGCAGTCACGGGTCCATTGCATGGGGAAATAACACGCTGTAGTCCATCACTTAAAACGTTAACCTTGTCTCTTACTAGTGACTGGGAACAGAAAAACGTGCTCTGTGCTTGCTGGTTAAATGGCAGTGTGTCAGCTCTGCAGAAAAGGCTAGCGTGTATATGTCAGTTTTCCGATTTGACTGTATATGTGTATGTGTGCACGCCTGGGTGACACACACACACACACACACACGCACCGTCACTTCCACCTGCCTTTATGTAGCCTTCAGAGACCTGGCTTATTGCTCACTGGAAAATGAGGAGAATTGAACCAGTTTTCAGTATTTCAATATATAACCTTTTGCTTGCCAGTCTGCAGACTCTTAGGTAGTTGTATTATAATTATTTATTTTTAATCGTAGAAAGTTCTATTTTGAATATATTTCAGTATTGATGGAATGTAGATGTAGTGTACTAAGCATATTATAGGTACTTGGACAATTTCAATTCTTACTCTTATACTGATTGTATAAATTATAATATACCAGGAGTAAGCAAATTTTTTCTGTAAAGAGCCAGGTAGGATATTTTAGCTTTGATGGGCCATAGAGTCTCTGTCACAAATGGAAAGCAGCCTTCAGCAATATGTAAGTGAATGGTTGAACCGATGTTCCAATAAAACTTTATTTATCAATACAGTGGGTGGGTCAGATTTCAGCTGTAGTTTGCTGACCCTGTTATAGACTACTGCATATTTTACTTGATCCTTTTCTCTATGACATGTGGAGAACTTGAAGTCTTCAGGCAGTGAGAAACGTCAATGAGTGTCCTGCTGCTTCAGCAGGAAGACTGAAGAGCTGTGCAGCCTTCCTGCCTCCGGGCCCGGCTGCCCTCTCTGGGCTCCTTGCTGAGCCTGCAGCATTTCACACATCTCTTTTCTCAGAGTACCTCTGGCTCACACTCCATCCACCTCTGCTCCGATCCTTTATCGGAGGGGCTGGTCCCTGATCACTCCATATGAAATAGCTCCTCCCACTCTGACACTTCTGCTGTACTTCCCCCTGCTTTTTCTTTTCAGAGCACATTATTTGTTTTATTTATTTAACTTTATCTCCCTAAGATATAAGCTCCCTGAGATCAGGGATTTGTTTTATTTTGTGCTCAATAAATATTTGTTGAATCCAGAGATCCATCTGCTCCATAGTTCCAGGCAAGGAGGCCGAAAAGTGTCTGTGATGACTAAGAAAATACCTGTTTTTTAAAAATTTTATTGAGGTATAGTTGATTTACAATGTGGTGTTAATTTATGTTGTACAGCAAAGTGATTCGGTTATGCATATACAGATAATGTATATATGTATGTACATATGTATTACATAAGTACAATGTATATATGTATTATACTGTTAAGTGCACTCAAAAATGTTAGTCATTATGAGTAAATTTTAAAATTTCACATTAAAAAAATTTAAAGTAGAGAGGGTAATGCATAGGTTTTTCACTTGTGAGGATTAGTGATACCAGAAGTCAAATGTCTAGCACTGTGCCTGGGACATTGGAGGCGCTGGGTCGTGGAATGATCTTCAGGCTTATAATTCAGAAGAGACATTATCCGAGGAGATTTGAAGCTTTGAATGGAAGAGAAGATGAGGAAAGTTTCTGTAAATTTGTTCTGTTTGCAGACTGTACTAGTTCCTGAAGCTCAGGAGTGCTAAAATAACTTACATGGATGAAGCACTGAGCTAACATCAGTATTCTTAGAGAAATCATGGCGTATAGGATGTGCACAGAAGGGAGAGAGAAGCTAGTGAACTGCCCGGTTTGCTAACAGGGACAAAGCATAAATGTGAATTGGGCCCGTGTGGCTGGCAGGAGGCGTTGCTGACATTTCCTTGAGTAGTCAATGTGCCGGGCAACAGAGGGGGACTTTCTCATGTTATCTCATCATCGTGAAGGGTTTATAGTCACCGAGAAAAGAAAGTGATCACTTAGAGCCAGCATGAGCCTGGTAAGAACAAATTATGCCAAACTAATTTAATTTCCTTTTTGTTCCCTAAGGAGTTATTGGATTAGAGGTCAGGGGCTCTATTCGTAATCCTGGATTTGTAGATGGTTGACTTTTCCTACAATGAGCATGTTTGGGTTTCATAATCAGCTGCAATAATCTCAGCCTGTGTTGATTCATGTGTAGTGTCCAGATTGAAAAAAAGAAAAGTAATTAATGCACGGGCTTTCATCTGTAAGGTGGTCTCTACCAGAGTTAGCCATCTAATTTTCTGAACTCACATAGTACCTTGCTTATGCCTTTAATTATTGAATTAATCACACTTTATATTAATTACCTGGCTATTTGTCTTTTTTTCAGGGATAACATGAGCACCTTAAGAACAAGGATGAAGTTACATGTATCTAAAAGAAATACCTTTGCACTAGCTCATAGAGGAAAGGTTTAGGATTTTAACTGGCCAACATGCTAAATATCACCCAACATTATAATACAATTATGAAAATAGCCAAGACTCTATTGTTTAATAAATGGTGTGAAGACATTTCATTATGTTTGGGGCCAGGGGGAACAAAGCAAAGATAAAAAATAGGGAAAAATGGAAAACTTCCCACCAAGGTAAATTCTAAATTAGTTGAGGATTAACATGCAAATATAAAACCCTACAAATCAAGAAGAACATATAAGTGCTATTTGTGTCAGAATGAAAGAAGGGAGTCTTATGTGTAAAAGAATGGAGGACGTTACAAAAAAAAGATCAATACATTTGGTTTCATAAGAATTAAAAACATTTCTATGTAAAAGAACACTGAAAAAAGTAAAAAGAATTGTAGTGTCATATCAAATTATTTGTTATTAAAACAATACTTTGAATTATGGCATAGTGATTATGAGCCCACATAAGAGTTGACTATTCATTCAAACACATTTTTTGGGGTACCGACCATGTGGCCAGGCATTGTTGTAGGTACTGGGATGCAGCAGAAAACCAAGAAACTCTCATGAAGCTTACATTCTACTGGGACTTGACTGACTATAAACAATACACAATGTTTCAGTGATGATAAGTTCTTTGGAGAAAACAGAGTGGTGTAAAGGGTGGAGAGAGCGTTGGTGACAGGGACCCGTCTTTTCCTATTTCCAGGGCTTGTTTGCTGAAGCAGGCATTCTGGGGAGGTGTCAAAATAGTTCCTCCTTATCTTTGTCATCTAGGAGGCACTGTGACTAGAAAGACCCCCACACTCTACCTTCTCCACAGCCCTGGCTTAACACAGATGCTTGCAAATAGGTCTTTGCTTTGCCTGGTGTTCCACCTTGCTGATCAGTGCTTTCTTTCAAGATAACTCTGGTGGTACTGCAAGTACATTTAAGGTGACATGTAAGATTTGCAGACACTGCACATTCCTGAAGTTCAGAGAAGTGCTGACAAGCTGTAAGAAGAAAACAAATTGCATAAGCTTCTCGCTGAGCCAGAAAAGTTTTTGCTTGTGTTTTGTTTTGTTTTTTGGTTTCTGTTTTGGTTTATTTGGGGCTGTATGTTCCAAGTTAAAAATGAGGGCATGTTCTGGATAGTTCCCAAGTCTATTTTTACTCCACCCCCATATGCCCATAGGGAGATGATTTTCTTCATCTGCAGAATGGGAATGAGTGATTTGTTTATCTTGAAGAAGAAAACTAGAGCTAAAGACTGAACACCCTGGGGACTGTGGTGGAAAGTCCTGTTATTTGGTGAAAGTGAAACTTGCGTTGACCTGGGAGCTGAGTTGGTGATGCAGAGCATGGCTGGCACCAAAACATTACATTGGTATCAACTGAGAGGCTTTCCAATATATGGACAAGAAGTCTTTTTAGTGATGCTGTCAGCATTCTTGTTTGCTTGATTGGATCAAACTGAAGGATAAAGATGTTGGAAAGTGGACCGCCTCCTCTGTCTCATGGGGTTATTGCTCTAGGAGGCCTGTGGAATAGAATTATACTACCATTGTGTCAACTATGAAAATGTAGAGCTACAGTTCTTATGGCAGCACACATGTAACAATGCATTCCCTGATAACTTGAGATCATGGAGATATTTGACTCTTCTACTTCCCTAGGTGCTGTTGGACAGTTGAGGATGCATTAATTTTTTAGGAAAAAATTTTGCTAAAAGTTTAGGAATTTTTTACTTTTAGTATTTAGTCACTGTTTTGTAATAGGCATGTATCATTGATACATTTTATATAATTTCAAGATACCTTTATTATGATAAGGAAAAGCTTTGGGCAGAGGGAATCTTAGATCTTTTGAAATTTAATGCTTACCATTGATAACCATTTGAAAAGTACCACATTCAATAAAGAGACTTAAGGTGAAAGAAAAAATCAGTGGAAGATTTCATAGGGAGATTGAATCTGAGTCTCTGGTTTTAATTTTGATACATTTACCCTTGTTTGGTTTTAAGTTTACATAGAGTTTGAAAACACAGAAAGGAGTGGGAAAGGATGTGGGCCAAACTCAATGGATCAAGAGACCTAGGGAGCATAACATTTTTAAGTAATTTTAGACCTTATCACTTATTTGCTCACCTATTGTATAAAGAAGGCATGTATGCTTTTGTGTATGTGCGATATCTATAAATGCGTGTGGAATTTGCAGGTGGATGATTCACTTAAATCATTTCGTCAATTTTTATTTTCCACTTAACTATGTGTCAGACACTTTTTAGGGGGTTGGGGATATAGCAATGACCAAAACAAAGTCCCTGTTTTTCATTTGAGTAATAAGCTCAAGGGATGATAAATACACAAGGAATGATATGGTCTAATACAAGGATGAAGCAGTATTAGGGTGAAGGAGTGATGGGACATTTTAATAAGGAGACAGAGAAGGAAGTGTTGTTTGAGCAGAGACCTGAATGAAGTAAGGGAGTGTGCCTTGCAGATATTTTGGCTGAGAGCATCCCAAGAGAGGCCATGTGAGCGGGAATACCCAAGGTAGGAACTTGCTTGGCTGGGTCCAGGTTGTCTTCATCTCCACAGCCTTTAGCACAACCTTTAAACTCTTTGAGGCTTTGTTTCCTCAGCTGTAAAGAGGATACTGTTTCCTCAGCTGTAAAGAGGATATAACAATATTTGACCTTCCCACCTGCTGGGTTGGGGCTAAGTATAGTTCTTTTTTTTTACATCTTTATTGGAGTATAACTGCTTTACATTGGTGTGTTAGTTGATGCTGTATAACAAAGTGAATAAGCTTTATGTATACATATATCCCCCATTACCCTCCCTCTTGTGTCTCCTCCCACCCTCCCTATCCCACCACTCTAGGTGGTCAAAAAGCAATGAGCTGATCTCCCTGTGCTATGCTGCTGCTTCCCACTAGCTATCTATTTTACATTTGGTAGTGTATATATGTCCATGCTACTCTCTCACTTCGTCTAAGCTTACCCTTCCCCCTACCCGTGTCCTCAAGTCCATTCTCTATGTCTGCGTCTTTATTCCTGTCCTGCCACTAGGTTCTTCAGAACCTTTTTTTTTTTTTTTTTTTTTTTTAGATTCCATATATATGTGTTAGCTTAATGGTATTTGTTTTTCTCTTTCTGACTTACTTCACTCTGTATGACAGACTCTCGGTCCATCCACCTGACTACAAATAACTCCAATTTCATTCCTGAGTAATATTCCATTGTATATATGTGCCCCATCTTCTTTATCCATTCATCTGTCGATGGACACTTAAGTTGCTTCCATGTCCTGGCTATTGTAAATAGTGCTTCAATGAACATTGCAGTACATGACTCTTTTTGAATTATGTTTTTTTCAGTGTATATGCCCAGTAGTGGGATTGCTGGGTCATGTGGTAGTTCTATTTTTAGTTTTTTAAGGAACCTCCATACTGTTCTCTGTAGTGGCTGTATCAATTTCCATTCCCACCAACTGCTGTACCAACAGTGCAAGAGGGTTCCCTTTTCTGCACACCCTCTCCAGCATTTCTTGTTTGTAGATTTTTTGATGATGGCCATTCTGACTGGTGTGAGGTGATACCTCATTGTAGTTTTGATTTGCATTTCTCTAATGATTAGTGATGTAGAGCATCCTTCCATGTGTGTGTTGGCAGTCTGTATATCTTTTTTGGAGAAATGTCTATTTAGGTCTTCTGCGCATTTTTTGTTTGGGTTGTTTGTTTTTTTGATATTGAGCTGCATGAGCTGCTTGTATATTTTGGAGATTAATCCTTTGTCAGTTGCTTTGTTTGCAAATATTTTCTCCCATTCTGAGGGTTGTCTTTTTGTCTTGTTTATGGATTCCTTTGCTGTGTAAAAGCTTTTAAGTTTCATTAGGTCCCATTTATTTATTTTTGTTTTTATTTCCATTTCTCTAGGAGGTGGGTCAAAAAGGATCTTGCTGTGATTTATGTCATAGAGTGTTCTGCCTATGTTTTCCTCTAAGAGTTTGATAGTGTCTGGCCTTACATTTAGGCCTTTAATCCATTTTGAGTTTATTTTTGTGTATGGTGTTAGGGAGTGTTTTAATTTCTTTCTTTTACATGTTGCTGTCCAGTTTTGCCAGCACCATTTATTGAAGGGGCTGTCTTTTCTCCCTTGTATATTCTTGCCTCCTTTATCAAAGATAAGATGACCATATGTGTGGGTTTATCTCTGGGCTTTCTATCCTGTTCCATTGATCTGTATTTCTGTTTTTCTGTCAGTACCATACTGTCTTGATTACTGTAGCTTTGTAGTATGGTCTGAAGTCAGGGAGCCTGATTCCTCCAGCTCTGTTTTTCTTTCTCACGATTGCTTTGGCTATTTGGGGTCTTTTGTGTTTCCATACGAATTGTGAAATTTTTTGTTCTAGTTCTGTGAAAAATGACATTGGTAGTTTGATAGGGATTGCGTTGGATCTGTAGATTGCTTTGGGTAGTAGAGTCATTTTCGCAATGTTGATTCTTCCAATCCAAGGACATGGTATATCTCTTCATCTGTTTGTATCATTTTAGTTTCTTTCATCAGTGTCTTATAGTTTTCTGCATACAGGTCTTTTGTCTCCTTAGGTAGGTTTATTCCTAGATATTTTATTCTTTTTGTTGCAGTGGTTAATGGGAGGGTTTTCTTAATTTCTCTTTCAGATTTTTCATCATAAGTATATGGGAATGCAAGAGATTTCTGTGCATTAATGTTGTATCCTGCTACTTTACGAAATTCATTTATTAGCTCTAGCAGTTTTCTGGTGGGATCGTTAGGATTCTCTATGTATAGTATCATGTCATCTACAGTGACAGCTTTACTTCTTCTTTTCCAATTTGGATTCCTTCTATTTCTTTTTCTTCTCTGATTGCTGTGCCTAAAACTTCCAAAACTATGTTGAATAATAGTGGTGAGAGTGGGAAACCTTGTCTTTTTCTGATTTTAGTGGAAATGGTTTCAGTTTTTCCCCATTGAGAATGATGTCGGCGTGTTTTTGTCATACATGGCCTTTACTATGTTGAGGTCAGTTCCCTCTATGCCTACTTTCTGGAGAGTTTTTTTTTTTTTTTAAAGAAGACGTTGGGGGTAGGAGTTTATTATTTATTTATTTATTTTCGCTGTGTTGGGTCTTCGTTTCTGTGCGAGGGCTATCTCTAGTTGTGGCAAGCGGGGGCCACTCTTCATCGCGGTGCGCAGGCCTCTCACTATCGCGGCCTCTCTTGCTGTGGAGCACAGGCTCCAGACGTGCAGGCTCAGTAGTTGTGGCTCATGGGCCCAGTTGCTCCGTGGCATGTGGGATCCTCCCAGACCAGGGCTCGAACCCGTGCCCCCTGCATTAGCAGGCAGATTCTCAACCACTGCGCCACCAGGGAAGCCTGGAGAGTTTTTTTTTAACACAAATGGGTGTTGAATTTTGTTGAAAGCTTCTTCTGTATCTATTGAGATTATCATATGATATTTATCCTTCAGTTTGTTAATATGGTGTATCACATTGATTGATTTGCATATATTGAAGAATCCTTGCATTCCTGGGATAAACCCCACTTGATCATGGTGTATGATCCTTTGAATGTTCTGCTGGATTCTGTTTGTTAGTATTTTGTTGAGGAATTTTACATCTATGTTCATCAGTGATACTGGCCTGACGTTTTCTCTTTTGTGTGTGACATCTTTGTCTGGTTTTGGTATCAGGGTGATGGTGGCCTTGTAGAATGAGTTTGGGAGTGTTCCTTCCTGTGCTACATTTTGGAAGGTTTTGAGAAGGATGGATGTTAGCTCTTCTCTAAATGTTTGATAGAATTCACCTTGAAGCTATCTGGTCCTGGGCTTTTGTTTGTTGGAAGATTTTTAATCACAGTTTCAATTTTAGTGCTTGTGATTGGTCTGTTTATATTTTCTATTTCTTCCTGGTTCAATCTCAGAAGGTTGTGCTTTTCTAAGAATTTGTCCATTTCTTCCAGGTTGTCCATTTTATTGGCATAGAGTTGCTTGTAGTAATCTCTCATGATCCTTTGTATTTCTGCAGTGTCAGTTGTTACTTCTCCTTTTTCATTTCTGATTCTACTGATTTGAGTTTTGTCTCTTTTTTTCTTAATGAGTCTGGCTAATGGTTTATGAATTTTGTTTATGTTCTCAAAGAAGCAGCTTTTAGTTTTATTGATCTTTGCTATCGTTTCCTCCATTTCTTTTTCATTTATTTCTTATCTGATCTTTATGATTTCCTTCCTTTTGTTAACTTTGGGTATTTTTTGTTCTTCTTTCTCTAATTGCTTTAGGTGTAAGGTTAGGTTGCTTGGGATTTTTCTTGTTTCTGGAGGTAAGATTATATTGCTATAAACTTCCCTCTTAGAACTGCTTTTGCTGCATCCCATAGGTTTTGGGCCATCTTGTTTTCATTGTCATTTGTTTCTAGGTATTTTTTGATTTCCCTTTGATTTACTCAGTGATCTCTTTGTTATTTAGTAGTGTATTGTTTAGCCTCCATGGGTTTGTATTTTTTACAGTTTTTTTTGCTGTAATTGATATCTAGTCTCATAGCATTGTAGTCAGAAAAGATACTTGATACGATTTCAGTTTTCTTAAATTACCAAGGCTTGATTTGTGACCCAAGGTATGATCTATCCTGGAGAATATTTCATGAGCACTTGAGAAGGAAGTGTATCTGTTGTTTTTGGATGGACTGTCCTAGAAATATCAATTAAGTCCATCTTGTTTAATGTATCATTTAAAGCTTGTGTTTCCTTATTTATTTTCATTTTGGTGGTCCATTGGTGAAAGTGGGGTGTTAAAGTTCCCTACTATGATTGTGTTACTGTTGATTTCCCCTTTTATGGCTATTAGTATTTGCCTTATGTATTGAGGTGCTCCTATGTTGGGTGCATAAATATTTACAATTGTTATGTCTCCTTCTTGGATCGATCCCTTGATCATTATGTAGTGTCCTTCTTTGTCTCTTGTAATAGTCTTTATTTTAAAGTCTGTTTTGTCTGATATGAGAATTGCTCCTCCAGGTTTCTCATGATTTCCATTTGCATGGAATATCTTTTTCCATCCCCTCACTTTCAGTCTATATGTGTCGCTAGGTCTGAACTGGGTCTCTTGTAGACAGCATTTATACGGGTCTTGTTTTTGTATCCATTCAGCCAGTCTGTGTCTTTTGGTTGGAGCATTTAATCCATTTACATTTAAGGTAATTATTGATATGTATGTTCCTATTCCCATTTTCTTAATTGTGTTGGGTTTGTTATTGTGGGTGTTTTCCTTCTCTTGTTTTCTTTGCCTAGAGAAATTCCTTAGCAGTTGTTGTAAAGCTGGTTTGGTGGTGCTGAATTCTCTTAGCTTTTGCTTGTCTTTAAAGTTTTAATTTCTCCGTTGAACGTGAATGAGATCCTTGCTGGGTAGAGTAATCTTGGTTGCAGGTTTTTCTCTTTCATCACTTTAAATATGTCCTGCCAGTCCCTTCTGGCTTGCAGAGTTTCTGCTGAAAAAAACAGCTGTTAATCTTATGGGGATTCCCTTGTATGTTATTTGTTGTTCTTCCCTTGCTGCTTTTAATATCTTTTCTTTGTATTTAATTTTTGACAGTTTGATTAATATGTGTTTTGGCATATTTCTCCCTGGATTTATCCTGTATGGGACTCTGCACTTCCTGGACTTGATTGAATATTTTCTTTCCCATATTAGGGAAGTTTTCAAGTATAATCTTTTCAAATATTTTCTCAGTCCCTTCCTTTTTGTCTTCTTCTTCTGGGACCCCTATAGTTCGAATGTTGGTGTGATTAATGTTGTCCCAGAGGTCTCTGAGACTGTCCTCGATTCTTTTCATTCGTTTTCTTTATTCTGCTTTGTGGTAGTTATTTCCACTATTTTATCTTCCAGGTCACTTATCTGTTCTTCTGCCTCAGTTATTCTGCTATTGATTACTTCTAGAGAATTTTTAACTTAATTTATTGTGTTGTTCATCATTGTTTGTTTGCTGTTTAGTTCTTCTTGGTCCCTGTTAAATATTTCTTGTATTTTTTCCATTCTATTTCCAAGTTTTCGCATCATCTTTACTATCATTGCTCTGAATTCTTTTTCAGGTAGACTGCCTATTTCCTCTTCATTTGTTAGGTCTGGTGGGTTTTTACCTTGCTCCTTCATCTGCTACGTATTTCTCTGTCTTCTCATTTTGCTTAACTTACTGTGTTTGGGGTCTCCTTTTCGCAGGCTGCAGGTTCATAGTTCCCATTGTTTTTGGTGTCTGCCCCCAATGGGTAAGGTTGGTTCAGGGGATTGTGTAGGTGTCCTGGTAGAGGGGACTGGTGCCTGTGTTCTGGTGGATGAGCCTGGATCTTGTCTTTCTGGTGGGAAGGACTGCTTCCAGTGGTGTGTTTTGGGGTGTCTGTGAACTTAGTATGATTTTAGGCAGCCTCTAATGGGTGCCTAATGGGTAGCATTATGTTCTTGTCTTGCTAGTTGTTTGGCATGGGGTGTCCAGCACTGGAGCTTGCTGGTTGTTGAGTTGAGCAGGGCCTTAGTGTTGAGTTGGAGATCTCTGGGAGAGCTCTCGCTGACTGATATTACGTGGGGCCGGGAGGTCTCTGGTGGACCAATGTCCTGAACTCAGCTCTCCCTCCTCAGAGTCCCAGGCCTGACACCTGACTGGAGCACCAAGACCCTGTTAGCCACACAGCTCAGAAGAAAAGGGAGACAAAAAAGAAAGAAAGAAAAATAGAATAAAAGAAATAAAGTTATTAAAATAAAAAAATTTAAAATATATATTAAAATAAAAAAGTAATAAAAAATAAAAAAAGAGAGCAACCAAACCAATAAACAAATCCACCAATGATAACAAGCAGTAAAAACTAAACTAAGATAAACATATAAATCAGAATCTAGTCAGTTGCATACAGCAAACCCCACGTCTACAGTTGCTCTCGAAGTCCACCGCCTCAAGTTTGGGATGATTCATTGTCTATTCATGTATTCCACAGATGCAGAGTACATCAAGTTGATTGTGGAGATTTAATCCACTGATCCTGAGGCTGCTGGGAGGGATTTCCCTTTCTCTGTTCACACAACTTCTGTTGTTCAGCTTTGGATTTGGCTCTGCCTCTGTGTGTAGGTCACCCTCTGGCATCTGTTCTTCACCCAGACAGGAGGGGGTTAAAGGAGCGGGTGATTAGGGGGCTCTGGCTCACTCAGGCCGGGGGCAGGGAGGGGTACGGAATACGGGGCGAGCCTGTGGTGGCAGAGGCCAGCGTGATGTTGCACCAGCCTGAGGTGCACCGTGTGTTCTCCCGGGGAAGCTGTCCCTGGATCACGGGGTCCTGGCAGTGGCGGGCTGCATAGGCTCCCAGGAGGAGAGGTATGGATAGTGACCTGTGCTTGCTCACAGGCTTCTTGGTGGCGGCAGCAGCAGCCTTAGTGTCTCATGCCCGTCTCTGGTGTCCACGCTGATAGCCATGGCTCCTGCCCATCTCTGGAGCCCATTTAGGTGGTGCTCTGAATCTCCTCTCCTCACGCACCCAGAAGCAATGGTCTCTTGCCTCTTAGGCAGTTCCAGTCTTTTCCCTGGAATCCCTCTCATCTAGCTGTGGTGCACTAGCCCCCTTCAGGCTGTGTTCATGCAGCCAACCCCAGTCCTGTCCCCGGGATCTGACCTCTGAAGCTTGAGCCTCAGCTCCCAGCCCCCACCTGCCCCAGAGGGTGAGCAGACAAGCCTCTCGGGCTGGTGAGTGCTGGTCGGCACCAATCCTCTGTGCGGGAATCTCTCTGCTTTGCCCTCTGCGCCCCTGTTGCTGTGCTCTACTCCGTGGCTCCGAAGCTCCCCACCCCCACCCCGTTTCCACCAGTGAAGGGGCTCCCTAGTATGTGGAAACCTTTCCTCCCTCACAGCTCCCTCCCAGAGGTGCAGGTCCCATCCATATTCTTTTTTTTTTTTTTTTTTTTTTTTTCGGTACACGGGCCTCTCACTGTTGTGGCCTCTCTCGTTATGGTGCACGGGCTCTGGACGTGCAGGCTCAGCGGCCATGGCTCATGGGCCTAGCCGCTCTGCGGCATGTGGGATCTTCCCGGACCGGGGCACGAACCCGTGTCCCCTGCATCGGCAGGCGGACTCCCAACCACTGCGCCACCAGGGAAGCCCCCCATCCATATTCTTTTGTCTCTGTTTTTTCTTTTGCCCTACCCAGGTGCATGGGGAGTTTCTTGCCTTTTGGGAAGTCTGAGGTCTTTTGCCAGCATTCTGTAGGTGTTCTGTAGGAGTTGTTCCACGCGTAGATGTACTTTTGATGTATTTGTAGGAAGGAAGGTGATCTCCGTGTCTTACTCCTCCGCCATCTTGAAGGCCCTGAGTATAGCAATTTTCAAAGGCTTTTCGGCCAGGCCAAGATGATAGAACACAGGGAAGGAAGCCAGTGATACACACAGCTGCTTCTGAGCCAGAGAGAAAGTCTTTAAAATTCCCTCAGAGCTAAGATGACAGGTATCAGTGCTAACCTTGAGGTTTGAAAGGTTCTCAAGTTAATTACGGGAAGACATCATGGAATGGTCCTCCTCTGACTTCCTTTTACCTAACCAACGTCTAGTTGTTCCACATCTTCCCATTGTGATGGTCATGAGCACAAGTTTTTTGTGTAGCTCTGTAGCTGGGCTTGGGTCTGAACACGAGGCTCACGTCTCAGAAAAAGTCAAGCTGCTGAAGCTGAATTCTTCACTCCTCCTCATGGCTCATCCACACACCCTTGCTGGCCTTCTCTGAGCTTCAAGGCCTGGTGTGAAGGGAGCCTCCCAGTTCCTTTTTTGGATCTATCTCCCTGTTCTCTAGCCCTTGCCTTGAATTGGTCCTCAAAATTTGATGCAGAAGTGCCACTGAGGAGATGATTAAAATGACAGATCCCTGTTCCCACCTCCTGAGAGTTTTTTTTAAAAATTGAAGTATAGTTGATCTACTACGTTGTGTTAGTTTCAAGTGTACAGCAAAGTAATTTGGATATATATATCTATTCTTTTTCAGATTCTTTTCCATTATAGGTTTTTACAAGATACTGAATATAGTTCCCTGTGCTATATAGTAGGTCCTTGTTGTCTATTTGTTTTATATACAGTTGTGTGTATTTGTTAACTCCAGTCTCCTAATTGATCCCTCCTCCTGAGCTTTTGGTTCCATGCTGGTGGCGCTGAGAGAATCTGCACCGTAAGCAGCTCTAGGCTGAGAAACTCTGTCTGAAACATCACCTTTAAAATAAAGGGATAGGAGTTCTTTCCATCTCTGACCTTCTAGAAATCCAGGCTTTTTCACATGTCTTATCTTAGTGACTCAGGGCTGACTTACAGATAATCTGGTTCACCTTCTCTGGAGTTGTCTTCACCATCTTTTGGTCTTTTCCATCTTCTCACCAATGTATTCCACTCCAGTTTCCTCTTATTGGCCCCCCTTTTTCTTTGTGGATTCTGCAGGAGTGAATTAAAGGATTATAGGAAGGTAGAATGTCTAGTCATATGAGGAGCCCCTTCTGTAATTTTACCTCCCCATGCCTAGCTTCAGTGTGAAATAGGTGGAGAGGTAAACATCTCTCCCACTTTTTGAGTGTTTGGATGGTCATCCTGTGGTCACGGTTCATACAGCTCACAGTGATGCTTGGGTACCACACGTTCTTTTTTTCCTGTGGTGCTGGGACTACTTATCACTGTGCCTGATGCCTTTCCATCTCTTAAATTGGGATGAGTCACTGAGTTATTTCTCCTTTGTAGATGCAGAAAATGAAAAGATCCTGCTTTTCCTTATCCCCAAGTCTTGTTGGTGATTGGGTTCAGTATATAACTCAGGACTAGTGAGCTGGGGGTCAGTACACCTGGAAAATCTACTGACTTCTGGCAACACATTTGTCCATTTTCTCTCTCAGAAATACTCCAGGGCACTGTTCTCTGTGGAGGTGCAGTTATTGGTATTATAAACATGCCTCCCCTTCTTCACGATCTTCTTCCATCTGCCTCAAACATCTCACAAGAGGACTTTCTAGGCAGTTGTTTTATAGGAACTGGGGCTTCGCCTTAGGTTGGAATCTGTGTGGGAAGAAGAACTGTTGGGAGAGAGGCATACCCATGTCATCTGTATGATCTTGAGCTAATCACCTTGTCCAAGAGGATTTCATTACATTTATCAGAATTACAGTTGCGTAGCTGCACAGGACATTTAAACCTGTTCTCTGCCTCTTGCATGAGCCAGATACTGCTTTCTGTGATTTTCACATCCTTGGTTTGAAAACCACGTGAGTTCAGTGTGACTGTAAATTAACAGGAAGCCAAAAGCTCTGACAGGGAGACTGCGGGAGGTCAAGGGTGCTTCCTCCTCTAGGCGCCTCACAGTCCCACTCCCGGCACCTCCCTCAGAGCTTCTGGGTTGTCATCTGAAGTCAGCTGGCATTTTTCCTGTGCACAAACTTTGCCAGCATGGATGCACCAAACACAGAGGGCAAGGCATCAGTAATATCAAAAGAGGCAGGGTGGGAGGATGGATCTGAACACGTGGAGAGAGGAATGTTCCTATAAGACAGGGACACTTGGCAGTAGAGCCAGTGAAAAGTGGTACCATTTATGTAAAGCAAAATGCCACCCATCAAGCAGAATGTGTTAATTCTCTCTATTCCTGGCTATTTATGACTTTTTGTCCAAAGCTCAATACACGCCTGTAAAAATAAAAAATGGAATCGACCCCATCTGTTAGGTAGAAGACGGGCTGTTCTTGGGCAAAAAGGTAAGAAAGTATTACCAGCATATCGCTGGAGAATTCCGGAGGCTGAACACAGAAGAACTTTGAGTACAACTTTGCCCCTTCTGTATTTTCCCTTTTTTGAGTTAGTTGTACGAGGGTGACTAATTTTATGGAGATGTTTAAAATTATATTTAGATTAATTTGAGTTTAAGGAGTTTCTGTTCTGATGGATCACCCAGACTATCCTGCTTGAAAACAAAACAAAACAAAATAACAAAACCTGTTTTCCAGGGCAACTTTCCCTTTCAGTTCTGCCGGAGGTGGTCCAGGGCTCACAGCTGGTTTCCCAAGCGACTGCCACAAGAGGGCGACAACGTCACGGTAGAGAAAGGCCAGCTGCTCCTGTTGGACACCAACACCAGCATCCTCAACTTCCTGCACGTGAAAGGTTTGCGGAGTTTGGAGATGGGGGTGGCATTATTATATATGATTTTATCATTTTAGGGGCAGAAGGAAGGGGAAATTTTTGGATAAGTTCCAGCCCTTGGTTGACAATTTATTCTCAGACCAAATTGAGATTTCCCTATGAAAGGAAGAAGTGGTCAGAAGGTTCAAAATGAAAGCCCTTTCTTTTGACTCTTAAAAGCACAGAGCTTGATTATTTTAATTTTTCAAATGCAAGAGGGTGATCAGTGTTCTCCAAGAATATGCTTCTTTATTCAAGTCCTTTGTATTCAGGCTTGTCCCTGGCAGCACTCACGACATAGCAGAAGGCTCTGAAATCAGTTAATGCTGCTGCCTTTGAAATTCTCTGCCAAGAAAGCAATGCCTTCCTGCTTTTACCCTGTTGCGGTTTTGACTTCCTTGTCCCGTGGAAAGTCATATAAATAGGCTTCCTTATTGCAAAACCGGCCACATAGCTCTAGGGTCTGGGAATTGGGGAGAGACTGAGAATTCAAATTTTAACTCCTCCCCCTCATTACCAAGTGACTAAGTCAGTTGTTTCTACCTCCTCATGAGTTTGTTTCCTTATCTGTTAAATGAGAATAAAAATCATTGCCTCCTTCAGTGGCAGATAATAACGAATGGTTATCAAAGGGACTCTTGTTCACTGGCAAGTGTGATTAGTTACGGAGATCTATAAAACTGCACTAAAACACCATTCTGTACTATAAATATATTTAACATTTACAGGAGCGTTTGTTCTTGTTAAAGTAAGCTTGTGGCTATATGAGGGAGCATAAAATATTTTACAGAGGATAAACTGATGGAGTGTTACTACCCGTCTCTTACAGGTGGACTTGTTAGGAATTTTACATTCTTTATTCTGCAAGCTTATTTTTTTTCCCTCTGGTAGCAAGGAGAAGATTTCAGGCAAATCAATTAATTAGTACCCTTTAGGAAAAAGGCCTGTGAGCTTGAGCTCCTGACCTGTCTTTTTGGTGGTGGTTGTGTGTGTGTGTAGCCAGTGGCTATGGGGAGTACTGACTTATTGACAGCTAGCAGCTACCTAAGGACTGGCAGTGACAAAAGAAAATTACAGACTTCAAGTCTCAGCTCAGAGAAAAGATGCTCTTTACAGGCCTTTAACCAGGATTCTCGCCACAGGAGTCAAATCCTGTTGGAGGATGGGATGCCCTTCAGGAGCTCAAGGGTCTTTGCCTGATATTGATACAATTTGGGAGAAGTTTTGCAGCTAAAAGTCCTCAAACTCAGCCCATCTGAATCTCTGGATATCCTAGTAGTTCCAGGTAAATGTTCCAGCAAGGAATGGTGTTTGTTGATAGGGCCAGAGACTGAAGATGGAGAAGAGGCATCAGAGGAGAAGAGAGGGCAAGGGAAAGGCAGAGGTATGTGGATACCTGTCCCTGTCTTCCACTCTTGGAGATTTCAAGATCCTAGTAACCCAGATACTTGCCCCAAGCTGTCACCTTTCAGTGGTGGTTGTTCCTAAATGTTCCTGTTCAGGCAATACTTCACTCTCATTATTTAGAATAAGTGACTAGGTTTAGAAGGGCTAACCCTCATCCCATGGAGAGGGAAAGTCTGTTATGTGAAGCATCCCCCCCATGGGTAGGATCGTGAGGATAAGTGGTGGACACCTGTTTCTGTACAAACAGGAGTTGTTGGTAGGGAGCAGGGTTGCCTAGAGTGAAAGTAAGATTTTAATCACAGAGATATGGGTCATAGGTTCTAGAAAGCATGAGAACTGGGAAAGGACACAGATGAAATTTGGTTCAACAGATGACTTGTGAATGCTTATTAAGTGGCCCAGGAGCTCTGTGTGAGACACAAGAAGTGAGGAATAATGCTTAACATGAATAATGTGCATTACTATTAAAGAAAAAGTAATTAGGGAGCAAATATAAAAGAGTAAAATGTCTAGTTCTAAAACAGTGACGTAGGAGGTAAGGCAGAATGTAGACAGAAGTAATCCGAGTGTCCAGGGTGTAAGATTAGAGTTGGATAGTGGAGAGGAGGTGAAGAGCATGTACTTTGTACATGAGACAAGTTTTGATCGTGTAGACATCAATATACACACAGATTCAATGTGGGAGGAATTTCCCCATCTCACTTAATAGCCAGTGGCTCAGGCCAAAAATCTTGGTGGCACCCTAGATATCTTTCTTCTTCTTATATTCCATGACCAATCCATCAGTGAGTCTTACTGGCTGAATCTTCAACATGTGTCCCATTAGTACCAACCTAGTCCTATTCAACCTAACTTTTGGCTGGGACCATTTCAAACAACTTCTTAACTGGTTCCCATGTTTCTAATTTTTTTGTCTTTAGTAGCAGAACTGCAGTTTTATTTTGTTTTGTTTTGTTTTTTGTGGTACGTGAACCTCTCACTGTTGTGGCCTCTCCCGTTGTGGAGCACAGGCTCTGGACGCACAGGCTCAGTGGCCATGGCTCACGGGCCTAGCCGCTCTGCGGCCTGTGGGATCTTCCCGGACTGGGGCACGAACCCATGTCCCCTGCATCGGCAGGCGGACTCTCAACCACTGTGCCACCAGGGAAGCCCAAGAACCCCAGTTTTTATTTGGGGCAGCAGTGTATCCAGCTAAAATGCTATATTTCCTCATCTCCTTTGTAGGTAGACATAGCCTGTGGCTAAGAGCTGGCCAGTGATATGTAAGGGGAAGAGTGGTACAGGACATCTAGGACATTTCTTAAGGTAGAGCTGGCTTAGTAGGAGGCATGCCCTATTTGTCCCTCTTTCTTTCTCCTCCCTGCTTCCTGGAATGTAAATGTGATAGCTACATTTTCAACTGCCATCTTGGACCATGAGTTGACTTGCTAAGAATGGAAAAATAGGGAATTCCCTGGAGGTGCAGTGGTTAAGAATCTATGATTCCACTGCAAGGGCACGGGAACTAAGAGCCCACATGCCCCTTGGTGTGGCCAAAAAACAGAATGAGGAAACAGAAGAATGGAAGAAACCCGGGACTCTGATGTCATACTAGCATGGCACCTGGGGCTGCCCACCTCTGAAGTACTTTTTGTGATAGAAAAATATGCCTTCATGTGTTTAAGTCATTGGTATTTGACTTTTGTGCTATATGCTAAAATAATCCCCAATAGTTTATTGTCCACACCCTTTAAAATATGTCAGATCTTATCTCCTCAACCACCCCTACCCCAATGGCTTCTCATCTCACTAGGAATAAGGTTCACACCATTATTAAACTTCTGATCCCTTCGTTGACCTTGCCTTCCTCATTCACTCTGCTCCAGCTCTTCTGTGAATATACCAGTGACCCACCTGCCTCACGGCCTTTGCACACAATGCCCTTTGCCTGGAATATTCTTCCTCCAGATATTCACGTGTCTCGCTCACTTATTTCATTCTCTCTTTGAGAAAATGTCAACTTATTAGAGAGGACTTGCCATCTTTTCTAAAATTATAGCAGTCCTATTACTCCATTTATTTTGCTTTACTTTTCTTTATATCATTTATCACTACATGAGATACTATAATTTACTTGTTTATTTTCAGTTCATTTCCTCTGCTAGGATAAGCTCAAAAAGGCAAAGAACTTCCATCAATTATTTACTGCTGTCTCTTCAGTGTCTAGGACCGTGCCTGACTCATGATGTGGGCTCAAAGTACATGTGTTGATTTTTGAATGGGTGGACAAGTAAAATGGTGCAGAATTCAGATCCCAGATGAAATTTAAGAAGTATAATTTTGAAGTTCTTCCTCTCTTAAATATCACTTCTTTTCTCAACTAATTTGCTTTTACTGTCCTTAGTTGTGCTCACTGGTATCTATCTATATACGTATGTACACACATAAATACATAAATTTACATATATTCACATACATACACATGTATACACATCTACATAAAAAAGTATATCTTTATGAGTTAGAAATACAAAATCCACTGCTAAGTTATTTTTTGTTTGTTTGTTTCTAAAAGACATATGAAGAAGGCTTTCACTGGGGAAGAACCCCAGCTCTCAACTATCTGGTTGATATGGTGTAGCTCTCAACCCCTAATGTCTTCTCTTCATCTATAATAGGTGTGAAGATACTTGAAGGACAATAAAAATCTATTCAAGTATAAGATTGAATTGTTATCATCATCGTCAATAACGGCAATTCACTCTCTGAGTATCTGTTACTGTCTGTCTTTTTCATACCCATTCATGGTATCAGAAAAACAGCTGTGTGAAATTTTCTTTATTTTTTGATACCATCTATGGGATGAAACAAGTCATGAAAAATTTCAAGCCAAAAAATAATTTATTCAAAAGATTTTAACGGGGCTTCCCTGGTGGCGCAGTGGTTGAGAGTCCGCCTGCGGGGGACGCAGGTTCGTGCCCCGGTCCGGGAGGATCCCGCATGCCGTGGCCATGGCCACTGGGCCTGTGCGTCCGGAGCCTGTGCTCCGCAACGGGAGAGGGCACAGTGGCGAGAGGCCTGTGTACCGCAAAAAAAAAAAAAAAACAAAAAAAGATTTTAACGAACAAGATATAAAGTATTATAGTGGAAGTACTTTGTCAGCCACTTCCACAGTATTATGAAGAAAACATTCCACATGAAGTATGTACACACTTTGAAAGGATTAGTGCTAAATGGAAGTGAAACTAGATCACCTAGGAACTACATTTGGAACTACTTTATGAAGATACTGCATCCTCCATATTTTCTCCATTCATGGAAACCAGAATCCCAGTATATACAGGGACCAGGCTCCTCCATCAGGAAAACCAACAGTTCTACATATGGCTCTTGAGAGTTCTGAACTCTCTGTGCCTTCCTTATGTTTATATAGAACACACTATTTTTTCTTACAAGTAAAACTTATAGTAGAAAGGAGGATTATAAATTTCTTTGAGGCAATTGAGAAATGGCACCCAAAGACTAAGTTTTCACCGTTATTTATGCTGCTGTATGTACTGATTCCTGAACTTTTTGGAAAAAATGGCACATTATTTTGTGACGCTGATAAGAGCTTCAGCTATATCGCTTATGATTTCATCTTAATTAGCAAAAGGCCTAGAACTTTTGTCTACTTACCATTTCGATTTCTTCCCTCCATTCCTTCTTCTCTCCTTTTTTTTTTTTAATTATTTTTTAGGAGGTACTGTTAAACACAAAAGAGAATTAACCCCATCAATTAATACTAATGAGCTGGGATGGAAATAGGCATATTGCCTTGATTTAGTTAATTATATTTTTCATTCTTTTATGTTAAGATGCCCAACGGCCATAGGCATCGCTGAATTTATTATTTTATTCCAGGTAATTATGATGAGCCATAATAACAGAGACGGAACGTTACCCTCTTGTGTACACTATTATGGATTCTGGGCAAGGATCTTGGGCTTGTGGTCTGTAGCTGGGGAAGCATCCATATTTTCTGAATGAAGCAGTGACTCTCTGTCCTGGTGGTCAAGCAGCTTGATGTGAAGTGGTCTAGAGCTGATGACTAATAAAGGGTCAATTAGGGGAGGATGAACTCTAGAAACCCCTCTTCCCTTGGCATTGGGCTTTCAAGAGGAAGACGTTTTGTAGTTTCTTATTACTCACAGTACCTTCATTTTACAAGGCTTGAGCAGAAACTTGTGCTGTTTAATAGTGCACTGGCTTCCTTTCATGTGATTTTCTATTTCTTGGTCTACTGGTGTATACCAAAGCAGTTAAATGCTTGGCAGGCTTTTGAGCCAGAAAGAACTGAGTCTGAATCTGGGCTCTGCTTCTTACCGGCTTTGTGACCTTGGGCAAGTTGCACAGCCTTTGTAAGCCTCAAGTTTCTCCTCTTTAGAGTAAGGCCTGTTTTAGTAATAGCAGCAGGGACAGCAATTGCTAACGTTTACTGTTTGCTATTGTGTAGCCATACTACAATGTATCACCCAACGCTTATGGATGTTCTGGGTACTAAATGAAAGAATGTTTCTAAAGCCCTTAGTACAGGGTCTGGCCCAGTACAAGCATTCAGTTCATGTTAGTTGTTGTTTCTTTTGGATTGAAGGGAATAACAGAAGAGATGGTTGCATGTCAGGCCTAAGTTGCAATTTTATTTACAGCTAGTGGCTGCTTCTATATACAAAGCAAACTGGATTACTCAAAGAATTAGCTGGGCAATAAAGACCTCAGATGGCTTCTGCCTCTGTTATCTTCAGAATGCATATTGAAGTGTTTTTCTACGGCAAGAGAGGGAAGGATACAGAGGTGGAAGTAGCAGTTATCCATGAGGTTGCCTTCATTCTCCTTGGCATTTTGACTTTGTGGAAGTGTGTTTTTCTGCTGCAGTTGGGAATGTGGTCTCGTTTTCTTCAAATGCTTTCTTTTATTTCACAGTTCTGAGGACACTCACATCTTTTTAGTCTGTTATACTGGTGATTTCTATAGTCTAGCAATGCATATTCTTGGTTTATTGAGATGAGCCATCTTTTCTTGACCAACTACTGGGTTCATTGTAGAGTTTCTTTTTTAAAAATTAAAAAAAATTTTATTGTGGTATAAATGACATATTATATAAATTTCAGGTGTACAACATACTGATTTGGTATTTTTATATATTGCAAAATAATCACCACAATAGTCACCATAGATAGGTACAAAATTTTTTTCTTTGTGTTGGGAACTTGCAAGATCCACTCTCTTAGCTACTTTCAAATATACAATACAGTATTATTAACTGTAGTCACCATGCTGTACATCACATCTCCAGGACATGTTCATTTTATAACTAGAAGTATGTACCTTTTGACCCCCTTCACCCATTTCGCCTACCCCTCATCCACCCACGTCAGTCAACCACCAATCTGGTCTCAATATCTGTGAGCTAGATTTGTCTGTTTTTTGTTTGTTTCTTTGTTTTGTTCTTTTCTTTATCTTCCACATATAAGTGAGATCAAATGGCATTTATCTTTTTCTGACTTATTTCACTTAGCCTTATGCCCTCAAGTTTCATCCCTGTTGTTGCAATGGAAAGATTTCATTCTATTTTATCACTAAACAATATTCCAGTGTGTGTGTGTGTGTGTGTGTGTGTGTGTGTACACATACACACG
Source organism: Phocoena phocoena (assembly GCF_963924675.1). NCBI lineage: Eukaryota > Metazoa > Chordata > Mammalia > Artiodactyla > Phocoenidae > Phocoena > Phocoena phocoena. The sequence continues at coordinate 79,361,023 of NC_089228.1, read as the reverse complement.
TATATATACACCACATTTTAATTATCCATTCATTAGGTTGTTTCCATGCCTTGACTATTGTAAGTAATACTACAATGAACATAGGGGTGCATATATCTTTTTGAAGTAGTGTTTTTGTTTTCTTCAGATAGATACCCAGAAGTGGAATTGCTGGATCATATGGTAGTTCTATTTTTAGTTTTTTGAGGAACTTCTATACTCTTTTCCACAGTGGCTGCACCAACTTAGATTCCCACCAACAGTGTAGGAGAGTTCCCGTCTTTCCCACATCCTCGCCAGCTCGTTATTTGTTGTCTTTTTGATAATAGCCTCTCTAACAGGTGTGATGTGATATCTCATTGTGGTTTTGATTCACGTTTCCCTGATTATTAGTGATGCTGAATATTTTTTCATGTGCCTGTTGGCCATCTTTGTGTCTCCTACAGTTTCTTCATCTTAGTCAAGGGTTTGAGGATTTCGGAGTGAGGTATTAAGTGCTGTATCCAGCACAGCCTTTTTATCCCAGGGTTTGTACACTTGGTTCCTTCTAATTAGAACCAAACCGACCTCAGTTTCAGTAGGTGCATGCTTCACATAATGCTTTACAATGCAGTGATCTGGGAATGCTGTGAAACAGGGCTTCCTGGGACATCCTGTGTGGTCTCTCTGTGCATCAGGACCCTGGGAGTTACGGGGCAGGTTACCCCGTGTCTGCAGTTTTAAGACTTCACTGAGAGCAGCTTGGATTTAAAGGAAATCCATCTGAAGGCATTGGATACAAATGAAATACCCTGTTAATATTTTTTTTTCTTCCTCTCCTAACTATAGAATGTCTTGGTCAACATAGGAGGGTTTTGTGAACTGATAAAATTTGTTTCAAATGGGTAAGTTTAAAACAACTTATGTGCAAGTTGGCTGCAAAAGGAGATTGAGTGAATTGACTCTTCTTCCAGCTGAAAGCTACCCTTCAAGGCAGGAAATTGGATGATTATGTACAGACGAGGTGACAAGGTTGTCTGATTGGGGCTGGGTCAGCAAACAGGGGGCCTGAGTTCAAATATGAGGCACCCATGGACTTTCCTGTGACTTTGGGTAAGGATCTGGGCCTCAAATCAGTGCACAAAATGGAAATGGTGGTGACTTCCTCCCTTTACAGGAGGAGAGTGGCTTGTATAAATGTCTACCAGCTGTTAATGTTGTTCATCTGTAGCCCTGAGAGGGAAGTGTGGGGAAGGAATTGGTAAACTTCCTTCCCATGGTTTCAAGCATGGTGCTGAGAAGGGCCTGGGCTGTGCAGTGATCTTAAGTGGAAGCCAGATGGAGAAGTCAGCACCAGAAAACATTTACCTGAGTTCTGTGAAATCCACCCTTAACTCCCTTAATTTTGTGCATCTCTATGTGTCAGTCTTTTCTTGGTGACAAATTGGTGTTACTTATTTTATGAGTGGGGACCTTGCTTATATCCAAAGCTAAGTAGATCATTGATAGGATTTTTCATAGGCTAAGAACTTTAATATCATTCATATACAACTCATATAACTTTTATATGAATTGCTTTTATGTTAATTCTTTACAAAATTTAATATTAGGTTGTGTTTTTTCTGCCCTTTACCTTCTGGCAATGTGCAATCTAGGCAAGTAAGCTGAAGAAAGCAGGAGCCAGGTCTGTTTTTGCTCACCTTTGTATTGCCAGGATCATTATACTTCCAGGCACATAGTAGGTACTCAAATAATTGTTGAATGACTGAATTTCTGACTGGAAGAGGCAGATTAATATTGGTTGTGAATTTCTCTGTAATCAGAGTCCTTCCTGGTATCCTCAAATGTTAGTGGATTAGTCCAGACAGTGACCAATTTCATTTACTATTTGTGTATCAGGAGATCAGAGACAAAGACTTTTTAATGTGGGGGGACACTTGGCTCTGAAACCCCTTATTTTTCCCAGTCAGACAATGACTTACAATATTTACCTCCAGAGAACAGTCCCAGACATACTTGATTAGCCTTAAATGAAAGATAAGCCACTGCTATGAGAAAGGACTTGCTTTCAGTAGATGGGCAGACAGACAGATAGATAGATATTAAACAATTTACAGTTTATGTCTTGACAACTTGGATGTTGTAACATGAAAAATGCTATTGAAAGGGACCAGTCCTTTCCTACCGCAGAAGCTGCAATATTTTCAGTAACAAAAAATAAATATTTCAAACATCCTTCCTTAAAACCCTTCTGGGACTTTCTGTTAGCCTTTAACATCAAGTCTAAACACCATGATATGGCTTACAATGTCCTTCAGGACTTGGTCTCTCCTTACCTCTCTACCTCATTTGTTGATTAATGATTCTCACATCCTGTTTATCCAGACTGGGAGTGAAATTAGAAATCTGGGATGCTTATGTATCTGGGATTCTTGTGCAGACTGAAATATACTGAAGACAGCTTTTCATTATTATCATTTCCCATGTACTGTAATATTCCTGGGGGTCAAGTAAAGGTAGGATGTACGCTCATTTTTTAAATAAGTACTATGAACGACTATTATTGTTCATTTCTAAAATTATTATGTTGTAGCTGAATCATGGTTACAATACTCAGAGAATAATTATATTTGGAACCTTTTAAATAACAGATTGCTCAGAGAAACGTATCAGGTTGCAGGGCTGGTAAAAAAATGTGATTGGATCAATGCTAATTGACCTTTGATACAGAGAAAGAAGGAGATTATTTGAATCAGTGGGTATCTTGGTAGTTACGGAGATTTTTACCTGCCTGGAGAAGACAGTTTCTTCCCCGTTTTCTCCCTTCTTTCTGAGGCCTTAAGTGACTTTCTAAGAATCCATGGAACAGCTGAGGGGCTTCAGAACTTAAATATCAGAAACTTTGTTGGTAAAAGGAAGTTTTGATTTTCTCGAGGTAGAAAGGAGATCAAGGTTTAGTTAACTAGTAATTGACAACAGTAGCTATAATAAAAGGCATTTATTTACATCTCAGTGTTTTGAATTCCTTTAAATGTTTCTCTTCCACAAATATGTTTATACTTTGTAATTAGCATAGAGTTAATTCATTGGTAAGGTTAACTTCATGAGTTTTATGTTTTATAGAAAAAGTAAAAGGCTGAGTCATCACCATTATCTTCTTTCTTGGTTATCTGTAAAGTTGGCCAGTTCACTAAAACCAGGGTATTTCTATTCACCTGGAGCAATTAAACTTCACTGTGACCTTCTGAAAGTGTATTTTTAATATTTTTATTATGGCACCTAGCAGAAGGGCTTGGAAATAACAGCAAATGTTAGTTGAATGACAAAGTGAATTAATCTGCAATTCCATCTTTGTATTTTCAACCTGTTTTAGACTATGGACTATGGACATCTAGAACAAGCTTCATTTACCTAGAGCAGTGGTTCTCAAAGTGTGCTCCCTGATCAGTAGCAAGAGCATCGTCTGGGAGCTTGCTAGAAATGCACATTTTTGGGCCCCATAGCAAATGTACTGTGAGGGGGCAAGGTCCACCAATCTGTGTTTTAAGACCTCTGGGTGTTTCTGATGGACTCAAGTTTGAGAACTACTAGCCTAAAACAATAGAGGGAACCATATAGGATTGTCAGGACTGGAAACCAATTAAGCTGGCCCAGCTACTCTCTCTATTTTTTTAAACATCTTTATTGGAGTATAATTGCTTTACAATGGTGTGTTAGTTTCTGCTTTATAACAAAGTGAATCATTTATACATATACATATGTTCCCATATCTCTTCCCTCTTGCATCTCCCTCCCTCCCACTCTCCCTATCCCACCCCTCTAGGTGGCCACAAAGCACCGAGCTTATCTCCCTGTGCTATGCGGCTGCTTCCCACTAGCTATCTACCTTACGTTTGGTAGTGTATATATGTCCATGCCTCTCTCCCGCTTTGTCACAGCTTACCCTTCCCCCTCCCCATATCCTCAAGTCCATTCTCTAGTAGGTCTGTGTCTTTATTCCCAACTTACCCCTAGGTTCTTCATGATCCTTTTTTTTTTTCTTAAATTCCATATATATGTGTTAGCATACGGTATTTGTTTTTCTCTTTCTGACTTACTTCACTGACTTACTTCACAGACTCTAGGTCCATCCACCTCACTATAAATAACTCAATTTCGTTTCTTTTTATGGCTGAGTAATATTCCATTGTATATATGTGCCACATCTTCTTTATCCATTCATCCGATGATGGACACTTAGGTTGCTTCCATGTCCTGGCTATTGTAAATAGAGCTGCTGCAATGAACATTTTGGTTCATGACTCTTTTTGAATTATGGTTTTCTCTGGGTATCTGCCCAGTAGTGGGATTGCTGGGTTGTATGGTAGTTCTATTTGAGTTTTTTAAGGAACCTCCATACTGTTCTCCATAGTGGCTGTATCAATTTACATTCCCACCGACAGTGCAAGAGGGTTCCCTTTTCTCCATACCCTCTCCAGCATTTATTGTTTCTAGATTTTTTGATGATGGCTATTCTGACCAGTGTGAGATGATATCTCATTACAGTTTTGATTTGCATTTCTCTAATGATTAATAATGTTGAGCATTCTTTCATGTGTTTGTTGGCAATCTGTATATCTTCTTTGGAGAAATGTCTGTTTAGGTCTTCTGCCCATTTTTGGATTGGGTTGTTTGTTTTTTTGTTATTGAGCTGCATGAGCTGCTTATAAATTTTGGAGATTAATCCTTTGTCAGTTGCTTCATTTGCAAATATTTTCTCCCATTCTGAGGGTTGTCTTTTGGTCTTGTTTATGGTTTCCTTTGCTGTGCAAAAGCTTTGAAGTTTCTTTAGGTCTCATTTGTTTATTTTTGTTTTTATTTCCATTTCTCTAGGAGATGGGTCAAAAAGGATCTTGCTGTGATTTATGTCATAGAGTGTTCTGCCTTTGTTTTCCTCTAAGAGTTTGATAGTGTCTGGCCTTACATTTAGGTCTTTAATCCATTTTGAGTTTATTTTTGTGTATGGTATTAGGGAGTGTTTTAATTTCTTTCTCTTACATGTACCTCTCCAGTTTCCCCAGCACCACTTATTGAAGAGGCTGTCTTTTCTCCCTTGTATATTCTTGCCTCCTTTATCAAAGATAAGGTAACCATATGTGCGTGGGTTTATCTCTGGGCTTTCTATCCTGTTCCATTTATCTATCTTTCTGTTTTTGTTCCAGTACCATACTGTCTTGATTACTGTAGCTTTGTAGTATAGTCTGAAGTCAGAGAGCCTGATTCCTCCAGCTCCATTTTTCATTCTCAAGATTGCTTTGGCTATTCGAGGTCTTTTGTGTTTCCATATAAATTGTGAACTTTTTTGTTCTAGTTCTGTGAAAAATGCCATTGGTAGTTTGATAGGGATTGCATTGAATCTGTAGATTGCTTTGGGTAGTAGAGTCATTTTCACAGTGTTGATTCTTCCAATTCAAGAACATGGTATATCTCTTCATCCATTTGTGTCATCTTTAATTTCTTTCAACAGTGTCTTATAATTTTCTGCATACAGGTCTTTTGTCTCCTTAGGTAGGTTTATTCCTAGATATTTTATTCTTTTTGTTGCAGTGGTAAATGGGAGTGTTTTCTTAATTTCACTTTCAGATTTTTCATCATTAGTGTATAAGAATGCCAGAGATTTCTGTGCATTAATTTTGTATCCTGCTACTTTACCAAATTCTTTGATTAGCTCTAGTAGTTTCCTGGTAGCATCTTTAGGATTCTCTATGTATATTATCATGTCATCTGCAAACAGTGACAGCTTTATTTCTTCTTTTCCAATTTGGATTCCTTTTATTTCTTTTTCTTCTCTGATTGCTGTGGTTAAAACTTCCAAAACTATGTTGAATAAGAGTGGTGAGAGTGGGCAACCTTGTCTTGTTCCTGATCTTAGTGGAAATGCTTTCAGTTTTTCACCATTGAGGGCAATGTTGGCTGTGGATTTGTCATATATGGCCTTTATTATGTTGAGGAAAGTTCCCTCTATGTCTAATTTCTGCAGGGTTTTTATCATAAATGGGTGTTGAATTTTGTCGAAAGCTTTCTCTGCATCTATTGAGATGATCATATGGTTTTTCTCCTTCATTTTGTTAATATGGTGTATCACATTGATAGATTTGCGTATATTGAAGAATCCTTGCATTCTTGGAATAAGCCCCACTTGATCATGGTGTATGATCCGTTTAATGTGCTGTTGGATTCTGTTTGCTAGTATTTTGTTGAGGATTTTTGCATCTAGGTTCATCAGTGTTATTGGCCTGTAGTTTTCTTTCTTTGTGACATCTTTGTCTGGTTTTGGTATCAGGGTGATGGTGGCCTTGTAGAATGAGTTTGGGAGTGTTCCTCCCTCTGCTATATTTTGGAAGAGTTTGAGAAGGATAGGTGTTAGCTCTTCTCTAAATGTTTGTTAGAATTCGCCTGTGAAGCCATCTGGTCCTGGGATTTTGTTTGTTGGTAGATTTTTAATCATAGTTTCAATTTCAGTGCTTGTGATTGGTCTGTTCATATTTTCTGTTTCTTCCTGATTCAGTCTCGGCAGGTTGTGCATTTCTAAGAATTTGTCCATTTCTTCCAGGTTGTCCATTTTATTGGCATAGAGTTGCTTGTAGTAATCTCTCATGATCCTTTGTATTTCTGCAGTGTCAGTTGTTACTTCTCCTTTTTCATTTCTGATTGTACTGATTTGAGTCTTCTCCCTTTTTTTCTTGATGAGTCTGGCTAATGGTTTATCAATTTTGTTTATCTTCTCAAAGAACCAGCTTTTAGTTTTATTGATCTTTGCTATCATTTCCTTCATTTCTTTTTCATTTATTTCTGATCTGATCTTTATGATTTCTTTCCTTCTGCTAACTTAGGGTTTTTTTTGTTCTTCTTTCTCTAATTGCTTTAGATGCAAGGTGAGGTTGTTTGTTTGACATGTTTCCTGTTCGTTAAGGTAGGATTGTATTGCTATAAGCTTTCCTCTTAGAACTGCTTTTGCTGCATGCCATAGGTTTTTGGGTCGTTGTGTCTCCATTGTCATTTGTTTCTAGGTATTTTTTGATTTCCTCTTTGATTTCTTCAGTGATCACTTCATTATTAAGTAGTGTAGTGTTTAACTTCCATGTGTTTGTGTTTTTTACATATGTTTTCCTGTAATTGGTAGCTAGTCTCATAGCGTTGTGGTCAGAAAAGATACTTGATATGATTTCAATTTTCTTAAATTTACCAAGGCTAGATTTATGACCCAAGATATGATCTATCCTGGAGAATGTTCCATGAGCACTTGAGAAAAATGTGTATTCTGTTTTTTTTGGATGGAATGTCCTATAAATATCAATTAAGTCCATCTTGTTTAATGTATCATTTAAAGCTTGTGTTTCCTTGTTTATTTTCATTTTGGATGATCTGTCCATTGGTGAAAGTGGGTTGTTAAAGTCCCCTATTGTGATTGTGTTACTGTCGATTTCCCCTTTTATGCCTGTTAGTATTTGCCTTAATGTAGTGAGGTGCTCCTATGTTGGGTGCATAAATATTTACAATTGTTATATCTTCTTCTTCGATTGATCCCTTGATCATTATATAGTGTCCTTCTTTGTCTCTTGTAATAGTCTTTATTTTAAAGTCTATTTTGTCTGATATGAGAATTACTACTTCAGCTTTCTTCTGATTTCCATTTGTATGGAATCTCTTTTTCCATCCCCTCACTTTCAGTCTGTATGTGTCCTTAGGTCTGAAGTGGGTCTCTTGTAGACAGCATATATTTGGGTCTTGTTTTTGTATCCATTCAGCCAGTCTGTGTCTTTTGCTGGGAGCATTTAATCCATTTACATTTAAGGTAATTATCGATATGTATGTTCCTATTCCCATTTTCTTAATTGTTTTGGGTTCGTTATTGTAGGTCTTTTCCTTCTCTTGTGTTTCTTGCCTAGAGAAGTTCCTTTAGTATTTGTTGTAAAGCTGGTTTGGTGGTGCTGAACTCTCTCAGCTTTTGCTTGTCTGTAAAGGTTTTAATTTCTCCATCAAATGTGAATGAGATCCTTGCTGGGTAGAGTAATCTTGGTTGTGGGTTTTTCTTCTTCATCACTTTAAATATGTCCTGCCACTCTGTTGTGGCTTGCAAAGTTTCTGCTGAAAGATCAGCTGTTAACTTTATGGGGATTCCCTTGTGTGTTATTTGTTGTTTTTCCCTTGCTGCTTTTAATATGTTTTCTTTGTATTTAATTTTTGATAGTTTGATTAATATGTGTCTTTGTCCCAGCTACTCTTTTCCCAAAGAACAGTGGAAAAAAATCTGTCTGGCCACATTGACTGGGCCTGTCCTGAGTATGGTATTTTTAGTTTTATGCAGTTGTCTCTCCTACAAGGGAAATACGAGCTGATGAACACGATTCCTCCCTATTGTTCATGGCTCTGAGTCAATGATTTTATTTCCGATATGTTTTCTCCTCCACGTTGCCCACTTGACTAGCGGTGCCAGGCTAATTAAGGAATTAGTATGTGGCATCCATTCGGGGCGGTGTGTGATTCTTTTCTTGCATCCTGAGAACATTTTTGCAAACACTTTCTGGTTCATATTTTCTTTTTTTAATCAGGCAGAGACCTTACAATTAAAATACCATTAAAGTGATTCTGGCAAGTATTGCAATAAGCATGTTTTTTAATTAAAGGAAGAACAGGGGGATGCATAAGCAGCATCGGCTAAAGGGGAGAATTTCATTTGATATCTGTTTTAATTGAAATGAAAATAGAGTTGAGTAAAGCAGCAGTAGCCTGTGCTAGGTTGCTAGGCTGAGGTGTTCTGTGCTTGATTAATTAGTAGCCAGCCAGAAAGTCCATTGCCTTTGCCCCCAATCCTTAAAGCCTGATTTATGCCTCACCTCCCCCATGAATATGTGAGGGCCCAGGCATTTATTTCCGGAGCTGCTAGTGGATAAGATTATGGAGTGTGCACTGAGCTCTTGGGGGATCTCATTTGCCAGCCAAATTGATTTTCCGCCTCCCTGGCCGGGGACAAGCCCACCTCAAAGATTCCAGGCTCTGCTCCAGTGGATCAGGCAAAAGCCTAATCCGGATCTGACCAACAAAGGAAGCTCTGTGCATCCCCATCAGAACGCAGGCTCCGGGCTGTGGCTGCCTTCCCTGAATGCTAGCCTTCTCTTCCTCACCTTCTCTTGACACCCACCTCTACAGCAGCACGGTGCTGTAGGGTACAGTAGGGTGTAGCACAGCGCCCCAACTCTGCGTAGTCACTGAGTCTGCCCTTCTTAATCCAGGCAGAGCAGGACCTGTGCATCCTGAATGGATGATCATCTCTAATTCTCCAGGGAAAGGGAATTCCACAGGCTCCCTCTGGGGAATTACTGGAAAGGTAACAAAATACAGGATGCTAAACTTTTTAAGGAATTATTCAGAGTTGACACAAAAAGCTGAATGGAGGCTCAGCCACATAGATAAGTAAATTGGATAACTTACATCTGAAAATTTAGGTAGTTCAAGCTTTGAATAAAGGAAGGATCTAGTTTGGTGATGCAGATTGATCTAATGAATTGGGGGTCATCAGATCTTGCCTTCGTTCATCTCTGGCTTTACGTCTGCTTAAAATGGAAGTCACTCCCCTCGAGTTCATTTCATCACCTGGCATGTACGTCCTAACCACGTACACTCTTGCTCTGCACCCTTTTCCCCCAGATCCTCCTCAAAATGACACTAAGTATTTGCCATCATCATCTACCAGTTTCCCCAGTTCTTAAAGCTTTTCCAGGAACCCACCCCAACCTTCTGATTCTTCTCCTAATTCACCTGTTTCTTTGACTCACATGCAAAAATCTTTCTACTTCCTTTCCTGAGTCTAGTCTTTAAATACTATTTGACAGTCTTGTCTCTCTTGTGTTCTCACTCTACGTGTCTAGGGAGACCTCATTCACTTCTGTAACTTCAACTTCTATTTATTCCACACGTATTTAGTGACCACTTTCCCAGCTCCCTGTATGCCTGGCACTGTTCTAGGCACAGGGGCTGCAGCTCTGAATGAAATAGACCACAATTCTTGCTCTCATGGAGTTTATTTCCATAAGGAAAACAATCAAGTCAGCAAGTTGTATTTTTTGTTAGATTTTCTGAGCAGCATGGAGAAAAATGCAGCAGGGAAGGTGAACAGGGAGCTGGGTTGTGGTTTGGTGGTGGTTGGGGGGACTTGCACACAGTGAGGGCAAAGACTGTGAGTCAGGGGACCAAGAGGGTCACGGAGGCAGAGGATTGTGAGCCGGGGAGAGCAGAGGGAGAGGGGGCCATGAAGGGCCAGCGCTGCAGGGTTTGGTGGGCTTTGACTGTGTGTGTGTTGGGAACCGGTGGAGAATTGCCGGCAGAGAGGTGATGTGATAAAGTTTACATGAAACAAATCACAGTGACTGTTGTTTTAAGAGTAGACCCTGGGGTGGGGACAGGGGCAGAAGAAAAGAGCTGAGTTAAGAGGCTTTTAGAGTTACCTGGGGATGAGATGAGGGTGACTTAGACCCCAGTGATAGGAGTGGAGGTGGTGAGAAGGGGTTGGATCACAGGGATATTTTGAAGGAAGAATGCACAAAATTCCCTGGAGCTTTGGTTGTGGTGTGAGAGAGAGTGAACGCTGACTCTTTCAAACAAAGCAAAGGACTTTCAAACTTTCAAACTGAGCAAAGGGGGGATGGAGTTGCCATTTATGGAAAAGGGAAGGACTGTGGGGCAAGACGAGGAGCTCACTTTTTGGACGTGCTAAGCCGAGAAACCTTTGAGACATCCAGGCGGAGATGTCAGGTAGCAGCTGGGGCGATGAGCCTTGAGCTGAGGGCGGAGGTGGGCCTTAGGGATTTAAATCTGGGAGTTATCAGCGATGAGCATACGATGGGGTTTAAAACTTTTAAGACAAGGTGAGAAAAAAAGTGATCAAGGGACTGAGTCTTGTGACATTCCAAGTGTCAGTGGTTGGGACAAGCAGGAGGAATCAGGCAGAGGAGGTCAGGAGGGAAGGCTCAGGAGGTGGGAGGCCATCCAGGAGGGCACAGTGCTCGGTGGGCGAGGGGAAGGAGTATCAAGAAAGGAGTGAATAAGTATGTTAGATGCTGCTGGCTGCTCAGGAAAGGTGAGCACTGAGCATCCCGCCTTGGATTCAGCAATGTGGTTGTCATTTGTGACCTCAACAGGACCAGTTTTGGTGGAGTGGCCAGGAAAAGGCACAGCTGGGGAGGGTTCCAAAGAGACTAGAGGGAAAAATCTGGGATAGAAGGTATACCCAGTTCTTTTGAGGAGTATTCTTGTAATGTAAAATACTTATACTCTAAATGTTTTCTGTAAGGGGGAAAATAGCTAGAACTGTGTATTTGTTTTTCTTTAAAACACACACACACATACAACAGAATCATTTTGCAGTTATTACAGAGGATGGCTAATTGTAGGGTTAGCCCAAAGCAGGTTTTGATGTACTTTGCAAACATTAGCTAGCTGCTAAAAGTCTCTTTTACTTCCCTTTAAAAGAAATAAAAGAGATGTTTAATGGGAAGAAGTGATTACATGTAAAAAGTTGTGTTCATGTATTTATTTTGGAGGGGAAGTAACAATAATGATGGTTGATTGATTTTTATAAAATTACCCAAGGTCACTCGTGGGACATACTCAGCTTTCATGAACAATCATAACAAGCCATGTAAGGGTCACAGCCAAAGGCTGATTTCAGCCCTGCTCTTTATTTCAGCTTTCAGATGGGGCTGAGCTCTATAAAGTGGAGAAATAAAGTCCTCCCACTGCCCTCCCATACTCAAATAACTATCCTTTAAAGCAGCCTGCTGTATATTTGACTTAAGCTAATAAAGTGTGAGGATGAAAACACTTGGGGCCTTGGCACAGAGACAGATTAAATATAAACTTTCCGTTCTTTCACACCAAGGAACTTTCGCCTTGGTTATCACGTATCAACCAAAATTAGCTGAATTCTGCATCAAACTCTCTTCCTTTCCCTAGATTTCTTATACGTACCTGCCACTGATAAAGTAAGGAGGAAAGGCTTTTTAGCAGGGAAAAGCGATTACTGCATTAACTAATTAGTCCTATTTATAGTACTCTTGACAACACAGGTCATTCATGTTTTGGGGCTGAACTTTTCTCCCTTCATTAGCGTCATAATTAGTTCCTGTCAGTAAATGACATTTTCAGATTTCTACCAGTTTGGTTCAGTGTATTTAATATTTTGCTTGATGGTATAAGGGACAAAACCCAGGTTATAAATGTACCCACTAATCCTTGTAGTCTGCCTCAAATCCTTTTCGGAATGAGGCGAGGTATATCTACATTAACAAAATTAAAATAAACCACATATAAACAAGCCATAGGCAAAGCTACTTAGGTTAACACGTGTTTTTCCTTAAAAGTAACTGTGATAAATAATGAAATTAATGAAATACTTAATGGAAATTAATTTCCTAATTAATGAAAAAGCTACTTGGGAGGGTTTGCAAAGTGGAGAGAGCGTGAGTGCCTCTGTCAGGTGGTCTGGTTCTAATGCTCGCTCTGCCTCCCCCAGCTCACTGTCTGCTCTGAAATACGGAGTGTGACATCGACCTCCCGGGCTTGTTTGGAAGGTCATTTCAAACAACATAGCTAAAGGTACTGGCATATGGTAGGTGCTTAATACATGTCAGCTCCCTTGCTTTCCCCATAATCTCGTTTGAATTCCTGACTGTGCAGGTAATCCCTTCCTCAAGTGGTATTCAGAGTTCCCTGCAGTGTAGGTGGTGGCGAGAGAGCATGAGGTCCCTGTCTCCATCAGTGTCAAACGCACACTCGACTGCATCTTTGCAGGTGCAGATGCCAAACGTTCTAGAGCTGGAAGGAGCCTCAGCGAACGAACGAACAATTCTGTTCTGCACATCGCCAAGGGGCAAACAGACCATCCCTCAGCAGTGAGTGGGACAGATTTGGAAACTGAGTAGTCTGAGGCCCAGCAATTTTGAGAGACTTACTGAGGGTCATTCAGAGGTCAGTAGCAGAGGGGACAGGAACCTGATCCAATATCCTGTCTCCATCACTGGTTCATCTCTGTTCAGATTCAGATTTCCTGACTGTTCATAATGGTGGGACCCATTGCCCAACCCATGGTCCACCAGTTGAAGATAATTAGTTGAGACATTAATGACACATGGCTGTGAGTGAAAAAGTTCTAGTGAACTCAAGAAGGTGGCCTGTACCACAGGTCACATTTCTTCCCTCTTGTTCACAGCAGGATGCGTGATACGATTGCATTTCTAATGATAATTCTTGTCATCATGATGACAATGGAAGGGAAAATTAAGGTCAGAATTGCCAGCAGGCCCTTTGGAAGTCTGGTGAGCAGTGTGGTGCCACTCAAGCATCAAGCCTCTACGTCACTAAAGGAGAGTTGCTTCTTGGGTCGATTACCTTAGACTGTGATCTCTATGCCATATTTGAAAAGGGACGTCAGGACAACGGAGAGTGAGGTATTGGAAGGAGGTGGTCTAGTAGGGCTATTACACCACTGCATTCAGTGTCTACTAGGTCAGACCCAGGACCAGGGATCTACAAGCATCATTTCAAGAAATCTCACCACAAATCTCTGAGGGAAGAGTTCTAGCCATGGACAATTTATAGATGGTGAAACTGGATACCCACAGGGGGGTGTTGTTCTAAAATGTGGCTGAAAGGAAAGAGCACTTTAAGAGGTTGAATCCAAGTAAACACTTTGTGACTGTTATTGATGGTATGTGGCTCGAGCTTTAGGATCAAAGATAAAGGAGCCAAGGAAACCTGAAGAGAATGTTAGGACAGAAGGTCAGGGGAGGAGTGGCCTCCATCTGTATTGGTCACTATCTCTGTACTAAGATGGAGATAACAGAAACGACTAAAAGCATCTTGGCCTTTTTCTTCACTCCCTTTCATTCCTCCAGCACGTGTTTAAGTACAAAACAACAATCCAACTCAAGGATTTGGTACCTTGGATTCAGGACTCCATTTAGCAGATGGAGTCTCTGCTCTTCACTGGCCCTCACCATGACCCTCTTTCTTCCTGTGGAATCTGCCTTTTGAGCCACTTCTGCCACTTGCCTCCCCCACATTCTGGGCTTACCTTTAGCTCATTGAGACAATGTGTGGACTTACTGATTCAATGTCATAACAGTATCCTTTCTGAGAAAATGGGAGTGTGTGTGTGTGTGTGTGTGTGTGTGTGTGTGTGTGTGTCTATAAGGAAATTCAGGTACTTAAAACAGATACTCTAAAAGGATATAACCATTTATTCATTTACTCAGCAGTTATATATTGAGTGCCAACCTTCTCCCAGTCACTGTTCTAGACACTGGGAATGTAGAAGTGGACAAGGCAGATAAGTGCCCTCATGAAGCATGCATTCCTGGGGGGCGGGAGGGCAGACAGTAAACATGTAAAAATATATGGTATGTCTGATGCTAAGCGTTATGAAGGAAAATATACATGGGTAAGGGGCCAAGGCATGCTATTTTCTCCCGCCTGGGGAGGGAGATTTGCTTGCTCCAGGTTTCCTTTTGAAGCCTGGGTACATGACTCAGTTGATGGTAGGATAAGACACCGTGTTTGACAGTCCCACTCAACTCTATTCAATGGAGCAGAACAGTTCCTTGTGGAAATCAGTGTCTATTGTCCAAAGAAAAGGATAATAGATGTTAGTTAGCTAAAGTGCTAAAAATTTCATAGTGCCTCCTAATTACACTTCCTTTTACTGTAATTCTTATAATTTTGGCATATTTTCTTCTATTCCTATTTCCTGTTTCCCAGTTTTTTTAAACTTAATTTTCTAAGCTGCTGTTACATGGTAAAAACGGTGACCTTCTGTTTCTTATCTAACCAGTCCTAAATTTCTAGGCATTTAGGTTATTGTCATTAAAAATACTACAAATAAAGCTGCTGTGAATTGTGATAGCTACCCTAAGCTAGGTTAGTAATATGCTGCTTCTGCTTCTGGGTGTCTGATCCCCTCAGCTGTGCTTCTCGAAGAGAAGGCAAGATAAAGTGAGCCTAAATTTCAGCAGAAGTACATAAACGAAGAGGATTTCATCAGACATTGGAACTGTCAAAAGGAAGTGAGCCTCGTTCTCCCAGAGACTGACTGTCTTCTCTTTGGCTATTAGGAGGAAAGCTGATCTTCCTGGACCCAGGACCCATCGAGCTGAGAGCACACTCCATCCTTGTTTCTGATGGTGGAGAGCTCAGGATTGGATCCGAGGACAAGCCCTTCCAAGGCAAAGCTCAGATCAAACTCTACGGGAGTTCCCACTCTACCCCCTTCTTTCCGTATGGAGTCAAGTTCCTGGCTGTGAGGAATGGAACTCTTTCCCTGCATGGTGAGTGAGGCAGTTGACCAGAGGAACTGAGGTAGAGCTGTGTGTGTCTAGCCAAGGTGCAGACAATGGGGAAAATGATAAAACTACTTCCGTCTCTTTGGCTGTTAGTTGCAGAGGCAACAAAGTCAATTACAGCATGAGCACTGTTTCCTTAAATAAGGAATATTAACTGTGATGATGCTCACGGCAGAGTGTACTGTGGTTCTCAGTTATGTGCCCTCCTTTCTGTCACCTCTGCCCACTGTCAGGTGACTTTCAGTGCCTCCCCGTGGGTGGACCATACTTCCCTGTCCTGCTGAGAGTGGGCTTAGCCTTGGACTTGCTTTGGTCAATGGAATGTGAGCAGAAATTGATGTACTGCATGGCCAAGCAGAAGTTTTGAGAGCCATTGTGATACTTTGGTCATTTTTCTCTTTTCCTTCTGCTTGAGAATAGCCCATCCCCCATAGGGATAGGGGCAGCTCAAGCTTGGGCAGAGCTGCATACTGCTCCTATGTATGTGTGTGAGGAATAAACCTTTGTTGTCATGAACCACTGAGATTTGTGTTTGCAGCTGCAGTTTAACCTAGTGAAAACTAACCAGTATGGTTACTTCCTGTTACTTAGCCTACACCCATGGCTGTGTACACGGGTGGCAGCCCAAAGCAGAGACGACTTCACTTTGTTGTTGTTGTTGCTGTTTTCACCCCCCTGGGAACAGGGTTCAGTTAGAGTTCTACCTAGAATTTTGTTACAGGTGGGTTGGTGTTTATGGATTCCTGGGAAAAAATAGGAATCAGACTATAATGTGTTTCTGCTACAATTTCGTTTGCCTTTTGATAACTTCATCCCACTTCGCAAAATGGACATTTTTATTTTCCTTGAGATTCAGGAAATTACTAAACGTGCCAGGATAATCCTTAGTATCAACTAGAAAATGTAAGTATAGCATGATGAGCTTGGAGTGTCTTTCAGTGGATGCTTATATACATTTGATTACATAGCACGAGCCAAAGTCAGATCAAAAATGTGGGCACCAGATAGTAGCCCGATCTCCAGAAAATGTGACATTCTCTACATTGGAATTTCTGTGCTGACGTAGCAAAATAAGACCCTGCCACCTATCACAGAGTAGTTATTCTAGGCATGGCATGTGGCTATGCTGAGGAATCACCCTTCTTGCTCCATTAAGGCTCTGTCCATCACAAATTGTGGTCCTCAATCATTGTCTACTAAAAGCCCTCTTTTGCCTTTTTTGGCTTACTATGAGAGGAAGTGAGATCTTATCATCAAGCATTTATTTATTTTCTTTTATTTTTGCCGTACGCGGGCCTCTCACTGTCGCGGCCTCTCCCATTGCGGAGCACAGGCTCCGGACGCGCAGGCTCAGCGGCCATGGCTCACGGGCCCAGCTGCTCCGCGGCATGTGGGATCTTCCCGGACCGGGGCATGAACCCGTGTCCCCTGCTCAGCAGGTGGACTCTCAACCACTGCGCCACCAGGGAAGCCCCATCAAGCATTTATTAAGTGTTGACCATGGACCAGCCAGAGTGATACACGCTGGGGATAAATTTTGTAAGGATTAAAAAACTCACAATTATCTAGACCGAAATTCAAAATACCTACAATATTGATTCTTGTATTCTACTTCTAAGGAGGACCTTTTTCTTCCTGTATCCCTCATCAAGCACTTACATCGATCTTGTAGCCCAGGATCCATGAGGGGCTTCTGTCTATTCACAGGTCAGCGATGGTCTTCAAGTGTTTGCTGTAGTCTAACAGCCAGTTAGGTCACTAACCCAATGTGCTGCTGTTTACCATTGAGAAAACACAGCTGGAGAAAAAGAGGGCGCAGATCAGTGTTTCAACCAGCCCATAGGCCGTCTGAAGTATCCTGCAGCTCAACAGGGACCCTCTGGTTTGAGAGCCACTGTCCTCTAAGATGCAGATGGCACAGCTCTTGCTCGAAATGGAATTTCACCTGAAGAAGAATGAAACTCTCCTCATTCTTTTACTCGGCTTCTTTCATTCCAGCTCCTTTTTCTCCTCACATTCTATTATGAAGGATCAGCAAAAGAGTTTACAAATAACCTTTATGTGCTTGTATTGTAAATGTACCCTGTGCTCCTAACCTTTGTGTTTTAACAGATGTCAAGTTAAGAAAATCCCTAGGACCACTGCTTATAATTAAGATGGGGCAATTAAAGCAAAGTAGATACTTCTAATGTGTTCTGAGAATTCTGGAAGTTACAAGTGTTGCTACTTTATCCTGGTGATGTTACTGGATACTGAGAGCGCAGACACCTCCTCTCCCCTGCTTCCCTCGTTTCTGTCTTCTCCCCTCCACCTCTCCTCTCCCAACCCTCTTCCTCTCCTCTTTTCCCCTCTCCCTCCACCTCTCCTTTCCTGTATTCCCAGGACTAGGGTGTCATCAATGGCTGTTTTACCCATTTCCCCGCAGCCCTGTCAATATAGGCCTGAGTAGAATCTCTCATGAACCACAGAGCTTGCACATTGAACACAGGCGAAATCAAGCTGTTTTCCTCATTGAGGTGATGCTGCTGCATCTCATCCATTTGAAAGAAATAGTATGTAGGAAAGAGCTTAGCCATTGGGTGAGAGGGATTCCCTTCTGCCTTCTCTGGCAGGGAATCCCAGTCACAGCCTGAGGTCCATCAATCCTCTCCCTTCTCTCTCCCTCACCACCTGAGGTCTCAAACAGACTTCCCCTCTGGCAGCGTGGTGGTATATCACAGTTGAAATCGTTACGTAATTTCACTGGCCTTTTCCCAGGGCCAGAGGTGGGTCTAGTGACACTGGGGCTTTAGGGAAAAACTAATTTTCTCTTGCTGTCAAGTATGCAAAACAGTGAGCAACTTGATTCACTGCTTTGCCCCCAGAAGGTCCCTAAAGACCCAACATTCACTCAGCTTCCCAGGATGCTGTAGGGAGGAGATTCACCGACTTTAGTGCATGGAAGGCTCTTCTCAGGAAGATTTTAAAAATAGAGGTTTCTGGACCTCACTTCCAGAATCTGACTCGGTGGGTTTGGCGTGGGCCCAGGAATGTGCATTTCAATGGAACCATCAGGTGATTTGATTCAGGGGGCCCACTGACTACACGTGGAGAAACGCTATTTTTAGTGGTTTATATAAGTTTTGGAGTCAGAAATCAGTCCAGTTCTGCTATTCATCAACTAAGACCTTGGGCAAATCAATCTCTATAAAACCAGGAAAACATAATTCCTACCTCATAGATTTACCGCTTGTGAACTGCTCCAAAGTATCTGGCACACGGTTAACACTCCAGCACTATTAGTTATGGCTATTCTCATGATATTTTTCCCCCAAAGCAGTGAGTCCCCTGTGCCTATGAGCTCATAGTTTCTTTCAGGGGTGAGGGATGGAGGGACTTCTATTTGGCACGGGTCCATCTCTGTCTGGAGATTTTTCTCCTTATTCATGTTCTTGTCTACCTCTTCATCACAGCAAGAGAGAGGTTTTAGCTTTGGAGGTCGTGAAGGAATGCCATTCCTCTTTTTCTGGGTTTGGGAGTGGATGGGGCAGGCTGGGTTCTGAATCTGTGGTGGAGATTAGATGGCTTAGTAAGTTGTCAGCGGCACACTTTGTCATGTTAATATGACTAAAGGGTCGCAGATTCTTCATCAGTGTGGGGTTTGGGGGGCTGTTTTCAATGAGGAAATTTCACTCTTGCTCTTTGCTCCCTACCCTCTGTCTGCCAATACAGGTTCACCACCCCAGACCGAGTGCCAATCACATGTCACTTTCGAGGGGGTCGCTGTCAGCTTGGGCAAGTTGAATTTTTGACAATCTAATTACGGCCCTTGCTTCCACAGTGGGAGTCTGAACAGGATGGTGGGGCTTTTATTGATTGTTCAGAAGGGAAATTTATCAATGTCTCTCACTTCATTTCCAGTTCCTCCCTGAGAAATTTGGCTGACAGTTTCTTAGAAGAAAAAGCCGTCTTCTGGCCTTGAATGGACTTCTGTCTTTGTCCTTTTCAAGAAATTACAAGATCAGGCATTAAATATAAATGGAAGTTTCTGGGAAAAGTGAGAATGTGGGGACGTGGTTGAGGAAAACACTAGTATAATGTTATGAACAGGAGACTTTTGTAGGAATAAATAGGAAAAAAGGAGTTAAAATAAGCAGGTTTAAATGCAGTTTGCTTCCCTTCTCAAAGTACCAAATATCTGTATGTAAACTCCATGCTTTTTATGAGTACTGTCTATGGACACTCATATTCTGTTGCTAAAGGGTATCAGGCTGTCTGGGAGCACAATATTGTGTGCATGGAGTTGATACATGTGTCCTGGGCAGTGGTTTTCCTACTGGGCTCCACAAAATCTGAATGTTTCCTGGGGGAACTTCAGGGGTTCTGCCAACAATGAAGTATTTGAGGATCAAGCTATAAAGGTTTAAATTGCTCAAGTAATTGCTTCATTGCTTTTATCTCTAGCTTAAATTTGCGTTAAAGTAATATTTCATTGGAAGAAAGAGTTCTTTTGCTAAAATAGTGACTAAAAATTACTCAAGTAGCTCATCTTTTTTCTTTTTTTAATTGAAATATAGTTGATTTACAATGCTGTGTTAATTTCTGCTGTACAGTGGTTCACCATATATATGTGTGTGTGTGTGTGTATGTGTGTGTATATATATATGCACACACATTCTTTTTGTATATTCTTTTCTTACGGTTTATGGTTTATCATAGGATATTGAATATAGTTCCCTGTGCTATACAGTAGGACCTTGTTGTTTATCCATCCTATATATAATAGCTTACATCCCTCCTACACTGTTGGTGGGAATGTAAGTTGGTGCAGCCACTATGGAAAACAGTATGGAGGTTCCTCAGAAAACTAAAAATAGAGTTACCATATGATCCATCATTCTTATTTTGTGGTCTCTTGGTGCTGGTGCTGGGGCAGGTAGAAGAGGTGAGGCGTGTGCTCGGCAAGTGGAAGATGTGAGATGGGTGATGGGCAGGTAGAAAGATGAGGCAAGAAGGCTGGCCAGCCTTTTACTGAACCACGCAGTCGTATCCTCTGCTGGGCATTGCTGCCTCTCTGGATAATACTGGCTGACTGCTGATTCTCTCTCCTCGACCACTGGAGTCCTGTAGGAAATCTTCCCACTGTTTTCCAGTGTGGAAGCCCCACCTGGGTTTGCAGTCCCCTTAGCTTCCACCAGAAATTTGGCTCAAGTCAAGCTACCTTCCCCAGAATCCACTTGATCCAGAGGAAACTTACAAATCTTTAGACACCAGAGATGTTCCTCTCAGCACCCTTTCCTCTGTTTTCTCTCTGAGTCTCCTCTCCCCTGCTCAGATAAGCATGGGTAGCCCACACATATGCTGCATATGCAGACATCCAACCTGGGAGAAAGAAGCCAGTCTCCTTTTCTTGCAGGCAACTGTATGAATGGTACATTTGAAGCCCTTTTTCTTTGCTTAAATGGAGAGAAGTAGCCTCAGATCTCCCTGTATGGGAAGGAGAGGAAAAGGCCATGGCTGTTCACTGAGGCTAATGACTCACCCCCATCTCTGAGAACTTCTTTGAATTTCCTCTCTTGGTTGATCATGTAGCTGGGGGCTGGGGTCTGTCCAGGCATGGCTCAGATGGCGGAGTTAGTTAGCCTCCTTTAAATAAGCCCCAAGGGGGCTTCCCCTGGTGGCACAGTGGTTGAGAGTCCGCCTGCTGATGCAAGGGACATGGGTTCGTGCCCCGGTCCGGGAATATCCCACATGCCGCAGAGCGGCTGGGCCCGTGAGCCACCGTGAGCCATGGCCGCTGAGCCTGAGTGTCCGGAGCCTGTGCTCCGCAACGGGAGAGGCCACAGCAGTGAGAGGCCCGTGTACCGCAAAAAAAAAAAAAGCCTCAAGGAAATGTCTACTCCCTGTCTGTTTATGGCTCACATACAATGTGGGTGCTCATCATCTTTTGTCCCTGGCCTGGGTCCTCTCGGTGGGTTTGGGGGACTAGGAGTCTGTGCTCAACTGTTTGCTACATATGAGAAAGGGTGCTGCAGAAAGGGAAAGCAGCCATTGTGTGTGTGTGTGTGGTTTTATTTGATTTAGGGGTGGGAAGAAAGTAAGATCAAAGTGAAAGGAGAAATAGAGGAAGAAGGATAAGAAAAATTAAAAACCTATTCGTTGCTTTCTGTAATCTTAAATTCAAACACACTTCAGTCCAGCATGGCGGTTCTGGTCAGCTGGTATGTTGGGGCAGATGGTAATTAGTCAGTCAAGTTAATGCTGGTGAGTGTGGTTCTGGTGGACTTGGAACCCTCAGCATGTAGGATGGCCAGTGACTAATGACTGGTTCTCTATTCAGAGCCCCTGAGGACTGGTCCTTAACTATGTGTCTCTGAAAATATAACCAACACCACTAACAAAATTGAGGCAGAAATTTTCTCTGTTGCCTAACAAGGCTTCAAAAAATAAAATCCAAAATACAACTATTCTATATGTGCAATAGAAGAAACATATCTGGTAAAATCTCATTGGTTCTTAACTGAGATAACTTAGAATTTGTAATTGCTTGATCTGGACAAGAGTGACCTTGGAACAATGGATTAGAAAGGGTTCCTTCCATTCAGAGTATAAAGCACACCTTAAGGAGCTCATTTAAACGCTTTAAAGTGAACATGCTGTTTTTAAGGTCCTTAGCATTTTAGGTGTTTACATGTAAATGTATAATGCTAATTAGAAATGAGTTCTAGCTATCCGATAATCCAAGTACAGCAGGAATCCCACTTAGAAACACATTATAAGATACTTTAAGTTTCTATATATACCTGAACATCTTGGCATTCGTCAGGTCTTTTTTGGTGGCAAGTGACAGAAAACCCAATTCGAACAAAAAATAAGGGCACTTATTGCCTTATAAAGCTAAAACAATTGGAGGCACAGCTGAGTCCAGGTGCTTCGATGAAGTCATTAGGCCTTTGTTTCTCTGCAGCTCTAGGTTCTGCTTTCTCCTGAACTGGCTTCCTTTACCAATCTGACTCCTAGAGGTAGAAATAGGCCCCTGTGGCTACAGATGAAATAAGGGCTCTTTTCCAATGACTATTTCTGAGCAAATTCCAACATTTCCCCTCATCAAAATTTCACACCCCCTTTGTTTTTCCCGTTTGGCTTTTAACACTGTCTAACATATTATATACAGTTTATTTGTGATATTTATTGTACTTATTCTAGTGTTTTCCTTAGTAGAATGTATGTATCATGAGGGCAGGGATTTTCATGTTTTGTTTTGTTTTGTTTTTTATTGACAATATCCTAATCCCTACAACAGTGGCTGGACTCACAGTAGGCTTTCAAGAAGTATATGTTGTGTGAATAACTGAATGAAAAGCTTAAGCAGAAGACTCAGGATTAACTTTGACCCTGTTTGGGTCATAAGCCCATCACTGAAGCTGCTACCGTGGCTGGGGAAGTGGTGCTCTTACTGGCTGGGATGGAGCAAGTGTATGATAGACCCCCCCAGAACTACATGGTCTGAGACTGAGAGAGGATGATTCCTTAAAATTAGAGGTGTGTTATCTAACCAGAATAAGAGAATGAGCAAGTAAAAACAATAGCTTGTCTACTTTTAAAATATTTGACAATCTGACATTTTTACTACTTTTACTAATTTGGAGAAAATTAATAAAATTTTACTGGATATTTCAAACCTGTTTAGTTTGGCTAGGAAAATAAGAAAAATTCCAATCAGTTACTTCACTAAGCAAAACCAAATTCACTATTGATAGAAACACAATTAATAGAAAATTTAGAATTAAAAAATGTCTAACAACGTTTTGATATTTTCTAGATTCAATTATATTTAGAAAGTGTTATTGAAAGTATCAGGTTGCTTTGTAAGATAGTTTTTAGTTAGGGGATTCAGGACCACATGGATCTTGATCTGGACTGGCCACTCTTGTGTAAATATGTATCAGTACATCCCAGGGAATGGCCAGCTAAGGCATCACTATTGCATATTATGGTTTGGCCCAAGCCAAAGAGAACCTCTCGTGAACAATGCTGTATCATGTGACTAATTCTTGACTAAGCTATGAAGGGGATGGACAACAGCTTGCATTCCTTCCTTATCCCTAAGGCCACACAAGACACTGGGGACTTTGCCCTTGATGGAAGACAAGTCCAGCATAGCCAGTCAGTCCAAGAAGAGAGGAGAACACACTTGCCCCAGTGCTCAGGGGAGAGCTGGTCTTGCCCACCTATTCCAGGCCTTTCTTGAATAGGAGGCAGAAACCAGGGAGCTGCCTCCTGGACCCTTTTCCCTATCCTTGTAATGGGAGGAGAGTAAAAATAGAGACCTCCCCTTTGTTTGGCCTAGTGAATTTTCCATCCCCTGGGACTTAAAAGCAGAGTCATTGGCATGTTATAAATATTGGTAGTATAGTAGAATCTTTAGACCATATGAAAGATAAATTAGGAAGGTATTTCTCAAATAAGAAAAATGGATTTGTCTTAAAACCGTGAACTACTTCCTTCTAAAATTCTAACCATTGATAGAATGAAGTAATGAAAATAGTACATAAGGGCTTAAGTTTCCTATCTAAGCCCTTACGGTTCCAAAGGTTTTTCTGTACTTTCTTTTGGCAGTGTTAGTCATGAGTGAACAAGTCTCTGTATTAGTCAGGGTTCTCCAAATAAATAGAACCAATGTGATATCATATATATACGTATAGATAGATAGGTATATAGATAGATGTAGATACAGATATATAGATATCACATTGGTTCTATTTATCCAGAGCACCCTGCCTACAGTGACTAGTGGCTTATTCATTCACTAATTCACCTATTTATATATACATTCATATAGATATATATATACATATGAAGAAACTTATTATAAGGAAATGGCTCATGTGATTATAGAGGCTGAGACCTAGGAGAGCTGATGTGTATGTAGCTGTAGTCTGAGTCCAAAGACCTGAGAACCAGTGGAGTCCATGGTGTTAGTTGCAGTTCAAAAGCCAGCAGGCTTGAACCCAAAGAGCCAGAGTTTCAGTCCAAATCTGAAGCCTGGAAGAGACCAGTGTCTCAACTCAGCAGTTAGGCAGGAGTTCCAGCTCACTCAGGCTTTTTGTACTATTCAGGTCTTGAATGGATTACTGGATGAAGCCCACCCACCTCAGAGAGGACAGTCTGCTTTATGGGAGGCTATGGATTCACATGTTAGTCTCATCCAGACACACCTTCCAGACATGCTAGAATAATGTTTGGCTAATTCTCTGGGTACCCCAAAGCCCAGTCAAGTTGACGCATCACCTTTACTAAAGTGGATCCCATTTTCTATAACTGACCCTGTATCACATCTTAGACACATAATCCAGGAAGGTAGCAAGCCTCTTGTCTTGACACAAAGCTTTCCAAGGGAGATCCATGTCTTCCTTTGAAGATTTCTGTAGTTTACTTTCTCCTTCTAGGTCATGAGGATCTTGGCTGACATTCTGCATCTTCTCCAGATGAACTCGGCCTTGCTCAGTCACAGAGCACTCACTCATCTTCCTCTGGATGAGCGTTAGGTGCGAGGACTCTGGAAGTAGCCTGCTTGGCTCCAAACGCCATCTCTACCACTAACTGTCGGGTGGTCTTTGAAAAGGTCAACTCTTCAGTGTTTCAGTTTCCATATACAAGTTGGAGAGATGATTCTAAAACATTTCTCATGGTGCTGTTAGGTGGTTTAAATGAAACAAAACATGTAAAGCACTTAGCCCAAGGACAGGCATTGAGTAGTTACTCAGTGAGTATTATTATTATTAATTATATGCCTACAGTTTTGATTTGATGAAGCTGCCTCGCTATTCTAAGAAGGCTGGGATGGTGTTTATTGCTTTTCAGTAATCTGTCATCTGGAAACATGGTTGTCATTCTTGATACCCCCATCTCTGTCGTTCCCCGTATTGTGTCCATCACTAGGTCTTGATTTTAATTCTTGGGTAACTCATTTACTTCTCTCCACTTCCATGACTATTACCTTAGTTCATGATGCCATGAGCTTGTGCCTGGACTATTGTTTAAGCTTTGTAGTTTATCTTTTAGTTGCTATTTTCTTCCCTCTCCAATTCATTGTTTACCCTGGAGCCAGGGTGATCTTTTCACAGATCTGTTCACATCACGCTTCTGCTCAAAACCTTTAGTGGCTTCCTGTTGTCCCTGGGAAAGTCCAAAATTTCTAACATGGTTATAGCACCCTCTCTAATGTAGGTTTGTGCCTGCATCGCCTGCTGTGTTCTCCAACCCTCACTCCTCCCTCACTGCGGTGCTTTTCAGTCTTAGTAACCTTTTTTTTTTTGTGGTATGCGGGCCTCTCACGGTTGTGGCCTCTCTCGTTGCTGAGCACAGGCTCCGGACGTGCAGGCTCAGCGGCCATGGCTCACGGGCCCAGCCGCTCCGCGGCACGTGGGATCCTCCCGGACCGGGGCACGAACCCGTGTCCCCTGCATTGGCAGGCGGACTCTTAACCACTGCGCCACCAGGGAAGCCCTTAGTAACCTTCTTTCAGCTTATTAAATGGTTAATGTAGTCTAGATTTTACAATTTTTACATTTTTGAGTACCAAAAGAAATTCAGCTTTGTTAAGTAAATGGAATGCTCCATAGGCAGGAGCATGTGATTTTTCCTTCAAAGAGAATTCTTCCACATGTATCATCAAAGCAATATTATTAATGGTATTGCTTTCAGCCTGGTCCTGAAGAAGGAGTATCACTGGATTGGGCGTTATATTCAGTATTTGTTAAAATTGGAGTTTTACCAAGATCCTGGCACTTTATAATTTTCAAAGCTGCTTCCCATTCTTTCCTCTCATTTAACTTTCACAACTCTGCGAAGTAGGAACGACTGGGATTGTTACTTTCATCTCAGAGATGATGAAACTGGAGCCCGGAAGGGGAGTTAACTAGTATTCACTCTGTCCTCTTCATAGGCTTATGATGCGCATGGGCTTTCTGTTATTTTGTATACACATAGCTGGTGTTTACCTGTGGCAGAAAGATAAACAGAAGATACTCCTTCCAGGTTTCTGGAGCATTCTTCCTAATTTTAATTCTTTCAAGTTATTTTGGGATTCTAAGTAGGGCTTTGTTCCTTTTGGCTCCCTTTGTAGTATTCTTGATAGGGGTACAAAGAACCTGCTTCTTCCCCAGTTTGTTTATTATGTTCAGTATTTTTTATGGCATTTTCTGATTTCTATAATGGCAAATCTACAGATATCTTCTTTTATGGTTTCTTCCTTTGATTTCATGTTTAGAAAATTCTCACCTGTACAAAGACTATATAAAAATTTATCTATTTGTTTCCTGGTTCTGTTACTGTTTTGTTTTGTTTTTTCACATTAGTGTCTTTAATCTAGGGTCAGCAAATGATGGCCCATGGGACAAATCTGGTCCATTGCCTATTTTTGCAAACAAAATTTTACTGAAGCACAGCCATGCCCATGTGTTTAGGTATCATCTATGGCTGCTTCATGCTGCCATGGCAGAGCTGAGTTGCAACAGAGACAACCTGGCCTGCAGATCAAAATCTATTCATCGTTTGGCCCTTTATAGGAAATGTTTGCCAACCCCTTCTTTAGTCCATCTAGAATTTATTTTGATATAGTGTGTAAGTTATTTATTTAATCTTTTTTCCAAATGGTTGGTCAATTTTCTCAACACTATTGATGCAACAGTGCAGTTATGGTATGCTGAAAAATGGCCTCCAAATATGTTCACACCCCAATTCCTGGAACCCATGAAGGTTTGGCAAAAGAGACTTTGCAGGTGTGATTAAATTAAAGATTTTAAAATGGGGAGATTATCCTGGATAATTCAGATGGGCCCGATGTAATCACATTGGTCCTTATCAGAGGGACACAGGAGGAGTCAGAGGAGAAGGAGATGCAATGGTGGAAGCAGAGAGAGGAGTGATGTGTTTGAAGATGAAGGAGGGGCCACAAGCCACAAGCCTCAAGCCAAGGGATACAGGTGGCCACTAGAAGCTGAAAAAGACGAGCGAGGAAACAGATTTTCTTCTCAGAGCCTCCAGAAGGAAGCAGCCCTGTCGACACCTTGATTTTAGCTCAGTGAATCCAATGTTAGAATTCTAACATCTGGAACCATGAGACAGTACATTTGCATTGTTTTTTTGAGACACTAATTTTGTGGTAATTTGTTATAGCGGCAATAGGAAACTAATACATTTCCCTGGGAATTTTAAATGTTACCTTTATCAGACACTAAATTCTTATTTGATACAGGTACAGATTAATGTCTTTTATAAATAAAGAGCTTTTTAGAACAAATTTAAAATCTGGTGTGAATAGACATATCAGTATAATTAATGCAAATGACCAACATGACTGCATGTAGAGAGGGCTTGGGTTATCCTGTGCTCACAAGGAGGGAGAGATTCTTTTTTATTCTAATGAGTTTTCTCCTATCTTTGCGTCATTAGTAATTACAGAAATGCAAATTAAAACAAAAGTGATTTTTTTTCCCCCTTAACCATCAACTTCACCAATATTAAAAAGAGTAGTAGAAAGTCTGAGGAATGGGCGTTCACATATACTGCTAATGTGTATAGAGTATGTGCAGTCTTTCTGTAAGGCAACTTGGCGGTAATATCAACAGGTTAAACCTAGGCATATGCCTTGATATGGCAGTGTCACTTTTAGGAATTTATACTAGTGAGATGATCATGAGTATGCATAAAAATTACGCTCAAGAATGTTTACATCTTCACTGTTTATGAAAGAAAAATATTGAGAAAAAGCTGAAGATGAAGAAATAATGGATTAGTATATAAAATACAGATTTTTAAAGTGGGATACTATGATGCTATAATGATATTAAATAGTATATAATACAATTGAAAAATGTTCCTCCTCCATTAAGTAGAGAAAATTTCACAAAATGGTATGTACAGAATTATAGCATTTTTGTTTATATGAAATCTTGTCAACATATGAATACAGGAAAAGGAGGACAGAAAAGACATATATTAACCTGTTGTAATAAGATCATGGATGCCTTTATTGTCTTCTTTTGCTTGTCTATATTTTTATTTTAAACATTACACATTTATTGCCTTTCTAAAAGAAATTATGTTAGTAAAAAATAGCTCTTTCTTCACTGTCACCTCCACTCCACAGCATAATCCATAGCAATGATTATCAAAACAATTGTCTATCTGGTCAGAAATATGTCTGAGTTTTTATATATTTTTTTGACAATGAATAGAAGTGGATGTTAAAGATACTCTACAGAAGTCTTTATCTCTGACCAAGTCAGAAGTCTTTATCTTGCCCCTCTAACTAACGAAATTTCCACACAGTTCTATAGGGCCTAAGAATGGCATTTGTTGAACTGGCCTGAAATTCACACAGGAGCTAGGAACAGCATTCCAGATGTTTCCACTTATCTCACAATATACGATTTCCTTGGTATTTTGAACTTTATCCTTTGATTCTTCTCAGTCACTTTTAAATCATAGTAGCAACAGTAAAGCTCAGATCGGTCAAAATAAAAAGTTAGCCTTTCTTTCATACCTCTAGAAAAGGCCTTCAGTTATAGTAGGGCTCACTGCACCATCCAAATAACCTTGGTTAGCCTTGGCCTAACCCTTTGTGCCAAAAGAATGGCAGACTTCTTAGCACTGGGGACAGATGCGGTACCCAGGTCTTTCATTGCAGGGCATAAATGTTTGCTGAGCAGCTGTGTATGGAGCCAGCTGATCTGCACATTTAGAGAACGGCTCCATCAATACCGCTGGAGATTGACCAGTAAGGATGCAGGAGGCTCGCGGTGCACACACAGAGCCAATCTCATACAGGATTCCCCCACCAGGGTTTGTCTTCATCCAAGAGAGAAATCACAGCGAGTGATTCTCAAGGGCAGAGGGAAATGGTGCACGCAAAATGCCTCCATTCCATCTCTTTGGTTTGCCAGATAGTCTTGTATTAACGCTAATGTCACAGTCTTCTCTTCTGAAGTAAAGTAAATTGGATCACCTCCGATTCACAAATGGTTTGGGTGCAAAGAATTCCCTTCTAAGTTGGTTGTTTGTAACTTGGAATACATTTGTTTAAAGATGGTTGGGATTAACATATACACACTACTATATATAAAATAGATAAACAACAGGGACCTACTGTTTAGCATAGGGAACTATACTCAATATTTTGTAATAACCTATAAGGGTAAAGAATCTGAAAAAGAATAGATATATATGTATAACTGAATCACTGTGCTGCATACCTGAAACTAAAACAATATTGTAAATCAACTATACTTCAATTAAGAAAAAGAACTGCGGATAAACCTATGGTTAAGGGCCTATGTGAGCCCTCAAAAGTGTGTTTTACTTTTCTGTCTAATGCTAAGGGGAGTATAGCAGCTGACCTTTGTGTATACGAATAATTGTGTGGGGAAGCAGGTCCATTTTCAACATGAGATGTCAGGGGCACATCTCTCTGGGCTCTCATCCCATTTGGACTCTACTATATCAGTCTTTTCCTGTTGAGTACTAGTGACAGAGGGTGCTAAGTCCCTCTGCCCTGAGAGTGGCTTCTGTGGCCCAGAGGTGACACGATGGCCTGGCACAGTGTGGGTTCTGGGAGCAGAGAGAGCCAGCTTAGGTGTGAGGTGGAGTAATCAGCAGTAGTCAGCCCTTTCCTAATTCCTCTGGTTACTTATAACCTTCTGCTGTTGTTAGGGGTAGTATATGATCAGAAAATCTGGGCCAGCTGCTGGCAGGGGGAGGGGAACTGAGAAACAGTAGAAAGCCAGGGTTTTCTCTCCACCCCTTTCCTCTCAAAGCTCATATCCTGCTACTCTACCTTCTATTGGCAGATGGATGAAATGAACAGTGGGAAACAGGGCTCAAGTACAAGAAATGCTGGGCAGATGCCCAGAGCTTAAACATTACAAAAAAGAGCAAGGAGATGGGGGAGGAATGAGTCCTCAAGCAGGTGTATGGAGAGCTAAGACTTTCCTTCCACTGCATTATTTTCTGTAATTATGGGTAAATGCATACCTTCAATTTTTTGGTTTTCTTCCTTCTTCTGATCCCCTTACATTCCTCTCCATCTGCCCAATCTTTGAATGACGATGTTCCCATGGGCTTGGTCTTGAATATTCTTCATTTATAATGTGTACTTTCTCTCAAGAAACCCCACTTATTTCCAGCGTTAACCTTTATGCACATATTTCTTTATATATCGAGCCTCAGACCTCTCTTCTGAGCTTCAGACTCAACTTTTTACTTGGATATTCTCTTTAGTATCTAACATGTAACCTGTCTAAAATGGTCATCTAAAACCAAGTATGTCTAAAACTGAATACTACTAGAATATAAAGTACATGAGGGCAGGGATTTTTGACTGTTTTTCTCACTACTGTATTCCCAGTACCTAGAACAGCACATGGCACATAGCACACAGTAGGTGCTCAATAACTGTTTATCGAATGGATTTGTTATCTTTTTCCCAAGATGTCCCTGTTGTCTACCGACTTGCATCAGCTCTGGATCTGTGAGGCATTATTAACCTCTTTCCCCTTACCTTTAGAGCCAATCACCCAGTCCTCTTGATTCCCCAAAAGGTACCCCCAATTTTTATACTCCTCTCCAGATCTGCTGCCTTACTCTTATTCAGACCTCCAAAACTTCTTGTCTGATCTACTACATTAGCCTTCTACAAACTGCAGAAGCCTTCTACATACACCTCTTTCTTTTATGCACTTTCTTGTAATCTACTCTTCATGCCACATCCAGTGTGACGCTTAAAACCATAAATTTGATCAAGTAACTGTTCTGAATAAGGTTCAGTTCCTTTAAAGCAGGCCAAGAGGGTCCGGCATTATTTGTCCCAGCCACACCATGGCTTCTTACTCATCTGCTCCAGAAACCCCCATCTCCATTCAGTCCCTGGAGCACATCAAGCTCCCTCCTTCCCCCCTGGCTGGCTCCTACCCAGCTCAGGACATGACTCAGACTTTTCTCGTTCTCCCCAGTGTGCAGTATATACAGTGTCTCTCTAAGGATTCTCTCCCCTCAGTTTGATATGTAAGCTTATGAGCTTAAAATATGGCTGGTTTCACAACAGTATGATTCCTTAGTTGTCATGTGAAATATTTCTTTGGTGGTTTCCAAACCACTTTTGGAGTAAACTCTAAGCTCTTTGGGAGGGCCTGCGGGGTCCTTCCAGGGCAGGGCCTGCTCACCCTTCCAGGTACATTCCCACTGACCCTCGTCAGGTCCCCATCCCTGCCATACACCTGCATTCTGGCCGTGCCACCTCTATGGCAGTTATTTGAGTGTGTCATGTTGGCCAACACCATGGTGCACAGTGTTGCCTTCGCCTGGAGGGCTCTGCCCATTTTGTCCTCTCCTCCACTGTGGCTTATCCTTCAAGACCCAGCTCAGTTGTCACGTCTTCTGGGAAGCATTCCCAGAAACAACCCCTGCCTCTGTGTGAGGTGTTCCATGTCTCTTCACTGGCGGACCCTGGGTGTCCCTCTGCCTTAACACTTAACAGAGTGCATTTGTGATTTTTTTGTTTATTTCCTGTACTATTCATGGACCCTGGAGGACAGTGACTCTGTTCCCTTTATGTCTGTCTTGCCAGTGCTTGACAGATGTTCATCTACACGAAAGGAAAGGTAGCATTCATTGTTTTGCTATGGATAATGGTGAAGCTGCATGCAGAAATAAGGGGAAATAATTTACATATATTTGAGAAAAATATTTCTAGTTCTTTTGTGAATTTCTTTATATTTCTGTTCTGATGTGAACATGATTTTGATGAAATAATTCTTTCCTCCCTCTTTCCCTCCCTCCTCTCTCTGCCTTCCTTCCTCTCTCTCCCTCTCCCCCAGCCCCCTTTTCCCCTCCCCCTGCCCTTTACTGATTTGGAAAGGTCTTGGCAGTTATTCACTTGGAATAAATTGAACGATTGAAGTCCTACAAAACAAACAGAGGATAATTAGTGATTTTAAAGTGTGTTAACCCACAAAGATGATTTTCTTTCTCTCCATGACCATTTGGCAAGATGATTCTCTGGGCCTGTGTAATTATGGATGAATGGCACTGACATGCTTGAACAATAATTTGTAGGAAGTACAATTATGAGTAGAAATCATTAGTGGGAGAAAATGAGTAGTTTGTTGGTTAACAGGTCAAAGTTGAAAGCCCAAAGAGGTTAAACATTGTATTAAATTACGAGTCAAGAGCACAATCTTTTTTTCTTGTAAGCATATGCATAAATTACTGAGCTTTTTAAAGTGTATTTTTACATGGTTTTTCTTTTTTTTTCTTTTTTTTAATTTTTATTTATTTGTGGTACAGAAAGGAAGGGAGACACCTGAGCTGGGTTTCTGAAGAGTTCTGTGAAGTGAAATGACTCACATTTGAAATGTGTATGATGCTGTTTTCATCAGAGAAGTCAGTCGATCCACCTTGTATGGCTTTTAAATAGTATTTATAAAGTAAAGGCTATAATGTTTTGAGTATCAAAGCTAATTGAGCACAGTTAATATACAGTTGCTTCCAGAGGCTAGAATTCCATTAGGTGTCCAGTTCTTTGGTTCTGGATTCAGAAGAGCCAGTTTCAGAACTTGGCACTGACATCTCCTACTGTGTGATTTTGTCCTGGAAGCGTTACTTTAGCCTATTTTAGCCTCCTAATCTGTACAATCTGTCAAAAGGAAAACAAAACAAAGCAAAACCCAGAAAACCAACAATTCTTACTTCAGAGTAACACTACTTAGCATAGGTTGGATTTATTCTAAATTCTCAATAATGTTTGTGTTGTTTTTCAGCTTTTTACATGCTGGATATCATATGCTCACTTAGGTATATATCTGATGAAGGTTTGTAGGTGATTGTCCGTATGGCAGTAGTCAGAATAGTTTAAATCCCTATGAGTTGAATGCTAATCATGAACCCAGTTGAATGCTGTGTTAGAAATTGTGACATTTGTAGAGGAGGCATGAGGCAGTGGCCCTGCATTCAAGGTGGGGCAAGAGACATAGGTACTATAATAATTACAGAATAACTTAGTATGAAATATACGGTGCTGACTATAGGTTACATCACTCAAGTCTCCCCAGGCCTCCCTGAACACTCTCAGCCTGTGGATATTTCAATAGTGATAACAAAAGTATTCCTGCTCACCTCCCCCAACTCTCACAGATCCTCCAGCCCTTACCAACATCCCTGCCTGCTTGTTATAGGTGTTCTCATGACAATCTCATCAGTTAGTCTATTTTCCTCTTGTTTTGGTTTTCTTGGTCACTGTGCTCCCTTCAGAAGGAAGGCAGCTGGGGGCTGCCCTGCTGCCCTTGCTTCGGGTACCTGCCATGAAAATACTGAACACAGGGTGCCAAGGGTGCAGACTTTCCTTGCTGCCCAGGTGGTCCAACCCTCAGGTGTGGGACGGTTGTGTTCCATGATGGAACCAAAGGCAACCACTGTTGCCACTGACCATCTGACCATCTGGGTGCCAAAACTTTGGGGTGCTTGCTTCTCCATGTTTCCGTCATGATTTTCCTCCTTCAGTACATATTTATTGAACACTTATTATATACAAGACACTGTGATATGCATTGGTACTATGATGGTGGGCAAGTATAGGTATAACTTCTGCTGCCATGTTTAATAGGGGAGTGGAGAATGACAGTAATAGAGGTCAAACCACATGTGTTAAGCGCTAGAAAGGAGAGGGACACAGTGATATGACAGATTATAAGTCAGGGTTTGACCTGGTTTGGAGGTCTCAGAGGTTTCTCTGAAGGACCAAGTTGAACATCATTCTGAAGAATGAGGCAGAGTGAGTTGATGAAGGAATCCCAGGCAGAGGAACAGCGGGTACAAAATCCATCTGGAGAGTTCCTGCAGGTTCTTTCCTCAGGTTCAGCCACGGGTCCATGAGAGAGAGCCCATGTCTGAGACAGACCCCGTACCATCTCTGTCATCCTTTCCTATCTGTTCCTTTGTGGAACGTCTTCTCCCATGCAAAGCAACTCAGTTAAATGGCCCACAATCCAGCCAGACATGTGGCGTGCCTAGTCCCAGATGTACACTGACCTTTTACTCAATAAGAACCGCCCCCCCCCCCCTTATCACTGTGGCGTCTGTAGGAGGCAGTGGACATCAGCATGTGCTGAAGTGCTCCCTGACATCCAGCAGAAGAGGTGAGGCTTGAGCTGTTTTTAGGAGAGCAGATGAGGGGAAGAAAACTGGGCACCCAGTGGAAGGTATAGAACAGGCAAAGGAGTAGAGGTAGGAATGATCCTGTTAAATGAGAAGAAGTACAGTAAAGAGGCTTCCTGGAATGGAGAGTTTATTCAGGAGTCAGAGACCATACAGTGGAGTCTGATTAAGGAGACTCTTGAAAGTCAAGAAGGGAATTTGTGCCTTTGTTACTGAGTACTGTAGGCAGATACAGCAGGTTAATGAACAAAGAAGGGATGTAATTAAAAAAGAACATGCATAATGGTCAGAAGAATAAAAGCTGTTTGCAGAGGGTCTAGCTCAGGTGATTATTAAATTTATTTTGACATTCTCCAGTTTGAGACGATGGTAACTCATCCAAATATCCATATCTGCTATGTAGCTGCAAATATGAGGCTGGCACGCATCAGACGCTCAGGTTGATGTTTTAGTCAGACATGTAGAGGTGTGTTGTTTTTGCAATGAGAGCGAATAAATTGTGAGATAATTTTACTGCTTTCTAGAGGCTCTGTCAACATTTGAAAGGTCTTAAGTTTATGTTAATAGTTAAAAATTCACTTCAAAGATCCTCTGTGATTTTTTTCCATTCATTCTGACTTGACTATTATTTATAAGAATGATTAGCTAAAAAATATCTTTGTTGTGCCTATTCTTGGTTCTGCCACATGTAGCTGCTTGTTGATAGGTGCACAGCAGGTGTTTGTTGAGTATTGACTGAGTATTATGAACCATTGATCACAGCGTTTAATAGAATTTTGTCCTTGACAAACATTTTCTATGCATATTAGAGATTTTTCTGTGCAGACATTCAAGAACAGATCATAGAAATTCACATATATATGCATATACATCAAAATAGACTTTATTTCATTTATTGTTCCCAAAGGTTAAAACACACAAACCAGGAAAAAAATTAAAATTATTTTCTTTTGGGGATGATTTATGTCTTAATTTTCACCTGCTCTATAATTAGACATTTTGAACTCTGGGAATTTTTTTTAAGATAAAATTATTGCCCAAGTAAACTTCGGAAATTACATCATTAACCCAGAGACCTTCCTAAGCCTAGAACAACATTACTGGTACAATGCCCTCGCCACCCAACATAGACAAATAAATAAAGAGGGAAGTTTAAAATAATTTGAAAATGATTTATTGTTGCCCACCTCTGTAGTTAGAGATTCAAGGATTATTACTTTAGTGCAACAAGGGAGGACAGGAAGTTGCTGTGGGCTAGAGGTAAATTATGATCTATTGCGAAGGAGGAAGGAAATGTGCTGAGGAAAGGAGGAGTTGGGAGTAAGCCTTGTGTTTTGTGAGGTATTGCTTCAGGTAATGGCTGTAAAAAAATCTTTGCCTTGACCCTTGCTGGAAAAGGCCAGAGTAAACTACGAGACTGGTTAAGGAGCAGCATACTGGTTTGGGGAGGATCAGATGGCTGCACTGGAGCCTAAAACAAACCAAGGTATCTAGAGTCACACGTTCCCCCTTGTTCAGCTTTGCTGAGCCATCCTGTCCTGGATACACCTTGTCTTACAGTATAAGGGGATCACTTAATACCCTAAGACTTAGGACAACCATTCTGAGGGTAATTTTGACTTTTAACTCTACTATTACTATTTGTACAGTGAGTTGAAGTCTTCAGTTTAGAAATACATGGTGAACTTCTATCTTGGAGAGTCTACTTGGAAGAAGAAAGAGGTGACAAATTTCATCCTCAAAACAGTGTGATGCAAGGAGGGAAGAGAGCAGACTAAAATATATTGAGGGTCTGTTATGTGGCAAGGTCCACGCTAGTTGTTTCACAGATATTTTCTCATTGAATCATCCTAAACCTCCAGGAGGGAAGGCTTTGCTGCTTCTGCTTTGTAACTGAGGAAACTGAGACCCACCTTTAAGTATATCACCCAAAGAAACATAGTTAGACTATGGCAAGACTGTGATTCAACTGTAAAGTTAGTCTGACTCCAATTCCTGTGTTTTTCACCCCATATCATTCTCTATCCTGGATTGCTTTTATTGTCCCTGTGTGACAGACAAAAAAACCCAATATCCAAAAAAGTGAAGGCATTCGTTCCTATTGAGCCTGAAGCTTGCTTTCCCAGATTCTTCTTTCACAGGACTTTTTTGGCTGAATAACATCACGTTCATAATAAGTTTTTAAAATGTCTATAGGCAGGTTTCCCTCGCATTTGCTTTAGGTTCACTCCCAGAAGTAGTGGTCACCCATCTTCGAGCAGCTGCCTATGCCCGTGACACGGTGTTGGCTCTGGAAGATGCTGTGGACTGGCACGCGGGGGATGAAGTTACTGTCATCAGTGGGATGGGTGCAGAAGGCGCCAAGCCCTTGGAAGAGACTGTCATTGTGGAGACTGCGCAGAATACACACCTCCATCTGAGGTCACCCTTGAGGTACCGCATGTCACCCTGGCTCCTTTTAGATGGAAGAAGATGAGGTCTTCACTGTGTTGGTGTCTGACATTTGTTTGTCTTTCAATAATGCATTTTTACATTAAATAATAGTAGACATTTTGACAAGATTACAAAGCATGAAACATTTGGAAGATTAAGACTTCTTAAATAAGTTTCTCTGGTAAGACTCTAGAACTTTCGTCTTGCAGTAGATGGTCAGTGCAATAGTCAGCATAGTTCCTAATTTTCACATACTTGTGATGATAGTTCACTCTTCTTTATCTGAGTTTTCTAAAGAAATAGAGCCCCAGATGGAGAATTAGGCTAATTTAGTGGCTTACTATTCCTAATAAGATTTGGAGTGATACCGGTCGGAATGGCCATCATCAAAAACTCTACAAACAATAAATGCTGGAGAGGGTGTGGAGAAAAGGGAATCCTCTTGCACTGTTGGTGGGAATGTAAATTGATACAGCCACTATGGAGAACAGTACGGAGGTTCCTTAAAAAACTAAAAATAGAAGTACCATATGACCCAGCAATCCCACTACTGGGCATATACCCTGAGAAAACAATGATTCAAAAAGAGTCATGTACCACAATGTTCATTGCAGCTCTATTTACAATGGCCAGGACATGGAAGCAACCTAAGTGTCCATCAACAGATGAATGGATAAAGAAGATGGGGCACATATATACAATGGGATGTTACTCAGCCATAAAAAGAAACGAAATTGAGTTATTTGTAGTGAGGTGGATGGACCTAGAGTCTGTCATGCAGAGCGAAGTAAGTCAGAAAGAGAAAAACAAATACTGTATGCTAACACATATATATGGAATCTAAAAAAAATAGGTTCTGATGAGCCTAGGGGCAGGACAGGAACAAAGATGCAGACGTAGAGGATGGACTTGAGGATACAGGGAAGGGGAAGGGGAAGCTGGGACGAAGTGAGGGAGTAGCATTGACATATATACACTACCAAATGTAAAATAGATAGCTAGTGGAAGCAGCTGCATAGCACAGGGAGATCAGCTCGGTGCTTTGTGACCATCTAGAGGGGTGGGATAGGGAGGGTGGGAGGGAGATGCAAAAGGGAGGGGACACGGGGATATATGTATACATAGAGCTGATTCACTTTGTTATACAGCAGGAACTAACACACCATTGTAAAGCAATTATACTCCTATAAAGATGTTAAAAAAAGTAATGCAACAACAACAACAAAGATTTTGGGTGATATCTTCAGATGTGTCATTTTCTTTTTCTTTGTTTCAGATATTCTCACAACTCCACAGAGAACTGGGTGGCTGGAGAGCTCCATGTTTTAAAGGTCATGGTGGTTCTCCTCAGCAGGAGTGTTACCATACAGGGAAATCTCACTGATGAGAGGGTGCAGCTCCTTGCTTCATGCCAGAGGGCCAATGCTTCACAAGGTAGAGAAGCATTTTGTTGGGAAGTCCAGTGGGTGAAAAAGAATGTTCTTACTGTCCAATGTTAAGTGGTGTGGATGACTTCTTTCAAGTGCATGTTCCTAATATTCTGTAGTTTTCACCATGCTCTTGACAAGTCATCATTTCCCCTCCTGCCTTCAACCCCCTT
This sequence comes from Phocoena phocoena, assembly GCF_963924675.1. NCBI lineage: Eukaryota > Metazoa > Chordata > Mammalia > Artiodactyla > Phocoenidae > Phocoena > Phocoena phocoena. Next base: position 79,322,467 of record NC_089228.1, on the reverse strand, counting down.
GTGAAAGAGATAGACAAAAGTGTCTGCTTGAGAAAGTAATTCTTTTTCTGGGGAAAAATATTCCTGTTAAATAATGAAATCTGGAGAGTTGAATTAAATTTCCAGGTTAGAGGTTATAATGAAGTCTTGACACTGATGCCAGGCCTCTTCTAAAATTCTCAGGAAAACTGATTAATGACAGGGTCAGGGATACAGGCAGCACGTTCTTATGGGTTAGATCTGTAAGGCTCTTCCCTCCCTCCACCACCCCCACTTTTAGAGTTTGTTTTCTGAGTGAAATTACCACATACTTTAAGTAAGTGGTTGAAAAAGTCAATTTATCTTCTAGAAGAATAACAGGCACTGAATCACACTGATGTACCTATTAAGCATCTATTTCAGGGATGGTTAGTTTAGTAGGTTATGTTTTGGTTTCCCAGGCTGTGGATTATGAGACTTTCACATGTCGTGAAGACATCATTTGTCAACTTTGGTCCAGGATGGCGTGGGTGTCAAGGATGACTCCCAGGCATGAGCTCTGGATGGATGAGGGGGCTATTTATTGAGATGGGAAGAGGAACAGGTTTTGGGGGTGGGAGGGTGGAGATCATGAGTTTAATTTTGTACATGTCGGGGCTGAGATGCCAGGCCAGCCTGTGAGTAGAGATGTCTGGTAGTGTCTGGAGCCTGGAAGAAATGTCAAGGCTGGAGTTAAAGATTCGAGTCATGCCTATGTACAGATGCCTGTGGGTGTAATGTTGGGATGTGGTTGGGTAAGAGGGACCTGGATCCCACTCTCCACCCCTCTAGTCATCTAGCTCATACATGTGTCATTCTGAAAAAAATGTTTGCATCCAGTGGGTTAGAATCCAGTGACTGCCAACTTTAACAATTCTGCTGAATTGGGACCTGCAGTCCATTCAGACTCTCTCGGTAATTCTCATACAGGTATTCTCAGATCATATTGTACAAATCATGGCATTTGATCATGCTGCAAGAGAGACCATGCTTCTAGGTTTACACCAGTATAAATCTGTTGTCTCCTAATGGAAAAAAAAACCCTAGTTACACCACAACTTTTAAACATTACTAAACAATTCTAAATCACTCACCTCTTCTTTGTGTGGGGCTCAAGTCTGGGAACAAGGTAGCCAGATACAATAACAAGAGGCCTGAACACTGGAAAACATTATGGATCAATGTCATGTATAATCAAAATTGTGACAAAGTGTACAAATATAAAACACCTCTTTATTCACCTCATATATTCATCCTTTGGGTGCTGGCAAATGACTGTTGAATGATCCATCATTTTGTATTAGTGACATTTCTTCTTTGGTTTATTAACCTGGATAATAAAGAGTTAATTCAGGAGATGATTTCTTCTCCATCCTGAGGTCGGTCCACACCACCAAATGCCATGTGTCAACACAAAGCGTCTGGACCCTGAGGTCACAACACTTTGGTAGTTGCGTGTGGTACTATGTTCATGCTGTTTGCTGTTCTCGCTAGGGGCTCTGCTGGGAAGGAGGCCCTGGTGTGGGGGGCTGCTCAGTCACTCCTCTGGAGCCCTCTGCCATTTCTTGCATGATTGCTGTGCCTCCAAACCATAAAGCGGCAAAATATCGGGAAAGCCCCACTGGACATCTCAAGACTAAAAAGAGCCGTGGTTACGTTCAGCGCTCACATCTCTTCCCTACAATTATCCACCACAAGAGGGTCATTTGATTGCACACTCCCTCCGGGGGATCCTTTGGATTGAAATAGGCATCTATTTAGGTTGGGTTTGTGGGTTCTAGTCATCCTCTTTGTGACAGTAATTAAGGAGAATGATTTGGGGCCTTCTGGAAATAATAGAGTGAAGGCAACATCATGTCCTAGTTATTGGATGTTTTAATTAATAATCCAAAGGGGAGAATCAAAGTAAAAGGGAAGTAAGATTATTAAACGAAATAAACAATCATGGTTTGCCCTTTGTGCCAACAGTGCCTTTCTTTTCGTCTGGGAGATTTGTCCCGAAGCATGTTGTACATACTTCTGCTCCCCTTGACTTCATTCTGTGTTTCAGGTGATTTGCAGAACTGTTTGTATTTCAAGAGTGAGAAGATGCTGGGATCCAGGGATCTGGGGGCCAGAGTCATCATTCAGTCTTTTCCAAAGGAGCCCAGCTGGGTCCAGTTGAAGGGAGTGCAGTTCCGGGACTTGGGGCAAGCCTTCTGTAAGCATGTGAGCTCGCTGACTCTGGTGGGAGCTCTGAGAGGTAAGGAGGCCCAGGCATAACGTCTCATTTTTCCTTCCTCTTCCATATTCTAGGCTCTCCATGCAGGGGGTCCTGGTAGGTGGTATGTGGGGACATGGTGGGGATCAGAGATGGATAACTATACCCTAGATCTGTGACTCTCAAACTTTAACATGCCTAAAAAGTCACTTGGGGAGCTTATTAAAATTCTCACTTAGAGACCCTACTGAGACAAATCCTGATATAAAGTGGGCCTAAAGATCTAAATTTTTTTTTTTTTGCGGTACGCGGGTGTCTCACCGCTGTGGCCTCTCCCGTTGCGGAGCACAGGCTCCGGATGCGCAGGCTCAGCGGCCATGGCTCATGGGCCCAGCCGCTCCACGGCATGTGGGATCTTCCCAGACCGGGGCGGCAGGCGGACTCTCAACCACTGCGCCACCAGGGAAGCCCCCGAGATCTGAATTTTTAACAAACGTTCTGATGCTGGAACAAGTAGTCCAAGGAGTACCCTTTGAGAAATGTCGCTATAGGTACAACAGATGTGGAGGGAACCACACAACTCCGTGTTCTGAATCCTGCCACTACGATTTACTGGCTTTGTGACTGCAGGCAGATTGACATTGAAAAGTGTAAATCATCAATCAAGGCTAGCAGAGAGCACTTCGTGAAGATGTCCTAACGCAGAGGAATCTCCTGCTGGGAAAATGGGAGAGAATGGCTGAGAACCAGGCACTCTTCCAGGGGATATAGAGCGGGCAGAGTGTGCAGATCTTGGCCAGACCTGAAGAGATAGGAAGGAATTAGGAGACATCCAAGGCAGCTGGGAACAAGTAGGTAAAAAAGATCAGAATCAGAAAAGAAGAATATGACCAGATGTACTGATAAAGGCTCTGAGATCAAAGTTGGAGAGATGTGGGAGCATCCAGGGCAAAATGCCAATGCCAGAATCTGAGATACAGAGATGAGAGACTTGGGCACAGATGCTGAGTGATGAGGACAGCAGCGCCGTTTCACAGTTATGCTTCCCAGACCTCAGCACCTCAACACCCACATATGCAAGCTTTGCCTTCCTTGGTAGGGTGGTGCTCTGGGGGTTGATGCCTGGCAAAGCACATCAGGGCATATTGGAGGTTCAGGTGGGCCTTGAGAGGTGCTAAGATTTCAACAGGTAGTAACGAAGTAATCCTTGAGGTCATTGAAAGCAAGATCCTGGCTAGACAGCTGTAGCATTTTTTTTTTCTTATTTCAAATCATCTGCATGCCAAGAATGTCTATTTATCCTAATTTTCCAGATCTCTTCCACCTTATTTCTTTTTATGCCCCTATAGGAGGATGGTTCCTCACATGGCTCTTTCCCTAGTACATTAGGACCATCAGTATCTTTGTGTCCTTCTCTCTGTTTCTTCGGTCTCATGGTGCTTATGACGCTGAGGAATATTTGATGTGGGCCAGTTCCAGTAGAAGTGAGGGGAGTAGTCACATATGAGTTATCAATGAACATAATCAACCCCCCCCATCAAAAATTCACTTAATCTGCCTCCTCAACCTCTGCTTCAGAGTACCCGCACTTTTATTTATTTATATACATTAAGTTTTATTTGAAAAAGGGGTCGGTGCTTAACGAAAGTTTGAAATCCACTGAATTAATACATTATCTCCTGTAGGTCTCTGTTAAAATGCAAATGTGTTTCCTGGGAGGGGGAAACCCATTAACGCAGAGGGTAGAAACTTCTGGCATGCTTGCCAAAGAATCCTTTATTGGTTCATGCCCTACAGACTCCCATGACCTGTATGGCCAACTGTCCCCAGTTACTGGAGTTGGAGAGTGTTGGAATCTTGGCATGCAAGCTGCTTTTAAAGGTTTACTGAGCCCTGACCTCCACCCACAATAGATAGCTCTGTAAACGCATTAGTACTTCCTGGTTGTTCAGATGGGCAGGCGTATTCTGATGGAGTGACGTTATGGTGGAGGTCTGGAGTCGGGAAAAGTCTGCAAGCAGGCAGTGTTTGCTACGTGAGTGGGTATGAATGGGTTAACTCATTGGTGACTGATGTGAGGGCATCTGGTACTGGGGGAGCTGAGGTCGAGAGGAATCTACAGGCTCTGTGTCTAGGGGACATCATAGTTGAGAATTTTCTTGAGAGTCCCAATTTAAAAGTCAAATTATTACATAATCCAAAGTCATTTTTCCAATACTTCAGACATTTGGTATTGATATAAACTCTCTCACTACCTGGAGATAATACAACACTCCTTTTTGAGGATTTATAATTTTACTATCCAAATAATCCATTTTTATTATTTTAATGTGAGTTTCCTCCATCAGACTCAAGATACACAAGTTCAGAATTTACTTAGTTTTATTCATCTTTATGTCTCCGGCACAATTCCTGAAATATATAGTTGATACTCAGTAAATATTTATTCATTGATTGATTCAGTCCACATACATGATTTATCATTTGCGGATCATAAAATATGCCATGGAGCCAGTGTAATGGTTTTCCTAAAATGTCAATGTCTCTTAATATGGTAGAGGGTATTTCCCCTTCAGTTTCACAAACCACCGTATTCAGTGGTGGTTAAATTCAATAACTTTGCTGTATACCTGAAACATTGTAAATCAACTATACTTCAACTTAAAAATTACTTCATAGCTCAGGAAATAATGACTACCTCTCCTCCTGCCAGAGGCAGTTTTCAGAGATCAGTGTTGGTCCACCAGCAGTGCTCTTCACGTCGTCCTTAACATCTTTGGAGCTGCTGTGCACCATACTGTGATTAGAGTAGATACCAAAGATGGTGGCCCGTTGGAAATCTTGACGGCCACGTATTCCTCTGTGGTTTGGCCATACTGTCTCTTTCTCAGGTGGTTTTCCTTACTACACGGGGTCCTTGGATTCCACCCTGCTTATCTTTGGTGTCTTTGAGGTACCTTGGTCTGTGCTGCCCATTTTCTTGATTTGATTTATGCTGCCAACTCCTTATTTCTTGAGTTTTATATATTGTGTGGGAGAATGTGCTTAGTTATATTCTAGCTCGCTTTGGAGATGATTAACAGAATGTGAGGAACCTTCAAAATTCCCATCTAATTTTTACCTTCCTCTTTGCTGTTCAGGTTCCTACATGCGGGGCTGTACCGTGTGGCGATCTTTCAGCAGAGGCCTCAGCATGTCCAGGACCTTGGGCCTGAAGGTGGACAGTAACGTGTTCTACGATATTTTAGGCCACACACTGCTGGTGGGTAAGTGAAACAAGCTTGTTTAATTTTGGCATTCTGGTGGAGGACGCATCATTTTATAAAAGGAATCATCCCCAAATTTAAATTTCCAATTTGGAAAAACTTGAGCCTCTGGTCATTAGAAATAGGCTGTAGTTAAAAATTCTAATTTTAAATTTAGTCATTACTTATTGGCTGACTAAGCTTTACCAATAGGAAACTGATTCTTATTTTTTAAATTTTATTGAGGTATAGTTGATTTACAACATTGTGTTAATTTCTTCTGTACAGCAATGACTCAGTTATACATATATATATATATTTTTTTTTCATATTCTTTTCCATTATGGTTTGCCACAGGATATTGACTATAGTTCCCTGTGCTGTACAGTAGGACCTTGTTGTTTATCCATCCTGTATAATAGTTTGCATCTGCTAATCCCAAACTCCCAATCCTTCCTTCCTCCACCCCTTCCTTGGCAACCACAAGTCTGTTCTCTGTCTCTGAGTCGTTTCTGAGGAAACTGATTTTTAAAGATGGCATTTCAGTTCAGGTTAATAAATATATAATGGGAGATTTTAAAATTTATTGTCAGTAATTTTAACAATAATTCAAAGTCACATAAATAGGTTTTTGTGCAGTCTCAAACCTGGATGTTGAACAAGGAGTTAAAAATGTTGAATTCTATTCTTTGCTGCTCTTGTGGCTTGCTGAAGAAGCCCATGTTTCAAGAATCTTCTAAATGGTCACTTGTATCCACTTTTGTTTCCTAAAGTTCATTCCCCTTGCTATGCCTAGAATTATCCTTAACAATCTCAGATTGCATCGTGTCACTCCTCTCCTTAAAGCCCTTTAAAAACTTATTTCTCTTAGAATACAATCCAAAATCCTTACTCTGGCTTAAAAGACTCCCTTAGTGATTTTGCCTTTATTAACCTTGGTACACTTATCCGGCTATTGTCCTCTTCTTGTGTACTCTAACTGCACGGACCTATTTTATTTTAATTCTTTCCAAAGACCATGTTTCCTCCTGCATCAGGGCCTTTGCACAGCTCTTTCCTTCTGCTCATACCACTCACTCTCCTCCTGTAAGAGTGTCTCCCCCACACTCCCAAGGCAAGTCCATCTGTCTGAGCTCTTTCACCAACAATCATTACTTATTGATTTTAAAAATTATATATCACGTTTCTGATCATGTGTTTTACCGCCAGATTTCATGTGAACATTGTCCCCTTCACGCTTAGCACCTTAACTAGTGCATTTGGAGTTATATTTGTTGAAAGAAGTGAATGTATTAATGAACAACGGGTCTTTGTTTATATCGGAATAAAAAAGCAAATCAGAGGTTTTCACAGAAAGTAAGACTCTAACTGTACTTGTTAGATAGTGTTTTCTATTTAAATAAATTCTATGATATCATCAGTGAGAAAATGTGTATGTTTCATTTAGGAATGATCTGTTAAGATAAACGCTAGAAAGGTTCTAACCCCGAGAGGGAAACTGTTTAGTGGGAAATTATGGATCATGTAAACTAACTCAAGCTCAAAAAGGCAAAGAGCTAAGGACAATAGAAGTCATCAGGTGAAGGAAAATCTTTTGATTGGAAAAGGACAGCTACAGGGCAGTCAGACTAACATGTGGAGGATTGACTTCGCTTATTCTTACTTTTGTTGCTGTAAGGGAAAAGTTTTTTGAAACCTGGAGCAGAAATTCAGGGAGGTACCCTAACAATATTATTTTAGGAGGAAACAATTATATGGAATAGACATTAACTAGGCAAGGAAGAAAACCTGCAGGAGGAATTTGGCCTTGAGTGCTTGGATATCATGAATTGGAGGCTCTTGACATCTACTGCATTACAGGTGATGGAATTAGAATATCTGTCAGTGCATTTTATATAATGTACTCAATCCATGCAAGATGAGTTTGCAAACTCAGATTCATGAAGTGACATGGGAAGGCCAGACACCTAAAGACCTAGAAGAAAGGGGGTCTGTGGGGTTGCTCTGTGTGGATACCACATAAGTGGCTGATCTCTGTGTGGCATGGCCCATGCTCTTTTATTCTCTTCTATTTCAAACCTCTGGCTTGACTGTGAGGGTCTCAGGTCTTGTCCAGCCTGTTCCTCCAGGACATTCCTGCATGCAGATGGCTAGTGGCCAATTCAATAGCTAAGGATGGGGCTGGACCTGACACAGGGGTGTGTGACATTTAACTACGAAGACAGTCAGACTCTTCCTAAGAAGTAAAATGGTAGATCTATCTCTTTGTTATTATTTTTTTAATTTAAAATGAGCTTCTGATTCATGATACTCTAGAACTAAAAAGTTCACATAATCTGAATCTGTTTGTCTGGTTCATAGATAAAAACAAAACACAAAATCAAAGCAAGCCACACCAAGAAAAAGAAATAGTATTTCAGCATCTCTCATTTTCCTGGGTGGCATGAAACATGCTGAGTAACATGATCTTTTGTTCTCAGGTACACCCCCCGAGATGAGGTATATCCCCTGGGAGGTTATTCCTGGAAGAGAAAATGGTAAATATGTAAATTGGTTTTAAAACTCTTACCATCCATTTAAGTCGTCATACATTTTATAGACAAGCCTGCTGGCAGTATGTTAGATATCTTCAATTTGTCGAACACACTAGATGTTTATATATATACATATACGTATATGCATGAAGAGAACTATAACGTGTATTAGTAGCAATAAGAAGGTTGAGTTGAGTACATTTTAATTATGTTGGTGAATCCCCTTTTCTTAAATTAGACTGGTCAGAACAGGGGAATATAATAAGAAACAATGTGATCATCAGTGTTTCTGGCGCCGAGGGACTTTCCAGTACTGAAATGATGACACCCTCTGGTATCTACATCCGCGATCCCACCAATGTTGTAGAGGTAAGATCTTCAGCTCCCAGGACGGTCAGAAATGAGAGGCATAAAATTCACTCTGGAAGTTATCCAGAGTGGCAGCATCAGTGGTGTGGAATGCAGCATCTACTAGCTGCACAATGGTAACAGGAAACTACTTTATGATTTTGGGTTAAACAGTGCTTTAGGATAGATGCTATCACTTCCCTCAGAATTCACGTAAACACACTTTGAAGCAATATTTATAAAAAGCAAAACAAAGTAGATATTGATTATTTTCTGGTCATTTAGATTAATGCAAACTAAAATATCTTCCTGAGCCATCTGCCGTGGTTGCTGAGTTTGGTCTCGATTCCAATAATCACTACTTACTAAATCTTCACTACATTACTATACTAATGTGGTCATATTGTTGCCCTTTAAGAGTGTTCAAAACCGAGGGTCAGCAGAGTCACGAGGTGTGTGAGATCACATCACATTCCAGGATGAATGAATTACATTTGACCCTTGAATAACACGGGTTTGAACTGCATGGGTCCACTTACACTCGGATTTCTTTCAATAGTAAATATTACACTACCACACTATCCACAGTTAGCTGAATCCTTGGATGCGGAACCATGGACACCGAGGGATCATATATATGGAAGGTGGACTATAAATTATATGTGGATGTTTGACTGCGTAGAGGGTTGGCACTCCCAACCGCTGCATTGTTCAAGGGTCAGCTATACACTCTGATGGCCTTGGTGTTTTATCCCATTATTTAATACAACTTAACATTACTTCTTCTTGGTAAATTTCTCTCTAAACACTTTAAGAAATTAATTTTTCTGGTAGTTTAACCATAGATCCGTGAATGAGGAATTGCATCAGAGTAGTGGGAAGGCCATTTAGTTTCCCCTTTTCCAATAATTTTGTCCCATGGACCATCTATGAAAGGGTTAAGGGTCTCACTCTTCAGGACTCGGCTCTGAGTACCTACTGTGTCATGACAGTTATGCCAAGTTTCTGAGGACCGGAGAGAAGGAACTTCTCCCTCTCTGATCATCTGTTTTTAATTACCCCCAGCTGAATAACCCCTAATAAAAGTCATGGCTATCTCCTCAACCCTCCGCCAGACTCTTAATTACCTTTATTCCAAGCACAGTGCTTACACACTATTTTCGGTGCCTAATGGGGGCAGCTAATGTGCCAGTGAGGACAGGAGGCAGCAGTGCATGGATTGAAGGAAACCAGCCTGTAGACGCAGAGCAATGAGAGTGACGTTTAACTTGTTGGTGACCACAGGGCTTGCTGCACAATTATGCCAGCAAACTTTGGGGACTAAAGAGTAATGTTTTTGCCTAGTTTCTTGGGTAACATAATCTTGACTACTCTGAAGTAGGAGACCCTCAGGGTTGCCCAGGTCATTTTCCTTCAGGAGGCTGGAATGTATCTAAATCCCACGTTGAGTGTCAGAGGTACTGCCTGGCTTTACTTCACTGGGTAGCTCATTGCCTCCTGGGTGTGTGTTCTGGCTACTACTTGACTAGTAAGAAATGAGCTGACGAGCAGTTACCACAGATAACAGTATGTAGGCTCCTTAAGAAACTAAAAATAGAGTTACCATATGACCCAGCAATCCCACTCCTGGGCGTATATCTAGTTCGAAAAGATACGTACACCCCAGTGTTCATAGCAGCACTATTTGCGATGCTTCCAAGACATGGAAGTGACCTAAGTGTCTATCAACAGATGAATGGATAAACAAGATGTGGTATACATATATAATGGAATATTACTCAGCCATAAAAAGAATGAAACAATACCATTTGCAGCGACAAGGATGGACCTAGAGATTATCATACTAAGGTGAAGTAAGTCAAAGAAAGAGACAAATGCCATATGATATCACTTATATGTGGAACCTAAAAAAAAATGATACAGAAGAGCTTACTTACAAAACAGAAACAGACTCCCAAACAGAAAACAAGCTTATGGCTACCAAGGGGGAAATGGGGGAGCGGGGTAAATTAGGAGTTTGGGATTAACAGATACCAGCCACTATATATAAAGTGAATAAACAGCAAGGACCTACTGTATAGCACAGAAACTATATTCAGTATCTTGCAATAACCTATAATGGAAAAGAATCTGAAAAAGAATATATATATATATGTATATATACATACACATACATATATATATAATGTATATATAACTGAATCACTTTGCTGTACATCTGAAACTAACACAAAACAAACAAGCAAAACAAAACAAAAGAAATGAGCTGGTTATATAGGTGCAGAGAACCAGAGAGCCACCTACAAACTTATAGGTCACTTGAGTCTTTGCAGACTGACCTGCAGAACAGTGCCTAGAAAGCAATGAAAAATTTGAGCCCAAAACAAATTGTTTGTTCTCTGTTAGATGCCTTCCCTTTCCATCCATTTACTTTCTTCCTCTTATATCCACTTTACAAAATTGAAAAATAATACAATGCATGTGTTTGGAGAATGAGATTTTAGTTTAAGCTGGTAATGTAAATTCATTAAGTATATTCATTAGGTAAATTCCTGACATTTTCATCTTCATTGATCTTAAAATTCTGTAGTTCTCTTTTCATTAGCTTATTAACTTTTAGACCTTAGCACAGCATCTGAAACGTAATAGTTGCTTAGTAAGAATTAATGAAGTATAATGAATGAATGGCTGTAGGTATAATTCCATAATCAAAGAATAGGGGGAAGAAAAAGGAAAATAAAGAATAGATTCCAAGATCCTGCAATCATTTTGATGACTGACAAGTAAGATGTTTCATCTGTGTCAGCATTTAGATCCTGTGGAATTCACCTCTCAGTGTTCAGTTTTGCACAGTCCTCTTCAATTTTGCAGCTGCGCCACTGGGGTTCCACTGTGCTGTGTCTTTCATAGTCTATTGTCTGGAGTGTGCCACAACCAAGGACATAGGTGTGACTGGTAGTATGTGTCAGAACCTAAAATTAGGAACTTCTCTTAGTGCCAACGAAGGTCATTTCAGTCAGTGGGCAAAAAGTAAGCTAGTGTTTATTAGGTGTGTCCTATGTGGATGATACACAGAGTGCTTTGAAACATATATTTTAGAAATATATTTTTATCCCAAAGTGATAATAAGGAGACTACAGCAACAACGATAAGGGTGGCAGTGGTAGTGGTGAGGGGTGTGTGTGTGTGTGTGTGTGTGTGTGTGTGTGTGTGTGTGTGTGAGAAACCTGTCCTCTTCCAGTGTTGTTCTGATGCTCAAGAGAGAGAGATCCCTTATATTGTGAGGAACTGTCTCACGGGGCATGGCGTTTATGTTCTGCTCTGTGAGTGGTTCAGAGCTGACTGCCCCTTAAGAGGATCGAGCCAAGCCTTGCATGTGCTCAGTTTTTGTGACCCCTTTACCCACCTTGCTTTTCAGTTTCCTTGCAATTTGGCAAAACATTTTTTTAAAGCCACTGTATTACTGTGATTCGTTAGGCTATTTCTTTTTTAAACTTTTAATTTTGAAATAATTTTAGGCTCAGAAGTTGCAAAAATAGAACAGAGAGTTCCTGTGTGTCCTCCCGCCAGCTTCCCCCAGGGGTAACATAACCATAACCATCGCCATAGAGCAATGGCAAAACCTGGAAATGGACATTGGGACAAGACTGTTATGTAAATGAAAGCCCTTATTTAGACTTGAAGGTGACCTAATCCTAGTGGCTGGGCAACCAATCCAGATAGCCTAAACCCTCTCTCCTGCATACAGAAGTTGACCTTAAAATCTCTGGCCTGGCAGTAGGCAGGAAGAAACGGAGCTGATCCTTAATTAAGTCTCTGCAGTTATTTGTGGTTGTACATTGTTCCTGGAATACTCGGACACAGAGCCTAGGACCAAATGCTCTGCCCAGTGCCTGGAATTCACCTGGGCTCCCAGGAAGCCATCTTTACAGTTCACTCACCCTCAACCCTGCTTGGTATGAGGGGATTTCAAGTGTGATATTCCTTTTTAGTTTTCATAGCCACAAGTGGTCTGCCTACCTCCCTGCCCAGGCTGCTGCTGAGCCAGGTCCAGGGCAGTTTTTCTGAGAAGCAAAACCTGAGCTTTGTGCCTTCTTGCTAGTGAGGACTCAACATGGTATTCCCATCTGAATGTACAAGGAACTTGGAAAATCCTTTGTATACTCCTTAGATAGGCTTTGCATGCATCACCTTGCAGTGTCCGGAGCACTTCATTTCCAGGCTGTCTCCCCACTGCACTCCAGCAACTGAGTCTCTGACTCCTTTATGGGTGTTTCTTATCTGTCCAGAGGCTTCATCTTTCCGGGAGACATAACCTATGTTGACCTCAGGCTGGAAGGTCTTTGCTCTCCATCAGCGAGAGACTGTTCACTCCCAGAGCTCCAGAATATCCCGTGTGTCTGTGGGCACTGGACATTTCCCACGACCAGACCCCTGTTTAGAACAGCCAACAGAAACCCCCTGAAGACCAGCCCTTTGAAAACATCCATTTAATTTGAGGGGAATTTGTTCTGGTTTGTGAATCAATTTTGTAAGGAATTCTGTGTTTAAAGGCCGATTTCAGCTCTCTAGCTGTCTCCACTCAATAGCTAATGTATATTTAAGAGCTGCCTGAAGGGTTAACTCACTTTTTTTTTAGTGACTACAGATGCACACCACAAGGAACTGGCTTACTTGGGCAGTTAATTTCTCTCTGGAATTTCTCTTGCTTGAATGTCCATAATACATTGACTTCCGCAAAGAATTGATTTCCACACAAAATTCCCTGCTTGCCTTAAACCCTTCCCCACAAGCCGCCGGCTGCCTGCATACATATGTGGTTTCTGCTCACAAATCGTTTGTAGCATACCCAACTGGAATGCAGAGTAAAAAGGACTGGGAAGTAATGTCATCTGACTGTTCAAGTGCTTCTTTTAAAAGAAAAGTGAGCCTTATTGGCTAACAGAAGACCGAAGTTGCAATATCCTGCCCAACTATAAATGCACTTGGAAAGCTTTTATACATGACCACCCAGGTGCTCCAAAAATACTATTGACACCACGGAAGATGATTCAACAAATCTGTTCATTCAGTCAAAATACATGCTCTCTGAGCACCTGTATGGCCAAGGTGATGAATAAGGATGAAGTCCTTGAAATATATTCTGCATATGTTTGAATCTTTCCCTTCCTCGTGGAGTCATGGTAATGAATTAGCATCTTGCTGGTAATGAAATAGAGGTGTACGTCCAAGTGAGATGATCATTTCTAGCCTCTAGTGCACCTTTCTTTTTTTTTTTTGGCTGTGCTGTGAGGCATGTGGGATCTTAGTGCCCTGACCAGGGATTGAACCCAAACCCCCTGCAGTAGAAGTGCAGAGACCTAACCACAGGACCACCGGGGAAGTCCCAGTGCACCTTTCTTATTGTTTGTATAGTTGCAGAAAAGGTGGGTGTTTCAGAAGCCCCCATTCCCTAACCCTCAATTCTTATATATTCATGGCCTTTCTCGTGGCTCATGGGGGTGGTAGAGACAGAGCCGCTCAACGCCGGCTCTGTGGAAGGTGGAGCTCCATAAACACAGCCATATTACTTGCTTGTGCTTCTGTGAGGGCACTTGTATTTGGTGCTTCTGTTGGATGCTTGTATTTGCCAGCCCAATGGCAGTGATTATTCCAAAACTGAGGATCATAAGTGCACGTCTTGTTTTCTAGCATGAGGGAAGAATGAGATAACTGATGCAATGCCAGTAAGTGTTCTTTGGGGGAGTGTCTAGTGGCAGATTTGGTTGTTTAAAAAGATATAAATAACCTCCCAGTAAAAACTGTCAAAGTATTCTTATTGTAATTAACCATGTTTTTATATTTAGGTTGGCCTTTCCATCAAAATGTGGAGATGGGATACTGAAAAGTGGGTATGGGTTATTTCAAGAACAAGTGAAGACTTTAGACTTTTTTTTTTTTAACCGTGCTTGTATTAACATTTGGGGCCTCTCACATTTGTGAGAGGCTGTCCTCTGTATAACAGCATCCCTGGTCTCTATCCACTTAATACTAGTAAAACCCCTCTCCCTCTGAGTGTGACAATGAAAACGGTCTCCAGAGATTTCCAGATGCTCTCTGGGGAACAGTATCATCCCTGGCTGACAACCACAGCTCCAGACTGCCACCCCAAGATAACTGGGGTCCCAGAGATGTGTCCCAGGTGTCCTGAAGTCATGTTAACATCTTGAATAGTGATTCAGCTTCATATTCAATGATGTCCAAAAGCACTTTTAGTATGTGGTAAGACATGTGATTGGAATTTTAAGTGGCCTCAGAAAACTGGAGAAATGCTTAGAATCCAAAAGAATGAAGTGCAGTAACGAATGGGCCACTAGTGCACAAAGAAAGAAGGCGTTCTGTAATGGAGTGAAAGAGGAGGCATGGCTGGTGGATTACAGATACCCAGGGTGAGAGGGTCTTCAGTGCCCACAGTGAACTACCGGCTGATGTTCAGGAAACGGTACCTGTGGTTGTGCCAGCATGAGCTGGCTCCCCTGGCCAGGTCCCAGCTGCTGCCTGCTGGCCAGGCCTCCCATCTCAGTGTCAACTCTGGCCCTCATTCATACTTCTCCAGAGGCTGACGGCCTCCAGGTGCTGGGGTACCTTCTCTCACATAAGCCAGGAGTTGAGTACTGTTTGTTTTAAAACATCCTACTTCAGTTTTTCTTCCATACCGACTTTGCTTGCTTCTGTGTGCTTGTGCGTATGTGTGTGTGTTTGTGTGTGTGCGTGTGCGCACATGCGTGTGGAACATGTGACACTCCCAGAGAGGAACAGACTTTTTAAAATCCCCTTCTGTAGGGAGTACTGCTATATAATGACTGCCAGTGGGTCACCCAGGTTCAGAGGGCTGCCTTTAATAATACCTAAAGTCCTTTCATTTAAAAATTAAAGCCAATAAAATATTAGTCTAGAATGGCTGAAGCTATGGGATGAAATGAGTTTGCTAACCTAAGGATAAACAGAGAACAGCTGTGATTCAAAGGGTGTGATCGCGGTCTTTGGTCTTAATCCTTACTCACAGTGTAGTATACTAAACTCCTTGAGCTCTCTAAAAGGCTGGGAGGAAGAGCTCTGTCCTTGAGTGGGTCAGAATTTCCTCTTTCAGTTCTAACCCTTTTCTGTGTCTCATCCCAACGTGCATATCCCTTACCATCTACACTGATATTAAATAACCATTGCAGATAATCTCAGTTTTTTCTTCTGTTCAAAGGGTCAGAGAGAACACTCTGTGGAGACTTGGCTTTAGGGACAACTTTGCTCCTGAGTATTTTTTACACACTAAAGAGGAGAGCTTGTATGAAGTGACACAAGTAAGCTTCTCACTGTGGAAATTTACAAGGACGTTTTAACATGAGATGCCAGCTATTGAGGTGGACAAAGTACAGTCAAATTGAACTGCCTGGAGGAAGAGGAATGAGCACATATATATATTTTTAGATTTACAATGTTGTGTTTAATTTCTGCTGTACATCACAGTGACTCAGTTACACATACGTATATTCTTTTTCATATTCTTTTCCATTATGGTTTATCACAGGATATTGAATATAGTTTTCTGTGCTATACAGTAGGACCTTGTTGTTTATCCATTTTATGTATAATAGTTTGCATCAGCTAATCCTAGACTCCTAATCCTTCCCGCTCCCCCACCCCTTGGCAACCACAAGTGTGTTCTCTATGTCCGTGAGTCTGTTTCTGTTTCATAGATATGTTCATTTGTGTTGTATTTTAGATTCCACATATAAGTGATATCATATGGTGTTTGTCTTTCTCTGTCTGACTTACTTCACTTAGTATGATAATCTCTAGGTCCATCCATCCATGCTGCTGCAAATGGCATTATTCCATTCTTTTCAATGGCTGAGTAATATTCCATTGTATGTGTGTGTGTGTGTGTGTGTGTGTATATATAGATATATCTTTATATATCTATATATACACACACCACATCTTCTTTATTGGAATGAGCGTATTTTTGACCCAAGCTATATCAATATACCTTGGCAGCAAGTAAGTGAAAAGGCAGAATGAGCACATAGAAGAGTGTTTCTTTCCAGCAGCCTTATTGTAATGGACTGACTATGATTTAACTATCCTTAATTTCCATAGGGAAACAGGGTGTGTGCTGCTGGCTATGGCTACTTTTTTCACCTTGTGACCAACCAAACATCCCAAGCTCCACTTCTTTCCTTTACCCGGAACAGTGCACATGCTTGTACGAGGTAACTTGGGGGAAGTTCATCTACATTTTGGGTGTAAGCATTATGGTTTAACATTTTTTTTGCACAACACTCACAGAGAGGGTTGTGTAATGCTTGGCATCCGTGTGAGATTTGATGATGTGTCTGAGTGAGCATCTTGGATCATAAATTTGGTGGTGAAGGGAAGGGAAAGAGAGAGAGGTCACTTGAAGGGGCATAGGACTGAGGGCACCTTTTGTGGCCAGAGGAGAATTCAATAGAGAGATGAATTAAACTCCCAACAGACTGGGGGCACCTGGGAAGCCAGAGTGCCTGAGCTCAGGAGCTGAGTGGGGAGATGAAGTTTGGGGAAGAGGCTCTTTGCCTGTGACTTGCACACTGTGAGATGAGAGGGGCTTGTTCAGAGTCTTTGCTATTTAGAGGATAAGGTCGTCTGCTAAGAGCAATGACTGGGAAACATGGGAACGTGGGAAAAATGTGAACTTCAGAATCAGTCAGGCCCCGATTCAAATCTGAACTTTGTCTGAGTAAACTGCCTTTTTTTTTTTTTTTCTAAAGAGTTAGATCCCTTATTTGTGAAATAGGGACAGATCTCTAGGGAAAGTTTGATGTGAAAATTAGAGGTGACTTCTATAACGCACCTAAGAGAACATCTCGAATATGGTAGGAACTCAATAATTGATATAAATAATTCTATTAAACAGTTTATTTATTATTATTATTATTCTTTGGCCATGCAGTGTGGCATGTGAGATCTTAGTTCCCCGACCAGGGATTGAACCCACACCCTCAACAGTGAAAGTATGGAGTCCTAACCACTGGACTGCCGGGGAATTCCTTGATATAAATAATTCTGATAGTAGTTACGTTAATAATAGTGAAATAATACTGCAATGATGGGAAATGATAAGGAGAGTGGAATAAGGATTAAGCACCATTGCTCCGCCATGTTGAAGTGCCGGCTGAGGCTAGAATTAGTACATGTGTCATGAAATTATTATTAAGATTATGAAGTTTTTTATCTAGCAGCTCTCAGCAGCCCTGGGATGTGAAGGGAGAAGGTATCCAAAATACCACAATGCTAGGCATTTCAGGGAGAAGCACAAAAGTTGCAGGGATTACAGGGGCTGGTATCTGCTGTTTCAGCAAAGGGATGGATCTAGAAGGGACTGATGGAAGAGTGAGGCTCGTGTTCTGAAGGGCTAGGCAGGGGTATCCATGCTCCTAGGAAGGGGATGAATCTAGAAGGGCTGAGAGAATGGAATGGGACCGTGGCAGTCTGTCTTGTTGAGATCCAGGAGTAGGTCACAGAGGGTGACAGAAAGGAAAGGCTGAGGGATAGGCAATGACAGTCAGAGAGAAGGCTCGCAGGTCTCCTCTTCACACTCCCTTATTCAGTACCTTTAGTTTTATATTTTCCAATGAGAAAAAGTGAGACATTTGGAATGCAGAAATTGGCTGAATTTCACTCTTTGTCTTTCTTCCTAGGTGTGGCCTCTTTGTATACCCTAAGTTTCAGCCAACTTGGGATAATGGCACTGGTCCCACCCTGTTCCAGAATTTCACGGTTTGGGGAAGTGCAGGTGGTGCCCAGGTACGTTTCTTTAGCTTTTTGTTCTTGGGGTGATTTATTGTGCATCTCTACTTAAAGGGGGATGATTTGCTGTTGGGGGAGCATTGCGATATTCTCACAGCTTTAAGGAGCCAACAGCATCATAGGTGTGTGTGAAATAGTTGTTGCATGAACAGATTCCTAGTCAGCAAGCCAAGGTTAGTTCACTGCCTGTATGGCGATTTTCCAGCAGCTCTAATAGGGAACAACAGAATCATAGAGATTTGCAACCAAGAAAGATCATAGGGGTCATCTGTTCTTCCCCTCACATGCCTATTTAGAGAGAAAAAATTAAGGTTCAGAAAGTAAAGGGATTTGCCAAAGGTCACACCGTTTGTTAGCAGCAAAACCAGGTGCTGAATCCAGACTCCAAAAGTTGTGCATTTGATACCCTAATATCCTGAATAGTACATGTTTCAGTTGTAAGGAAAAGTTCTGTTCATCACTGAAACGCAAAAATTCCAGCTCAAGGTGGCATTCTTACCTTCATCAATGAGCCAGATTTTCTCCTATTTTCCTTGAAAGGAAACAATGTTCATGTTATCCATTTAATTTTCATTATTTCAGTGATGTCTTATAAGAAAGCTTTGTATGCTCACTATTACCAGCACCATATAAAAATTATCCAGGGTCACTGTTTGGTGCTACACAGAGAAAATTACATACATTTGGTCTCTGCCACGTAGAAATAGGGAGCCTAAGATACACAGATGAAGAAATATATCTATAGGGCATTCAGTAAATAGAATAAAAACATATAATTAAGTCACAGTAAGAAAGTTAGGCATTTATTTCACCTATCCAACATAAGGAGAACTACTTGGGAAAGTCCCAAAATACAAAATTGGGTTAGCTAACAGGAAGAATCCCTATTGTATTAAGTATTTTCTTCTCATTAAATTCGATAAAGTACTTTGTTTCCCATAAGCATTATAAATATAGAGGTGACAAATCCCTCTTTTGCAGGGAAGCAATTCGTGCCTTGCAGAAGGGCTGATGCCTGTAATTAGGTAACAACTGTTGTCAAGTTATCAGTTCAGATCGTACCCATTTTGTTTACATAAACGTGTCTTCAAAGATCTATCATTTTATAAAAGCTGTCAGTGCATACATAGTGGGAAATGCAAGCTATTCAGTTCTTGAAAATTCAAGCACAAAGACTGATCGACAAGTAGAAGCACCGTACTGTGATAAATCAAGGCTTCCTTGGCCTTAAGTAATAGGAAACTCCCACTTTAAGGTACAAACGTAAGCATGACCCTATTTAGTAAACAAAGAGGCCACTGTGTAAGGTTAACTGGTAGTCCTAACAGCACCCTGATTTTCAGGGTGGTTGAGGTGACGCCTAGGAAAAGTTAAATGTCTTGCCCAAGATCACATAATTAGTTAATATGAGTGCTAGGTAAAAACCAAGGGCTCTGTCCCCCAAGGTAGTGTGATTCAACTCTAACAAGCTCATTTTGTTAATACTTAATCCTTGTTTAGGGCCACTAGCCCAAGCTGTCATCATTATATATGCATATAACATATTTTGAGTCTGTAGTCATGCTGAATTACTTATTTCATATTTACAATTTTCTGACAATATTAGTAAACATATACAACACCGAGGAAAATGTTAAGTACTGGAGTTCTTGGATGCTCTGTTTTTCTCCGTTCATTTTGTGTTACTTGACAGTTGCAAGTTTACTAAAGTAAAGAATTCACATTGACTTTTTTTTTTTTTTTTGCGGTATGTGGGCCTCTCACTGTTGTGGCCTCTCCCGCCGCGGAGCGCAGGCTCCGGACGCGCAGGCTCAGCGGCCATGGCTCACGGGCCCAGCCACTCCGTGGCATGTGGGATCTTCCCGGACCGGGGCACGAACCCGTGTCCCCTGCATCTGCAGGCGGACTCTCAACCACTGCGCCACCAGGGAAGCCCCACATTGACTTTTTAATGCATCAATTGTTAGGAGGAGAAATGAAAAGTATAGAGGGGATGTTACCAAAGGGGACTAGTTAGTGCTGACCTCACGGCAACTTTGGGACGCCTGCACAGATATTGATGGACAAAAGCTGCTTAAATATGGTGTAGCATGCTTGTTTATACTTCATCAATAATTAAAGAAGCTACAGGAAGTCTGCAAGAAAACCCAAGCCTCAGACCTTTGACATAATATATGCTGTTGTTTTATAGATTTTTAGAAGTAGCAATCTTCACCTGAAAAACTTCCAGGTTTATGCATGCAGAGATTTTGGAATTGACATCTTGGAAAGTGATGCAAATACTTCAGTTACTGACAGCTTATTACTTGCTCATTTTGCCCCCAAGGTAAGTGCCTTCGTGTGATTCTTTTATGTTGTCCATCAAAACAGAATCGCCCGTGTTGGGTCCCTTGCTAATCCAGGATATGTAATTTAAATAGCATTCTTTAGTAAATCTTGTATTTAATTGGTCAAATTTGGAGGAAGCTTTTGATTTGTAACAGTGGTGATGTTTATCATAAAATTCAAATACACACAAGATTTCCATGTTATGTGTCCATGTACATCACAAAAGCCCTGAGTGGTTCGCAGAACTCTTATTTGTTTGCGATTTAGCATTATTGTCCATACAATTCAATAATAAGCCTAATAATTTTAGGGTCATTTACTCTAACTTCACAAGGATTATGAGGTGATTCCAAATTGTCTTTGTGCATCTGTGGTTTGCCAAGTTTCGACATCAACATTTTGTTCATAGAGTTCTTACTCTATTTAGGGTCCCTGCCCCAGAGAAAAAGGTGATATAATTTACATTGTTTGCTTAATATACTACGGTTTCTTATGTGATTCCCTAATCCTTGCCTCAGTGTGGGTTTCTACATGATAAACATCAACCTATAGATGACTTCCCTGACATTGCATGGCCAGGGGCCCAGAATGTAGGTGAGCCTTAGAGGACTTCCTGGATAAGAAGTACTAGTTCTCAAGGGAAGTCCATGGCTGCCATTGGCTTCAGACCTATAACGGGTCCCCCAAGTTCTTTTTCTTGAAGGAGTTACATGAATATTACATTGTCAGAATAATCAGAATAATCATAGATGGAAGGGACCTAGAGTACTTCTGGGGACCAAGGAAAGAGCATTCTCTTTAGTTTGTTCCTGAATGCTTTGATCAACTGATATTTAAGTGATAATTATTGACTTTAGTACTTCCCTTGACTATTTCATAGCTATAGATACAAACATTAAGAGTAAAAAAATCATTTTCTTACTAAACTACATTTTCCTATATTTAATTCTCCAACTTCCTTCATTACTTCTCTTCTGAACCATTCTTTTCAGGAGGGAAAATACCTGCCAGTTTTTCCTTTTCTCTGAAAGGATTACCACCTTGAGAGATTATTCTTCTTTTCAGGTTGCATAGTTTTCGAGAGAGCATGGGACCCAGATTTAGATTCTGTGATACTGGTTGACCCAGGCCCTTAAATTTCTCCGAAATAACCATATAGAAGATGCTAAAAATAAAATGCCCATCAAGCTGAGTAAATAACTGTCCTGGCAAATCAATGTCACAACATCCTAACTGATGCTAAATAGACATCATAATTCATGGGAGCGTGACATAAGTTAAGAGATAGATTGTGACAAAAGGGTGCTTATCATGAGATAACAAAAAATAATCTCACCCCTGGAGTGTGATTCACCAGCAAGGTAATGCAACTGAGGGCTTCTGAGTCTCCTAACAAGTAAGTGCAGAACCAAAGTCCCTGGATGGAAAATGTTAAACAGCTTGTTCTAGGAAAGGTCTAGATCTTGATTAGGCATCCAAATCATAAAACCATGCAACTTTAGAGGTAAATATTACCTAAGAGTTGGTCTGGTTAGAACTCCTGAATTTACAGGTAAAGAAATGGAGGCTTTGGGAAGTCAAATGATAGCCCAAAATCATGCCCAGTATTGTGGAGCTAGGACCACCTGGATATCTTCCCATGCCTGGTCTAATACTGGTTTAATTACATATGGAAAATGGCTTTGGCAATAAGCATTTATTAGTGCCTACTCCAGTATTCTCTGAAGTGTTTTTCATTGAAGGCTGGTCCCAAGAGAGACTCTGAGAAAAGAAAGATTCTTAGGTTAATTACATATAGGATATGCTGTTTACCATCCCTCCCATCCCCTGAAACTCACATTGCATATTAACACTTTAAAATCTTCACCAAGTTCTAGAGTTAAAAACAAACAAGAAAAATATCTATGAATCTTTAGTTAACACAACATTGCTCAGATTTGAGAACCACTTTATTGCTGTATAAAACTGTGTTAATTGTTTTTTTTTTAAAAAAAGGAGGATGCCAAACCTCTCTGTGGTTGTGGAAATCTGATTTTAGCCTCTTTCTTTCAAACCTGCCATTTCTTTAGGAATTAAAATTTTCAGAGAATTTGGCTTAACTATTCTTAGACCTTCCACCCACGTATAATTGGTGACACACAATTATCAGTGAGTCTTTTAAAATTTATTTTTATTAAAAAAATTTTTTTAACATCTTTATTAGAGTATAATTGCTTTACAATATTGTGTTAGTTTCTGCTATCAGTGAGTCTTATTCTAAAACAAACACTAGTTTCTGGAAGAAAACTAAGTTTTCTCTGGAAGAAAAAAGGATTTTTTTTCCTTTAGGCATATTTGTGTATGCCTCATACCCAGCATTACCTTGTTGCTGAGATGGGTAGAATAATTTTCAATGAGGATGGCTTTATTATGCAAGAGAAGGAGGTGCGCTAACCATCACTATACATGCTAGATTGGTTGTGTGGTTTTGTTTGTTGTGCAGTCCTAGCCTTCCATCTAATTAGCACCCATTTTCACACTCTTCAGGATGTCCTGATTTGGGTGTAAATTATGGTCATCCTACTTTTGGAAGTAACTGTAGGATGGTTGCCTTTTTGTTGTTATTAATTCAAGCAGATGATACTACTTTAAAAAAAAGTCTTATTTGGACAGATGCTGTTGGGGATGCTTCATTCTTTCTCCTATTTGTCTCAGGTTTACTCCTCATCTTCACTTGTGGATTTCTCTTCCCCAGTTTAGACTTTTCATCTTTTTGTTTGTCTAAATTCTATCGTAGGGCCCCTTCTTTTCTCCATATACTTGCTCTCCCTGGGAGAAATCTCATTTTCTCTAGTGGTTTCAGTTATTGCCACCCACATGCTGATGTCTCCCACATATTTGCATTTATTTCCACCATCTTATTTTGTGCTTTCAGTTTGCAACCCGTTTTCTATGTTTCTTTTTTTCTGCTTTCGGAACTTGATTTGTCCTGCTTTGAATAATATCTTTTTTATATTTACTCATTCGAACCTTATTCATTCTGTTATGATTGTTCACGTTGGACTTAAACTTGTGACACACCTGCTCGTCTTCACAAAGTCTTAATTACATCGGCACTTAATTACATGAGCCATGCAAGGACCTTAAACTTCTCTAACTTCTTTCTTCACCCTCCCATCTTATACGTTATTTTTCTGTAGTATTGTCCCACCTTTTAAAACAAATTGTTTCATGGAAATATAACGTTTATGGGGAAAAGTGCACAAATCACAAGTGAAGAGCTCAATGAATTTTTATAAAGCAAAAACCACGTGCATACCACCCAGATCTAGAAATAGCACATCACCAATTCCTCTGAAACCCCTTCATGCCTGCTCCCAGTTAACCCAACCCCCAGCCCCCAAGCCAAAGGAGAACCATTATTTAGACTTCTCAGACATAGGTTAATTTCAAATCTGTTTTTGCACTTTATATAAATGGAATCATAAATCGTGTAACTCTTCTGTGCCTGGCTTCTTTGGCATAACATTATGTCTGTGAGATTCATCCATGTTTTTATATGTTGCAATCATTTATTCTTCCCATTGTTACGTAGTATTCCACTTTATGGACTCTATCACAATTTTTTAAAGCTATGTTGCTCTTGATGCACATTTGCTTGTTTCCAGTTTTAGGTTATTACAGAGAAAGATGTTATGAACAATCTTCTATATGTCTCTTGGTGTTCACAAGCATGCATTTCTGTTGGACATGTGCCAGATTGTAAAATTGCTGGCTCAGAGTATATCCCTTCAGTTTTAGTGGCCGATGCCAAACGACAAACAACAATTACAAGTATTTAAACTTGTACCAGCAGTGTGAGAAAAGGGTTTCATAGCTAGGTCTTGGAATTTCTCTTGACCAACATCCTGGAGATTTTCTTCATGTCTCTGTAGTATTGGAACTCTTGTTCCTGATTCCCCTGTCTCCCTCCTTTCTGATTTAATTCTTATTTTATTAGCCTGCAGTAACTTTCTTAACTAACTGGGGGTCTGTGGAAGTTAAAGATTTTGACCTACAAATGGAGACCCCCTTCTTGGAAGGTTGTGGCTATAGACTACTAGGTTGGAGTTCATTTTGCCTTGACGTTTTGAAGGCAATTCTTCATTGTCTCCTAGCTTCTAGTCTTGAGGTTAAAAAGTTTTTAGATACTCTGTGCAAACCATTATATATATATAGGATGGTTAAACAGCAAGGTCTTACTGTATAGCACAGAGAAGAACTATGTTCAATATCCTGTGATAAACCATCATGGAAAATAATTTAAAAAACCATATATATATGCTGAATCACTTTGCAAAAAGAAATGAGTTTTTAGATACTCTGATTCTAGGTCTTTTATATGTAACCTATTAGTTTTTCCTCTTTGGAGATTTTTAGGGTCTCGCCCTTGTCCCTGGTATTTTGCAATTTCAATATGGTGTACCTTGCTGTGTGGCTTTTTCTTCTAACCACTGTATTAGGCTCTGGGCCAGACTTTTCACTGTGGAAAATCATATCCTTTCCTTCTGGGAAGTTTCCTTCACTTATTTCTTTGATACTTATCTCCTATATTTTTTCCTTTTTCTTGAAATTATTATTATTCGGATATTGGCTCTCTAAATTACTTATCTAATCTTCTTAATTTTCTCTCTGATTTCCCACTGCCCCACTGCCTTTTTATCCTACTTTCTAAGTTATTTCATTTTTTCTATTGAATTTATTATTACTGCTGTCCTGTTTTTGTTCTCTTTTTCTTTTCCGAAAAATTCCTTTTTAGGCTTCTTCTTGTTTCATGCACATGGTATTCTTATTTCTCTGATGTTATTAATGATAGTTTTTAAGTTTTCTTCTGATTTCTGTACTGGCTTTGTCTCCACTGGGTTTCTTTTCTTCTGTTTGTTTCTTTTTATCACTGTCTTCCATGCTGGAGACCCTTGACAATTTCTGGTGATCCTCAGACAGACAATTATCTTTAGCAGCAGAACAGTGAAGCGCTAACAGCTTGATTAGATGGAGTCTGTTGAAGAGATTTTGTGGAAAATCCTGGAAGCAGTTTTTGTTTCTTTTTAGACTCTTTACTATTTATTTTTATATTAACATACAGTAAAATGGACTTTTTTGCTATACAGTTCTATGAATTTTAACGTATGTGTAGATTTCTGTAACTACCAACACCACAATCAAGATACAGAACAGTTGCATCAGCCTGAAAAAACCTCCCTCTGACTCCGTTTCTGTAGCCACATCCTCTTCTCATGTCTAACCCCTCGGAGGTCACTAATGTATTCTCTGTCACTATAGTTTTTTCTTTTCAACAATCATATAATTTATGGAATAAGATAGTATGTAACCTTTTGAGACTGGCTTCTTTCGTTCCCGAATCCTTTAGTATTTATCTAACTTGTATTTTATTCCTTGTTATTGTGGGGCAGTATTCCACTATAGGGATCTACCACAGGTTTACCTACTCATTTGTTGAAGGACATTTGAGTTGTTTCTAGATTTGGTGATTGACTACAAAGAAAACTGTTTTAACCATTTGTGTAAGGGTTTTGTATGAACATAAGTTTTCATTTCTCTAAGGTAAACACTTAGGAGTTGAGTTGTTAGGTCAATGTTAAGAGTATGTTTAATTTTGTAAGAAAGTGCCAAACTATTTTCCAAAGTGGTTGTACCATTTTGCATTTCCACCAGCAATGTATGAGAGGTTCATTTATTTCTTTTCCTCATCAGCACTTGGTACGGTCACTATTTTTTCATTTAGCCATCTAACAGGTGTGTAGCATATTTCATTGTGATCCTTTGTCATATATTTGATTTGCAAATATTTTTCCCAGTCTGTAGTTTGTCTTTTTATTCACTTAATTGTTTTTATTCATGTATTAAAATTGTATTTCATGTGGCCAGTCCCCTTATTTTTCTTCCCTTTTGTCCCCCTTCTAAATCACAGGGAAGCCTGTGTATGTCAGCTGGGATCAAAACTCCCAAAAGGTGGGAACTGACAGTGTCTAACACAACCTTTGTGAATTTTGATCTCACTGACTGTGTGGCCATCAGGACCTGTTCAGGCTGTTCCCGAGGACAGGGTAAGTTGAGTAGATAAGATAGATAGTGAATAAGGCGAGTACTCATATAAATGTGATAAATAGTGGCAAAAGCCATTGTGACTCATTGTTTCTTTCAGTTATAAGATTGCATTAGTTGAAACTGCTGCTCAAATCTCCTAAGAGAAATTCTAGAGGAGGCCAGGTGCTCCCAATGTGGCTCCTGCAGCTCCCCAGTCTTTCCCTATATGGTGCCTATCACACTCTGTGACTATGGTGCCATGTCTCTGCTGGACTCTCAGCTTCATAAAGGCAGGGATCACATCTTTCTCTCTTTTATTGAAGTAGAGTTGATTTACAGTTAGTTTCAGGTGTACAACATAGTGATTCAATATTTTTATGGATTATACTCCATTTAAAGTTATTATGAAATATTGGCTATATTTCCTGGGCTCTACGATATATCCTTGTAGCTTATTTATTTTATACATGCTAGTTTGTCCCTCTTGAGCCCCTCCCCCATCTTGCCCCAACCTAGCCACCAGTTTGTTCTCTATATCTGATCACATCTCTTTTGCTCAGTTTTATCATTAGTAACTAGTAGCCTGATGCCCAGTAGGTTCATTGATTAAATCAATGAATGGAACTGGACGGATAGACATATGGATATAAACTAACATACATGCAAGCTTTCCTGAAAGAGCCAGAGTTCAGGTACTTTATGTTTGCAACAGCCCAAGACTTGTTGTATGCACCATAGCAATTCTTGTCCACTTGTTAACCACATCTCAGAGGCAGTGAGAAATACCTTGGAGAACTCATGGGCCAAGGTGAAAAGAAGCAGAGCGCAATCTAGTTGATTTGATCATTGTAAACAGACAAATCAAGTGATTCAAGTAAATATGCTCTTGTGGTTTGAATCACCAATTTAGATAATTGTTTGTTTTTTTAATTAAATGAATAATCAGCAAGTTTCCACTGTGCTTTTTTCCACCACCCCCCCACCCCCCCCCCCGCCATAGGCAGAGCCAAATATTGTTTTTACTTGGGTGGCATCTGAGTTTAAGATTGTAGAAATAATAATGGGAATAAAAAATGCCTTATGGCAATCACTTCAAATCATAATTCCTCAGTCATTTAATAGCTTCACTGTTTCATATCATTCATAAGACACTGAAAAAAAAGCACCCTGCTCCTTATGAGCTCTAATCTCTTCCCACTGGATGGTCTTGGCGGAGCCATCTCCTTCATTTGTTTAAAAATTGTCTAGTCCAGGTTCGGTTTAAGGAACTGGGCAGTGCAGAGATGAAAAACACATAG
The DNA here is from genome assembly GCF_963924675.1 of Phocoena phocoena. NCBI lineage: Eukaryota > Metazoa > Chordata > Mammalia > Artiodactyla > Phocoenidae > Phocoena > Phocoena phocoena. The sequence goes on along the minus strand of NC_089228.1, from coordinate 79,294,629 downwards.
TTCTTGTCTTCCAGCGTCTCTCCATCTAGGCACAAAAATAAATGTCTAAGCCAGCGATTGTAATAGTGTGATAAATCCAGTACTAGAGGATTGAGCAAGGCCAGTGAGGGGAGCAAGGTAAGGGGTCAGGTAAGATTTCATCATAGAGTGCCTGGAGCAGGATTTAGAAAGGTGAAGAGAAGTTTGCAAGGAGGAATAGGCAGAGAAAAGTTTCTACGTATTAGAAACAGCATATGCAAAAAAATTCCAAAGAGCAAGTTAATGATTGGGGAATTGCAAAGAAATCCAGTATAACTGAATTGTAGAGCTGCTTGTGGTATTAGATGAACTACAGAAGTTGCCAGAGGTGGAATCGTGGCATCTTGAATGTGTGACAATTCAGTCCATGGACTCTACTGGGATGAGAATGAAAGCATTAGGGCCTCTCTTTGTATCAATATTTTATTTTAAAATTTTCCTTTTTTGGTGTATTTTATAAGGTATATAATATAGTAATATGGTAGCATATATACTAAGAGATGTGTACTGAATTTTTAAATTTTAATGACAGGAAGGTGAGTATTAGACCACTGCCATCGTTTCTTCCTGGGCAACTGGACTGGCAACAGAATCCCAGTGAATCACATGGAGGTGGCATGAGGGAAACCCCGCTAAGAAGTGGAGCCCTAGAGCTAGTATTTGAAAAATGTTACTATTACTATCTACCCATACGTGATTGATTGAATATTGCTTTTGAGGGTAAATGATTAAAGTATAAATCTCATAAAAAGTGGGGTTCGGTTTGCCGTAGAAGAACTAGAGCAGAAAGATGGAGAGACTAACCCACAGCAATTTTAGCATTTAATAATTAGTCAATTAATGTTATGTGTCATCATTTCCCACTAGACCACAATTTCTCACCCTTGGCACTATGGCATTTGGGGTTGGATAACTTTTCTTTTGGCTGCACAGAGCAGCATGGGGGATCTTAGTTCCCGGACCAGGGATGGAACCCGCACCCCCTGCAGTGGAAGCACGGAGTCTTAACCACTGGACCGCCAGGGAAGTCCCTGGATAACTTTTTCTTGTGGGAACTGTCCTGTGCATTATAGAATGTTTAGCCTCATCCTTGCCTCTACCCACCAGATGCTCGTAGCCCTGCCATCCACCCAGTTGTGACAGCCAAAAATGATTGCAAGTGGTGCCAAATGTCCCCTGGAGGGCAAACCACCCCTGGTTGAGAATCCTTGCCCTAGAATACAGGCTGCATGAGGGCAATGCCACTACTGTTCTTGTTTCCCTCTCTCTCCAGTACATAGCACAGAGCCTGGCATATAGTCAACACCTAGGATTTTTTTTTTCTTGAATAAATTGAGTGGATTGTAAAACCGTATAAATATGCAATTTGGAATACTGAAAATATCCCCGTGAGTTCAGTTGCCATTTGTGATCATATTCTTTGGTGTCACTGCATCACAGTCTTTCTTCCAATTTATAGGTGGATTTACTGTCAAGACCAACCAGTTGAAGTTTACAAACTCTCCAAACTTGGTAGCGTTTCCATTTCCTCATGCAGCAATTTTGGAAGACTTGGATGGGTCTCTGTCCGGGAAAAATAGAAGTCACGTTCTTGCTTCTATGGAAACCCTTCCAGCTTCTTGTTTGGTCAAGGCCAGCTTCAGTCAGCTTGTCCATGGAAGTGTCTGTGAGGAAAATGTTCTCTTTCATCGTATGTCTATTGGTTTGTAAGTTGAATTAACTCTACATTTTGGCTTGTCAATGCACATGCATATATCATCCATGCTGTTGATATTTATAGAAGCGAAATTGTTTTCTGGAATCTTTTGGAGGTATTTAGTTCTACAAAAGTGACGTGGGGATAATTTTGACAGCTGTCAAATCATAAGTTTACGGTAGTTTTAGACTGATTCAAATGGCAGCTAACTTTCAATAACAATGGACCAGGTCTCATAGCCCTTGACCCCTTATTGGCATTTTGAGCTAATAGCGTCCTCTTGAAAAGACTCGTAACCAACAGAGAATTTGAAATATATTTAAATTAAGAGGATTATTAAAAATTCCAGTAATGTCCGTTCTCATTTGTGTACACCTGCTCCCCCTGAGCTCTTTTGAGGTGTTCAGTATGCTCCAGGGAAGCAATTGCTGACGCCTCCCTATTACTTGCAAAGTTGCTTCACCCCAGTTCATTTTCCTTGTTAATTTCACGAACTATTGCATTTGTACAATACATTTCCTATTAATATTGGAGCAAGGACTCCTTGGTTATGCTACCCAAACTACCATTAGGTCAGCACCTGGGCTGTTTATAATGCATAATAGGATTGCTTCTGCCCTCTTTAATTTCCAGGTAAAGATTGCTGAGTGTCCAGGGTTCTATCTTTTACCTATTTCAAATGCATTATATACATTTAGCCACACTTCTTTCCTTTTGTTTTGTGTCCTAACTGCATGAATATTAAGTCAAGTGCTTCAGCCAGGTCATGCTGGCATCTTATTTAAACAGGTAAACTCCAGAGAGTGAGCCTATATGGTCAGGATTGCACTAAGTCTGCATTCTGAACGCAGATGGCATCAGTATCTTGACATTGTTTTAGACACCTTAGTAATATAATACCCTGCTAGCATTGAATCATCTGAAAATGCTCCACTTTTGCTTTCCAAACTGTTTATTATTCTATCTAATGTTAATGGACCCGATTCCAGCGAGTAAAATAACAACGTGGAGGGATATATTTTCATTTCTAATCATTTGGATTATGCAGAGCATGCCTTTTCTTTTCATCCTTAGGAATGCATCCTGATTTTTATCATTTTAGTGATTTTAACAAAGATGTTTTTAATGAGCATTTTGAGCTTTATTAAAGTTAGCGATTTATTTCTTATATGCGTTTTTTCCAAATGAGGAAAATTAAAATAGATTTATGTAGTTAAAAAGAACATTCTGTGCTTGCATGATATTGATTTCTCTGTGTTGTTGATATTCCTTTTTTATGCCTTACTTGGAGACCTACTGGGAGACTGTGTCTTACAGAGGTGTTTAGCGGCATTAGAAGGCTCTGCAGGTGTAATCCTCTGAACATCTGCTCTTGGAGAATCTTCAGACAGGATAATTAGGTGCTTACCTAGGCAGCAGGTCATGATCCCAGCACTCAGGGACTGACAAGGTCAAAAAGATAATAATCCTGATACTGTATTCTAAGTAGATTCAAAAGACTCCTACTAGGGTGAAAAACTTGCCTTGGTTTGTTTGTAATTTTCTTGGTTTTAAAATAGAAAACCTCGTGTCCCAGAAACCCCTTCAGTCTTGAGAAAACCAGGTTGGTTGGTCACCCTACTCCCTAGGCTTCTATTTAAACATTTTCAGGTTGATTCACAGGTCTGTGGACAAGTGCTCAATGACCCCAAATTTGCCCCAGGGGAGTCTTAGCACACTCCCAATTATGAGCCTCTTAGCCTTCATGTCCTCATCTCTAGGGTAAGGTGGTTGGGTTAGATGATCTCGAAGGCCTTGCTAGTCAGAGTGCATCAGTGTGGTCTGGGATTAGACTTGGGAATCTCAGACTCACCGCAGATGTTCTGAGTCAGGACCCACAGGGGATTTATACTCAATGTTTAGAAGCACTGCCCTAAGGTCTTTCTAACTTGAGCTTTCCAGGATTCTATCCTCAACTATTTGTGTTCAGTGACTTGATCTCTGTCCCAGAGCATTATAACCTCATTAGGAACATGTCAGAGCTAATGAGCAATTTGAATTCTGCGTAGATACAAACTTTGCTGCATTTCATGGAGAAAGGATTAATTTGTTGTGCTATTTGCCCTGGAGCACGCACCCTAAGAGTTGATTTACAAAGCTCTCACGGTCCCCATCTTTTGGGGTTGCATGTTGATGGAGATCTGATGTGGCACAAGGACCCTGCCCTATTCCCTTTCAACTCTTAGCCTCCTCCTGCCTCCCTCAGCCCAGGTCCCCAGAGGGCAAGGCGTGAGGGCTGCACAGCTGTTTAATGGGGCACCTCTGCCCCCTAACCAGCAACCGAGTGCTTGGAGTGTGATCTCCTCCTTGGAGGCCCCTTCTGGTTCATGTTCACTATAAGTTCCTTGTTTGACATTGGCGACCTCTCCTCACTACCTTTTCCAAGAGTGATGGGTGATTACATTGTGGCATTTCTGGTTTTGTACCTTCCTCTGACTTGACCTTGCAGTTGGGTTGACTGAGGCTTAAAAATGTTTGAAGTTGGTAATAATGTTTAATATTTAGGTGAAGGAAAGATTCCCACCCTCTACAAGGCAGAGTGTAGTTTCTGTTTTGTTAAAATGATGACATGCTTGGTTTGGGTGAGTTCCCTCTCACTTGCCAGTTCTAAAAACGTGCTGTCTTTAGGGACCACAGGTACTCAGCATAGCATTCCTTTCCTGGCTTCCAATCTCATTCTACCAGCCCCATCCTTCCTGATAAGACTGGAAAGCTTTAGCCCTATCAGTGTAAGTCAGGACCTCATTTCAGAAAAATGTCAGGCACGTTTCCTATAGAGGCCTCATAATGGCAACGTGCCTCACATTCCAGAAATCAGTTCCTGGATTTACTGATCCCACATTTCTTATGTCTAGAGATAAATTACCTGGAATGAGGATCATCTCACCAGTGGATTTCTGTGAGCTCCTTCTAGACCTCCTTTGTAAGTTCGTCTCCCTGCCCCTTAAATGCTAGTGTTCCTTAGGGTTCTGTGAGAAGCTTTCCTCGCACGTCATGCTCTTCCCAAGTGATCTGGATTATTCCACAGCCTCGGTTAACAGTCACTGTTGATTCTAGATTTTTTTCCTCCAGTCTACATCGCTTTATTGAATTCCAGATCCATTTATCCAATCTGCCCTGCGCAGTATTGAAGTCACTCGCCACAGGTGGCTACTGAACACGTGAAATGTGGCTCGCCCAAATGGAGATGTGCCATAAGTTTAAACTATACACCTTATTTCTAAGACTTTGTATGAAAAAAAAGAATGTAAGAGAGCTCAACAATTTGTTCATATTGCTTACGTTGAAATGATAAGTTTTGAATATATTGGGTTAAATATATTATTAGAATTAATTTCACGTGTTTCTTTTAAATTTTTCAATGTGGCTACAATAAAATTTAAGATTCTATCTGCAGCCTGCATTTATGGCTTGTATTATATTTCCGTTGAGCAGCTATGCTTTCAGTATTTCCACTAGAGTATTCAACAGCCATCTCAAACTCAACTTGTCAAAACTGAACGTATGGTCTTTATTCCTCGGACCTATTCCTCCCTCGGTGTTCAGAATCTCTGGGTGTTCAGACAACTGATTCAGTTATATCTAAACCAGAGATGGGAGTCATCCTTGACTCATCTTCTTACTTATTCCTGACAGAAATCACCTACCAAGTCCAGCCCATTTTATCGCCTAAAAAATCTCTCCTGAGTTTTTCTACTTCTCTCCTTCCCAGCTACTCTAGTCCAGGTTGACACTGCTTCCCACCTGTATAACCACAACAGCCTCTTAGCTTGCCACCTTGCTGTGATGCCATTCTTAAACTTTTTGAGGCTTTGTAGATCGGATCTGGTCTTGCCATCCATGCATTTCTTTGTAGAAACTTTGTCAAGGTTTCCCAGTGCCTCCCGATGAAAGCCTGCCATTTGTAATGTCTTGTGGGCACTTCATGACCTGCTCCTGTTTGTACTTCTAGCATCATTTCTCAGTGCTCTGCCCTCCCTTCCCTGCATTTTATGCCTCAGCCATTCTCAACTTCTTTGTGCTTTTCAGCCCATAAGGCTCAGCTTCCATGAACTCAACATGAAGATTGTTTTCTCTAGTAAGCTTCCCTGAGCTTTCTGTACAGCTTTTGTATCCCTGCTGTGTGCTGGCTCTCTATACTTGCTCTAACCAATACTCATAGCTCCTACATAGCTTTATAAATTGCCCCTCCCTCTTCATACATGGTAAGTAGGGCAAGGATAGGGTTTTCTGTTTGTTTGTATTATGGTGCCCAGTACCATGTTGAACATATAGTGACTCAATAAAATTAGTATTGAATAAATGAATATCATTTAAGAAATTGTGGACTCCCCCAAATCTTCCTGTAGTGTCCTTATTGTCCATTTCTCTCTTAGGACATATTTATGAGGAGTCCACAGCCCTTAACTTTTCTTTAGAAGATCCAGGATTAAAAGACTATCCTCAGTCTTTGTTTCTAAAATTCCTAGCAACATCAAATACTTAAGAATATCCTTTCATAATGTCTTCTGGGCTTTTGCTTGCCCGGGGCTGTCAGTTGATCAGATGATTTATTTTAACAGCTGATTTCTTCTCCACTCTGCCCCTACCCCACCCACCGAATCAGCAGTTTGCATACATTTGCAATCCTTTTCTTTTCCTGGTGGTATAGATGCATAGAATTGTGATGGGGGGAATGAGAATGAACTTTCACAATTACCATCTGGGAATTATTTGTTTTTTGGTTTAGAGCACTCTACAGCTCCTTCAGTTGACATAGATTTATTCAAATGTCAGTAAATCAAGCCTTGATCTGTCTTCCAATTATGTACTGAATTGAATGTGGGGGAAATTAAAAGAGTTTACAAGATGTTGTAGGTTGGCCAACCAGTCCTTCTGAGTTTTAATAGGAAGTACATAAAAGAAAGTCAAGATATATGCGTATGTTTGAAATTATTTTTCAAAGGCTGAAGAATAGAGAGGTAATTAAGAATCATTTGTGGGCATAAATCATAGGCCACCCTCCCTCCGCCACTTCCTAGGTATGTTCCTGGACAAGTTACTTCACCTCTTTCTGCTTCAGTTCTCCTATCAGTAAAATGAGCCAAATGGTACTTAAATCACAGGGTCGTTGTCTGGCATGTAGTAAGTGCTCAGTAAATGTTGTCTTTCAAAAGTCTCTACATTTATGAATGGTCTGATGAACCTAGGGGCAGGACAGGAATAAAGACGCAGACATAGAGAATGGACTTGAGGACACGGGAAGGGGGAAGGGTAAGCTGAGACGAAGTGAGAGAGTAGCATTGACATATATACACTACCAAACGTAAAATAGATAGCTAGTGGGAAGCAGCTGCATAGCACAGGGAGATCAGCTCGGTGCTTTGTAACAACCCAGAGGGGTGGGATAGGGAGGGTGAGAGGGAGACGCAAGAGGGAGGGGATATGGGGATATATGTATACATATAGCTGATTCACTTTGCTGTACAGCAGGAACTAACACAACACTGTAAAGCAACTATACTCCAATAAAGAGGTTTAAAAAAAAAAGTCTCTACATCTATGATTGACAAAACAACATATAAACTTACTACTAATAGAATAAAATATTATAGATGATTACGTTTCTGAGAAGCAAATGCCTGGCAAGGGAATTAAGTTTGCTCAAATGAAACTTAATCCAATTCTTGAAAAATAGGGAACACTTTCCAATAGCCACATGACATTGCACTTATCCAACGAAATATCCCAGAAAGTCGTGGAATCTGCAGTCTTTCAGGACACAGTTTATGATTCATTGTGCCCCAAAGCTTCTGTTTCTCTCTTCCTATTTCTCCTAGAAAAGAAAAGGCTAATGTTGCTGTTGATCACCTTGATTCTTAGATCCTGCTTAATATCCTTCCCTGTAGTGCTTGCGCTCAGGGTTTACCTATGGAACTGCTCTTAATGTGTCAGTGTTCAGAGTACAAGGCACCCCCTGCCTCTATGAATGCAAAAGTAAAGAAGAGTTGAAATGGAAATTGTGGCCTAGCTTTTCCTTTAATAATCACCTAACGCTCCTTCCTAGGGATAAATAGGCATAGCATCACTAATGGTATCTTTTCAGTTCTCAAAAAAACCACATGTGAGACAGGAAAATTCCAAGAAGTTTTATCCGCTCTTGGCAGCAGAGGTTACAGCAGTAAAATAGGAAAAGATCTAAACATCAAAATGGAGCCCACACTGAGGACTATCATCAACAATACTCCATGGTTATTAAATTTCATGAATAATAAAGGGGTCCAGGGGTGTGCTGGTACCTGTTTTACAACTAGCTTTCTAGAATAAAGACCCTGATTTGTAGCATTTGCTTAATTCTGTGGTGAAAATACTCTCACACGATCTGTCCTGATATCACTGAACACGGAGTTGGGAAGAGGGGCTGACGGTGAGCTCATGAGGGGGAGTCTGTCAGCCCCACCAGCACCAGGTGTGCATATATATAAAAGAGGAGGTAGGCTTTATAGTCTTAACTCCCTACTAGATGCATGTAGTTGTTTTTCAATATTCCTGACAAGTAGTTGTCTACCTTGGAGTTGTGTAGCTCCAAGGGTGGTGTTTTCATGTTCTGAGATAGCCATTCCAGCTGTATTCCACAGATCAAGAAAGAGATGCAATAGGATGTGAGGGATAGACAGATGGACAATAGACATCTGTTGATTCTCTTCAAGGATTGAGGTATAGTAAGCAAGAATTATTATCCCAAGTGTGTCGCAAAAACTTTAGACACTACCTTTGGGGAGGTGCTCGGTTGATTTTGGGACTTTTCTACAATCAATTATTATTGCTTTAGCTAACTCTGAAAAAAGATAAACAGAAATATATATCTGCAAAGTCATGGAGGAGTGATGTGGGGTGTACCTGCCAGAAACGCAAGGATTCATACGGCTTACCTCTCTGCCTATTTTTTTACATGAATTTTTTTACATGAATTTAAGAATTGTTAAAAGTTTGGAAGGAAGAATGAGGGTTAGGGTTTCTTTTCTCTTAGGTTTCTTACTCAGAAGGAGAAATATTTGTTTCTCAATCAATAAGGGTAGTATATACAGGAAACCCCTTACTGATACATGTCAGTTATCACTGGGTGATGGCAGATCAGCAGATAGAATAGTGGTTCTTGGACAGGACTTTTTTTTCATGTAAAAAAATTTCTGTTTATTATTATTGCTCACCAATGGGGAGGTACGGTTTATTTACACCAATAGCCATAGGGGCAAGGGGAATACACAGTTAGCAACCTGTATAGGATGGGCTACTTATGCAAAAATAAGACTCTCCAAAATGAAGGACAGTGGTGAGCTTCTGACAAGGACTTCTTATGAGCCCAGTGTATTTTTAAAGGATGCTCAAGAAAAGTCGTGCCACAGAAATTTGTCGGCTGTGCTCAACATTTTGATTTTGTCCTCTTTGTGCAGTAAAAGATGAGAGTAACAGCAGCAAGCATGAATATCCAGGCAATGCCGACAGTACCATTTGGGGCTCATTTTTATGATGTGTCTGGCTTAGGAGATGTGTAATTATAAAGGGTTTATTTCACAATTGCTCCGAATTTAGAGCATTTAGAGCTCAGTGCAGTGTTTGTCTTAATACACAGAGATGTGGACCCTCAGGAAAAGTAAGCTAATGGTAAACACAAACCAGGGAGTTAATGTTTGTTCTCACTGGTATTGTTGATTGCCTAACAAATCTTCTGTGGGCAGTATACACGCAACAGTTCTGCACAGTATCTGGGCACTAAATTACATAACTGTTGATGCAACTAGTATTGTAAGTTGGTACTTAGGTTGGGAAGTTTTATCAAGTGATACTGCTATATTTCTAAAGGAAAATGTCCCTTAATTAAAAACAGGCTTGGTGATTAAAAAAAAATTAAGCTACCTCATAGAAAAGGAAAGGCTTGAAGTCCTCTTGTCATTTTGATTGTATACAGGAGCCATTGCTGACTCGGAGGTAAGGGTTAACATTTCAAATGGACTGGTTGCCTCCTGATTTCTTGCACATAAAGCCATGAGAAGTTCAGGGAGAGACTTCTTCTCCTAGTAATGAAGCTTTCTGCTGCTAATGGCCCATGCAGACTCCCTTGGCTTCTCCAAATTAGAAATACTTGTGTGCTCCTTTGCTTCATTAACAGTAAAGAGAGGGAGATTGGTGGCTATTTAGGGCAAGCGAAAATTGTAGTAATTATGGTTGGTAAATTCTCTTCACGGTATTCTTCTACTCTTGATGTTCTTTGGGTGCTTTTCAGAAAAGCTCACCACTGTCACTGCTGGCATTTGTCCTAGAGGGATGGGAGCTGATTTGACCTAGTATTTTTGGCTCTTGGGGTGATGGTCAACAAAAGGCATCTTGCCTACTGGGAGATGGGTCTTTCACATTTTGATTTGCTTTTCAGAATGCACAATACGATCCTTTCCACTACCGACTGTGATATAGGAATATTTGATAACCTCCTCTACCTGTATTTCCCTAAAGAAAGCTCATTCTGCCCTCGAGTGCCTGTGAAATTGCATTCCACATAAACCTTGGTCAAGATGTATGGGGTGGCTTGGTAGGGTCGGGCAGTGAATGAGGAAAAGGTAGAGGAAAGGATGGTTTAGGATCACAGTGCACTATGGTTGGGTCTCTGGTTGACCAAGTTAGCATCAGATTACTGGATACTGTTGGAAGAAGGGCATCAAAAAGAAGGTGCAGGGCTTCCCTGGTGGCGCAGTGGTTGAGAGTCTGCCTGCCGTTGCAGGGGATGTGGGTTCGTGCCCCGGTCCGGGAAGATCCCACATGCCACGGAGCGGCTGGGCCCGTGAGCCATGGCCGTTGAGCCTGCGCGTCTGGAGCCTGTGCTCTGCAACGGGAGAGGCCACAGCAGTGAGAGGCCCACATACCGCAAAAAAAAAAAAAAAAAAGAAGGTGGAAAAGTCCCGAAGATTAATAGAACTGAATTAATGTTAGCATTTAGTGGTTTTACAATATTTGAAAACAGGGTCATGTTCATAGGGGGGCCTTCTGAAACTGGGGAGTATGGCCTGAAAAATGGCTCCTTCAGTAAGTGAAATTACAATCTATAGCAACAGAATCAGGAGAAATTAGATCTTAAAACTGACTTATAAATGTGATGCTGATAGAAATCTGAGAAATAATTTAAGTCTAGTCCAAGTGACCAGGGAGAATTCCTGGGGCCACATTGCTGGAATGAAGAAGAATTTCTGGAAATATGCATTATCTCTTAAGAAAAGAGTGATAAAATCTAGGATGGTCAGGCAAAGTAAGTGACAAAATACAGGTTGGAGTGATTAGTTGTGAACAGATGGATGCATTTCAACAAATAGAATTCTTTTGGCCTATAGTTAAAAAAAAAACACCCCAAAACCCTAATGTAAAAGTGGTTCAATTGAGAGCACTCAACTAGGATAGAAGAAATCTAAGTTCATAAGGAAATCTTAGCCTTTTCCTAAACCAGGGCCCACTGTTAGTGCAGATTGCTTGTGTATGTCCAGGAGAGGTTTTCTGACCACTAAACTTAAGTGTGTAAGTCCTTTGGGTGAATATCTTACTGATAATGGGGTTGACTGTATCAGGATCTGATAACTTATGATCAATTGCTTATCTCCTTCGATAAGTAAGTTTACAAGAAATCTCCTGACACTCATGTGGTTTTCTGGGTAGACTTCCCTGGGACCAAACATCACTAAATAGCCAGTTAGGGTGTTCTAGTCCATTCAACACTCATTTATTCATTCAGCAAACATTTGTTGAATACCCACTATGTGAAAGGCAGTTTTATTTCTCACTACAAATTACTAAATGGAAATTCTGATTTATCAGTGAGTCTTGGAATTCAGTCCTGTGATTCATTTTCCAGAGCCCATATGTCTCTGTGAAAGCTGAAGGGCTGCTCTTTCAGAACCTGAAATTTTCGGAATCATTTTCTGGACTGTGGGGAATCCCACCTGATGTATTGACCTTGGTACTTGCTGCGGCTAACTCATTTGCCTCTTTGGTATTTCAACTTACCTCTTCTTATCACATTTGTTTTACATTTATTTCCCAGCAACCTATCTTCACTTAGTAAATATATTAGTTGGGCCAAATTGTGCTGGCTGATCTCCTGGGACCCTGGGACTCATGGTTTCAGTCAGGGTAAGAGAAAGCCATAGCGATTGAGGAGAAAGGGCTAGAAAATACAAGGGAGAAAATTAAGCTTTCTCAAGCTTGTCTAAAATTAAAATTTACAAATAACTTTCATAAATGGAGGAGGAATTTGAGGATGTGAACTCCCCAAAGCTGGAAGAAGGAACAAGATAAAATATGGAGGGAATTTCCACAGTAGATTGGATGTTAGAACAGATGACCCTTCATATCCACTCTGATTCTAAGAATGTGAGTCCAGGATTTACTTAAGTTCCAATTTAAATCTTGATATACATGCAAAAAAAGCCCTCCATATCCCAGGCCCAAAGAGAGGAAGAGGCCCCCCTACCCCAAGATTTCTAAAGGTTTGGTGAATGCTACGTAGGAACATCTGGGAAAGAGTAGTTCTTTTATTCCAAATGCCCTGAGCATTCTTTATCCCTTTCATTTTACTTATTAATGGATGAAACAAGCACATTTAATCTTACAAGAAATATGTATCAGGTGCTACATTGCCAGGGCTAAAGCTCTGCACCATGAAAGGTTTTGAGTGTGTTTTTAAATGACCATATTATATCCTGGATAAACTCTAGACAGTAAAATAAGTAGACAGCGTGGCAAACCAGGCACATCTGAGGTTCTTTCTTAAATGAGCTATAGGTAGACTTACTGGGCTTAGTGATGGTTACTGAATACTTCACATAGATTATGACTTTAAGTTTCACAGTTGCTATAGGATATACATACTGTTGTTGTCTCCATTAAAAAAAAAAGGAAATTAGAGCTTAAAGAGGGTCAGTGAGTCCCCCAAATTCATACATCTAGTGCACGCAGATATAGACTTGCAGTTTACACCCATTTGACAATGGTGCCCAAAGCATTTAACACTAAAACCAGTCTCCTCTCTATAATATGCCACTAGATTGTAAATTGGCTTTCGATGTGCTCACATCACCCCTTCACTTTGAAAACCCAACATCCTCCTTTGTCTCATTTCCCTTTACTTTGAGAATTTAATTATCTTCCTGTAGCAACATGCCACAGTTAAAGATTCTCATCAAAACTAAACCAGAAGGGGAAGGAAGGTCGTAATGGGTGTTGATTTTTTTTTTTTTAGCTTTTGCTTTATTTTTTTTCTGTCCACTTTTTCTTTTAGGGTCTAAGCAGGTGGCAAAATCTATTTATCTTCTAGTGAAGTCTTAAAAATCACTTTCTGGAATGGGCTGCATAGAATACTTTGTAGAAATTTAAAACTTTCTAGCTCTGCCTGTGATGTTCACATACTACTTTTACCATATTCTGTCTCAGTTTCCTCACTTGGTAAAATGCTGTTCTTCTAGAAACCCTTTCTATACATTGGGAAGTTGGCATCGCTTTTGGGAAGAGCTCCTCCATGCAGGCTTCGTTTGTGTAACAAACATGGTTTGAGTGCCCATAATGTGCAGGGCCCAGTGCCAAGGGGCAGGGCACCAGAAAAGACAAAATGTCTCTAGCTTCAGGATGTCGCATTCCTTGTTAACAAGCAAGAACGCAAACCCACTGGCACTGAGTGAGCCCTGGGCATCGTGTAAGCCCACAGGAGAGGACCCAGGGCCCTCTGCATTCTGGGGAAGCTTACTGAGGCTGTTCCTGCTGGGCCATTGGAGGTAGGCTCTGAGGTTCTGGGCTTCAGCCACTGCTCCCCAGAGGGATAACTAGTGACTGTGTAATAACGCATTCTGCTGCTGATAAACCCGGGCTATGGCAATATTCTGACCTTGGACATTTCTTTAAAATAATAGTATATAGTCCTGGCCTATATGAACTCATTAAGATGGCATTGATTAGTGGCCTAAGATCTGAGTGTTACAGGTCAGTGTGATACACAAATGGTCCAGTGACACCTTCCCACTGGGCTTTTTGACACACACCATGACCGCTAAAACCTCTATAGACACTGGGACGAGAGACGTACATGGAGAAAATAGATGAATTATAGCTGATGGGAGAGGAGTGCCTTAGATCCAGGATGGACAAAAAACTTACCACCTGCTTTTTTTCTTTTTAAATCACTCTAGAGCCAATGCCCCAAAAGTTTCTTATGATTTAACCTTAACGGACAGCAGAAATAAGACAACCACTGTCAGTTATGTGCATGACACACTGTCCAACCCTTACGGCTGGATGGCGCTGCTCTTGGATCAAGAGACCTACTCACTGCGATTTGAGAGCCCTTGGACCAACAGCTCTCTGCAGGTAACCCCCGGCATCCACTTGATGGTAGATTCCATTCCCCAGGGGTTCCCATCTTTCCTTCTGTGACGCAGTAGTTTGCAGGTATTAGCATCTTCTGGTGCTGATCAAGAAAACTGCAGCAGCATTTTGACCAGATGAATGTAACCTGAATTTGAGGTATGATTGTCTTTTATCTTAAACTTGAACATTTTAGAATCCCTTTAAACCTCACCTTGAACACAGAATGGTTCTGCCTGAAATTTTAACTTTATTAATACAATGAAAAACAGCTTCTAAGCATCCTATAGAATTGTAGTCTTATATATTATGGGTTAAGAACCAACTTACCCCAGGGAAGTGTTTGTAGCCGAGAGAGAATAGCTTCACAAGGCATTTTTTTACATTGCACACTGCCACCTTGTGGTCAAAGATTAACTTGCACCTGAAAACGAAAGGCACTAGCCTTTCGTTTGGATTGAGTTGAAGGAGTCAGATGGTTAGGGGGAGGGAAGGTAGGAAAAACCATAAGAAAAATAGGTGCATTTTCTGCAGAAAAATCAATCCAGTGGATTTCCTCAAGCTTCTTTCATTCCTTTTAACACATTTCTTTCTTCCCATCTCATCACACGCATTCTCCCTAAAGGTCATAAGAGCAGGTCTTAGGGAGCTGGAAGCAGGTGTGCCATAGATCTGAAGAATTCAAAGCAGAATCCATTTGATCCCCTCACCACAGCTCTCAGGAAGAATGTACACCTCTCTCCCCTTCCCCTGAGGTTCCCATGAGAACATTCTGGGAAGGTGAAGGCAGTAGAATGGTGACTCTGGAGGTGGACACCTGGGTCTCTGTCCCAGATCAGCACTGTCCTGCTTTGTGATGTAGGGAGAGTTACCGAACCTCCACCTGCCTCAGTGTCTTCGTCTATAAAATGGAGGCAATACTAGTCACAATCCCCAGAGTCTTTCAAGGGTTGGATGCCTTGATATGAATGATACCTGAGCCAATGCTCAACCGTGTTAGCTGTTACTCTTATAAATGGATGGCACTCCTATCATTGCCTGCCTGTTTGAGTCTTGGGGAAAACTGGACAGGAATTCTACATGTGTCTCTGTCTCTTCTTGCTGTTTGACCTGGGACGAGTTACTTCGCTTGTCTGAACTTTGGTTTTCTCCTCTGTTAATTGAGATTGTTAAACAAGAAGAACCTTACAGCTTTCAGTCCTCACACTGTATGATTTTGTAGCTTTAGTTATGAATTTATGATGGAGTAGATTTAAGTAAGCCCATTTCCCACAAGAAAAGTAGCCGGCGTGAACAGTCCTGTTTCTAAACCACTCCATCTGAGTTCTTTGTAACTCTTCTTCTGGGAAGAGTCTTCCTCACTCAATGAGCACTTTTGTACTTTTCTCTCACTTCAAGTACTCAGCGACATTTGAGAACTTTGCTCCTGGGAATTACCTGCTGCTGGTGCACACAGACCTGTGGCCTCACCCTGACATCCTCATAAGGTGCGGGAGTCAAGTGGGGCGGTCCCTTCCGTCTCTTCCATCACCTGGTCGGGACCAAGGCTGTGACTGGTTCTTCCACAGCCAGTTGAGACAACTCACCTATCTGGGTAAGTATAATTGGATGAGCATGTTGAGCACATAGTCAGAAACCACTATTCCCTTTGGAATACCAAACATTGGTGCTGTGAAGTGACGAGGAGCTGAAAGAGACCGCTGCGTGTTATGGTTAAGTGGCTGGGCTCTGAATCAGACTGCCTGCATTGGAATCCCAGCTCTAGCACCTACTAGCTATGGGACATCGTGCAGGTATCCTTTCTAAGCCTCAGCCTCCTTATCTGTAAAATGGGATCATAAAAGGACCTATCTAAAGGATAGGAAATTAAAAAAAGGATAACATGTAAAATTCTTTAGGAGAGGGTCTAACCCAGAGCAAGTGCTTAATAAACTTTGACTGCTATTCATATTTTTCATTCATGTTAAGGCCATGTTGCATTTGTAGAAAAGTCAACTGCACATGTAAAGACAGGATGGCTGGTTGTGATCACAGATACAAGGAACAGCAAAGGTACAGAGAGGCAGGATGAAGAGTGTAGTCAATGTGGAAGGTGAGAGGCCTTGGAAGGAAATCTGAGGTCAGAAAAATGAGATGCATGGAAGGCTATCTGAGGACTGGGGGATGGGCTGTCTTGTCTTGTGTCAGAGGCAGCATCAGGGTGAAGGGTCCAGGAGCCTCATTTTATAGAACCAGAAACCCTACAGTGATTGCAGAGTAACAGGGGCCAAAAGGATTTCCTTACCTTCTTATTGTGCATGTTTCACGGGAGCCCAATGTGTGGATCAGGGCCATACATTTCTTTTGACTTCCTGGACTTCCTGAAATCTCATATTTGACTTCCTGAAATCTCATATTTCTTTTCCATATTATTTCAGCATTGGTCACTCTGAGTACATGGTGTCCACTTCTACCAACCTTAGCTCAGTGTGGTCTCTAAGAAGGAGAATCTGACAAAATGAGTCTCTAAAAGGACAATTTTGTTATGAATTGGTCTTAATAGATCCTGGTTGAAATCAGGGCCATGTCAAGCATGGCAAGTCCCAGTCTCTGCCACAAGCCAGACTTGGCCTTAAGGGTTTGGGGAGCTGGTAGGCGCCCTGAGTTCTTTGTCCCTCTCACTTGTGCCTACAGCCACTTGTCAACTGGGTCTGATTACACTTGAGCCCTGGGGCGATTACATTTTAATAGCACCAGAGAGGAGAGGATGGTGATTCCCGGGTTTTTAAAAAGTCTTGGCCAAATGGATTACTCTATATTTTATTTGCACTGAATTGTACCATTCATACTTTATTCCAGATTTGATTCATCCATAAATATAACCTAAAACTATAAAAAATCAGGATGGACAGAGAACCCTGAGACTGTTTTACCACTAGAGTCACATACAGCCATTAAGTAAGAGCAGATAGTTGCCATTTACTTTAACTATGGCTATTCATTTGCTGTATATTCTGAAACAAAATTTTAATTTCAAATTGCTCTTGTTTTATTAGTTAGCATGCTTCTGAGGAGCCTGTCTTGTCCATTGATCAGATTTGTTCATGAACTGTAAACTAATTTGAACAGTCGCATAAACCAAGCATGATAAAGGAACATTTGTGGCATAAAGAAAACAAAATCAAGTCATGCAGCTAAAGATTTTCTTCCCTCCCATTACTTATTGAATTAACAGCAAGTTATAGTATTATACTATATTTACACATATGGTATAAATGCATATCTGTATAAGTATATATATATATTTTATGTAGATGAGCATCTGTATTATATATATACATATATAGGACTTAGGTGAATATTTCAGTATAAGCCATTTTTATTAGGCAGATGGCTTTTACTAATTAAAGAGTCTTTGTATCAGAATACCTTGGTATCTCCACTTTTGAATAATATGAGTTGGACAAGGAACAGGAAGTCACAGAGGGTTGCAAGTCGGATACCCGGACTCCTTGGAGAGGATTCCTGGTCCTCCAAGTAGCGGCTTTCATGGCCATCTGTGCTTCCGCCATCCTGTGTCTGAATGGAGTAGGGAGGTGGCGAGAGCCAGGCCTGTTCCCATTCCTGGGCTGGCACAGTGAGGACTTGAGGTTTCAGGAGGAACCGAGGCTCACACTGGTCTTCCGTGGTGGTGTCCCATGCAGCTACATTGGGTTGTGTGGATCGGGTATGACTTTGGAGGTCTTCTGTGTAAAGTCTGCACCACCACTAGGAAGTTGACGAGGCGGCTACCATGGTGTCCGTAGACCCAACAGCCCAACAGCAGTGAGGTAGCTGTGGCTGACCCCTCAAAAAGCCTCCAAGCAGTAGAGTTCAGTTACATATTGATTAGTTTGTTACTTTCACTTAATTGTTTTCTTTGGACCATGGGGCTTTATAGGTCTCTGTGATTGGGATAATTTACATAAAATAACATTTAATCCAAGAAGAGAAGCCCTCACAGTCTATGTGGACATATTCCTGGAATGAAAAAAACAAAACAAAACAAAACAAAAAACCCAGGGGGAGGTTGTGTATACAGAAGGTTCGTTTTATTATAGGGAAACTGCTTGACCCTCCTCCAGGTCCACCGAGTTTCCTGTCAGGCTTTGGGGGGTGGGCATGGCTGGGGGGACACTGCCCCTTTCCCTGCTGGCCTTCCATCTGGAGTCTTGCTGCACTGGCAGTTGGCTGGCTTTCACTCATTCCTTGACCACTTCTAAGCAGACCGTCTTTTGTATTGTTTGTGTGCAGCCCTACCACATCCCCCCAGAGAGAAGTTTTAAAAAAATCACAATTATCTTCATTTCCTCCATTTAGCTCCTTGCTGTGTGATTTAAGATGCCTGACTTGTCTTTGACCCAGCCGAGAATGGCAGAGAGCAGAACCCAGGCATTCTGGCTCCTGGCTGTGACTCTCTCCACTAGAGTGTGCTGCCTACTCAAGAATCATGGGCCACTGACCCGCAAGGGTGGGGGGTGCCAGGCAGTGGTACAGGAGAAAACTTCTCACTGGTCCCCATGACAAAGAAAAAAGTCCCGCACATATAATATTTTTTGACTCTTGCCTTTCTCTTCTTTACCAAGGCAAGTTTTGTCTTTGTTCAGCAATGTCTTTACAGAATGCAGCTTATTTGGAAAGCCCACGGCCAGAGTTCAGGGCTTCGGGTTTTAATCAGTGGCTGGCTGGCTGTTTAACCTGGGGCATGGAATTATAAATTCTCCATGCCTCCATGGCTGCATCTATACAACGAGGTTAAGAATACTTACTTATCTCTTGGAATTGTGGTACAAAACACCCAAACATCTTCAAGTGTGATTAGCATGCCGTGTTATTTTATTACACATTTTCTCAGTAGATTATTTCTCTAGAATGTTTCTTTTTTCCTGGAAGGTGGTCAATCTCAGGTGCCTTGAATTCCATATACCTGTCATAACTTGTCTGAAAGAGTCTCATTCTACTTTCCTTGACTAGCTTTTGTAAGATAACAGATTCATGATAACATGGCGTATATGATATATGGGCCCCCTGATTGAAACTTAATATAACTTAAGCAATTGTTACCCACAGAATAAGATAACCTTGCTCATTTAAGAATCTTTCCTAAGGAGATTGGTTCTATGTGGTAGGATCCCGGAGGGGCAATATTTGGTGTGATAAAGTATCATGAACGGCAGTGGTGAACTGCAACTTCTACACCATGCTTGCGAACAGGTCTGACTGTAAAACAAGCGTTCCTTCATATTGTCAAACTTGGAGTCAAATCCAGAGAGCCCATTTTTCAGTCTCTGTGATCGGATTCACTAGCACTCCTGTCTCTGACTTACACAGCCAGTTTCCCACTGCCTCTGTCCCTGTTGTTTTCTTTCCCAGGGATGTTTTAGTTCGTGGTGAACTATTTTTATTTTTTAGTTACATTCACGCTATGAAATAATTAGTCAGCTAATTAATCTGGTTTACAAGCTTTGTAGGATTCTTCAGCTGTCAGTCAGGCCCAGGCCCGAGGCCTACATCTAGTCTCAGCTCTCTTGCCCATGTGATTCCCGTTGCCATGGCTACCGGCTACATCTGCTGACACCCCACTCTCTATTTATTGCTTAATTAAGAATTTCACGCTCTGCCCTTATCTGCCTCTAAGAACAAGCGCATACTGTTAAGAAATTCCGAATTTACGCCCCGGCACAAGGAAAGCCTTTCTTGAGGGCTTGGCTGGATGGAGCCTCTCTAACGATCTTCTCGGCGTCCCAGCCGCCACCCTTCAATCAAAAATCATTAAATGGGGCAGAGACAATGAGCATGCAGCGTATCAAAAGCAGGATGTTTGCTTGGTCCAAAGGAGGAAAAGCTGCTAGGCCCCATGCTCTGCTCCACTTCAAAGGGAGATGAGACCCCCTCATCACTGGGGCCTGATAAAGCCTCATTTGTTCTGGGCTTGACTTATGCAAAAGGTCTGGTATGTCAGAATCCCATCTCACAGCCGTGGGCTCCCCCCACCTCTTGCCTCCACCTCCACCGGTCCCCTCCCTGGCCTTCCGCACACTCGTGTGTCAGCACTTAGGCAGCTGGGTCCCCCAAAGCATCAGGCGGAGCGTGTAATCACTGACTCCACGCTGACAATGGCCACTTGTAGGGGGGTGGCCAGGAGGAGGTCTTCATCACAATAGGGACACAATTATTGCAGCTGCTAGGGAGGGCCATGCTTCTTCCTGTAGAAACGCAATAGGACTTGCCCAAAACAGGAGGACAAGGCTGGGGGAGGTGGTGGGGGTGAGGAGGGGTGGAGAAAACACCCTTGAGTTGATTATTCATATTCTGACTCTTGGAAGCCTGATGCGGAACCGGTGGGGTCCCAGCAGCTGTTCCTGCACAGTTCTCTTCTAATAATTGTACATTCTGTCCGGGGTCAACTTACTTTTGACCCTGTCCTTTTATATTGGGAAGAGGCTCTTTAGGGAAAACTGTTGGGTTGTGGCAGTGTGCATTAAACACTCACAGCCCCCTTCCCCTTGCTTTATCCCCTGCCCAACCAGCAGCCGGTGGGTGATAAATTCCTATCAGATGCTGAGCCATTCACACTCGCCCCCCCGCCCGAGTTCATACAGCAGGGATGCAGCCAAGCTGGGATATTGTGTGAGGCGGCAGCTGAGAAAGTCCGCCTGCTAGGCTTGGAGGCTCTCGTGTACCACCTTCTTCTGATCAGACTGAAAAAAAAAAGACACGTCTAGCCAGGCTGGTCAGTGCTTGTTTCCAAATGTCCCCCTCACCAGGATAAAGGCAGGCTGTTTGGCAAGAAGCCGGGGCTGTTGTCTATGAGGGCAAGTGGGCTGTGGATAGAAAGACAGATGGACTTTATTGTCTCAAAAAACAACTCAAGTCACATCACCCAGAAGGCTCAGAAAAGATGCTGTTAACTTGGGAGATCCTGAAAATAAGACACGTTTTCCTAAGTTGGCAGTGAGACGAGCAGGGATTCGGCCCAGGTTTCTCTTTTCTCAGAGCGCTAAGGCACTGGGATGGAGCAGGCTGCTGCCTAGACCCTTCTGTTCTTCAGCTGGTCTAGGAGACCCCATGCAACTCCTTGAGAAGGAATCTTGTTAGGTTCTAATGAGAGAGGACTCAGCTGGCTCCCCAGAGCTCTTTGGGAGGATTTTAT
Organism: Phocoena phocoena; assembly: GCF_963924675.1. Lineage (NCBI taxonomy): Eukaryota > Metazoa > Chordata > Mammalia > Artiodactyla > Phocoenidae > Phocoena > Phocoena phocoena. The sequence continues at coordinate 79,273,330 of NC_089228.1, read as the reverse complement.
GAGCAGAGCAGAATCATAATCCTTTGAAAATCTGCAGCCATTCCCATGCCGAGGCCCTCTAAGGCAATCTATAGCATTCTAGTTAATAAATTAATTTACATTCTTATAGAAAACTCATTCCCCAAAGATCCCCAAGGATTGGTACCGGTAATATAGAGAGCTGACTTCAGGGAAATGCATGACAAACCTTTATGGCAAAAATATAGAGAACGGAACAGGAGCTGCGGATGTGAAAAGGGATTTTGCCTCTCAATTACAAGCAACTTCTCCAAAAGGAGAAGGAAGGAAGAAATGGAGGAAAGGAAAGAAAGAAGGAAGGAAGGAAAACTCAGGAATCAGAATCAGATACTTTTTCAAGGAATCACTCAAGATTAAGGAGCTAATTCTCAGCGATGCTGGTGGCTGGCCTCCGTTCACACAGGTCATGGATGGTATAACCAGTATCCTGACTTGGCTTTTCTGACTTTATTTCAGTATTTTTTCTAGTATACTAGTGTTTTGTTTTGTCTTGTTTTAATCTAAGCTTATGTACCTACCCACCCTTGTAAACCAGTTCTTCTTTCTCCTGTTTGTAGGAAAAAGCTGTACTTGTTAACTCCTCTGTGCTTCTTGAACTTTACATATTTGAGTACCGCTTTCACACTTTGTCACATCCTTATGCCTCCTGTGCTATTACTTACTTGATTTTTTTCTTAAATCAACTCCCACACTGCCTTATTTTTAAAACCTGTCTTTTTTTAAAGCAATATTATCCATAAAATCATGGGTTTAATGACCTACTTGCTTTCTCTAAAACACATTAACATTCATAACTATTAAAATAAAACTTTTATACTACTAAAATTATCACATTACATTTTGTATTTTGGGAGTATACTTTGGTTTTCAAACTTTTGGTATAATTGATGAAAAGTAAGAATTGTGAATATAAGTATCTCTCTCTCTCTCTCTCTCTCTCTTTCTCTTTAACCTGGGTTCCTTTCCTCACTTGCTAAGAATACCTGCCACTTGCTAAGAGAAACTTTTACTCACAGGTTTTTAGCTGTGAGTAAAAACCACATTTTTAAGAGTAGAGTATGGAAAAGTTCGTAAAATTCCTTCAAGAAGTGCTAAGTGTGCCTCATGGGCAAACAGCTGGAATGCTTGCTCCCAGGTCCCCTGCCCCCAGAAGTTCTAGTTCTGTAGATCTGTGCAGGGCCCAGGAATCACATACGCCCTGTGCAAGCATGGCCAACCTTGCTCTGAGTCAGAATAATAGTTGTTATTGTTCTCTGAGTTAATTAAGAAGGTTTAATTGAGCTAACTCTCAGGACTGGTTAATGCAGATGTATCTCTCAGCATCTTGATCAAGTTCTTTTAAAAAAAATTACACCTTTTTATGAATGAGTGTTATTGGGAATAATAGAAGACTCACAAGTGTTGGAAGGATTTTCATATCATATTTCTGTGAAGGTCTTGAAAAGATCCTGGGTGATGAGGTCAAGGTCACTCAGTGGCTCTCTCCGAGAGGCTGGAATCAGACGAGAGTGGTCCTGCGAATCAAGCTTTAGCTGCCCAGGGACCAGTTGACAAGAAAGCCTTCTCTGTGGCTGAGTGAATGAGGCTCATTTCTGGGGAGCAAGAACTGAACAGGGAGGGAGAAACAGAGCAGGAGGGTGCAGGAGTGTGAGAAGAGGTGGAGGTCGGGGACAGGGCAGGTGAAGATGAAAATGCAAAGAGAGGACCAACCCAAGAGCTGGCCCATGAAGATGGCACTGGAACTGGGTCCAGGGCCGAAAGAGAGGGAGAGCAGGCACGAGTCAGGTGAGACTGGAAGGAACTCACAGACACGGAAGCAGTTGCTGTTTCCCGTTCTCTCCACGTGTAGTCAGTAGCTGACTCATGCTAGATAAATGTGAGCTGAGCGAGAGGTCCTAATACATGTACAGTCCTCAATGGCAAAGTGAGCCTGGGGATAGAGTGAAGAAGAAAACAGGCAAGGGATCTATTGCTAAGATACCCGCTGGTTTTTCTTTTTAGGTAAGCAGGTACTCTCTCCCTCCAAAATTCCAAGAGAAAATGGGACCTGCCCTGGGAAAGAATCAATTAATTTTTCTCTTCCCTGGAGCCCTCGTGAGGACAAAATTTGCCAACACATCACTCTGGCAGGCATGAGAATCAGATCTACATGAGTAACTCTCCTTTCTCTCACCGGGAGCCATTTTCTTACACGTTTCTCTCTTTCTCCTAGATGTCTGTGTTTATAGCAAGCTTAGATCATGTAGCACTCATCAGAATAATTTGGCTATAATTGACCCAAAGGCTTCTTTTCTTTTTGAGGACCAACCAGATATTCTTACAGTCTTGGAAGGATCAACGGCAGTGAGGCTCCATTGATAAACAAAGGAGATTAACCATTCTCATATTACAAATACAAAATCAGAAATCATAAGCACTGAGAAAGCATATGTACAATGTCACAGCTTGTGTTAGGCTCTTAAACTCTTCCTGAGTCAATACCTTTATTCTCAAATGATTTTTATCCCTCTTGGTATTTCTCCAAATTGGAAATGACACTGCATTTACGCTTTTATAGAGTCAAAGCACTTAGCAAACTTCAGCGGATCTGGTTAAGTTGCTTACAACTCTGAATACTAGGGCTTATTGTGATTAGGTGCAGCTGTCAAAAGAGTGAAAGCATATTTTTGGGGTTTTGTTAACTGGCTCCTAGAATAATGAGCCTGTCGTAATAACGGTATTGATGATGACTCACACGTATTGTTCATTTGAGCCAAATGCTATGCTAAGCACGTTACCTGGATTTTCCATCTTTTCTTCCCAGTCACCCTGTGATGTAAGACAGTACGATGATTCCCATTTTCAGAGGAAGTGAGTGAGGTTCAGAACTTGTCCGGTACCCTCATCTAGGACCTGGAAGACCCAAGATTCAAATCCAGGCTGTTGGATTTCACCCACGCACTTCCCGCTCCGTCTCTGCGGTCTCTCTCCACCTAGAAGCGGTGTTTGGGAAGAAAGAGCCCTCTGCTCCCACTCTCAGAGCCAGCCTGCAGGGGGCCTGTGGTATAGGAAATCAGGCTTTTCTAATCTTTCCTGCTTTTGGTGATCTTGCTCCATTTCCTGTGATACTGAAACTGCTTCTCTTCTCAGATTGAATGATATTCACATACCTGCTTTAATAAAGTGAACAATAGCTTTTCAAAGCATGTTTTAGTTTCAGTGTCTGCTTTGGGGAAGAGGTTGTTCTAGAGGTGGGAGCCATTTGTGTACGTGTAGAGGCTGAACAAAGTCAGAGTCCACCCAGATCAGAAGCCACCGGTGCCGAGGTGCTCGCTGCTCCAGGGAGCCTTGGTTTACCAGGAACAGGGCCTGGGTAAGGGCTTTAATGGATGAAGAAAAGTGGGACAGCCTGTACTGGGGGTCAGGTATGTCCAGGGCTCGCCTTTTCAGTTTTCCGGGTAATCATCACTGCTGCCTATGAAGACTATGTAATCATCATAACTACAGTTCCTGATACCATACTGGCTGGCGGTATCCTTTTCACCCAGGGGATTCTGGATACATTGATTATTTTCCCTCTACTTCAAATTCCCTCCTCTATATAGTGGGAAAAACGATGTTTCAGTCTAGTTGATTTACAATGTTTTGTTATTCTTTTTCATATTCTTTTCTGTTATGGTTTATTACAAGACATTGAATATAGTTCCCTGTGCTGTACAGTAGGTCCTTGTTGTTTATCTATTTTATATATAGTAGTGTGTATCTGCTAATCCCAAACTCCTAGTTTATCCCTCCTCCCCACCTTCGGTAACCATAAGCTTGTTTTCTATATCAGTGAGTACAAGGATGATTTTTATAACATCTTTAAATGAACTGACTTCCAAATGATTCTTGGAATTTTAAAAAATTTTACCTTTCCTAGAGTTTGATTCCATTACAATATTTTATTACTTTCTCTTGTACAAGGGTATTCTATTGTTACAGACTTTTACATGTTTTTAGATGTCATTTTGCCATATTCCCTTTCTCTTTTCTTTCTGATGGAACCTATCTTTTTTACCATTTTGTCTTTGCCTCCTTTAAAAGGGTTAATTCCTGCCTCCATTTGTTTAATTTGTCAAAATTGCCAGTTAAGTTCTGGCATACAGAGTAGAACAGTATAAATTTAGGATTTCTGATTGGTCCATGATAATTGAGTATGTACATGTCCAACAGTGTCTAGTGTCTTAAGGTACAGGAGAAAAGTCCCTCCCTCAAAGATTGAAAGACAGAGCTAAGGACTGAGACAATCCTAACTTCACCACAGTTGATGCAGTGGTATTTGCTCGATTGAAAGAGAGCTTGGGATAAGTATCACTGTGTGGTTTTAGAAATGCTTTTAAACTTTAGAAAATGCATAGTTCAGTGTGAGCAGAAGTGGATCAGTTAGACATTATAGAAAAAAAGAGATGTTAAGCTGGTGGCTTTAGTATTAATTACTTTTATTATTTAAGTTAGAAAAGTGGGTGAAATTTGCAATAGTATAAAGAAACAATATAGGTAAAGCTTTGGAAGTGATGATAAAGTAGAGCACATAACGAACATGTTGGCCATTCTACCTGGTCAAGAAAGTGTGTACAGTGGAAGGAGAAAGCCACAGACTCATGCATTTTATAATGGGAATAAATTTTAGATTGAACTATAGTTGATTTACAATATTATGTTAGTTTTGGGTATACAGCGTAGTGATTCTGTATTTCTGCAGATGATACTCCATTATAGGTTATTACAGAAAATTTTTAAGTGAGAATAATGAACAAGATAAGAATAGAATCAGAGAGGTCTCATCATGGGTGTTTTGGGGGATTATTTTCTTTGTAGTGTTCTGACGCTTATGCTTTGTGATTAGAAAGAATGATCCTAGGTCTACTCCATTCTGTGATAGAGGAAAGAGTTTAGGGCTCCAGGGAGAGGCAAAAGGAGAGCATGGGTGGGACCAGGGCCCCGAGGCGGCAACCTTCAGCATCATTGGGTCCTTCGGTGGTGGGAGGTGCTGCTCCATGGCATCGAATAAGGCAGAAAGGTAATTAACCACTAAGAGACAAGGTGTTACTGAAGAGTGGAGTTCGCGCACCTGATTACTAATTAATCAGCGTGAGAGCACCTTGTAGATGCATTCACTATTTAATTACAGCAGCCTCTCTTGGCAAAGGAGCATATGTTCCCAGCTTAATCTACTGGTTTATACTGACATCAAATTGTCATTATCAGAAAGAATCAGGCCTTTTGATTATTTCCACTAATTTATTGAACGCTTAAAATTAATGAACCCCAGGCCTTTTAAATGTGCTCAGTTGGTTTGGAAGATGGGAGGAGAAAGCGGGGTGGGGAAAAGGCTTCATTAAAAGGACAATTTGTTTGGATAAAGGTAAAGCAAATACATTTCATGGGTGATCTGAACTCTACTGGTGAAAAATACATGAATTCTAAAAGCGGAGCCTTCAAACTGATGGAGGGGAAATAGGATATGAGGGGTGTCCTGCTCACCAGCACTGGCCTCCAAAGAACATATGGTGAAACAATTTTTTCCCTACTTATTTATGCGCCAATTCTTTTGGAAAGCTCACTGCAATTAAGTGTAATCAAATAAAAACAATCAAAATCAAATATTGGAAATCAATTGTTAGACTAATTAACAAGGACTTCATTTTTTTATTTTGAAAATTTAGTTAGGTTGGGGAGAATTTAGCACAAAGCCATCGTTCTTAAACGTGAATGTCTTTCGTATTAAGATAATCTTTGTATCACATCCAAGTTATGGTTTTTTGTGTTCAGTTTCAGGTGAAGGCCAAGTTCAAGTAATTCTCCAGGTGAGGGAAGGTGTGGCGCCAACTATTTCAGGTGAGTATTAACTCATCAGATAGAATTGCCTGGTACAGCAGAATGTCCTCCAGTCGTTTTATAAATTCCTCCCATCATACTGTTTGTAGGGCAAGTAAGAGCCCTAATGCTTTTATGTCTGACAACTCCTTATTGTGTCACCCCTACAGCTAAAATATATGTCTGCATGTCAAAGAAAGATATAAGAATTGGTGCATTTCAAAACATAGGAAAGTCAGAATTGCAACATGTAAATAAGCACATTTCATGAATTATGGACCATATGTGCACACAGGAGTCCAGATCTGCGGATGAGCCATTAGGCCCCCACCAAATGGAAAGAAAAATTCAGGGTATCTTAAAACTGTAATTGTTCTCAGTAATTTCAGGAAATCAGGGTAAACAAATCCTCCCCATAAGTCAGATGGTTCTGTGAAATCTTTCTAACTCATAAAAGCTAAACTCTCAAAGACTAAATGACTCATAAGCGCCTTCTAATGTATTTCATTGTTTGTTTTTGTTTACCCTGAGTCTGTTTTAACTATACATTTGCAGCCGGGATAAATCTTTTCAAAGGCTGAGTTTTCCTTTGATTTCCAGTGGCATTTTTGTGTTATGTCAGAGAAGAGCCCAGGCTAATCAGAAGATGATCTAATTTCTCCATTTAAATTAATAAATAAATGAGGTTACGGTATGGGACTAAAACTGTATGTAAGCTAGAAGTACCGACGATGACCTTTTCATGCTTATTGGACCGAGAAGAAAGGGATTCTTTGTTTTTGTATCTGTTTCTGAGCTGCCATAGCCTTTGCTCTTTCTGTCCCTAGTTCTTTATCACTTTTTTCCTTTAGGTGACTCAAAATGCTTTGTTGAATGCCTCTCATGTGAGGTGTGGGAGGTGACAACAGTGAACAAGATAGAATGGTCTAACTTCATGGGGTCTTATGGTCACCGGGGAATGTCAATCAAATGACTAAATAATCAAGGAATATGTTTCCTTTAAAATAACTGTTACCAAAGAATAGTATCTTACAACTCTCTCCTCTCTGGATGTCCTGTGTTCAAATTCCCCCGAGAAGAGATACGTTTGGTTGGGTCAGCCCCTATTTTGTAGAGAACCTACCTGTTGGGGGAGCTCTCATGTCAGGCCCCCTCAGAGAATACTGGACCACCTGTGGGTGGCCATTCTTGGGTTGGGCAGCTTTCGTCAGCATGACGTGCCTCTCAGCACTTAGTGCGAAGATTTCTGTATTAAGGACTCTTTGGAAGGACACTGTGGGTGGCTGGAATCTAGGTCTTTTCAGCAGGGGTCAGTTGAACTGGGAGATGCTTCACTTGGCCTGTCAGTTACAACATGCTGAATAAATAGAAAGCTGATGCTTCATAGAGTTGTAGAATTTTAATAAGGGAAGGAACCTCACAAGCTGTCCTATCCAATTGCCTCATTTTACACGTGAGGGCATGGAAGCCTAATCATTAAATAGCTTACTTAGTCACATCAGTAATCAGTGGTTGAGCCTGGATGAGAACTCAGGTTTCCAACTCAGTTCAGTGTTCTTTCTGTTATACCATTTAAACCCTAAGGTATTCAAATTACCTTTTTGGCATATATTAACTTGGTTAGATTAAAATTAATTATATATATATAGCCATTTTCCTATCTTACACAGGTTGGGACAGAAAACTCCTAAGACCCAGGGAGTTACAGAACTAGTACATTACCATTCGTTATATTCAAATATTTATTATTAATATGGTTCTAAGATATTGCTTGATTTCTATCCTGTGGGATATAAGTGACAATGTCAAAATTTAAATATGGCATGTCTTTTGTTTAATGGAGAGCTCTATGAAAAATAATACAATTTTTGCCATATCAAAAATTCTTTGACAAAACAAGAATTGAATAAATAATGGAGTTCCATCTATATGTTGACTGATTCAGAGATACAATGAATATGTAATGCAGAAAAGACATTTTGGGTTGAGGTGTTCTGCTATAGGGCCTTTTAGCTCACTCAGTTAGTTGAGGGTTTATTCTGTGTACAGGATTGTGCTGGTCATTATGGGGACCTGGTAGACAGGATACTCTAGAGGCAGCAGAAATTAGGGTATACGTGGGCCAATGCTGGGAAGAAGCAGAGGAGGTGGTGCTGATGAAAGTTGTTGTATGGGTGCTTAGTGGGTTTGGGATAAGGATGTATGCTAATTTAGGTGAAGATGGTACCCAGGTTTCTGAAGACCCCAATGCAGGTTTTTCATGCTCCTCCAACACTGTGGCTCCATTGATTTCCTCTTGGTGTCCATGATGCGTTATAAAAGATGGGAGAGAGGGTGAAGCAACCGACACTGGGGGAACACAAAAAATATTACTGAAGAGCCTTTACCTCAACCATGTTGTCTTTTCAGTGGGGGCTAGTTGCAAATATTGTTGACAGTCATATAAAAATATTCAGATGATCAGATACTGTCTTTGTAAATTTGCCATCACTTTCCCCACAGATCAAGTTTATTTCCTTTTCTCTGGTCTCTGGATCTGTCAGCCTTTCTCCTGTTTAAACTCATCCCATCCCTTCTAACATCTTCTGAACTTTGTTTTATCAGCAAATGACTCTTTGTCACCTCTCAATTAAAAAAATCAAATCAAAACAAAATTCGTGGACCCTAAATCCTCCTGTAGTTTGTATCACTCCTGCAAACTTCTCAAAATACTAGCCTCCTCTTGATGTGGAGCCATAGAATGCTGGGGTAGATGAAGGATTAAGGTGGAGAAGGAATACTTGGCTCACGTACCAAGTTGGAGACCATCTCAAATGGTGGCTGTTGTTGGCTGACAAATTTGAGAGGAAAGCAGGGTGAGGGCTCATCACAAAGGCTGGTCCTGACCAAAATTCATGGACTCCAGTTTCAAGATAAGTCTAGTGTATTTAACGATTGGGAAGACAGATCAAAGGCTGAGGGTCTCAAATCTTAAGGCTATTCATTCCTTAATGAGCTTTTTGCAGGATCAGACCCAGCGTCTTCCCTTCCTTACTTCCAGCGCATTCCTCAATCCACTGTAATCCAAGTGGTTGCCACCTCCATCACTCCACTGGGACCCTCTTCATCTTGATCACTGTGCTCTAGTTGTCACATTCAATAGCCACTTCTTATTCCCTCTCTTATTGGAAATTTGCTATTAACAAGATCACTTCTACTCTCTGCACATTCTCTATTTCTTAGTCTTCCAAGACATTCCTCTCTTCTGGTTCTCCATGTATGCCTCTGATAGCTTTAACTCTGTAGGCTTCTTTTCCTCCCCTCTTCTTTCTATATTAAAAATAGTCATCCAGAAGCTTGATTTTAACTGTACAGACATCTCATAGTTCTGCAGGAGACTAAACATGTCCTTTTCCATTTAGGGTTGTTATTTTAAGGCAGGATGGTACAGAATGATCAAATTCATTCATTGTAACATTGCTTACAATAGCTACCTTAAGATTTAGTTTGTTCAGTTAAAGCCAGTTTCAACCTTCCCATAAACGAGAGTGAAGATGACAAACTTGAAGAATGTTTGTTTCCAACGTCTGTGATACAAGATTGAGGCAATTAAGGGGTTTTGGAGCTTGGAGTAGGGTTTTAAAGAAATGGTCATTGCCTGTTTGAAATATCACTGGAAGTAAGAACATCTTTTTCTGGACTTTATGGTGTTAGTGGGCACCTCAACAAATACTCCCACCCTATCCCCACCTGGGTATTTAGGGTATAGTATTGAAAAGGAGGCAAAGCTGGGAGGAAACTTAGAAAGGCATTATTGGTGTTTATAAAATATTTATTTATTTATTTTTGCGGTACGCGGGCCTCTCACTGTTGTGGCCTCTCGCGTTGCGGAGCACAGGCTCCGGACGTGCAGGCTCAGCGGCCATGGCTCATGGGCCCAGCCGCTCCGCGGCATGTGGGATCTTCCTGGACCGGGGCTCAAACCCGTGTCCCCTGCATCAGCAGGTGTACTCTCAACCACTGCGCCACCAGGGAAGCCCAAAATATTTATATTTTTTATTTTATTTTAATTGAATTATAGTTTATTTACCGTGTTGTGTTAGTTTCCGGTGTACAGCAAAGTGATTCAGTTATACATATATATATATATATATATATATATATATATATATATTCTTTTTATATTCTCATATATATATATATATATATATCCTTTTTCACATTCTTTCCCACTATGGTTTATTACAGGATATTGAATAAGTATAAAATGTTTCTAAAGCCTCTTTCTGAGTAGGATTTGTTGCAAAACATTGCCTGGCTTCCATGATGTGGGGTATATTTTGTGTTAATTAAATTGTCTAGGATTTCTTTTTTTTTTTTAACATCTTTACTGGAGTATAACTGCTTTACAATAGTGCGTTAGTTTCTGCTTTATAATAAAGTGAATCAGTTATGCATATACATATGTCCCCATATCTCTTCCCTCTTGTGTCTCCCTCCCTCTCACCCTCCCTATCCCTAGGATTTCTACTTGACCACAATCCATGTACTTTTAAGTTATCCCAGGGCCCTAATTAGGCCACGACCACTGGAGAGTTGGGTTCAGGTAGACAAAATAGTCAGGTGTTCCCCGTGGTTCTGACCTTAGGCATTTTGTCTTTCCACACTGTAGTCCCCTGGAGCTCTCACAACCATCCTCAGATTTTCAAATACAGCCTCTGGGGAGATAATGCCAAAATCCATCTCTCGGACTTAGAGCTCTTTCCCATCCTTCAGATTCACAGCCTTCCCCTGCTTGCTGTGTATCTCCACCTGGAGGCTTCAAGGACACCCCAAACTCTAAATGGCCCAAACTGAATTCGTCCATGTCTGTCTTAATGGGCATCTCCACCTGATACCACACCTGCTGGAAACCCAGGGCTTACCCTTGGCTCCTCCATCTTTGTCACCCTTCCCACTCTGACCTCTGGTTATTCCTCTGGCCCTACCACTTGCCTCTTTCCAGCTCTGTGACTCAGCGACACCAAACTGCTTATAGTTTTTCCACGTGATCTCTCATTTCTTGCCATCACACGTGCTCACCCCTCTGGAGCGCAGACTCTCACCACACACCCTCACCCCCTTCACCTGGGTAGGTCCCAGGCCTTTACAGTGCCGCTCAGATCTCAGATGCTTCTCTCCAGGAAGCCTCCCCTGGCAAGGTCTCACTCCCTCCCTTGGTCAGGTACTCCCTTTAGCGTTCTATCCCTCCAGCATTTACTTAGATACTTACACAATGCCAGTTGCTCCTTGGGAGCAAGCATGACATTTTATTTATTTTTGCATCACTGTTTTTTAGGACTGTTCTGATGGAGAGGGCACTCATTATTTATGCTTGTGAAATTAGCAAGTAATAGATGAGATTCCCTCCCTCATCATGTGAGTTCTTGAATCTCCTAGGAAATCTCCCTAGGTGGAAAAGAAAATATTTTTCATAGAACAAATATATTTCCCCTAAAAGAACCTAATGTCACTTGTGGTTTAACTTGAACTTCTTAAGTGAATGCTGAATAAAAGAAGATCTGTACTGGAAGAAGAGAGTTTGGTCATCTGTGAATCTTTTCATCCTCCTCTTTTGAGACAATCTCTCTGCCCTTCTGACTCTGTACCAGGGATCATGTTCCAGAAAAGAATGTGTGGGTACATTTCACATTGGCGTGGTATGGTCCCCACTGGAAATTATTAGATTTCTGCTACAGTTTCTTGAAGAGGCCAGTGGGATGGTTGAAAAGAAAATGCCACTTGATCATCAGTGGCAGAATCAATAAAAACCAGTTGTAAGTTATGAACTATATGTAAATTATTGCAGTGAGAGGTGTTCAGATGATTGCCCTGCCTTTAATACGCATTAAGAGCTGTGAGAAAATCACACCCTTTGACTTAGTGATTCCATTGCTAAGATTCTATTTTAAGAAGAAATCATGATTACTGGCAGATTTTCACAGAGATATTTAACACTGCATTCTCTATAATTTGAAAAGAGAGTGGACAAAGCCTAAATGCCAAACATTAGGGATTAAATAAATTGTGCGCTTTTCATGTGATAGAATATTATGTAACCATTAAAATCATGTTTACAAGGAGTTTTAATGACATTACAAAATGCATGTGAAAAACTGCCAAGTAAAATAAGAACTGAATGTAAAATTGCATGTTATAGGATCTAAATTATGTAAAAATGCTGAGAAATTCTGGAAGGAAATACAAATAAAATGTTAATGGCGGTTATTTCTAGGTCGTGAGATAGTAGACAATTATTATTTTTCTTTTTCTTTCTATATTTGCATTTTCCAAATGTTTCGTGATAAACATATGTTGTAGTATTTATAGTAAAGGCAAAACACAAAAGTTCAATAACAAAAGTAGAATATGTTTTTCCCTAGAAGTGGAGGTAGTCTTCTAAGGATTGAATAATTACCTGCTTTATGCCTGATAAATGATTTTATGGAACATTATAAAATATCGAAAGGCAGCTTCTTTGGGAAGTGAAAATGTCACCAGGATCCTAATATAAAGGATAGAATTTGTAAGTTATCATAGTGAATCAGATTTTCATAGTTACCCTTGCTATCTTCCTTTTGTTTTCTAGCTTCTTCCTCTGCACCTGAGTCAGTTTTAAAATGGTCCCTCTCCGAAGCATGGGAAGGCATGGAGAAGGGCTGGGGAGGACACAGCGGTACCATTCCAGGCCCTGGGGATGACGTCCTGATTTTACCCAGTGAGTGAAACAATCTATGGGGTAAATAATGACAGACAGACTGAACTGGGCCAATCTAATTGGGGATTATCTGTCATTTAAATATATTGAACAACACAGTAAAGAATGTGGAAATAAATAGGCAATTATGTCTACCACTTTCTCTTTTGGGTTATTATAGGAGAGGAATTTCATAATCCAGTAAAAATCAGAAAAAATAGTTCGGCCTACCTACATTAAAGGTGGGATAAATAGTCTCCATGCCAAAAGGAGTTAGACTAATCCACTAGCTGGATAATTTTTCTAATGTGTCAGAGAACAGATTTACAGAAAATTTTAGTATCCTTATGTTTGAATGACACAGGGTATATGGAAAGAAGCAATTTTCAAATGCCTCCTATCTTTTGCCTTTGTGAATCTTTTAAATATAGGACTGAGAAGAATGACAAGGTCTTCTGTTGCCTTGATTTTTCAAAGATGATGGAAAAGGAACAGATAAATAAATAGAAAAATAAAATTCTATCAATCTATCAGCTACCTAATCTATCACCTATCTATCCATCATCCATCTACCTAGAACTCTCTTTTTGTTTACATAAGAAGGGAAAGGTGATTCCTCAGAGGTACAGAAATACACACCATACTTACAAAATTCTTCTTTCTTAGGAGAGAATTCTTGAAACTACTAGAAAATTTCCCTAGCCCAAGAAGAAAATGTTTTTCATACAACAGATATATTTCTTAAGACCTATTTCCATTTATGGTTTAATTGGAACTTCTTAAAGTAATACTGAATAAAAGAAGATCAGTACTGGAAAAAGAATATTTGGTCATCTGTGAAATAATAATAATGCTAATATCAAACATTTGTTGACAACTAACAATATTTGGGAATCGTTCTCCATATATTAACTAGTTTAATCCTCACAATAGCTCTGCAATACAGGTAATACTATCATTCCCATTTTTACTGACACAGAAACAGAGGTCCAAGGCTGTTAAGTTACTTGCCCAGGGCCACACAGTTTGCAATTCAGCACAACCAGGATTTTGAACCAGACGATCTGATCCAAGTCCTTATTCTTAACCAATCAAGTACATTTCCTTTCTAAAAGGACTAAGGGTAAATGAAAAGAGTGGTGGTGTTGTTTGCTTTATTTACGATGGGAAATGAAGGCAGAAAGGTTAAAACGTACAGACCACCTTCTGGGCATTGGGGGGGTGCACATGGAACTGCACAGAGAGGTGAGGACAGAAGGAGCGGGCTGACCAGTACAAACTTAAACTGTTATTATCATCCCACCCCCCTATCATCCACCTCTCTCCATGGAGGATGGAACTTTTTGAATAAACAAGCTCATGAGTCATTCCTATACGGAAAGGAAAAATCTGTTCTGCCTCAGCCTTCTTTTTGATGAATGTAGCCAGTGGATCGGCCCTGGGCTATGGTTTTTCCCACTGAGCAAACTGTTTCCCCCACTGCATGCGGGAAGCAAGAGAAGCTTTTGAAGGTTGCCAAGCTTTTCGTATCCTTGGGACCTTTATGCTGAGCGAGGAGCAATCTTAGCTATCTTGCTTGGCACTGCATTGACTGTATCCACTGTGTGTCCTGGTTGCTGGGGCCCCTGGCATTCGCCATTATCCTTCATTCCTTTGTTCATGGTCAGCTTGTAAGATGGACCCGAGTTCTCCGTGAAGCTGCTCTTAAAGAGCACAGATCAGTGCTCTGGAAAAAGGCGGCAGGGGGATGGGTGGGCACAGATACTGGATGTCTGAAGTGTCTCCCACTTGGTCCTTCAGTATTATTGTAAAGATCAGAGAAGTTAAGATTTTTAAAATCTGCAATTATTGTTCATTATTTAGTTTTCAGTTGGAAAAATAAGGGAATGAAAATAGATTTGTAATATATAATAAATGAAGTCCTTACTTCTTGCTGCCTCTCTCCTCAAAGAAGCCCTAATTCCAGAAAATTTTCTTATAGTTGCCAGTGTTTTAATCTGTTCTGTTTAGTTTGGGGTTTTTCTTTCTTTCTTTCTTTTTTTTTTTTTTGTGCGATACGCGGGCCTCTCACTGTTGTGGCCTCTCCCGTTGCGGAGCACAGTGGGCTCCGGACGCGCAGGCTCAGCGGCCATGGCTCATGGGCCCAGCCGCTCCGCGGCATGTGGGATCTTCCCGGACCGGGGCACGAACCCGTGTCCCCTGCATCTGCAGGCGGATTCTCAACCACCGCGCCACCAGGGAAGCCCTAGTTTGGGGGTCTTTTGTAGGCACTGTACTGACTTTACTCTTCTGTTTTGATTTTTTTGGCAAACCCTGATATTTTGACCTCTGATGGACCTTGGGATTGAATTCATCTCATCTTTCTACTTGTGGTTTTACCTTCTTGACCTTTCTGGCTGTTCTGGTTTCTTTCACTCCCTGCCTCCTCTGAAACAAGTCAGTTTGTTCACCCAAGTCTGGCACAAAAAAGACACCGAGTACTGCTTGAATGAAGCGCATGTTCTCCATGCTGCATCCATAATTTCATACCAGAACTGAATCTTTGGATTTCACAGGATCGACCCAGTACAGCTATCAGAATTTACAGGTCTGTGGAAAGTAATGCCTTTTCCTTTGAACAGGATCCTAAGAATTAAGATGTTCCTGATGATGACGATGATGGTAACAGCAACTATAATTTGAGTGCTGGGTGTCTACCATGCACTGTGCTAAGTGTTCCACATGGATCTTCTCGATCATTCCTCACAACTACTTTTATTTGGATCCTGTTGTTATCTTCCTTTCTATAGCTGAGGAATTTGGGACATAGAGAGGTTAAGTAACTTGCCCAAGTTTCTCCCAGCTAATAAGTAAAAAGGCTGGCCCAGGAAAGCAGACAGTTTGATTCCAGAGCCCTAACTCTTTATCACATATATATTTTTAAAAACTCACCATTCCTACTTGCTCTGATTCACTCAAATCAGACTCCATATTATACTGAATTTATACTTCTCTACTTCCTGTTCCCATTGTTCCCATCACTTGGAATTTAAAAAAAAATTATTGAATACCTAGCATATGTCAGATACTCTACGTGAGGAATTCAATCTTGCTACATTCTCATTAGGTACATACATGTGGAGAAACTGGAGAAACTTCCCAAAGAGGTATCTGATGCCATGAGCCGTTGGTAGAAGTATCTGCTTTGCATCTGGTAGCAAATATAGTTTTAATTCAAGTTAACATTCCTTTCCAATTCAATTTAACCAACAATAACTGAACAGTCACCACACCAGGTGCTCTGATCTGGTGCTCCAGAGGCAAATGGGATACAGCCGTGATCTCAAACAGCTAGTAACTTAGCTGGGTTGGTAAAACACGTACTAATACTTAATAATACAACAAATAGCTGTAATAAACACCAGAAGTGTTTAGAATCAAACACTTGTCCCAGGCAAGATGAAGAGAGATGACTTCAGGGAGGAAGAGGCATTTGAAGAGGACCTTGATAGATGGGATAAGAAACTGAAGGTCAGTTACGAGACACAAGGGTGTACTGGGGAGGGAGCAATGTTTTAGGAGGTACAGGATGGGCTGTTGACGAGGGCAAAGCTGTGTTCGCATTTGGATTCTGACATTTACCAACTGTGTGGCGTTAGACACGTTTTAAACGTTTCCGACCTTCATCTGTAATATGAGGGTTAAAATTAACATATCGTCATGTTGAGGGGATTAAATGAGATAACATCAGCACACATGACGGCTGCGTGGAGTGCTGGCAATAATGGAATTATAGATGAACGCTGTGATTTTTAATGTGTCAGGTGCTCTTTTCCTTCGTTTTCCCATCTGCCTGCCCCTCTTGGCCTCTGGTATTAGCAACACTTTGTATTTGCTTTCCAATGGCTTATTATTTAATTTTCACACCAACCTTGGGAGCTAAATAGGTAATAACTATTATTACAGTAAAAACCCATTTTTACATAATACGATTTTAATGGAACTGCTGATGTTACAAAATGAAAGTGACTGGTAAAGAAGATTTAAGTGATACTTTTGAACCTCTAATATAATTTTATGATGTTTTGTGTATTTTAATTCATTAATAAAGGAAATGTGTAGAACATTCCCATCATTATTCAAATAGACTAGCATAATTTTTCAATAAAATTCTTAGGGTAAATTGCCTATTTCCATTTTCTGGGAAATCAGTTTTATGGAATGACCTCAGACCCATCCTATTCCATAAAAATAGGACTTTACTGTACTAATAAAAGATATCACTATTTTAAGTATGGTACCATTTTCCTTTGAGGCATTCTGTCTTTATAGACATTGGATTTTGAAAGCTGTAAATTCTTCTTGGTGGTATTATATGGAGTGAGGTGAAGTCATCATGGAGAATTTGCTTTTGTAGTTTAGTTTATGATAACTTTGTTTCACACAAACAAGTATATCTGATTGTCTTTGCCTCCTAAATACTGGGAGATTTGGTCTAAATGCATTCAAGACATCTTACAGAGTGGGAACAAGTTCTATCTAATAAATCATGCAAATCGCAAATCCTCACAAATGATCCTGCTAACTTGTACTACAGGTTTTGTCCTGAACTGACCTGCGAGGATTTGATGCTTCCGGTTCTTTCTCTGAAGGAGTTTCAGCCATGACAGGATGACACCCTTTTCACACAGAGCAGCTTTAATGAAAGGAAAATGTGTTATAATTCCAAGTGACAGGATTCTGTTTTTAAGGGTACAGATATGATATCATATAGCCTCCAGCATGGTTTTATTTTTATGTGTGGTAGAATTCACTGTGTTCCATTTTCCCATATTACTTTGAACTGTCGTTATTTGAAGAGATGAATGGAGAAGTACTGGTTTTCTTTCATAATAGTTCTTCTGTTTGTTCTGATTTTCAGTACTCGGGTACTTTAAATGGCAGTGAGGCTCATCAATGTCCTGGGATGTTCAAAGTCAACAATGTTTAACGTATTTCCTTGTTAAATCGCAAGACGTTGAGGTTGGAGATATGAGTTAAGATGACCATAAATCAGGAAATAATTTTTCTGTGGGAGGAATTTCTACAAAATGTTGAGAGTAGAGCATTACAAGCTTAATATACTTTTTTCTTACCCACGATTATAACTGATATAGGATAAGATACAGGTAACACAGAGATTTGGGTCTGCAAAGTCAATTAGAAACCAAATACCATAAATATCAGTGTTGTCTCTTAAATAGTTTCAAAATTCTGGTCTTGTCCCATTTGGATGGGACAGAAAGTCACACAAGCCATCACCCCCATTTATTCTGGATTACTAGCAAGTGGGAAGGGGAAGTTAATTTAAACTTGAGTTACTGGAGTCCTTTGTAGGATGCATGGCATTAGTATGGTGACTGCGGGAGTGTGTGTATTCTGGAAATCTATCAATATTTAACAAACCACCTAGAAACTTCATCGCTTAAAACATACGTTTTATTTTGTTCACAGTTTTGTGAGGAAGGGCTAGGCTGGGGTATTCTTGCTGGGGTCTTTCATGCATTGCCGTCGATGGTGGCTGGGCTCATCTAAAGGCCCAGCGTGGTTGGGTGGGTCCAAGAGAGTTCACTCAGGCAGCTGGTGGTTGGCACTGGTTATTGGCTGGGAGTTCAGTCAGGGCAGTCAGCTAAGAGGCCTCGGTTCCTCTCCACATGGGTTTCTCTGTGGGGCTTCTTGGGCTTTCTAACAGTGTGGCAGCTGGACTCCAAGAAGGAACATCCTAAAGCAGAGTTCCCCAAGAGTGAGCAGTCCAAGAGACCTGGGTGAAAGTTGCATGCCTTCCGAGCCAGCCTTAGCAGACTCAGAATATCATGACCATCACATTCTCTTGGTCAAGCAGGGCACTAAAGCCAACGCAGATACAAAGGAGGAGAATTAGGTTCTACTTTTATTGGGAAGAAGAGCAAAGAACTTGCAGCTGTCTTTAATCTACCACTGTATATGCGTTTATGTGTGTAGTGTGTGTGCATGTATGTAATTAAGAGCAGATGTACCTGACTTAATTCAAAAGGTTTGAGAGTTTTAGGGTCTGGTCAATTTGTGCTGTCTTCCCTCCCTGGGCAGATGTTATTTAGATTCTGTTGGCTTACGTGAGTCAGAAATTGAAGCACACCAGGAGACAGACTGGTCAAAGGATTTTAGTTTCTTTATTCTCTACTACCTACCATGCCAGGTGTTATGGTATTGCCTCTTCACTGCCTGAAAGTCGGCTTCTTCAACCCTTGAACAAAATTGGGGCCCTGATCTGGGATTTCTCGCCCTGAGACGGGCAATGGATGACAGTGTTTGGGCCGCAGCCTGTGTCCAAATCTCTATGTGGGTGACCAGAAGCCTCTTCTTGGGAGAGAGAGGAGTGCTTTGGGGTGAGGGGAGAAGTGGAGCACGAATACGTTGAGCATTTTGTTTCCTTCAGGGCAGAAATGAAAAGTCTGCAAGGATAACAGTCAACAATTCTTTTACCTTATTTAGAACATGAATGGGAAAGCTATTCTTTTTTTTTTTTTGCGATACACGGGCCTCTCACTGTTGTGGCCTCTCCCGCTGCGGAGCACAGGCTCCGGACGCGCAGGCTCAGTGGCCATGGCTCACGGGCCCAGCCGCTCCGCGGCATGTGGGATCTTCCCGGACTGGGGCACGAACCCGCATCCCCTGCATCGGCAGGCGGACTCTCAACCACTGCGCCACCAGGGAAGCCCGGGAAAGCTATTCTTTATGATTATATAAGGGAAGAACAAACAAATATGATTTCAAGAGGTACTCGACACAGAAATTTTAACCAGCATTATTAGCAAATAAATAAAAAGAAAATCTGAAAAGAGAGATCAAAGGACCTTTAGATACTGTATAAATCTCCTTCTTTTAGGCAGTTTCTTAGAGGTGAGCACAGACCTCCGGAAACCTTTCTTCATGGTAAAGGGTGTTGAGGCCATGTCCTTCCCACGGGAAGGAAACATCAGGATCTCAAGCTCCCTGAAGCAAGTATTTCCACAGGCCTCCCCAAACAGTTCTGAAATGTTTAACTTAAACTGACTTTTTATATATCCAATATTTAAGAATGTACCATAGAAGCTTACTATTTAAGGCAATCTAAGTGCAAAATCCTTTGCAATATGGACTCCTTTGATGAAATGAATGATTGTCGAACAATTTGTTTGTTGTATTTATGGTGTTTTTCCATGAATTTAATTGTATTAAGTAAACATTTATATATATGTAAAATATGGATACATAGAATTGTTGAGCTGGTAGGGAACTTAGTGACACTCAACTCAAATGAGCTAAGATAATGCAAGTGTTTTCTAAATTGTAGAATCCTATGAAACACATTATTATCATTGCCCAAACATATATGACATTTTGTATCAAGGATAAGAGTGGGATTTCAGTCTCCTTGTTTTCAACCCAGGTGTTGCAAATTGCCTTCTAAAATTTATAAGAAGAAACACTATTGCTTTATTTGTTATATTTTAGATGATTTGTGCCCCTAAAATAGGTTTACATTTGAGAGACACACTGGAGGCTAGGGAGTTCCTTTTAGTTGCAATGACTGTGATTCAAACGGGTTTTTACAAATGAATAGCAGTAATGCCATAACTACCAGGCAAGACCTGTGATAGGATGTCCTTGCCAGGGGTAGACAACCAGGAGTTGAATTTTTTTTTAGGTATTTTTACAACTGTATATGTTTTCCCCATAAAAAGTAAATTTCAATTAAAATCACAGCAGAGATTTTCATTTCCTGCAAGTGACAAAAGGAGCACAATAAAAAATATTAAAATAAGTTGATATCCTTTCTCTAATCTCAGTTTGTCAATCTCTGCTTGACTCAGTCATGGCGCTTGTTTCTGGGCTAATTAGAACTTACTTAGAATCTTCTCTTGGGGCCCAAGACATGTAGACCCTGACACTCTTTATGGCTTGCTAACTTGCTGGAACTAATTGGAGTTTTAGTCTAATTGAGCGGATTTTCAAACTCTTTTCTGTCCTTACTCACCTGAGAAACACACTCATTGTCATAGTCCATTAGTATTAGGATCATAGCAATTTTCTCGGAGGGCACATACTTCCCCAGGGCTTGCGGATCATAATTTGGGTGGGGGGATATTGGAGTGTGAAGTGTGTAGGAGACCTAGGTTTTATTTTTGGCACTTACTGCACCTAGAGAATCACTACTTTTATAATTTTACAAACTCCTAACTCCAGTCTCCCGGAAGTGTGACCCTTCTGGGAACTTTGGGTTCTAGCCTGAGAGGAACCTAACAGGTATACCCGTAAAACACCTCTGGTGCGTTTCTTCCATTGACTTAGGTGTGATTCCTTTGCTACTATAACAACTTCTTTCTCCATGTGTAGTTTAAAACTAATTTTTAAAGGAGCTATGTGTTATTTTCCTTAGGACTTTTAAGAGTACTTTGACCATCACAGTACAAACTATAAGATTCCTAGTAGCAATAAATGCATTGGTGGTTGCTATGGAAAAATACAAGTATGTGTCATAAACTTGATAAGAAAGGAGAATTGGCAGGACCTGGCATTTTATTAATTGTGAAGGGTAAAGGAGAATGAGGCTGAAAAGATGACTCAGGAGTTTGGGAAGGAAGCCAGTTGGGAGTCTGGATTTAGATTTGGTAATCCTAGAAGAGTTGACTAAGGAAGCCTTGGAGATTGAACTAGGGTTAGAGCCAGCATGGGAGCCAACAGAGAGATGCAAGGAGGGGGTAGGCGACAACATCTTGGAGGAAATTCTAATTTAAATGGCAGGAAGAGAACCCAGAGAAGGAGCAATCATGAAACCAGGAGGAGAAGTCAGACAACAGAAGGCAAGAAAAGAGTGATACCGAGGTGGTGGAGGTGGTTCATAGTAAACGTTCCATGGAGGACCAGGAGCGTGGTAGTTTAGAAACTGCCTGAGAGAAAACTGTATACTCTCTGCAGGCTCCTACAAATCAAATGCAGAATCTAATGCTTGTCTTGGCTTATTGTTTAACACATCTGTATTGGATCTCTGTAAAAACCCTGGTAGAGATCAATGCCTTCAAGGATCCCCATATTATTTTAAGGTTATATTCCATTTATAGTTATTATAAAATATTTGGCTATGTTCCCTGTGTTATAAAATATATCCTTGTCGCTTTTTTTGTACATAATAGTTTGAATCTTTTACTCCCCTACCCTACATTACCCCTCCCCTCTTCCCTCTCCCCACTGGTAACCATTAGTTTGTTCTCTATACCTATGAGTCTGCTTCTTTTTTTTTAAATTGTATTCACTAGTTTGTTGTATTTTTTAGATTCCACATATAAGTGATATCATATAGTATTTATGATTCCTTTGTATTTATGATTTATGATTCCATATAGTATTTATGATTCCTTTATATATAAATATATAGTATTTATATTCCTTCATATAGTATTTATAGTATTCCTTTGACTTATTTCACTTAGCATAATGTTCTCCAAGTCCATCCATGTTGCCGCAAATGGCAAAATTTCATTCTTTTTTATGGCTGAATAGTATTCCATTGTGTGTGTGTGTGTGTGTGTGTGTGTGTGTGTGTGTGTGTGTATGCCACATCTTTATCCATTCATCTGTTGATGGACACTTAGGTTGCTCCATATCTTGGTAATTGTAAATAATGCTGCTATGAACATTGGGGTGCATGTATCTTTTCAAATTAGTGGTTTTGTTTTTTGTTTTTGGATATATATCCAGGAGTGGAATCGCTGGGTCATATGGTAGTTCTATTTTTAGTTTTTTGAGAAACCTCCATATTATTTTTCACAGCGGCTGCATCAATTTACTTTCCCACCAACTGTGTATGAGGGTTCCCTTTCCTCCACAAGGGAGAAAATTAAAAGAAAGAAAATTTGTTAAAATTTAAAGCAATTACTCCCTGGTGAGACAGCAGCACTTCTAGGGGGGCGGCCCGGTTGTCCCTAGCCACTCTCTAGAGTACTGCCAAATGTTCTAAATAAATAGGTCATATAATAGGCTTAGTCCAACAGAACTGGTCAATTTGTATAGCTCAGTCAGTTTGGGAGAATAGAATAGACTTAGGCTATCTTCTTCAAGATATCATTGTCATTTCCTAAAGGGGTACAATATTACAAAAATATAAATCAACACAATAAATACATTTTTTATAAAAATGTAGAAGATTGTATATAATTGTTACAATGAGTTCAATTCTGGAGGTCGGAAGGTCATATTGAAGGTCTTTTTTTTTTTTTTTCTTTGCGGTACGCGGGCCTCTCACTGTTGTGGCCTCTCCCGTTGCAGAGCACAGGCTCCGGACGTGCAGGCTCAGCGGCCATGGCTCACGGGCCCAGCCGCTCTGCGGCATGTGGGATCTTCCCGGACCGGGGCACGAACCCGTGTCCCCTGCATCGGCAGGCGGACTCTCAACCACTGCGCCACCAGGGAAGCCTTGAAGGTCATGTTTTAAACAGCCAGTAGTAGTCCATCAGAATACATTGGTGAAGTCCTTTCAAATTCAGAATACTGAAAGCAGCATCCAGAGATTTTGATATTTATTTTGGGATGTTGACCTTAGGAGCTAATCTCTTTAAAGCCATTAGTAACTAGAGTGACTAACTACTCTGATTTATACAGAACTGAGGAGTTTCCTGGGACACATGACCTTTAGTGACAAAACCTGGAAAGTTCAAGGCAAACCAGCACGAGTTGGTCACCCTACTAAGAAATCACCTTTCAAGCTCTTACCGACCTCATAGTCTGTGATCTGCACTGCAACAAATTTGCTGAGAATTAATGAAACTTTTCCTTGACGTTAATGCAGAAACCTATATTTTACCTCATTTTGTTCCCCTAAGAAATTTGTCTCATGGAATTAATATTCTTTGAGGAGACACAGGCATTTCTTATAAGAGAAGGGGACCTGAGTGACTGCATATGTATTTTACCCTCCTGGTTGGGGCCAGGGAAGTTTGAGCCAAGTAAGGAACAGCTGCCCATGGGGCCCTTAATCTAGAGCAGGGCTTTTTTCACTTGCTCTAATTGAATTACTTGTTTTTCACTTTACTTTATGGTTTGTTTTCCATGCAGATAGTCTCAGAATGTTGAATTAAATAATTCATGATTTCCCAATTATTGGTTTAGGTACAGTTGGCATTTCTTGAATTGATTATACTTTCTTGAGGGAGCTTTTGGAGTCTCTTCATATGTAGAGCTTTAAAGATAAGAAGTTTGCCCATGAGAGGTACAGCCCGGCCAGCAGGGGCGGGGCTAACACAGTGGTTCACTGTTGATCCTTGGGGGTCACCACCCTTTCACACAACCCAGGGACTCTGAACTTCTCGCGTGCCCTAGGTCCCTTTGGCAGTCTAGTGAAGCCTAGATCCATTCTCAGAATAATATTTTTAATGCATAAAATAAAATAGGATCATAAAAGAAGCCAGTTGTATTGATCCAGCTATCAAAATACTAAAAAACAAATTTGTGATATACTAATATATATGCTTCTTTATTAGCACATTAAATAACGGTATCTAGTTCTGGTTCTAATTACTATCGTAACGTCCATGTTGTTGTTGTAGATATTCTTTGAAAAGTGCTGCCATAAATTCCTTCTCTCCCTGTAAGTGTGTGCTATTCCTCCCCTGGAGAAGTGGAGGCTCACTCCCTTTCCTTTGAATGTGAGTCTGCCTTCCTGACTTGCTTGACCAATAGAATATAGTAGAAGTGATGTTCTGGGACTTTCAGGCCTAGGTCACAAGAACACTTGCATAAGAAGACCATTTTGCCTGGATGTCTTTCTTGCTCTTGGGATGCTCCCTTTTGGGATGCAGCCCTCAGGCTATGGGAACCCCAAATTCTATGGAAGCCCTGTGTTTTTCACACTGCTTGGCAGCCCAGATGAACTCTAGCTAGTAGCCAACATCAGTTTCCAGCCATGTAAGTTATCTCTCTTGGACATCCAGACCAGTTGAGCCCAGTAATGGGGTCTTGCTGGTAACTCTGTTTTTTTCCCCTTACTTGAAAACACATTAAAAATCTCTTTATTTTACCCTTATGTCAGTGCTTCTCAGAATTTCTTATGTGTATTCAGGAATGCTCCCTTAGAAGGCGGATTCCTACATTAAAAGAAAAAAGATACTGGGAGACAACTCATGGTCTCTGCCACAATTATCTCTCATTTTATAACTGAGGAAAATGGGACCCAAAAGGGGTATCCAAGAAAGAGTTCAGAGATCATGGAGACAGCACAGATTCAAATCTAGGCCTCCAGATTCCTTGAGTGTGTTTAGTTCATTACACTATCCCTATTTAATCATGTGGGAGGGATCAGAATAGAGCCCTTCAAAGGCTATGATCTAAAGGGTCATGGTGATATAAACAGATACACCACCATAAAGCATATTTTAAGAGAAAGTTAGGAATATCTGTTTCTTAGAGGTATATCCCCATATTTGAAAATTAATAGCATTTAATAAACAAAAACCTATAGGTGGGATGTGACTGCCTTTTGCTACAGATGTGTTGTTAAGACCAGGATCCTGTTTGTCAGGCTGCTGTGTACTCCTAGGGCCTGCTCTGTGTCGAATGGCTTGTCCTCACTTTCTTGCATTTGTCACATCAGTGACGCTTTGTGAGCCTTGGATCCTGTCTGAAGCCATCCATTTGCCTCTCTTTATTTACATGATAACATTGCCTGATGGCAAGTTAGTGTCTGGATAAAAAAACATTGCTCTTACCTGGATTGAGCTGGGTTTTTGTCTGGTTTAAGGACAGTCGGATAGCCCCTCTGACTGCATTTCTCAGGTGGCAGTAGTGTGTGGAGGGTTTGCACAGAGGTGGTGAGCTTGCTGCACTGTGCCAGGATCGGCTGGGCTGTGCTCACAGGTGCAAAAGGCGGGCGTCACCCTGCTGTCTTCCAGCATGTGATGAGTACCAACAGGAACTTCGCATCTTTGTGTTCCTATGGTCCATGATAGCTCTGGAACAGAGGAGATGCTCTCTGTGTTTTTGTTAAATGAATGAATGAACAGTGAACTGGATGGAATGCCGATGAATCCCAGCCCCTCTCTTCCATTCATATTGATGGCATCCTTGCTGGACTTGCAGTGGGTCAGCAGGAATGATTGTTGTTGGCATAGTGAGGCTGGATGCCTCGGGGTGGTTGCTCTAATACCATATTAGTGTTTACTTACTATAGTAAGAGTCCTCTTTATTTGGACTGTGCTGTGTATGGTACATATCATTCTATATGTATATCACTTTAGATGTTTTAAAAATTAAGTGACAACATATAAAATTAGAAATTTGACTTCAGAACCTATTTTGTTTTGAGAATAGGTTAACCTTTTTGGAAACCTGAGAAACCTAACTGTCCAGAGCAGCAAGTTTCCATTTTCCGAAGGCCTTGGTCTTGGGTATAGAATATTGTAGAATATTCCAGGGGCTCCCCAAGGCCTTTAGGGTAAATCTCCACATCATTGATTTGGACCACAGAGTCCTTTGTGATCTGGCCTCGTTGCCCAGCTCTTCCCTGTGCGCCCTGCCGACCAATCGCACGCGTCTACTTACTGTTTTCGGATGGAGGCGGCTCTTTCTCCTCTCTGCTCATTTATACTTGCCATTCTCTCTGCCTGGCACTTGCCCCACCCCTCCTTCCCACTTACCCCCACCCCCTTTCCCACCCTAACCCTCTGCCAGTTGCTACTTTCTGTCTTTGAACGCTCAACTTAGTGTCATCTCTTCCAGAAAGTGTCCCTGAATCCCGTTTGATGTAGTTCTCTTTCTTCTGTGTTCCTACAACACCTTGGGCCTATTTCCATCCTATTTCCTTATTCTGTAATTATTATTTACGTTTATGTTGCCTTGAGGACAGAGGCCCTATCTTATTCAACTTATCCCAGTGGAAAACACAAGATCTGGCGCGGAGCTGAGACTCCATAAATGCTAGAGTGAGTAAAGGAGAGTGAGAGGCAGGTACTGCCTAGTCGGTTCCTGTGTAAGTGTTTCTAGGGGTTTTGGAAGCTGAAGGGAGAGCTGTCACTGTCACTCTGAGAATCTTTGCACACTAGGGATGGGTGGAGGGTGGTGAGACCCTAAGAACCTTAGCAACTGACTGGCAGGTGCTGACCTTGTTGGGGAGCCCTGGTGGTCTGCCGCAGAACCCGGCCTGGGAATCATTCAATTCCAGCATTTATTCAGGTTCCTTGGGCCAGAAACTTACTCTCTGTGAGTTGTGCTTCCCACAGCTAAGAGGATGCTCTGTGCAAGAGAGGGCAGGCTCAATCCTTTTTTTTCTTTTTTTTTTGGTACGCGGGCCTCTCACTGTTGTGGCCCCTCCCGTTGCGGAGCACAGGCTCCAGACGCATAGGCTCAGCGGCCATGGCTCACGGGCCCAGCCGCTCTGCGGCATGTGGAATCTTCCCGGACTGGGGCACAAACCCGCGTCCCCTGCATCGGCAGGTGGACTCTCAACCACTGCGCCACCAGGGAAGCCCCACGCTCATTCCTTTTGCCAGTGGAGTTCTCCGAACTCTTGTGTTCCCAGTGGCTTTCCCTTCTCCCCTGCTGAGCTGGTGGCCTTCGCTCAAGCTCCTCCCCGCACCTTGCACCGGAGCCTGATGTTCCCCCCGTGGGTCAGCACCTGAGGATCTGCTGGGCCTGGTGTGTCTTGCTGAGCAGGAGCTCAGAGCTCTCTGGGGACTTAACTGCCTCCCCAGCCCGCAGGCCCGCCCTGGCTTAGCACCTGGGCGGATGACACACCTCCTGTGGTGTTAGCTAGAGCAGCTTGAGGATCTTCTGTTTGCTGGGAAATTGTTTCAGAGGTTACTTTTTCTCATTTGCGTAGCGTGGACTCACCTGGTTTTGTTTGTTTTCTTTTTTTGGTGAAACTATAAAAGGAAGAGGGTAAACGAGAAAACATCAGCGCCTGCTTAGAGCTATGACACTGGCTACTGCAAAGGGACCCAAGTGCTGCTGTTTGACTAGTTCACGTCTGAATCGCAGCACTAGTGAGGAAATCATTGTAACTGAGGGAATCTTCGGAGTGGTGCAGTATGTCTTTTTGGCTCCCGGTGTGTGTACCTGGTGTGTATTTAATGCTATCTTAAGAGTCTGAATGAATTAAAAAGGCTTCTCACACTTCTTAAATTATCTCATTCATCAGAGAAGGCTTCCGGCAGAGCCGGCCAGTAGTTCAAGTGGAAAGGGAAGGAAACAGTTAAAGGGTTTTAAACTGCTAAAGAGGGCTTTTCTATTTTTCTGGGAAGGCAACAGTTTGCATGGAAATCACAGCTTTTATACATTAAGTATGGTTATGAGTCTCTTCTTTTAAGCTGTGTGAGAAATGTGGACTTTTTTCCCCAAGGGAAAAGGAGAACTAGGACCAAAGGGGCATGTAGCTTCGTGCCAAGGTCTTTCAGGTAACAGAGAAAAGGGAGAGACTGGTTGGTACTTGGAAAATAGAGTATTTTATTGGTAAACAGTTTTTGCCATAGCATGCTTAATTCAAGCCCCACTCAGAGAGGAAAACTTTAGCCACAATTTTTGGCAACTCTACGATTTTAGTATCTTTTCTTCTCCCATCCAAATTCCACCATATTTCATCACAGGCAAACCCAAATCACACTGCATAATAAGGACCATTCCAGCACTTCAGTGCCAAGTGCTGGCCTTGCTACAAGGTCCCACATTACTTGAATGATAGTAGTCAGAGAGGCTGGGTTAAAATCAGAAGGCAGTAAAATATTATCAGCAAGAAATGATGCAAGAAAGAGCAGAAGTATTCAAATTTAATTTTTTGAGCCAAAAAAAGGAATACATTATGTAAATATAAGGCTACAGAAACATATGACAGATCAAAGAGATTTCGATCCTTCATTTAGTAATAGTAACAGTAATTACAGTATAGTGTTAATAGTAGTGCCAGTGGTAATAATATACTCATTTGTTTAATAAGATAATAAAGTGAGTTCAGTTTTTTTATGTGCCAGGCATTGTGTTAATATTATTTTATCTCACTTAAGCTTTATAAAGATGCTGTGATGTTGGCACCACATTCTATGCACAAGGAAACCAAGATTGAGAGCAGAAGTTCTTAAACTTTAGCATGCATGAGATCAACTGAGATGGTTGTAAACTACTAATCATTTGCATTTTGAATCAATTCAGCATGAAAATATGTCCTAATTATTCATATGGACTTCTAAAAAATTAACAATATATCTTGGAGACAACATATCAGTAAAAAGAAATCTACTACGTCCTACTAAATGACTGCATACTATTCCAGAGAAAAAATGTAACATGATTTATTGAACTATTTTACTGATGAACTTAAATTTTTTCCCCAATTTTTACAAGCATTATTACAGCAAAAGTATTTATACCTTATTGTACGAGTGGGAGAATTTCTCTGGGCCAATTGATTTCCAAAGTGGAATCCATAGCCCACCTATGTCTGAAATCACTCAGGATGCTTCTTAAAAAATTCAAAACATACCTTCAAGGAACATGTAATCACCAAAATATCAACACTTTTTGAGCCCAGAAGAAGACACAAAACTTCTGAATTCATTCTCAAAGCTATAAAATTGATTCTAAAATTAGACAAAGAGAGCACAAAGAAAGAATATTAGGTGCTAATCTAATTGACATTGATGAGAAGTTTTACAAAATCAAATGTACCTGTACTTTAGAAGAATCATATATAATGATTAAATAGAGTTTAATCCTAGGAATGCAAGTATGTTTCTACTTCAGGAAAAATTTATTAACGTAATTAATTAAGGCAACATTGGAACACTTTTCTCTCCCCAAGACTGTACCTTGAATCTCTTTATAATAATAAGGCACACTTTTCAATATATGAAGAGCCAGAGAACGGCCAAAAAAGTTTAACTTTCTCCCCTTATCAAATACAGTGCCAGTTTTCACCTACATTACTCTGTCTCTCTACCTAAGAATGGGCTCTTGAAGACCTAAAACGTCCAAGGCTGCAGAGCCCATGTAGTCATGGGGGTGAGTGATGGAAGTGTTATTTTGGGGAACTTTGAGTATGAAGAAAAAAAACATAGTAGGACAGTGGGGCAGAGAGGATGGGTTAAGAAGTGCTGAGGAAGGATTAAATCATTGAAACAAATTATAGGTTTATAATGGTGTCCAGTCACAAGTTTCTCAGCATATTTGGGACACTGAAGGGAAAATTTCTCCAAGTTATTTCATAGAAGCATCTAAATAAAATAAAAATAAAATCTAAGCAAATATTTCAAGCAAGATTTTTTGACAGTATTCCATTTTCTGCTTTTTTTTCTTGGTGTGAAAAATATGCAGTCTTCCTCTTGAATGGGGCACAGAGCTATCTTTATGCATTACTTAGGGGCAAAAGTTAGAGCTAATGATCACAGTGTGTCAAACTTATCTTCTCCCCACCCAAAGGAAAAATGTTTACATGGTAATAACAAGAGGATTCTGTAGGAGTAACAAGAGGATTTCCCACAAAGGCTTACCAACTTATGAAAGAGAAAGCATTTGATCGATTTCATTGCCTACTCAACCAACCCCAAAATTATTAGGCTAGAAATAGAAGAAATTTTTCTTAACCTGATATAAAGTATTTATAAGAAATCCACAGGAAAGTTCAAAGATAACCATGAAAGATTAATTACTTTCTGTTAGAGTCAGGAGCAAACCAGCTCCTATGACTGGAGATGACAGACAATGCAATAGGACAAGAAAAAATATAATAAAGGGCATAACCATGAGAAAGAAGGAGGAAAACAATTACTGGTAAACATATTATTTTTCACTAGAAAAATACAAGAAATTCAAATGAAATATTGTTAAACAAAAGAGGTCAGTAAAACAGATGAAACCACACCAATATATAATGAGCAATAGCATTCTTATATCATAATAATCATCAATTAGAAAAGGTAATAGACAAAAGATTCTATTTTTTATGGAAAAAAACCCTAGATGTAAACTTAACAAGGCATATGAAAAAAAGAAAAACCCTTAAAACTTAGGTGAATAAATTATGACACACCAGTACAAGAAGACACAACGTTGCAAACATTTTTCCCCCATATGAATCTATAAATTCAATTACTTTTAAAAGAACCCCATTCAGATGTTGTAGAGGGAATATAATTTTTTAGGGAGAAACTAAGCCAAATGCCCAGATATATAGATTCATTTCATACTAAAAGTTTTGTAATAGAGATCATCCCTGATTGGTTATTGTCAGGTGGATTTTAATGTTTACATTATGTGATTTAAAGGTGAGCTGAAAGGGTGTCCCAAGTTTGCAATCTTTGCAGGGTGTTTTAATTTGTACACTTTGTACAAATATTCAGTTTCCTCTTGAAAGGAGATGAGTGCACACGGATTGCATGTGCCCCTACCTTCTTCTCTTCTGTTCTAACAGAGAAAGTGTTTTACCTTCTCTCAAAGGTCAGTCTCACCTGGCGTTCCCTGCATCACGTGCCGGTCTTCCCCTCCAGGTTGTTTCCTTTCCCTGTCTACAACCTTTCCCTGCTACAGCATGCTTCCCGACAGCACTTATGCATCTTTTTGCATGTCCATATGATTAAAAAATTCCCTTGAGCCCTCATCGACTTCTTGATGCTAGTTCTTCTCTCCTCGTTCTGTCTCTGCTTCCCTGGTATTTCTGAGAATGTAAATTTGATAGCCATCAACCTATAGACAGTATTTAAAGCCAGGAAAATATTTTTTCTTTTTCCAAGTATCAGACCCATATGTCCAACTGTCAAATTGAAACCTCTACTAAGATGACTTACAGGTATCTCAAACTAAACCCCTGGAGAGCATCCTCTATTCCTCTCCTCCCTGCACGAGTCTGCCATTCCCAGCTGCCACCTTGCTCCTCCCCTGCTTTTCGGATTGAGCCCATGATGTCGTCTCCCATTACCGACTACACAGTTCTTCTTGACACTTCAACCAATCTTGTATATTCTGTTCCTAAGTATTTCTCCCATCTGCCTGCTTTTCATCATCTCTCCCTTCACCACCTCTCAGGTGAACCACTAGGATGCCCCTTAGCTATTCTCCTCTGGCTTGTCTTGCCCTTATCAACTCCATTCTTCTCCACTGCAGCCAGAGTGATCTTTTAAAAATACAAAGTGGTTATGTAATTTCCCTGCTTAGAACTCTTTGTCGGCTTTATGTCACTCTTAGGAGAATGTCTCCAATTTGTCACGTAGCCTTCAAAGTCCTGCCTGACCCGCTCATCCGCCTGCCTTTCCACCTCCACCTCTCACCACTGCCCTCCAGCTTCTTCAGTCTAGGTGCCCTTGCTATTTTTCAGTCTTCTGAGTGTATGGAGCTTTCCCCCACTTTATGCTATTCATATATACTACTTTTTCTGTCTAGAGTGCTCTATCCCCATGATATTTTGCATTTTTCCTTCTTACCACTTAGCACAGTTTGTGCCTATATAGTTATCTGTGTGATTATATTTAGATGTCTATTTCCTCCACAAAAACTTAAGTTTCATGAGAGCCAGGCCTATGTCTCTTTGGCTCACCAAATAATGAAGTGACAGGCATAGAGCGAACATTCAAAAATATATATTGGGTGTAAAAAACAGATGATAGCTAATACTTTTATGCCTGGTAAGGGCAGGCACTGTAATTTTTTTTTGTGTGTGGTGTGCGGGCCTCTCACTGTTGTGGCCTCTCCCGTTGCGGAGCACAGGCTCCGGACGCGCAGGCTCAGCGGCCATGGCTCACGGGCCCAGCCGCTCCGCGGCACGTGGGATCTTCCCGGACCGGGGCACGAACCCGCGTCCCCTGCATCGGCAGGCGGACTCTCAACCACTGCGCCACCAGGGAAGCCCCACTGTAATACTTTTATATGTGATGTTTCACCTAATCCTTACTATCACCTCCATAAAGTATTAGTTCTCTTATTTTGCAGGCGGGGAACAGAGAAGCTAAGCAATTTTCCCAAGGAATGGCTTAACTGGGATTCAAATCTAGGTCTCTGAATTCTAATCAGGTGAGCATTCTGCCGCACTTGGGCAAATAGTAGTAGATGGATTAGCCTACATGTTTTTCTTACACTAATTCTTCATTAGTCAGGTGTTAGCCTACATGTTTTTCTTACACTAATTCTTCATTAGTCAGGTGTCAGTGACTATAGCCTGGAGAGAATGGGGGTATAGTTGAGATGTGAATGGGACTCTAGAACTACTTAGACCCTGGATATGTGTGGAGGGTAGGTAGGTGGGGCATCATGGGGATTCCAGCCATTGTGGGTTATGAGGAAATGAAGGCATTGGGTTCTCGGGGATGGATGGGCACTAGAAAGAAGGGAGAAACAGACACAATGATCCTTACTTTGAAATAGTGCCTGGGTCTTGCCATGATTATTTTGGTGCATATCAGAAGCAAATACTAAAAAGGATTCAGATCTACTTCTTCCTTCCACCAAAAACTCATCTGATCAATCTCATAAAAGTATTTACTTCTCCCTGTGGAATGGGAAGCCTTATTTTATTTATATTCATTTCTTTTACATATGTCAGTATCCAACAAAGCACTTGATAATATTTGCTAAGTGAATGAATAAACTTACTGGTCAGTGATAATTTTGCTTTATATATCATTCTTCTCTTGGGAATTTCTAGACACCCTGGATTAAGAAGGATTAGACCTAAGGATGGGGATTTCAGTATCTTTGCCAAGCAGTATGAAGGTATTTTAGAGTATTGGGACTTACGGCAGGGGTTGTAAAGTCTGGATATTATTGTTGAAATACATGTGAATTGTGAATAAAAGTTTTAGGAACCTTCATGGTCTCTGGGATGTATTTGAACTCAAGGGGAAAGGAAGTTATTTTGGAAACCCCAAGCATTAAATAAATGTAATTTATTGGAATTTACAAAGAAATTCTTAAAGACTTTGGGAATTTTTAAAATATATAACAATGGAAATGTTGAGAACAGTGAACACCTCTACAGAAGTAATTCTTATATTTATATAGAACATAAGCACTTCATGATCTTAGGAATGGAAAATACAGACTAGTTTGCTCAGAAGTTATGAACTTGAATACAGTGTGTTAAAATGTAGAACAGAGGTTATTTACTCAATATTTATTAGTCAGGTACTATATTCTAAGTTCTGTTTTAAGCATCAATTATGCGTTTATGAAATAATGCATATAATTTTTAAAACAAATAGAATACAAGCATTTTATTTTTAAGGAATTTATAGTGTTTTGGAGGGGTTTTTCCCTCCAGCTGGAAGAAATAATTGAAAGCTTGAGAAAACAATAACCAATAACATTAAAGAAAAGTAAAGAATCTCATAGTTTTCTGGACACATTGCCCTCTCTAGTGTCAAGCAGAGAAAAAAAGAGAGGATTTGTTTTCAAAAAAGAGCTGAAGGGGAAATAAACTCATTGAATATAATGTTTGCTACATGGAGCTATATCACTTATTTCATAGATCTTCATGTTTTTTCTTCAGGATTAAATTGGGAAAATATATTTATTTACTACAAGCTGATTTCATTATTTTTCTTAAGGAAACAAATCAAAACAAAAACCCACATAGGAAAATAAATTTGGTGCCTCATTTGGCTTTAACACTAACTGCCACATGTAAAAATTTAATAATTGGATCACCTGAGACTTACCAGTTTATGCCTTTCCAAATATGAATGTGTCGTGTACGGCAAGGGATGGAGAGGAATTTAATCATGAAACTTCAGGTTAGTACAGATTCATTAATGATACATTGAGATAACAGAATTATGTGGATAAAGCCTCTGCCCTCATTATGTGGATAAAACATCTGACCTCAAATTTATCAGAATGCCTGCTCTTCACTTTTATGTCTCCTGGGGATTGCAAGGTCGAGGTTTTTGCTGTTGTTATCCTGTTGCTTGTTTTTTTGAGTCTTGAGTCACCCGAGCAATCAGAGCACCATGGACCTTGTTTCAAGTGGCAAAACCAATGACCATGGGCATGCAGATATCTCTGAGGTCCTGTTTTCACTTCCTTTGGGTAAATACCCAGATGTGGAATTTCTGGATCATATGGTGGTTCTCTTTTTAATTTTTTGAGGAACCTCCATACTGTTTTCCATTGTGGCTGTACCAGTTTATAATTCCCACCAACAGTGCACTAAGGTGCCATTTTTTCAATTTCTTGCCAACACTTGTTATCTGTGTTTTCTTTTTGATAAAAGCCATACTAGGGTTGTGAGGTGATATCTTGTAGTTCTGGTTGCATTTCCCTGATGATTAGCGATGTTGAGTACATTTTCATATACCTGTGGTACATTTGTTATGTTTTCTTTGGGGAAATGTCTATTCAGTTCCTTTGCCCATTTTTTAAATTGAGTGGTTGCCGGGACAGGGAAGATGGGGAAATGAAGAGGTACTAGTCAAAGGGTACAATGTTCAGTTCTGCATGATGAATAAGTCCTAGAGAGCTATTGTACAGCAAAGTGCCTATAGCAAACAAGACGATATTCTGTACTTAAAATTTGCTAAGAGGGTAGATATTATGTTAAGTGTTCTTATCCAAAAGTAATCATAAATAAGTAAATAAGTTGATAAAAGGGTGGGAAGAAATTTTTGGAAAGAATAGATAGGTTTATGGCCTAGATTGTAGTGATGTTACATGGGTGTATACTTATTCCTAAACTCATTAAGTTGTATGCATGAAATATGTACAGCTTTTTGCATGTCAATTATACATCAATTTTTTAAATATTAAAGTTGTATTAAAAAAAGGCAATACCAAGTTGGCCACGCTGAATTCTTTGAAGCCTAATGGAGAGAACTGCAGCATAACAGCATCTCAAGACTAAAAATAAAACAAAACCAAGAAAGCTGGAATAAAAGAAGGCACAAATTCTTTTCTGTTTCTATAAAAATGGCAGCACCTTCTGCTATGTTCCTTTCAGAATTTGGGCTTTAGAGGATTGATCTGATACAGTTGGTAACTTTACTTAAAGACCTTCCTATTAAATAGATTCAAAATATTTTTGAAGAACAGATGGTATAGATTAGAGGAAGAGATAAACACTGTATGTTAAACATTTTATTGATCAATTAAAATATCATAATTTAAAATGTTGATTCTACTGTGGGAATTATGCACGTTTGTCTGTGATGGAGAAAGACACAGAGAGAGTGTGTGTGGGGAGGGGATGGGAATTTGTTGTCCGAAGTTTAAATTGGACTCTTCTCATGAGGTGAGAGTGAAGAGAGCAGCCTCCCCCTACCCCCACCCCAAAGACACACACACCAGGCAGGCAGATGGCTTTTCTTCAAGGTGTAAGGAAGCTGGCTTTCAGGCCTGAATCATGTGCTTCTGCGTACTTTGAAAACTGCCTCTTCTGCCTATATTTAAGACCAGTTTGAAAAAAATGATAGAGTAGAATAAAGAAACCACCTGTGTGGATTTGATGAAAAAGGCAGGCTGTAAAGTTAGCAGCTCTTTGAAAAGAATATAGTTACAGAAAGACTGCATCATCTTCTAGCACTTCTTTGTTCTGATTTTTCTATAAGACAACGAATTCTTTATAAATGAATACCAACATCTCTGTATATTAGTCTACTTGACTTTCATTTTCAATCATGTTAACCTTTCATTCCTGTGAACTGTTTATGTATGACAATTTCCATTCTATTCTAAAGGTAATTTTTTTGGATGAGCCATCCTCATATATCGTGATAGATGGAATATTTGGATAAATCGTTAGAGTCACCAAAAGCTAAATGACTACAAAGGAGAGAAAATACTACCAATGACTGTGTACATATGTATATCTAAGTATCTAAAATAGTTACTTTAGAGCTAAAAATAGTCTTCTCTTTTTATTTGTTTGTTTGTTTGTTTTGCGGTACGCGGACCTCTCACTGTTGTGGCCTCTCCCGCTGCAGAGCACAGGCTCCGGACGCGCAGGCCCAGCGGCCATGGCCCACGGGCCCAGCCGCTCCGCGGCACGCGGGATCCTCCCGGACCAGGGCACGAACCTGTGTCCCCTGCATCGGGAGGTGGACTCCCAACCACTGTGCCACCAGGGAAGCCCAGTCTTCTCTTTTTAAAAAGGAAGATTGGGTCACTTAATAGTGATTGAAATGGCATTAAAACTTATTTTTCCATTGGTTCACATATTTATGGGAAAGTATTGGAGCTAAGACTGAATGTAGAAACAAGCTTATTAATTATGGAAGGTACAGGAAAATAACAAGCCTACAAATAGTCCTTGTATGTCCTGCTCTGCCCTTGCATGCCATCATTCTCCCCTAGAAGTCAGAGACATGTCCAAAGTTGGTGTAGGCTGTGTTCCTGACAGTAGAAGGGTTGTAGTGGAAACTGTCTTCACCACCTAAGTTATGGGCCTGATACAGTGAATATAACACAAGCAGTGGGTCTGCCTGCCCTAAATTGTGCTTATTCGCGAGACCCCATCATTATTCCCAGGATCTGTGCCCTTCGCCCTTGATCTCTTTTCTACAGGATTTAGATGAATGTCAGACCCTTGGAATGCTACACAATAGTGACCTTGATCCCCTGACTTTGCTGGGGGAAAAAAGTGAGTTTAAATCTAGTTTTGAAATATATGGCACGCTTTGTAGCTATAGTAGTCAGATCATTTCTGATACAAAGAAGCCCTCGCCTTCTGTCGGAGACATCTGCCTTTTGATGTGGCTCAGGATTTCTGGTCTTAAGTGTAACTATGCATTTATAGAAGACTAATGCCTCTTTGTTTTTATTTTTGTAGTTGCATTTGATTCGTGGGGAAAGTCAGGTGATTTTTCCTGAGTGTTAACTTTCCAGATATTATTTATAAAGCTTTATCCTTCTCATTGTCAAAATACAACCATTTCAGGGGAGAAAAAAAAACCCAAACACCGCATGGGAAAAAACACTAAAATAAAGATGGTGGGATGTTTAGTGTTTGATGGATGAACAAGTAGAAAGAGGGTGTAATTCTGGACCAAGAGTCACCACCCCATGGCTGGTCCTGAGCTCCTTCGAGGGGGAAAGAAGTCTTTAATTACATCTGGTACT
The DNA here is from genome assembly GCF_963924675.1 of Phocoena phocoena. Lineage (NCBI taxonomy): Eukaryota > Metazoa > Chordata > Mammalia > Artiodactyla > Phocoenidae > Phocoena > Phocoena phocoena. The sequence goes on along the minus strand of NC_089228.1, from coordinate 79,235,706 downwards.
CATTAATTCTTTTTGGAGTCTCTTTCCAGATATGTTCCCCCATCAGCCTCCCATCGAGCAACAGAAATTCCAGATGGTTCCCCCCATATGCCAGTGCTCATCCTCTTCAGTAGGATAGATTGGTCACTGACATAGTAGGATGCAGGAGCCTTGGCCAAGTCAAGACAAGGTGAAAAGCACTGGGCCACAGTTAAATTAGATGTGGTCTGTCATTCAAGTTTCTAAATGGGCTGTGTGCATAACTGCTTCTGAATGATTTTTCTGAAACGTCTTGAGTAACTTCATGGAAATCATGCTACTCCTAGACAATGTGACATATTGGTCCTAACTTTCCACACCTGGAACAGAGAGAAATCCTCTAGAAGCTGTCATTATAGCTGAGGGTTGGTCCATTTGGACCTGATCTGCTCTAGATACTAAGTCAGGAGGAAGTGTTTTGCCTGTATCACTTGCAATGCTAGCTGTCATCTCTGTTACCGTAATACAAGGAGAATTCTTTTACAAAATTCTTTAGTGGTAATAGGTTTATTTCATTTTCACAGAATTTTTTTAATAATAGGCACTTGGACAGACCTTCTATTTTGAAGTCGATGAAAATGAAGATGAGGTCAATCTCCATGTAATGAAAAAGTATATTATCATTTCAAGGATATTGCATTGTATTTATTTGTCTGTCTTCACCTGATGATGGGAGACATGTCTAACTCATCTTTTTTTTTTTTTTAACATCTTAATTGGAGTATAATTGCTTTACAGTATTGTGTTACTTTCTCTGTATAACAAAGTGAATCAGCTATATGCATACGTATATCCCCGTATCCCCTCCGTCTCACGTTTCCCTCCGACACTTCTTATCCCACCCCTCTAGGTGGTCGCAAAGCACGGAGCTGATCTCCCTGTGCTATGGAGCTGCTTCCCACTAGCAGTCTATTTCCCATTTGGTATTGTATATATGTCAATGCTACTCTCGCACTTCGTCCCAGCTTACCCTTCCCGCTCACCGTGTCCTCAAGTCCATTCTGTATGTCTGTGTCTTTATTCCTGTCCTGCCCTTAGGTTGATCAGAATCATTTTTTCTTTTTAGATTTCATATATATATATGTTAGCATACGGTATTTGTTTTTCTCCTTCTGGCTTACTTCACTCTGTATGACAGACCCTAGGTCCATCCACTTTACTACAAATAATTCAATTTCGTTTCTTTTTATGGCTGAGTAATATTCCATTGTATATATGTGCCACATCTTCTTTATCCATTCATCTGTTGATGGACAGTTAGGTTGCTCCATGTCCTGGCTATTGTAAATAGTGTTGCAATGAACGTTGTGGTACATGACTCTTTTTGAATTATGGTTTTCTCACGGTATATGCCCAGTCATGGGATTTCTGGGTCATATGGTAGTTCTATTTTTAGTTTTACAAGGAGCCCCCGTACTGTTCTCCATAGTGACTGTATCAGTTTACGTTCCTACCAACAGTGCAAGAGGGTTCCCTTTTCTTCACACCTCTCCAGCATTTCTTGTTTGTAGATTTTTTGATGATGGCCATTCTGACCGGTGTGAGGTGATACCTCATTGTCGTTTTGATTTGCATTTCTCTAATGATTAGTGATGTTGAGTGTCTTTTCATGAGTTTGTTGGCAATCTGTATATCTTCTTTGGAGAAATGTCTATATAGGTGTTCTGCCCATTTTTGGATTCGGTTGTTTGTTTTTTTGATTTTGAGCTGCATGAGCTGCTTGTATATTTTGAAGATTAATCCTTTGTTAGTTGCTTTGTTTGTGAATATTTTTTCCCATTCTGAGGATTGTCTTTTCCTCTTGTTTATGGTTTCCATTGCTGTGCAAAAAGCTTTTAAGTTCCGTTTGGTCCCATTTGTTTATTTTTGTTTTTATTTCCATTTCTCTAGGAGGTGGGTCAAAAGGATGTTGCTGTGATTTATATCATAGAATGTTCTGCCTATGTTTTCCTTTAAGAGTTTTAGAGTTTCTGGCCTTACATGTAGGTCTTTAATCCATTTTGAGTTTATGTTTGTGTATGGTTTTAGGAAGTGTTCTAATTTAATTCTTTTACATGCAGCTGCCCAGTTTTCCCAGAAAAACGTATTGAAAAGGCTGTCTTTTCTCCATTGTATACTCTTGCTTGCTTTATCAAAGATAAGGTGACCATATGTGCATGGGTTTATCTCTGGGCTTTCTATCCTGTACCATACTGTCTTGATTACTGTAGCTTTGTAGTATAGTCTAAAGTCCTGGAGCCTGATTCCTCCAGCTCCATTTTTCTTTCTCATGATTGCTTTGGCTATTCGGGGTCTTTGGTCTTTCCATACAAATTGTGAAATTTTTTGTTCTAGTTCTGTGAAAAATGCCATTGATAGGGATTGCATTGAATCTGTGGATTGCTTTGGGTAGTAGAGTCATTTTCACAATGTTGATTCTTCCAATCCAAGGACATGGTATATCTCTCCATCTTTAATTTTGTATCATCTTTAATTTCTTTCATCAGTGTCTTACAGTTTTCTGCATACAGGTCTTTTGTCTCCTTAGATAGGTTTATTCCTAGGTATTTTATTCTTTTTGTTGCAATGGTAAAAGGGAGTGTTTCCCTAATTTCTCTTTAAGATTTTTCATCCTTAGTTTATAGGAATGCAAGAGATTTCTGTGCATTAATTTTGTATCCTGCTACTTTACCAAATTCATTGATTAGCTCTAGTAGTTTTCTGGTACCATCTTTAGGATTCTCTATGTATAGTATCATGTCATTTGCAAACAGTGACAGCTTTACTTCTTCTTTTCCGATTTGGATTCCTTCTATTTCTTTTTCGTCTCTGATTACTGTGGTTAAAACTTCCAAAACTACCTTGAATAATAGTGGTTAGAGTGGGAAACCTTGTCTTCATGATCTTAGTGGAAATAGTTTCAGTTTTTCACCACTGAGGACAATTTTGGCTGTGGGTTTGTCATATATGGCCTTTATTATGTTGAGGTCAGTTCCCTCTATGCCTACTTTCTGGAAAGTTTTTTTTTTAGCACAAATGGGTGTTGAATTTTGTCAAAAGATTTTTCTGCATCTATTGAAATGATCATATGGTTTTTCTCCTTCAGTTTGTTAATATGGTGTATCACATTGATTGATTTGAATATACTGAAGAATCCTTGCATTTCTGGAATAAACCCCACTTGATCATTGTGTATGATCCTTTTAATATGCTAGTATTTTGTTGAGGATTTTTGCATCTGTGTTCGTCAGTGCTATTGACCTGTAGTTTTCTTTTTTTGTGACATCTTTGTCTGGTTTTGGTATCAGGGTGACGGTGGCCTTGTAGAATGAGTTTGGGAGTGTTCCTCCCTCTGCTATATTTTGGAAGGTTTTGAGAAGGATAGGTGTTAGATCTTCTCTAAATGTTTGATAGAATTCGCTTGTGAAGCCATCTGGCCCTGGGCTTTTGTTTGTTGGAAGATTTTTAATCAGAGTCTCAATTTCAGTGCTTGTGATTGCTCTGTTTATATTTTCTGTTTCTTCCTGGTTCAGTCTTAGAAGGTTGTGCATTTCTAAGAATTTGTCCATTTCTTCCAGGTTGTCCATTTTATTGGCATAGAGTTGCTTGTAGTAATCTCTCATGATCCTTCGTATTTCTTCAGTGTCAGTTGTTACTTCTCCTTTTTCATTTCTTATTCTGTTGATTTGAGTCTTCTCCCTTTTTTTCTTGATGAGTCTGGCTAATGGGTTATCACTTTTGTTTATCTTCTCAAAGAAGCAGCTTTTAGTTTTATTGATCTTTGCTATCGTTTCCTTCATTTCTTTTTCATTTATTTCTGATCTGATCTTTATGATTTCTTTCCTTCTGCTAACTTAGGGGGTTTTTTTTTGTTCTTCTTTGTCTAATTGCTTTAAGTGTAAGGTTATGTTGTTTATTTGAGATGTTTCTTGTTTCTTGAGGTAGGATTGTATTGCTATAAACTTCTCTGTTAGAACTGCTTTTGCTGCATCCCATAGGTTTTGGGCCATCATGTTTTCATTGTTTATTTTTCTCTAGGTATTTTTTGACTTCCTCTTTGATTTCTTCAGTGATCTCTTGGTTATTTAGTAGAGTATTGTTTGGCCTCCATGGGTTTGTATGTTTTACAGGTTTTTTTCCTGTAATTGATATCTAGTCTCATAGCATTGTGGTTGGAAAAGATACTTGGTATGATTTCAATTTTCTTAAATTACCAAGGCTTGATTTGTGACCCAAGATATGATCTATCCTGGAGAATGTTTCATGGGCACTTGAGAATAAAGTGCATTCTGTTGTTTTTGGATGGAATGTCCTATAAATATCAATTAAGTCCATCTTGTTTAATGTATCATTTATAGCTTGTGTTTCCTTATTTATTTTCATTTTGGATGATCTGTCCATTGGTGAAAGTGGGGTGTTAAAAGTCCCCTACTATGAATGTGTTACTGTCGATTTCCCCTTTTATGACTGTTAGCATTTGCCTTATGTACTGAGGTGCTCCTATTTTGGGTGCATAAATATTTACAATTGTTATATCTTCTTCTTGGATTGATCCCTTGATCATTATGTAGTGTCCTTCTTTGTCTCTTGTAATAGTCTTTGTTTTAAAGTCTGTTTTGTCTGATATGAGAATTGCTACTCCAGCTTTCTTTTGGTTTCCATTTGCATGGAATATCTTTTTCCTTCCTCTCACTTTCAGTCTGTATGTGTCCCTAGGTCTGAAGTGGGTCTCTTGTAGACAGCATATATATGGGTCTTATTTTTGTATACATTCAGCCAGTTTATGTCTTTTGGTGGGAGCATTTAATCCATTTACATGTAAGGTAATTATTGAAATGTATGTTCTTATTACCATTTTCTTAATTGTTTTGGGTTTGTTTTTGTAGGTCTTTTCCTTCTCTTGTGTTTCTTGCCTAGAGAAGTTCCTTTAACAGTTGTTGTAAAGCTGGTTTGGTGGTGCTGAAGTCTCTCAGCTTTTGCTTGTCTGTAAAGGTTTTAATTTCTCCATCAAATCTGAATGAGAGAAATCCTTGCTGGGTAGAGAAATCTTGGTTGTAGGTTTTTCCCTTCCATCACTTCAGGTATGTCCTGCCAATCCCTTCTGGCTTGCAGAGTTTCTGCTGAAAGATCAGGTGTTAACCTTATGGGGATTCCCTTATATATTATTTGTTGCTTTTCCCTTGTTGCTTTTAATATTTTTTCTTTGTATTTAATTTTTGATAGTTTGATTAATATGTGTCTTGGCATGTTTCTCTTTGGGTTTATCCTGTATGGGACTCTCTGTGCTTCCTGGACTTGATCCACTATTTCCTTTCCCATGTTAGGGAAGTTTTCAACTATAATCTCTTCAAATATTTTCTCAGACCCTTTTTTTTTCTCTCCTTCTTCTGTGACCCCTATAATTTGAATGTTGGTGCATTTAATGTTGTCCCAGAGGTCTCTGAGACTGTCCTCAATTCTCTTCATTCTTTTTTCTTTTTTCTGCTCCCTGGCAGTTATTCCACCATTTTATCTTCCAGCTCACTTATCCATCCTTCTGCCTCAGTTATTCTGTTATGGCTTCCTTCTAGAGTATTTTTAATTTCAGTAATTGTGTTGTTCATCACTGTTTGTTTGCTCTTCAGTTCTTCTAGATCCTTGTTAAATGTTTCTTGTATTTTCTCCATTCTGTTTCCAAGATTTTGGATCATCTATACTCTCATTACCCTGAATTGTTTTTCAGGTAGGTTGCCTATTTTGTCTTCATTTATTTGGTCGTGTAGGTTTTTACCTTGCTCCTTCGTATGTAACATATTTTTTTGTCGTTTCTTTTTTTTGATGTGTGGTGCTGTATTCCTATCTTACTGGTGGTTTGGCCTGAGACATCCAGCACTGGAGTTTGCAGGCAGTTGTATAGAGCTGGGTCTTTGTGCTGAGATGAGGACCTCTGGGAGGCCTCACTCTGATTGATATTCCCTGGGGTCTGAGGTTCTCTGTTAGTCCAGCGGTTTGGACTCAGAGCTCCTTCCACAGGAGCTTGGGCCTGACCTCCTGCCTGGCAACCAAGATCCCGCAAGCTTCATGGCGCAGTAAAAAAAAATAAATAAAGAAAAACATCTACGAAGGGGGAATGTGCTAAAGACCAAAGGGAAAACTTTAAATTGCATGTGATAGACATATTTTAACTGAGAAGTATATTCAAAAGAGGCCTAATATCATGCTTTTGTGTGTGTGTTGTTTGTAAGTATTTTGTGAATGAGAGAAAACCTTTATTGAAGAAATTCAGTTATTTTGTACAATCAGGTTCAACAGCCAAACACTGGTAGAATGGACCATAGGTTGGCAGAGATACAGGCTATTTGTATAGAACTCTTGTATTGAAAAGCGTTTGCTTGAAATAATTTCTATCTTGCTTTTGAAGTCATGTTAAAGCCATGAATCTATAAAATATATGTTAAACCTAGAACATTCTCTAGATATTTCTTTTGTTCGAATGTGTGGAAAGGAGCAGACATGACATTGAAATTGAAATGCAAATTTATCTTCATCTGTTTAGCCTGATAATTCATTTTGTATCAGTCACTAATAAACTTGAATTTTAAGGGGTGTCGGGAACTAAACTCAACAGATCTGGGCAATGTTTATTTAACGGCTTTATCTTTGATGTCACAGTAAGCACTAGGGATTTTGAAAAAGGGATGTTCTCTTCTCCTAAGGAAGTAACAGTTGGAGAGAAAGACATAATTACACTGAGGACCAGCCCAGTGACAGTTCCCTCCTTACAAGCAATAATCATGTATGTAATTACAATAATGTGTTTTAGTGCTATGTTGTAAGAAGAGAGATTTTCACAGGGGAGTGGTGGATCCAGTGTGAGCCCATGAATGGCTTACCAGCAGAGCTAAAACTTGGGTTGCTTCTGATGAATGAGTGGGTGATGCAGATGCTGTTTGGCCCACGCCCACACCATGAGAACCTGTGTTCTACTATTTAACTGAGACACAAGGGGAGGGAGAGAATACGTGCAGGAGAATTTAGGGACCAGGTCCGGGGATGTCACACTTCGATTCTGCCTATGTTTTATTGACTACACCTCAGTCACATGGCTCATTTAATTGTAGAGGAGGCTAGAAAAGGTAGTCTAACTATGAACCTGGAGGAAGAGGGAAATGATTGGTTCACAACCCTCTACTCTCTGCCATAGGAAGGTGTGGTGGTCTTATCCTTTGAGCAGTAGGCAGGAACCAGAAAAGACAACTCCTGAGAAGTTAATTTGGGTGAGCAGGTCCTTAAGAACAACAGGTGCATTGTTTTCTCGAATGAGAAGTGAGATTATGTTAAAAAATTCCTTAAATATGAAACAGAAACAGACTCACAGCCATAGAGAATAGACTTGTGGTTGCCAAGGGAGAGGGGGTGGGAGAAGGAAGGACTGAGAGTGTGGGATTAGCAGAGGCAAACTATTATATATAGAGTGGATAACCAACAAGGACCTACTGTATAGCACAGGGAACTATATTCACTATCTTCTAATAACCTATAATGGAAAAGAATATATATATATATGTATAACTGAATTACTTTACTGTACACCAGAAACTAACACAACATTGTAAATCAACTATACTTCAACAAAATAATTTTTTTTAAATTCCTTAAAAATCTTTGCATGTGTCAGTGATTATGATACTTAAGATGTAAGCAGAAATGTTTATTTGATATCTTTAATTTGGGTTGAATTACTACCAAGCCTCAGAAAGTAACACTTAATACTTTGGCACACATGAAATATTTACTGTTTTAAAGGTGAATTTTTACTCATGTATTACTCTATTGTTACTTTCAAACAAAAATCAATGTTTCTTTCTCCTGAAGTTGTATGGAAACTGCTTTTATGGAAGGGGAAATTAAGAATAAGTTTTAACTTGTCCCATGAGCTCTGTAAGCTTGCCAAGCTAATGGACAACAGTACTAATAATGAAAATTTCCAGTGTTTATTGAGCATGTACCAGACACTGGGCTTTTCGTGGTGGGACTGAGGAATTGAGAATGGTTCAGCCCTTTAGGTCTGTTGACTCATTTAATCCTCACAAAAACCTTATGAATGAAGCAGGTATTTTTATTATCATCCTCACTTCACAGATTAGAAAACTGAGGCACAGAGAGGTAAAATTGTTGGTCCACGCAGTCAGACAGTAGCAGAGCTGGAATTCACATCCAGATAGTCTGACTTCAGAGGCCAAGGTCGTCTGTATGGTTGTCTACCTCTTAGACATGAGAACCAAACTGGAGGGATGGGGACAAAGGGTGTGGAGCTCATCTGGACGTTTGCACTAAAGTAGGCTTGGGGTAGGGTTTGGGGCATCAGCAATGCCTTTGGCCATGACCCTCAGTTTGTAAAACGATGGCAGAATGTATGCATCATGCCTCTTGTTTCCCCTGCCTCTTTATGAAAGCCTAGACTTTGGAAAACCATTTGCTATTCCACTTCTTGCCCCTCTCCTGGCCCAGGCAGCAAGGGAAGCAGCTCCTGAACTGCCTCGAGCACCGCAGTGCAGGTCACTGGAGGAGAGGAGGTAATTCTCGTTGTGTTTATGGGTCTGAGCAATTTCTTTTCCTTCTGCAGACAGGACTGTCCTTGTGGATACAGATCTTCCATCCCTCAGAGGCCTCTATGTGATGGGGACTCTAGAATTCCCTGTGGACAGAAGCAACGTTCTGAGCCTGGCCTGCATGCTCATCGCAGGCGGGGAACTGAAAGTCGGTGAGTCAAAGGCAAGGGCACCAGAATTGGGAGGAGAGAGAGACCTTGGGAGAGGATGGTGTCCTCCAGCAGGGTTGCTTGAGGGAGTTTGGGGAGGGCTGAGGCAAGGAGGAAGTTTGCTAGTAAAGCTTCTCCCTGGCAAGCTTTGGACACAGACAGAGGTGATGTTTGTTGGTCACCCCCTCCTGTCCACCTGCTGTCTGCTGCCATCTGGTCCCAGGGTCCTCATACTCATTGCAGGGCTCTTTTTGCCTCCTTCAGGCCACACATCAATTCTCCCTTTAGTTCTTTGTGTGAGAATTTACCCGTGGCTCACTCTTTCAGAAGATGTTGTAGGGTGGATTTGTTATCCTTTGATCAACCAACTCACAGGAAAATTTCAGTTGCTATCTTAGTGCACATCCTTCAGTGAACAGACCTGAAAGCTAAGCTGTGCGCTCGTGCTATACTGGGGCAGAAATCACTGTGAAGTGAGAGTGAGTCTCTCAAGGAAGCAGGGCTGTTTGCGCAGTGTGGGAGATGCCTTGAGAGGAGCCTTATAGAGCCATCACATCCTAGGACAGTAAAGGGAGAAAGCTTGGGAGAAGGCAAGCAATTCACCTGGCCCCCTCCCCCCCAAACCCATGAACTGCTTTGTCTGTTATGTTTTGTGGCTTCCTGGTCAGGGGCCAGAGATACAATGGTGCTAGGAGATGAGGGTCCTCCCGCTGGGAGGTGAGGGATGTTGCAGGATGGAGTGGATCTGGGGTGGTCTTTAACCAGGTCTGGTACACTGGCTTACTTAAATAAAAACCCGAGTTGCTCTAGGTAGGTTCTGTACTTGAAACTGTTGTACACAATGATGGGAAGACATGTCCCTTGCCCTCAAAGGAACTACTTTTGAACTCAGAAAGGTGTTCTACTTTGACCCCACAGAGGAGATTAAAAGAGAATTTTCAGAAACAAAAGTACCTTATCCCAAAGAAACAATCTCTGATGGTGAGGAAATGTTTAGATATTGTTGTTCAGTAGCATGCAAATTTTAGACTCTCTGGAAGGAGAGACTTCTAGGCCTAACTACCTGTCCAAAGTTTAAATCACTGCAAGAAGCTTCCTGAAAAATTTTGGTCAAACCTCTTCTTGAATGCTTCCAGTGACAGAAAAATCAAAACATTTTGAGACAACGTGTTCCCACTTTTAAAAAGTCTGTTAGAATTCTTTCCCTTCTTATAGACAAAGTCTATCTATCTTCCTCTAATTTCTGTTGGTTCAGGTTCTTCTGTTTGATCTAGTTAGGACAAGTATCAGACTCCTCTTTTGACAGCCCTTCATCTACATTTTATTGAATCTTCTCTTTTTCAGGTTATGCAGTTCCTATTATTTTAGCCGTATATAAATCGCAGTTATTTTAATCACAGTTATTATTATGATTATATTATTATAGTTATATCATTTTAATCACAGTTATTGATGTTTTAAAATAGCTTTTATTTTTGCTTCTATTGTGCCACCTGGAAAATACAGAAAAGCAAGTAGAGAGTTATACCAAAGAAATAATCACTTATACTCCCAAATATAAAGATAGATTCAGTTAATGTTTTGTAGCCCTAAAATCATTTTTTTCCTTACACGTGCATGTGTACATGCACACACGTGCTCTAAAACATAGAGTATACAGTCTGATAATCTTCTGAATCCTATACTAACAATATGAGAATTTCCTCAATTCATTCTATTTCCAAGACACAATTTTGATAGCTTTAATATTCCACATCCATGTGAGTCTATACATATACATACCTGTATAACAATTTAGTTAACTATTTTTCTATTGTTGAACTTCATGGTTATTTCAGGTTTTGATTTTTTTGTTTTTTTTGTCCTTGTAACTTACTCTGCAATGAACATCTTAGTAATTAAGTCGTTATTTACATCTCTGATTATTTTCTCAGGATAGACTTTTATAAGTGGAATTAATGGGCCCAAGGGTAAGTGCATGCTTTAAGGTCCTGGATGCATATTGTCAAATTGCTTTTCGGAAAGATTTTACAAATTTGCACTGCCTCCATGTTTCTGAGTTATGAGATCCCCTCATGCTTCCTGAAATTGTCACTAAACACACTTGTTTTGTTTAATTCCTCTGAAAGTATGAAGCCAGGGGGAAAGAACTATTCTCCAGATTAAGAGTATAAGCATAAGGCATGACTTATTCTAAACAGAGTGAAATAAATATAGCAGAATTGGGCTATATTCATGGGCTCTAAGTCAGACAGCCTGGGGTCACATCTGACCTGGTTACCTACTTGATGTTTGGCCTTAAATAAATCAGCCTCTGGATGCCTCCATCACTTCATCTGTAATATGTGATAGAACCTACCTCAGAGGGATGCTGAAACCATAAGTATAACAGCTCCTACTAAGTGCTTGGCATATAATAGGTGTTTAATAAGTGCTAGTTTATCTGTAAGGGTGCCTGCGGGAAGTACATGTCATACTAACTTGGGCAATTGGAGGAGATTTTAATGAAGGAACCATTTACAAAAATCCAAAAGGCCTGGGGCAAACCCCAGGGCTAGAAACAGGAGAGTATCCTTATCATCCCTTCCCCTAAAGGAGTAAGAGAAGGAGATTGTTAACTGGAATCAGAGATGGAGGTGAATGCCTGAAGATGGTTGTCAGACAGCACCATGAACTTTTGTGTGACTGGGACACACTCAGTACCCAGAAGGACCTCTGGGAGTAAATACCCACATCTTACTCTCTGTCCTCCCTCATCTCCTGCTCATGCTACCATTTAGCCAAACCCAACCAGAACTCCGAGTAAAGGAAGATTCACTGATGTCCTGTGTCCAGGACAGCTGGGGCAGTGAGCAAAGGAGGGCAGAGCTTGGAAATGAGGTATCAGTGGGCGCTCTCCACCACAGATACAGTTTTTCTTTTAAAACAGCCAAAGATTCAACTTCATCCAGCTGATTATGCCAACTACTTCATCAACTCTAATTCCTTCTCTTTTTGCATATGTTGCCTCAAATACATATCTCTACATTGTACACTTGTATAAGAATTATTTTGTTTTCGCTTGGGTTTTAGGGAGACCCAAGTGCAATATTCTTTACTTATGTCTTTTTAAAATTATTTCAATCCATCTTTCCACAGTGAGGAAATCCTTTTGGCTTCTGATTTTTTCCTCCCAGATTAATATCACTTGCTCATTTGTTTAATATTCTCATCCAGTTAACTGATAGAAATATTCAATAAAATTGAGCCTTGTTCTTGTTACTACAAAACTTATTTCAGGTTGGCATCTTCTATTGCTAAGAGTGGTCTTTTTCTGTAAGTTTTTTAGGTTTCTGAGGTCACTTATTACTATAATTCAAACTTGTTACTTGTGAAAATCTGTACTTTTGAAGGGAAGTGACACAGTGCCACTTTCCAGTTTTGATTTATACATTTCAAACCTTATTTTTAATTGTGTCCATTACCAACTATATTTTTATCTATTACTAGACATGGTATGTTCTTTTTCTCTCTGCTTGTCCATGTGTTCCAGGCTTAAAGGTTGATTATCTGAAAGGAACCCATCTGCCCAATCCTATCTGTATGATGCCTGAAGGAAGACTTTCAACCCATCTGTCCCATTCTACCACACCCTAAAGAAATCCCAACATGAAATAGATGATAAGACTAGTTAGCAAATACATCTAATAGATGTGGACATTGGCACAGAGCACTGCCAGAGTCCGCTATCTGATGCCATTTGATCCAAGTCCCAACATTGTGGAATTATATTTCTTGGTGGTCCTGCTTTTAAGGCAACTGGTGCTGGCAAAAGGTATCAACTGACTTTTAGTAGAGTGGAATCATAATGCTAGCATTAGACAGGAAGTTTAAGATCAAAGCTTTGCTTAGAGGGCTGCAGCTGCATCACAAATGCCAAATTCAGTTTCATTCTTTGTTCAGTGGTTGTTTCATTAGTCTGATAAAACACTTAAGATAAGCTTAAGGTATTTCACTTGTTTGTCCATACTTTCATTCATCATGTTTTTTTGCTCATTGCCTACCACGTGTCAAGTACCACAGGAGAGGTTGATGTCCAGAAATAGAAGTCGTGAACCTAGCTTTCAAGAGATGTCTCAATAAAGCCGTGGAGACAAACAAATGAAAACATAATTGGAAGTGTCACCTCCTCCAACGCGGAGGGGGATTAAAGATAAAAGAAGAGATCGGAAAAGGCACATATTTGTGGATGCGCTTTATACCTTCAGGAAATTGTAGGGAACGGGTAGGCCTGGACTGTAGGATTTATAGAATGGTGGTAGATGATGAAGCTTCTTGGCCTTATGCATTATGTTACGGAGTTCGGGTTTTATCACGAAGGCAGTGCACAGTCACTGGGTGGTTTTAAGCAGGGACGTGACATGATTAGATCTGGTCTTAGAGTGATCACTCTTGGCAGTGTGGGGCATGTGTTGGAAGGGGCACAGTGAAAAGTGAGAAGGCTGCGAGGTGTTTCAGAAAAGAAATTGTAAAAGATTGAACTAAGGCACTGGAGTTAAAGAGGAGGAATGAATTAGCGAAGTACTGAGGAGGTAAAAAATCACTAGAACTGCGTGGCAATTTTGATGTGAGGAGGGGAGTTGGTTAGGATACATCTTAGGGTTCAGGTTGGGAGATCTGGGTCCACGGCGGTGCCAGGACAGAACCTCCTTCCCACCACTTTTTAGTTGAGTGACTCTGGTAAATGAATGAGCTTTCTATTTCTAAAATGGGAGCAATAATAATCATGCTTATTTTATAGAGTTTTATAAAAATTAAGTGAATTAATATTTATTAAAGTGCTTGAATAGTATCAGCCACTTAGTAAGCCTGTACAGTGGTTTGTTGATTACATAGGTCCACATTTGTCAAGTTGAGGTTTCAGTGGGCTGTGTAAGCGGTAACATGTAGAGGGCAAATAGATTTATGAGAAAGCACAGGAGAGAGGATTGTGCTAACTATACATGGGTCATCAGCCAAAATGTGCAATCAAAGCTGTGAGATAGAGAAGAAAAAATGACCAGTGCTGAAATTTTGGCAAAAACCAACCTTTTAAGGTAATGAAGGAAGCTGAGTTCAGGAAGGAGAACGGAAAAGAAACAGCTATGAAGGTAGATGGAAAATGAGAAGAAAATAATGTCTTGAGACCCCAGCGGTTCCAGCGCCGGGCGAGTGGAGCCGTTTCTGGCACTCCTTGCCATCCCGGGGCAGGGACCGGGGCAGACGCGGTCGGTCGCTGCTTCGGGGATGTAGTCGGTGCCTCCGCCTGGCAGGACCGAGCGGCAGCCCGGGTTCCCGCTCTTGAGAGCGAATGGTCACTCCCCTGCGGGGAGGGCAATCCGGCCAGCTTTTCTGTGGGTCGCGGGCCCCTGCGGACTCGGGGCAGGGGCTTGCCTGTCGCACCCGCCCTCAGCCCGCTTAGACTCCTCGGCGTCACCAACGCGGACCTCGGCTCTGGGCCATGACCAGAGTTATGGGAGAAACATTTTTGATGTAACAACCCCCAGTGATAAGGACAGCCAGCAGCAAGAAATGGTATAGCAGAAGATACGGCACCTGGTAAAATGTTATATTCTAGATATGATTGGTGACTACAAGGTCCCTGTATAAATTAATTCTTCTCAACTCCTTGGGATTTGAAGAGAAAACGCCCGGTGTCGTACCTAGTGAACGTAATGGCTTTCAAGAGGTAGTCCATCAAAAAAAAAAAACCAGACTTTCCTTGAAGTTTTTTCAGAAAAAGAAAACCAAGAGAGCCTTGGATTTCACAGATTCTCAAGAAAATGAAGAAAAAACTTCTGAATATAGAGGGTCTGAAACTGATCCCGTTGTTCCTGCAGCACAGTCCTCACCTATCAACTGTGAGAAGAGAGAAAACTTGTTACCGTTTGTGGGACTGAATAATCTCGGCAATACTTGTTATCTTAACAGTGTACTTCAGGTATTATATTTTTGTCCTGGTTTTAGATCTGGAGTGAAGCACTTATTTAATATTATTTCAAGGAAGAAAGAAGCCCTCAAAGATGAAGCCAGTCAAAAAGATAAGGGAAGTTGCAAAGATGATTCTTCAGCAAGTTATGAACTAATATGCAGCTTACAGTCCTTGATCATTTCAGTCGAACAGCTTCAGGCTAGTTTTCTCTTAAATCCAGAGAAATATACTGGTGAACTTGCTACTCAGCCAAGGCGACTACTTAACACACTCAGGGAACTCAACCCTATGTATGAAGGATATCTACAGCATGATGCACAGGAAGTATTACAGTGTATTTTGGGAAACATTCAAGAAACATGCCAACTCCTAAAGAAAGAAGTAAAAAATGTGGCAGAGTTATCTACTAAGGTGGAAGAAAAACATCAGAAAGAGGAAATGAGTGGTAATAACAGCATGGAGATGGACAGTATGAGGCATTCGGAAGACTATAAAGAAAAATTGCCAAAAGTAAATGGGAAAAGAAAAAAGTGACACTGAATTTAGTAACATGAAGGAAAAAGTTAAAGTCTCTAAGGAACACCAGTCTTTGGAAGAAAACCAGAGACAAACCAGATCAAAAAGAAAAGCTACAGTTGATTCATTAGATATTCCTGCTAAAATAACCCCCAAGTACATTTCTGAAAATGAGAGTGCAAGACCCTCACAAAAGTACTCAAGAGTTAAAATAAACCGGTTAAAGTCTGCAGCTAAGCAACCCAGCATTATTTCTAAATTCTGTAG
The DNA here is from genome assembly GCF_963924675.1 of Phocoena phocoena. Classification (NCBI taxonomy): domain Eukaryota; kingdom Metazoa; phylum Chordata; class Mammalia; order Artiodactyla; family Phocoenidae; genus Phocoena; species Phocoena phocoena. The sequence goes on along the minus strand of NC_089228.1, from coordinate 79,220,236 downwards.
TCTGGGTAAAATAACAACAAACCAAGAATCCAAAGGACAATCTAAAGAAAATGAATATGATCTTGAAGAGGACTTGGGGAAGTATGAGAATGATAATACAGCTAATGGTTGTGGACTTGAATCTCCAGGGAATAATGTTATGCCTGTTAATGGAGTTAAGCCCATAAACAAAGGTGCAGAGCAAATTTGTCTTGAGCTAGTGGAGAAATTATTTCAAGGTCAGCTGGTATTAAGGACTCATTGCTTAGAATGTGAAAGTTTAACAGAAAGAAGAGAAGATTTTCAAGACATCAGTGTACCAGTGCAAGAAGATGAGCTTTCCAAAGTAGAGGAGAGTTCTGAAATTTCTCCAGAGCCAAAAACAGAAATGAAGACCTTAAAAATGGGCAATTTCAGAGTTTGCTTCAGTGGAGAGGATTGTAGGGGAAGATAAATATTTCTGTGAAAATTGCCATCATTATACTGAAGCTGAACGAAGTCTTTTGTTTGACAAAATGCCTGAAGTTATAGCTATTCATTTGAAGTGCTTTGCTGCTAGTGGCTTGGAGAAAATAAAGAAAATTAAGGGGGGAAGTGCCATATATCCTTCACAGAAGCACCTGAATATTAGTACTTATTTCAGTATCCTTTGTATTTGATTGTTATGGTGGTGGACTTTCCAAAATCAACACTCCTTTACTGACACCTCTTAAACTGTCACTAGAAGAATGGAGCACAAAACCAACCAATGACAGCTATGGATTATTTGCAGTTGTGATGCATAGTGGCATTACAATTACTAGTGGGCATTATACTGCTTCTGTTAAAGTCACTGACCTTAACAGTTTGGAACTAGATAAGGAAAATTTTGTGAACGACCAATGTGTGAAATAGGTAAGCCAGAACCATTGAATGAGGAGGAAGCCAGGGGTGTGGTTGAAAATTATGACAATGAAGAAGTGTCGATTAGAGTCAGTGGAAATACCCAGCCAAGCAAAGTTTTGAACAAAAAATATGTAGACGCTATCGGAGTTCTTGGAGGACAAAAGAGTAAAGCAGATTATGAGTTATACAACAAAGCATCTAATCCTGATAAAGTTGCCAGTACAGCATTTGCTGAAAATAGAAATTCTGAGACTAATAGTACTAATGAGACCCATGAATCTGATAGAAACAAGGAATCCAGTGACCAAACAGGCATTAACATGAGTGGTTTTGAAAACAAAATTTCATATGTAGTGCAAAGCTTAAAGGAGTATGAGGGGAAGTGGTTGCTTTTTGATGATTCTGAAGTGGAAGTTACTGAGGAGAAGGACTTTTTGAATTCCCTTTCCCCTTCTACATCTCCTACATCTACTCCTTACTTGCTATTTTATAAGAAATTATAGAGTGAGTGTATTTTCTTTTCGTATATATTAAACAGACCTGGACGAACATCGGTAAATTGATTACATCAAAAAAGTCTTTAGCTTATCTTTGGAAGCTATTGGGTATTATTGGTCTCTCTGGGTTTTTATATAAATAGTGAAATTTGAATTATTGAAAACCATGTTAATTTTTAGAATTCATTTTCCTTAGTGGAGACTAGTGATTGATGCATTAGCTTCTGGGAGCAAACTTGTATAGGTTCTTAACTGAATTATTCAAAATGGAAGCATTTAAATACTTTGAATTTACACCTATCTTTTGTGTTTGCTTTTTCAAATAAAGTGCTTGTATTTGTATCTCCATATTTTGGAGTAATTATCTACATGATGTTTATAGCTTCTGTGGTTTTTCAGCTAAGAAGCAGAATCTCATTTCAGTACGTTTAGTTTTGTAAGTCATGAAGCCAAATATTTGATGGGCTGTATTAGAGGCACATGTATGTATTCACAGTAGTGCACATTTTGTGCCTTCAATCACTTTGAAAAGTGTCTCAGAAAACCTGAAGAGTCAGTCCTCTTCTATCTTCACAAGACTTTTTATATGTATTTATGAAAGTGATTCTGTACCCTAGTAAATCTTTTTCGGCATGGACTAATTTGTATCTCTTCATAGTCATACTCTGCATGATCTGTATATAGTGCATTGAACTTAGAGGTGTGACCTTAAATTTAACTTTTTTTTAAAAAACCAAGAGGTCGGGCTTCCCTGGTGGCACAGTGGTTGAGAGTCCACCTGCCGACGCAGGGGACACGGGTTCGTGCCCCGGTCCGGGAAGATCCCACATGCTGCGGAGCGGTTAGGCCCGTGAGCCATGACCGCTGAGCCTGCACATCCGGAGCCTGTGCTCTGCAACGGGAGAGGCCACAACAGTGAGAGGCCCGCGTACCGCCAAAAAGAAAAAAAAAAGAAAAGAAAAGGAAGATAATGTCTTGAAACAAAGGAAGAAATTTGCAAGAAAGAGGGAGTGGTTAGTAGTATGAGATACAGCGGAGAGAATAAAGAAAGCAGGAAAGGAAATCATCCATCTTATTCTTTTTTTTTTTTAATATAATGGCTGTCAAATATAGTTGTGATAGAAAATGTTACTTTGCATGTTTTTTTAAAATTAATTCTTTTTTTTTGTTTAGGCTTTTTTTAAAAAACATCTTTATTGGAGTATAATTGCTTTACATTGTTGTGTTAGTTGCTGCTGTATAACAAAGTGAATCAGCTATACATATACATATATCCCCATATCCCCACCCTCTTGCATCTCCCTCCCACGCTCCCTGTCCCATCCCTCTAGGTGGTCACAAAGCATGAGCCGATCTCCCTGTGCTATGTGGCTGCTTCCCACTAGCTATCTGTTCTACATAAAATTACTTCTTATCGGAGTATAGCTGCTTTACAATGTTGTGTTAGTTTCTGCTGCACAGCAAAGTGAATCAGTCATATGTATACATGTATCCACTCTTTTTTAGATTTCCTTCCCATTTAGGTCACCACCGATCATCAAGTAGAGTTCCCTGTGCTACACAGTAGGTTCTTTTTTTTTTTTTTTTCTGTACGCGGGCCTCTCACTGCTGTGGCCTCTCCCGTTGCGGAGCACAGGCTCCAGACGCGCAGGCTCAGCAGCCATGGCTCACGGGCCCAGCCGCTCCGCGGCATGTGGGATCTTCCTGGACCGGGGCACGAACCCGTGTCCCCTGCATCGGCAGGCGGACTCTCAACCACTGCGCCACCAGGGGAGCCCCCACAGTAGGTTCTTGAACAAAGAAAAAAATTCGACACAATACATGAAAGACAGTAACTTCTAATAAGCTTAATGCCATTTACCTATACTTTAACAACTTCATTTTTGGTCTTAAAATATAGCCTTAAGTACAATTGAACAGATTCAATCTCATGTTTGAAAATAAACCGTTGTCTATATTAAGAGTGATGTCATCAAACCTTTCTATGCTTTCGTGAGTAACAAACTTTCTTTTCGATGATAAAATGGAGCAAAACAGTAGATATTAAGGAGAAAATAGATTTGCCCCTGTCTCCATCCCCTTCCTCCCCACTTCTCTCACTTTCTCTTTCATTGAATGCCAACTCAGTGCCAAGCATTCTTCCTGGGACTTGAGTATTCAGCAGTGAGCAAGACAGGTAAGATTCCTGCATGCACTCTTTTGTTGGGGAAATAGACAATGAAATAGTAAAGTAAATGGGGAAGATAATTTTAGATGGCAGTACATGCTCGGAAGAAAACTAAATGGAGGAGTGAGCTGAAGAGAGGTGTTGGCACCATAGATTAGGTAGTCAGTAAACACTTTTCTGAAGAATCAGTGTGACTACAGACCATAGAGCCAAGAAAGAGCTAGACTCACAAAGATTTGAACAAGAGGGTTTCAGACAGAAGGAAGAGCTGGTGCAGAAGTCCTGAGGCAGAGCCAGGCATGTGCTTTACATAATTGTGAGGCAGAAAGGCTGCCTTGGTAGCTGGAGACTAGTGACAAGTAGGCATGAGTTTCACAGTGTAGGATGGATTTTAAGCTATGCAGGGTTGTTTTCTAAAGTGATGAAGAACGCGAGTGAGTCCAAATTGTGCTGAAAATTGCTACTTTTTGATAATCTCATGCATATGACTTTAAGAAGACAGAAATTAGTTTAGGACCTTCATGAATATGGGAACTCTAGAAATCTGGATTATAAATCTAGTTTAGCAAGTCATTATTACAACTTCTGGAAAATTCCTCAGTAGTGGATTTATAACTGTGATATCTCAGACCTCAGAGATTATGTGAATCATCTGTATCGTTGTATGGATAATGGAACTGAGATCCAAAGAGATTATTGATTGGTTCCAAGGTCTCATAGCTCATAAAGAGCAGGACCAGGATTAGAGGTTATTTTAGTCACTTCAAATATTTGTTCTTTAAGCCTTTGCCCAAGGACTACCTTTACTATGGGCATTTTCCATTCAATAGGTTTCAGTGTATCTTTTCTCCTGGTCCATTCTTTCATTCGTATTGTCATTACTGCATTCATTTTACTATTATGAAATGGTATGTTTTCATGAATGTCTTCTCTGTATTAGATGATAGGCTTCTTTACAGAATTTTGTAACCCTAGTACCTTGTGCATAGTAGGCTTCTGATAATGTGCTGTGTGACTGATTAGTTTATTGATAAATGAATGGACACATCTAAGTCTGTCTTTCAGCTCAATGCCTTTTTCTTGTAATACATCCAGTCTACTGACACCTAAATGTCAACATCTGTGAAGAAGGGCTTACAGTGTTAATGTATAAATGACCACAATGTTTCCCCCCTCTCCCTATATGAAAGGAATAAAAGGGGCTAAAAACACATTGAAAAAATTGATGATCTTGTACAAATCTAAATTTTATTCTGTCTAGGAGAGGAAAGCTAGTAAAAATGCCTGACTCAAAGCCTGTTCAATAAGCATTGGTTTGTTGAGTGTTTTAAATGTTCGTATTTCTTTGTACAGGAATAGCTGTCTGAACTCATCCTTTTCACCAGTGTCCTTTTTTAGTTGAGACATTTCCATGCTTTAATATGCATCCTTTGTTATGTTAGATATCAGTGATATTAACATGTTATTGATTCAAATGTGCAACTCACTGAAAGTGTTTTAATATTATGCATACTTTTAAAATTGCAAATGGAAAATTCTCCTGTGATAGTTTGTAGGAGGATTTCAGAGAGGGATAATCAGTAGTAATATATGTGTGTCTTTAAAACTTAACAGAAGTCTCCTTGATCCCTAAGTAAACAACACATACCCCACATTTCAGAGTCCCTTCGGACTCAGCAGTGCATTTTTCCTTCAGCCTGTCAGAGCCAAGTCACGTGATGCACTGCCTAGTCACTCAGTAATTATGCTAGGAACTGGGTTTTTATCCTAAAACTTGTCACATATTGTTTTGCAGAGCCAGTGATGTGTATTTGTCAGCCCTGTCTCACATTTGTAGCCAGGAGCCTAAGGTCATCATTAGCCCATGACTTTGATTGTCAGGAAATGAAGTACTAGGTGTATGGAAGTTTCTTTCATTGCTTGCATGATTGGGACTTTCTCAATCCTAAAGAAGAAGAAAAATCCATACACAGTTTATTGCCTTCCAAACTGACAGTTCTGTAAGGCTCATTGGATGATTAAGTAATAAGAAGGAGACAAACCAGAGAAAAGTGTAGATTAAAACATATCCTCCAGCTTAAAGACACAATACCCAGTAGTCAGACTCATTGAGTAGCCAGCGAGAATCTTGTGGTGATGTTTAAAAATAATATATTAAGGGAAAAAAACCAAACAAAAATATATTCTTTCAAGTTTATGATTAAAAAATAATACAAATTAACCACAAATTTAATGTGTAAATGTAAGTGTACATAGATATCTGTAAAGTAAATGGTTTATAAGTTAGCTAATATAGATCATCAGTCAACAAATCAGTTTCTGTTTATACTGACCGTTCTCTAATCAAACTACTAGTTAATAAAAAGGTGAAATCAAAGAGATGTGATTTTTAAATATCATACTTACTTAACTGTAAGGGCAAAAGCATAAAACCTTTGTTCTTTACAGGTTCAGGAAGCACTAAACTCCACTTCTGTGAGTTCCTCAGAAGATTGGTAGCCAACAGTTAAATAATACATATTTCAAAGTTAGATCAGGCATAGAAATATCTGTTTGTTTTCAGATGGATATTAGTTCTTTGACAAATATCACATTCTTCTTCTTTTTTTTTTTTTGGTGTGAAACATTTTTAAATTTTTTCCATTAAATTAACTCCGTACAGAGACAGCATCAGATGGGTGCCAGGGTCCCTTTTTGCTCTCATCTCATCTCGTCTTCCCTTTTTTTCCCTCTGCCCTATCCCCAGGATCCTCTCCATCCAGTCAGTGCTCTCTGTGGTCAAGTCCATGGAAATTCCTGGCTCTAGTACAGTTCTAGGAGGGCAATTGTGAGACCTCTCAAACCTTCATGTTAATTGACTAAGGCCTTTTAGGATCTTTAGAGTGTAGCATCTACAAAATAAACACACAGACACATTTTGAAAACAAGAGTTTTTTCCTGCAAATATTGCTCTCCTCTTATAGTACAACATGGGTATATTATTTTACTAAAGACCTTCTGCTCACCCTGTGTGAGAAAGCAAAAGATTTGGGGGAGAGGGGAGGGAAGATGAAGAAAGAATGGAGTGGTAGATGGAGATGCAAGTCATGTCCAGAGAGCATTTCAGGCAATGGAAATAGCATGTTGAAGTCCCCAAAACTGGGAAGCTGGAACATTTGTGGAACTAAAATAAGGCCAGTGTAACTGAAGCTTTGTTAGCAAGAGAGAGAATGGTTTGTGAGATAGAGCTGCAAATCAGAGAAAGCAGAGCGTCGTGGGTCACATTAAGGAGCTTGACCTTTACCCTAAGTAAAGAAAGGGTGGATGGTTTGGGGGAAACCAGAGGGAAGGCAAGTCAAGTAAATGTTGTAAAAGTTTGGTTAAGAAAGATTGGAAGCTGGCCCATGTATCACATTATTCTTAAATGTATATGTATTTTTAAGCAAAACACGGATACAAGAAATAATCCTTCTATCTTGCTGGGTTTGTCTCTACTAAACACAATTGTAGTAATCATTTTACTTTAATATTTTAATACTTTCTAAATCAGCATTTCCCCAAATATATTTTGGACACTTGAACTTCTATCACAATAACATAAAATTCCTTAGAAATTTATTAATTATTTTAAAATGTTTAAATAGTTAATTATATGATAAATAAAAAATTGTTAAATATTAATTATTTTTTCATGGAAAAGCTAGATAATTTTAAGCAAACAAGTGAATGAATGAATGAATGAATGAATACTTTATTTTCTTGGTTAGAAAATTCTTATGACAGTATTTGAGTTTAAGAGGAATGTAATTGTGTTTTCTGCAGTTCCTTGGTCTGGACATTCAAGTAAGTGATCACATAATATGTTTACCTTTGAAATGTCTAGTTTCTAGTACCTTAGGGATAGGACATTACTTGCTAGGAAAAGCTTGCCTTCTTTCTCTTAATTTCCAAATTTAAACATTGATTTTAAAATGTTTCATTTCTCTATTGTTACTACCACTGCTGTCTACACTGTTATTACTACTAAGAGCCAACATTTTTAAGAGCATGTATTATATGCAGACCCTGCCATGTATCTTTAACATGTACTAAATTATTTAAGCCTAATTAAAAATGGATGCTTTTACTGTGCCTATTTTATATGAAGTTGCAGAAACTGAGGCTTACAGAAGTAAATTAGCTCAGTCTTATTTATGAAATTATAAGGGTTTTTATACATGTTGCAAATATGTGAATGAATATGTTATATATTAACTTTTATTTTAATTTCTATCAACTGTTAACAAATTGAGAGCCCTCCTCATCAATGATGGAAATTTGTCAGCTTGAATAAAATCACTCTCTGAGGGGCTGGAGATTGTCATTTGGTAATGTCTACTGGTTATTCTTATAACCATGTCTTATTTCATTGGGCTGAAAGCCCTTCCACCCTCCTTTTTTTTTTTTTTCACATGGGATTAATTTTGTTGAGGAGGGGTGTTTTAGGGCTAAGTGGGTCAAGTATACACTGGGAATTAAAAGCTAATTCAGAATAAAACAGGCTTCACAATTTAATTGATTTATCACTATTTGTCCAGAATGTTCTGGAGGCTCTACTCTGAAGAAAATAGCTACAGCAAGACATGAGAAAAATAGTCATGCTTCAGTTGGAAGCTCAGCTTCCAAAGTCATCAATGTATAACTTAGTTCTGAGGGCAGGAGAAAATGTGTAAAATTGATATTGGGGGTAATTTCTTAACCTATCTTTTATGGGCAATCATGATATTTATGGAATTTCAAGGTTAACTTGGAGGGAAATACAGATTATTTAGAAACACAATTTGTTGTTTTGGATTCAGTGAACAGGACCCGACAAAAAGTTTATTAGGGAGATGAGTCTAAATTTTTGGTCAATATTTATTAAATATATGCAGTTTTTTTTATACATCAGTTATACCTCATTAAAGCTGTAAAAGAATTTAATGCAGTAGAGAAGCAGAAAAACAAATATAATTTTGATGAGTTCCCATTCTATTGATGAACAAGTACGTATTGATGAGTGTCCTTGAAACATAATAGTTTATTATGAACTATGACACACACGTTCAGAAAAGTTTGCAAAGTAAAAAGTACAAGTTCAACTAAATAAGAATCCATTCTAGTGGGTATGTAGTGGGATCTCATGGTTGTTTTAATTTGCATACCTCTAATATTTAATGTGATTTGAGCACTTTAAAAATTTTTATTTTCTATTTGGTATCTTGTTTTGTGAAGTAACTGTTCTCTTGCCATTTTTTTTTTAAAAATAGATCTTTATTGGAGTATAATTGCTTCACAATACTGTGTTAGTTTCTGTTGTACAACAAAGTGAATCAGCCATATGCATACATATGTCCCCATATACCCTCCCTCTTGAGCCTCCCTCCCATCCTCCCTATCCCACGCCTCTAGGTCATCACAAAGCACCGAGCTGATCTCCCTGTGCTATGCTGCTGCTTCCCACTAGCTAACTATTTTACATTCGGTAGTGTATATATGTCTTTGCTACTCTCACTTCGCCCCAGCTTCCCCCTCCCATCCTGTGTCCTCAAGTCTACTATCTATGTCTACATCTTTATTCCTGCCCTGCCCTTTTAAAATGATGAATTATCTTTTTTATATTGATTTGTTGAAGTCTTTTTTTTCAAATCAAGCAACATTTATTAATAATTACTATTATTATTATAAAAAGCAAATATTTGCTTTCTTTTTAACATCTTTATTGGAGTATAATTCCTTTACAATGGTGTGTTAGTTTCTGCTTTATATCAAAGTGAATCAGTTATACATATACATATGTTCCCATATCTCTTCCCTCTGCGTCTCCCTCCCTCTCACCCTCCCTATCCCACCCCTCCAGGCTGTCACAAAGCACTGAGCCAATATCCCTGTGCCATGCGGCTGCTTCCCACTAGCTATCTACCTTACATTTGTTAGTATATATATGTCCATGCCTCTCTGTTGCCCTGTCACAGCTCACCCTTCCCCCTCCCCATATCCTCAAGTCTGTTCTCCAGTAGGTCTGTGTCTTTATTCCTGTCTTACCCCTAGGTTCTTCATGACATTTTTTTTTCTTAAATTCCATATATATGTGTTAGCATACGGTATTTGTCTTTTTCTTTCTGACTTACTGCACTCTGTATGACAGACTCTAGTTTTATTCACCTCATAAATAGCTCAATTTCGTTTCTTTTTATGGCTGAGTAATATTCCATTGTATATATGTGCCACATCTTCTTTATCCGTTTATCCGATGGTGGACACTTAGGTTGTTTCCATCTCCGGGCTATTGTAAATAGAGCTGCAATGAACATTTTGGTACATGACTCTTTTTGATTTATGGTTTTCTCAGAGTATATGCCCAGTAGTGGGATTGCTGGGTCATATAGTAGTTCTATTTGTAGATTTTTAAGGAACCTCCATACTGTTCTCCATAGTGGCTGAACCAATTCACATTCCCACCAGCAGTGCAAGAGTGTTCCCTTTTCTCCACACCCTCTCCAGCATTTATTGTTTCTAGATTTTTTGATGATGGCCATTCTGACTGGTGTGAGATGATATCTCATGGTAGTTTTGATTTGCATTTCTCTAATGATTAATGATGTTGAGCATTCTTTCATGTGTTTGTTGGCAGTCTGTATATCTTCTTTGGAGAAATGTCTATTTAGGTCTTCTGCCCATTTTTGGATTGGGTTGTTTGTTTTTTTGTTATTGAGCTGCATGAGCTGCTTATAAATTTTAGAGATTAATCCTTTGTCAGTTGCTTCATTTGCAAATATATTCTCCCATTCTGAGGGTTGTCTTTTGGTCTTGTTTATGGTTTCCTTTGCTGTGCAAAAGCTTTGAAATTTCATTAGGTCCCATTTGTTTATTTTTGTTTTTATTTCCATTTCTCTAGGAGGTGGGTCAAAAAGGATCTTGCTGTGATTTATGTCATAGAGTGTTCTGCCTATGTTTTCCTCTAAGAGTTTGATAGTTTCTGGCCTTACATTTAGGTCTTTAATCCATTTTGAGCTTATTTTTGTGTATGGTGTTAGGGAGTGATCTAATCTCATACTTTTACATGTACCTGTCCAGTTTTCCCAGCACCACTTATTGAAGAGACTGTCCTTTCTCCACTGTACATTTCTGCCACCTTTATCAAAGATAAGGTGTCCATATGTGCGTGGGTTTATCTCTGGGCTTTCTATCCTGTTCCATTGATCTATCTTTCTGTTTTTGTGCCAGTACCATACTGTCTTGATTACTGTAGCTTTGTAGTATAGTCTGAAGTCAGGGAGCCTGATTCCTCCAGCTCCGTTTTTCGTTCTCAAGATTGCTTTGGCTATTCGGGGTCTTTTGTGTTTCCATACAAACTGTGAAATTTTTTGTTCTAGTTCTGTGAAAAATGCCATTGTTCGTTTGATAGGGATTGCATTGAATCTATAGATTGCAATGAACGTTTTGAGCAGGCGTCTCACTGTTGTGGCCTCTCCTGTTGCGGAGCACAGGCTCTGGACACACAGGCTCAATGGCCATGGCTCACGGGCCTAGCCGCTCTGCGGCCTGTGGGATCTTCCCGGACTGGGGCACGAACCCATGTCCCCTGTATCGGAAGCCGGACTCTCAACCACTGCACCACCAGGGAAGCCCCATAACTCTTTTTGAATTATGACATTTTTCAGGGTATATGCCTAGTAGTGGAATTGCTTGGTCACGTTGGAATGTACCTTTTGTTGGTTATATGTGTTACAAATACCTTTGCCCACTCTGTGGCTTCCTTTTTCACTTTCTTAATGTTAATCTCTAGATAATTGGAAAACCTTTATTTAATACAATTCAGTTTATAGACCTTTCCCAAGATGAATTGTACATTTTGATTGAACTATGGTAGATGAGTATATGCAATATGTTTTTTTTTAACATCTTTATTAGAGCATAATTGCTTTACAATGGTGTGTTAGTTTCTGCTTTACAACAAAATGAATCAGTTATATATATACATATGTTCCCATATCTCTTCCCTCTTGCATCTCCCTCCCTCCCTCCCACCCTCCTTATCCCACCCCTCCAGGTTATCACAAAGCATCGAGCTGATCTCCCTGTGCTATGTGGCTGCTTCCCACTAGCTATCTACCTTACATTTGGTAGTGTATATATGTCCATGCCTCTCTCTCGCTTTGTCACAGCTTACCCTTCCACCTCCCCATATCCTCAAGTCCATTCTGTAATAGGTCTGTGTCTTTATTCCTGTCTTACCCCTAGGTTCTTCATGACATTTTTTTCCTTAAATTCCATATATATGTGTTAGCATATGGTATTTGTCTCTCTCTTTCTGACTTACTTCACTCTGTATGACAGACTCTAGGTCTATCCACCTCATTACAAATAGCTCAATTTTGTTTCTTTTTATGGCTGAGTAATATTCCATTATATATATGTGCCACATCTTCTTTATCCATTCATCTGATAATGGACACGTAGGTTGTTTCCATCTCTGGGCTATTGTAAATAGAACTGCAGTGAACATTTTGGTATGTGACGCTTTTTGAATTATGGTTTTCTCAGGGTATATACCCAGTAGTGGGATTGCTGGGTCATATGGTAGTTCTATCTGTAGTTTTTTAAGGAACCTCCATACTGTCCTCCATAGTGGCTGTATCAATTTACATTCCCACCAACAGTGCAAGAGGGTTCCCTTTTCTCCACACCCTCTCCAGCATTTATTGTTTCTAGATTTTTTGATGATGGCCATTCTGACTGGTGTGAGATGATATCTCATTGTAGTTTTGATGTGCATTTCTCTAATGATTAGTGATGTTGAGCATTCTTTCATGTGTTTGTTGGCAGTCTGTATATCTTCTTTGGAGAAATGTCTATTTAGGTCTTCTATTTAGGTCTTGGGTTGTTTGTTTTTTTGTTATTGAGCTGCATGAGCTGCTTATAATTTTGGAGATTAATCCTTTGTCAGTTGCTTCATTTGCCAATATTTTCTCCCATTCTGAGGGTTGTCTTTTTGGTTGTCTTGGTTGTCTTTTGGTCTTGTTTATGGTTTCCTTTGCTGTGCAAAAGCTTTGAAGTTGCTTTAGGGTCATCATATGACCAATATTTGTGAATGTTTTAAGCAAGCTTGAAAAGAATATGTATTCTTTGTGAGTCTAGTTTTGCATCTACACATATTATGTTGTTTGCTAATTATATTAGTCAAAACTGTTGCATCCTTACTATTTTCTTATTTAATTTGCCACTGTTATTTTTGGTATATCTGCTCATTTTTGCTTTATTCTGAAGCTATGATGCTAGGCACATACATACTTACTATTCTTATAACATCGGTGTCTTTTTTACTGTGGAGTATCCCTCTTTATTTCTAATTGTTTTCTGCAAGAGGGTTGGTTAAAATTATTTAGTTCACCGTTTTGGGGACAAAATAGATGTGAACTTTGCTGGAAAGACACAGCTCCTTCTCTCAGGGAGTGTACTGTAAAGAGGAGGCAGTCTGATAAAAGACACTTACAGTACAGTCTTGAAGCACTGAGGTAAAGCATGGCCTGTGTGGTAGCCCACAGTGGGCTACTTAAAACAGACGTAGTTGACAAGGAAAGCTCCCAGAGGAGGTGGCCTCTGAGCTGGGTTTGCTCTTGTTTGGGGACTCGGTTTAGGTGGCTCAGCTCTCAAGCATGGCGAGGAAACCAGGGTGCAGGTGGCGGGGAAGGAAGGGGTTCTAAATGCACAAAGCTGTTCCCAATCATTTGCTATTTCAAGAAGTTTTCCGATGTCCGCTATTGTAAATAGGTAGCACTGCAGTGGAGAACTTTGAGCATGAACCCTTGCCCGTGTTCTATACTATTTCTTTAGGACAAGTTCCTCGAAGAAGACTTACTGCAGCAAGAGGTGCGGGCATTTTTATGCACAAAAGGGGGCATCTAGCTCTAGGTCATAGGAGGCTTTCAGAAATAAATTATAGTGGAGCCAAATTTTGAGGGATGATTAGGAGTTAGGATGAAAGTAGGCATATAAAAGCCTGGGAAATCTCACGGGCACAGAGGAGGGTGGAGGTAAATAATTCAGGGTGGGCTGGCTTAGTCACAAGCTGTGGGGAGTCGTGCTAAAAGAGTGGACTTAAATGTAAACTAGGTTTATATTTGATTCCATCAAAGAAGTTCAGTTAATAAAATCGTATAAAGTCCTTTAACCTTTTTCTTACCTTTGAAGTTCATGGAATCCATTTGTACCATATTCCTCAAATCATTATAACCGTTATCTTTTATATACCAGAACTTATTTTCCTTCCATCTCCCCAGGTGATTTTAGCATCTGGAACGTATTCTGTTTCCCCTCCGTTGCCCACCATCATCCTAAGTTGTGACAACTTCCGTTTACTTCTTTCCTATTCCGCTACGTCCATGTGTCCTCGGATGGGACTTATAAGTCTAAGCCCAGCTTCCTCACTTTTTAGCTGTGTAATTTCTGACAGGTTCTTTAACCTCTCTCTGTCTCCGTTTCCTTGTGAGAGCCTCAACAATATCCTTCACAGGGTTATGATAATTAAATGAAATCACATATGCAAAAACACCTGGCTTGTCTCGGCAGCATGACGACAAGGATTTCCCCTCCACTGTGAGTATCTGCATTCATCCAGGTTGAAAATGCCTTTTGTTACAGTTTAGAGCAGCTTGAAGCAGCTTTGAAAAGGGAAATCAGAGAAGAACTGCATGATCCCATGAGCCTTCTCTTAGCGGTGGCTCCTCTCATTTAGGGGCAAAGCCCAAGCTGGTGAGAGCACCTCACCTTTCTTTGAGCGCTAGATTTGAGAATAAAATGAGGAGTCCGGACTTTAAGGCTTTCCCTTTACCAGCTTTCACACATTTGAGAAGCACTGCATTTTCATGTTAAAATAGTATCTATTTCCTTCTCTTAGGTCACTCTTGCCTTCTTTCTGCTCCGTCCCTATTCTCCATCTTTCCCTTCCTCCGCATCACAAAAAAGAATACAAACTCTGGTCATTTCAGATACCAAAAGATCACGGCAGGCTGACTAATTTTGCACAGACTTTCTGAAAGCTCCACATGTGCTGCCGTTTTGGGTTGCATAATTGATTTAATCTCTGATTTTAGAGGAACACTGAACTCTTTTCGTGGGACTCTGCGTACATTTCTCTAGGGCAAAAACTGTCCTACTTTTTTTCTCTCTGGTATCTGTTTAGTGCTAGACCATTTCCCCCCAAGAATCTAAACTACCCTCTGTGAGATAAATGAAATCACAGTTGGAAAATGGCTTACTGGCCAGATAAGAGCTATACCACGCACATTTTCTTCACATTCTTCTCCTCCCCACATCCCTTCTTTCTGCTCTCGCACATCTTTGTTTTGGCTAAGAGGATGAGTTAGTCACTCAGCTGAGGATTGACGTTCCCTACGTGGAGCCTCTGTGTACCTTACCGTTTTATTGGGAAAGCACACGCTGTGAGGTCCAATCCTTGCATGCCCGTTGGCCTACTGTGTGACTCCAGGGAAATTTACTTACCCCTCTGAGTCTTACTTTCAGCAGTCCCTGTAGACCAGTGGTTGTACAGGCTGAACTCTAGAGCTAGGTATGTAGCAAGCTGGAAACTCACACCGAGCCTTTGGCTAACCACGTATATATATGGGGTGCCAACTGGGGAAAATGATTTTATGCCCCTGAAAGACCACTTAGCCAAAAGCACAACCAGGCAATTTTAAGTTTCCATTTACTTCATTTTACCATATTTAGCAACATCATTTTACCATATTTGGCAACCTCATTTTGGGTTATGTTTTCAGGAATTTCTAAGTGGAAAGGCATGTTTGATAGCAGATGTGTTTTGTCAACTTCTCCGATACAGTATATAGTTTGGAGACAATCTTCTCACTAGTTGCTTCTTAAAAAATCTAATGCTTTGTAATATTTTATGTACTCTAAGATATATTTTCTGAAGAAAATAATGTTTGCCAGGTCCGTACTCAGAAACACAAGTTTAGTAATTTCCCCAAATTATTCTCATACTGTGAAAGTGACCAAAGTCTGCTGTTTACATCAGCAGATTAAGGTCAAAAGTAATTCCCAACTGCTATTTGAGTATCACAGCTTGAAATTTGTGTCCTTTTACTGCTAAAAGAATTTAGGCTTAGATGATAACCTATTACTTGTTTAATAGAACACAGCATAAACAGACCATTGTTCAAATTCAGACTGATACTTACTAGTTGGATAAATTTGGATGAGTCCCTTAACCCCTTAGCCTCATTCTGTATGAATATTTAACACTGAAATAAGAATCATATTTACTTCTCAAGTGTGTTGTGAAGATTTTTTTTTTTTTTTAAATGCCAGGGGAATGGGTGCAGTAGATTTATGGTAATCAGTATTTTTTTTTTTTTTTTTTTTTTTGGTATTTGGGCCTCTCACTGTTGTGGCCTCTCCTGTTGTGGAGCACAGGCTCGGGACAACGCAGGCTCAGCGGCCATGGCTCACGGGCCCAGCCGCTCCATGGCATGTGGGATCCTCCCGGACTGGGGCACGAACCCGTGTCCCCTGCATTGGCAGGCAGACTCTCAACCACTGTGCCACCAGGGAAGCCCCGGTATTTTTTTTTTTTAATTTATTTATTTATGGCTGTGTTGGGTCTTCGATTCTGTGCGAGGGCTTTCTCTAGTTGTGGCAAGCGGGGGCCACTCTTCATTGCGGTGTGCGGGCCTCTCACTATCACGGCCTCTCTTGTTGCGGAGCACAGGCTCCAGACGCACAGGCTCAGTAATTGTGGCTCACGGGCCCAGTTGCTCCGCGGCATGTGGGATCTTCCCAGACCAGGGCTCAAACCCATGTGCCCTGCATTGGCAGGCAGGCTCTCAACCACTGCGCCACCTGGGAAGCCCCTGCTGTGAAGATTTAATGCTAAAATACAGGTAGAGCAATGTGGGGATCCAGCCGTAGACAGTGTATCAATCAGGTTTTGCTGTAATAATGTTGTGTAACAAAGAATCACCAAGTCTCAGTGGCTCACAACAACAAATATTGATGCGGGACTTGATTTGACTTGGTTCCAGCTCATGGGTTCTGTTCGGGTCTGCTGTGTATGTCTCTTCATCCAGGCCTTAGAGGTTATTTAAGGAATTCTCCTTTCATGGTAGAGAACATTATTGCAAGTGATCTGGTGAAACTTGCCAAGCATTTTAAAGCATCAACTCGGAATTGGCATTACTGTCACTTCTACCCGAATTTCATTGGGCAAAACAAGTCATGTGTCCAGGCTCAATATTAATAGGTCAGGAAAGTATACTCTGCCCTAAGAAGAGTGAATATTTGCTGAACAATAATCCAATCTCCCTCAGAGAAGTTTACTGCATCTCATTTTTCCACCTTTTCTTTTTTCATCTATGAACACTGGCTTTTCTCCATCTAGTCTACTTTATAGTATCTACTTTGCATTCTCAAAATTACATAACAATTTCCCTCTCCCTCCTTAAATTTCAAATTAATTTACATGATATACTTTTCTTGTAAACAGGTACTTTAGAAAATCCCTTAGAAAAAGAAAAAAAGCTTCTGATTCTCCTTAGAGCTTCAGAGGGAGTCTTTTGTGACCGTTTCATCGGAATTCGTATTGATCCAGGAACAATTGGTAAGAGTAAAGTGCAGCTTTATTAAAAATGAAATGTGTGTGTGTTTCTGATAGGGAAGTACCATTCACAGAACACCTACTAAATTCCAGGCACTCTTCTAGAGAATTTATTATTTCACTTACCAGCTCTCCTATAAGGAGTATACATTTTACAGATGTCAAAACTAAGCCTCAGAGATGGTGAACAATATGCAGAAAGCCACACAGTTTTACACTGTCAGAACTTAGATTCATATCCAGATTGGTCACACACCGAAGGCTGGATGAAGAGTCTGTGTTATCAACTTTAACTTCTGTGTGGTTACTGATATATTTTTTAAACTGATAGCTCTATAGATTACTAAGAAACATTTACTGTTGGTAGTTTCTTCCTTTGATACTGCCACAATACCAAATCCTGTTTTATTTTATTATTTTTTTAATGTTTATTTATTTATTTATTATTAGTCATCCATTTTATACACATCAGTGTATACAGGTTAATCCCAATCTCCCAATTCAAATCCTTTTTTAAAGCACAGAAGAGCACAGAAACTAGGACTGGACTTGTATAACTATGATGTAAGGGCCACGCAATAACTTACTTTTAAGGGAAAGGTATAAGAGGCTTTTTATAGATTTCTAGCATTTTAAAATTATATTTGTATGGTAATCCTAATTTTTTTAAACATCTTTATTGGGGTATAATTGCTTTACAATGGTGTGTTAGTTTCTGCTTTATAACAAAGTGAATCAGTTATACATATACATATGTTCCCATATGTCTTCCCTCTTGCGTCTCCCTCCCTCCCACCCTCCCTATCCCACCCCTCCAGGCTGTCACAAATCACCGAGCCAATAGGTAATCCTAATTTTATAAGATTTCAGTGACTCAGTAAAAACAATCATGTTAGGATAGTTTGAAGTTTGGTAACCTGGTTTCATAAAGTATAGCCATTGCCATATAATACTTTGATAGTGCTTTATTGTTTTCAAATGATTTTTCATATATGCTATTTAGTTTATCTTTTTAAGAATATGAGGTTAAGAAATATTTTACTTTTTTCAAATTGACAAACTAGATGGATCACAACAGGAGCGTGGACTCTTTTTGCCTGTGGTGTCCACTCTGTTCCAGGGAGTGCCATGTTGAACTGGACTTTGTGTTAGGAGCATATGAGGGTGCCTGTCTTGATCCCCAGTGCCAGCTGTATTGCCAAACAAGTGTTTCTAAAAATTTCTCTGATACTAAATTGAAAAAGGAATGAAATGTTTGTCACTGCATGCTTAAAATTTGGTGATATCATAAGTAAATAACATATTTTAATCTCTTCAAGTATTATAATCTCCTTGAAACAACTAGGAAATGGTGTCATTTTACAGTTAACCTTTGGTGATTGGGAATGATCAAGAAATCTGCTTTCTGGTAAATTGAAGGAAATAAACTGGTTTTTGTTAAAATCTTTGTAGTTGGAAATTTCTCTAAATTATTCCATGTTGTTCTCCTGTCTAGCTTACTTAGCTAATAGTGATTAATTTTTTGATGATGATGATATTATTATTATGAAAGATTGATTCCAGGTCATGTCCTAAAAGTGGGAGTATTTTTTCCATTTCCACTAATCCTTATTTTAGTTTTATTGTATTCTGAATTTTTGCTGAATTAGAGTATGGCAAAATTATGGATGTTGACTTAAACACTTGGTTTGGTTCTAATTAACTGAGCTTTTTTAGTTCACATTGGATGAAAACCCAAGGCATATTATTTGTACCTTACTGGTTTTTACTTCCCTTACACATTTTCTGCTAAAATTTGTGAAATCTTTAGATTTCACGATTAGTGATTTGCAATAAAATGGGGGTGCACTAATCCAGGAGTATGAAGACAATCAGTCCATTTGGGTGCAGGGAGAAAATCTTAGAAATTTTATTCAAACATGTATGAATATATTCATTTGTACGTATGGTTATTTATCTACAAACGAATAGACATGTGTTAGGTGTGCATGATCATAATTTTGTTACTGCTTGGGTTCATGCTCAAAACATGTTTAGACCACTAGAATATGAGGAATTTTGCTTCATGTGATTTTAAATGGCAATAAAATGTGTAAGAGGAAATACCTGAAGGAATAAAACTGGACTGCATCAAGCATGTCCCCGGTAAGACTTTAATTTATGAGTCTGAAATAAATTATATTTTGAACAAATGAGCTAGAGATTTATCCTTTGATATCTGTAATACAAAAATATCTGAGGTCCAGCTATGGGAAACAAAGCTAATAGCAGCAAATCTCTTTCCTCAGGAAACAAAATTACCTTGCCTTTGGAAAGTCTACTGTATAACACAAAATATCAAAACCAGTTAACTTCCAACAGAATTGCAAATGGTTTGGAGTGACTTACTGGTAGAAATCTAACTAGTTAGCTGGGAATAGACCATTAGAGTGGTCTGTTTCCCAGCTCTTGGATTACTAGATGTGGTGTAGCATTCATTTCTCTATAGCTTTTGAGAGAATAAAAATGTTTCATAGACAAGTGAGATGTTAAGTGTTCTTTTTCTGATAAGGTGGACATCTTCATATATAGTTTCTATATCATGTATCTTGCACAGTAAGCTCTCTAATGAGTTTTGCTTATGTGGCCTTAATTTCTTGGAAGGATTTTCCTATCCAACTGTTGCTCCTTTTATTTTCAGGGGTGTTTGGGAAACTTCAGCTTCATAGTGCTTATCCTAAGAAATCCTGGACACATCTTGGGGCTGACATTGCCTCAGGCAATGAGAGGTAAGGAATGAGAGTAACTTAGGGATGTAGTTTTTGGTTTGGTTTGCTTCTGCTGGAGGTTTTGTTACAATATGAAATTAAATTTTAGATTAAGGATCATAATTTAAGGATGAATAAATAGAAAAATAAAAGGCTAGAAGGAATTTAAAATATTCTCTGTAACATAATGGAGGAAGACCAAAACAAGCTAAAGGCAGGGGGGATATAATTTATTTAAGGAGTAAATTTTAGATCATACATGTTTTCTGCTGCCAATAAATCTTTAAAAATATGAATTCTATGAGATAATAGATGAAATATAAGGAGGGACTGCAATGTCTGAATTAAAATGATTGGTGGTGAAGAGATAGATAGAAATGAAATAAGAGTGAGATGAAGCACATAAAGAATCTTACAGAATTTAAATTGCAGTAATAGAATTTAATATTGCATTGGAGGCAGTAAAGAATGAAATCACTACTGTGTCAAAGTGAGCAGGCAACATGAAGAAATTGATGGAGTCTACATGAATGAAGAAGACAAAATCAAGAGATAAAAATAATAAAAGAGAAGGTATTAGAAATAGAGAACAGAAAATAAAAGCGCATTTTGATAACTGCTCTTTTTAATGAGTCCAGAATAATGACAACACAAAGAATAACTAAAACTTAACTAAAATACACATAACAGACCTGGGATTATTTCTATTTAATTTGAATAACATCGAGAATAATGATAGATACATATCCTCACAGTACAAGAAAAAAAAGTGAAAAAGTAAAAGAAAAACAAAAAGGGACATAAAGCTTGATAACATTAGAATTTTCTACAACATCAAATGTAGGAAGATAGTGGTGCAAAATCTAGAAATGTTCAGGGGAAAAAAGATTATAAGCAAAGGCCTGGCTTGTAAACATAGACCCTGCTAAAATGCTGTTCACATGTGAATGTAAACAAAAGATTTCTTTTGCTTTGCAAGAACTGAAAATAATTCAAAAATGTGTTATAATAAAGAGATTAAACTGAGTCTAAAATTTAAGAATACAAATAGAATTCAGGAATTGTATAAAGGTAGATAAAGTATAGATATCAAAGGCAAGCATTGGAATAAGTTAAATATAATACTGTAACTATGGTTATTAAAATAAGACAAATTCTAATTGCTCTTATAAAAGAAACTATATAAAATCTGAAAGTTAATGTATTAGTCAGGGTTCTGTTTCTATAAAATATATATAATAGTAGGTTATATGTATGTATATGTGTTATATATATATTATATACAGTATATGTTATATATAAAGAGATGTTTCAAGGAATTAGCTCATATGCTTAGGAGAGCTATAAGTTCAAAATTTTTAGGGCAGGCTGGCAGAGTGCAAAGACTTGAGCAGGATCTGATACTGTAATCTTGAAGTAGAATTTCTTCTTTTTCAGAGAAACTTCAATTTTGCTTTAAGGTCTTCCAACTGATTGATGAGGCCCACCCACATTATTGAGGGCCATTTCCTTCACTTAAAGTCACCTGACTGTAGATGTTAACCACATTTGCAAAATACCTTCACAACAACAGTAAGCTTCCTGTTTGATCGAATACCTGGCTACTATAGCCTAGCCAAGGTGACACATAAACTAACCATCACAGGTTATAATTCTCAAATAAAAATCTAGGTTTGAAATTGGGGACTATAGCCACAGGAAACTGGAGATGGAACATAAGAGAGCCATAGGAAGTAAATATGTAAATATGAGTTAATTCTAACAGAATTAAAAATAGGACATATAGGGCTTCCCTGGTGGCGCAGTGGTTGGGAGTCTGCCTGCCTATGCAGGGGACGCGGATTCGTGCCCCGGTCTAGGAGGATCCCACATGCCGTGGAGTGGCTGGGCCCGTGAGCCATGGCCACTGAACCTGTGCATCCGGAGCCTGTACTCCGCGATGGGAGAGGCCACAGCAGTGAGAAGCCCACGTACCACAAAATAAATAAATAAATAAAATAAGACATATACCTTCCAAATCACCAGAGAGAAAAAAGAATGAAAGAAACTATAAAATAAAGGGTGAAATACAGAGAAGACCATGAAATAGTGATAACTAAAACAACAAAAAGGTACAAAATGACAATACAAGTAAGAAAGTAAGAATAAATCTGCCAATTATAAAAAGAAAATATGCTTGTTAAAAATGACCCTATATAGAAAAAAAAATTAGTAATGAATAAAAATGTTATCATAACTTTTTTTATCAGAGGAAAACAAACCAGTTCAGAAAAATGTTTAGTTAAATATTGGACAAAACGAATCCTTAAAATAAAAATAAAATGGAAGCAAGGACTTCAGAATTATTCACAGGAAAAGTAAAAAATCAAGATAAATACATTTTATATTAATAAAGACTTCAATCTTCAGTGAGACCCCAGTAGTAAGGAAAGTTTTATACCAGATAACATAATATAGAAATATATAAAGTAAATAGGTAAAAAATATGAGAGGAAATTAACAGAAACAAAAATAGTAATGAAAGTAATAAAATTTACTTACCTCTTTCAGTTTTTAACCTTTAGATTAAAATTATAAAGAAAATATTAAGAAATATAACCAATATAATAAAGTCAATTTAATTTGTATATATGTATAATATATCTTTACTCCAATATATATAATTAAAAACCTTAATGAATTTTAATAAACAGAAATTATATATTGATACAATATAATCACAATAAAATAAACATGGAGATTAAAATAAAAGTTTAGCCAACAACCTTAATCTCTTGCAACATGGAAGAAAATAAAGATAAACGCTCTCCTACATAACTTTTGTATCTAAGAGGAGATCAAACCTTTATCAATAGACTACTTGGAAAATAACAGTAATGAGAGTATTACATGAGAGACGGCCATACGTGTCATCACATTAAATGCTTTCATTGTTGAATAAGAAAGTACAAAATAAACTAAGTTGTCAATGTAAGAAATCAGAAAGAAAATAACCAACAAATCTAATGAAATCAATCTGTACCTGATAAAGGCAGAAATTGATGAATTACAAAGTAGGAAATTAATAGACTTGATTTTTTTTTTAGAGGTACTGGTTTAATCTCTAATAACTAACCATACAAAGAGAACAAAATGTAATTCAGAAATGGGGATACAACTATAATAGATATCAAAGAAATTAAAATTGTAATCTAAAAATGTATATATCTATAGTGTCATTCTGAAATTAAAAAATTATATATAGAAATATAAATGATTGTGACTTCCCTGGTGGTGCAGTGGTTAAGAATCCACCTGCCAATGCAGGGGACACAGGTTCGAGCCCTGGTCTGGAAAGATCCCACATGCCACGGAGCAACTAAGCCCATGCACCACAACTACTGAGCCTGTGCTCTAGAGCCTGTGAGCCACAGCTACTGAGCCCACGTACCACAACTACTGAAGCTGGCATGCCTAGAACCCATGCTCCACAATAAGAGAAGCCACCACAGTGAGAAGCCCATGCACCACAACGAAGAGGAGCCCCCATTCGCCGCAACTAGAGAAAGCCCGCGCACAACAACAAAGACCCAACACAGCCAAACATAAATAAATGAATAAATTTTAAAAAAAGAAATATAAATGATCATAATCAGCTAAAGAAGAATAAAACTGAAAGAACCAATAGCAGCAAGACATAAAGTTATCACAAATTTATTCCCAAGAATACATTTGGCTCAAGTAAATTTATGTCATGTTTTTCTAGCCATTCACTTAGTCATCAGACACTTACTGTGTTGTACAATCTATTCCATAGCATAAGAAAATATGTGAAGCTTTCCAATTTGTTTTAGCAAGCAAGCATAAAGTAATTTATAAAACAGCTGCTAAAGGTAACTCAAAAAAAGAAAACTAAGGCAACATCCAAGCCATATCCTAAATAAAACAGCAACAAATGAAATCCAGTAATTTATTTTTTTAAAAAAGAGTATGATTTATTCAAGTGAAGGATGCTTCAAAATGAAATAATTAATATAATTTACCTAAACAAAAAACATAAAGACTAAGAATGTGTTCAGTTTGATACAAAACAGAAATGCATTTAGTAAAATTCAGCTTGCATTCTTGGAAAAAACAGTAAATTAAGACTATAAGGATACTTTTTCTTCTAAAAATAGAGCTACCATACGACCCAGCAATCCCACTACTAGGCATATACCCTGAGAAAACCATAATTCAAAAAGAGTCATGTACCAAAATGTTCACTGCAGCTCTATTTACAATAGCCAGGACATGGAAGCAGCCTAAGTGTCCATCAACAGACGAATGGATAAAGAAGATGTGGCACATATATACAATGGAATATTACTCAGACATTAAAAAAAAAGAAAATTTGTAGTGAGGTGGATGGACCTAGAGTCTATCATACAGAGTGAAGTAAGTCAGAAAGAGAAAAACAAATACCGTATGCTAACACATATATATGGAATCTAAAAAAAAAAAAAAAAAAAAAAGGTCATGAAGAACCTAGGGGCAAAACGGGAATAAAGACACAGACCTACTAGAGAATGGACTTGAGGATACGGAGAGGGGGAAGGGTAAGCTGGGACAAAGTGAGAGAGTGACATGGACATATACACTACCAAACATAAAATAGATAGCTAGTGGGAAGCAGGCGCATAGCACAGGGAGATCAGCTCGGTGCTTTGTGACCACCTGGAGGGGTGGGATAGGGAGGGTGAGAGGGAGGGAGACACAAGGGGGAAGAGATATGGGGACATATGTATATGTATAACTGATTCATTTTGTTATAAAGCAGAAACTAACACACCATTGTAAAGCAATTATACTCCAGTAAAGATGTTAAAAAGAAAAGAAAAAGGAAATAAATAGGGTGGTATGATCCAAGATAGCTGGGGGTGGGGGTATCAGGTGTACCCTTTTATACTGAATGGACAAGGAAGATCTTTCTGGAGAAGGGAAATTTAAGCTGAGATATGAATGGTAAGAGGGATCCTCCTGTTTGGTGAGAATGGACAAGGGTTCTCAGTGAAGGATGGACATCCAGCTGTGTCTCTGAGGTGGCCTTTGGGGCTCGGGGAACAGAAAGGTGGTCACTCTAGCTGGACCAGAGTGAGCAGTAGGTAGAGTTGCTTGACACGACAGGTGCCAAGTCACATGGTACCTTGTTTAGGTGTGAGAGGTCAAAGGGAAACTACTGAAAGGTTTTATGCAGGGGAATTGGTGGAGTCTGATTTAGGTTTTGAAAATCACTCTGGCTGCTATGTAGATGATGTATCATGGAGACAAGAGCAGAAGCTGGGGTATCAGGAGGTCAGTCGAGGTCAGAAATCATAATGGCTAGGACTAGAGGGAGTGGAGATCGAGAGAAGAAATGATGCTGTCTGGACTTGCTCATGAATTGAATGTTGAGGTGAGGGGAGTCCTTCAGGTTTTTGATTGACCAACCTGGTGTGTGGTGGAAGCACGCACTGAGATGGGGAGACTGGGAGAGGAACAAGCTTGTCAGGGTGGACGATAGTAGGGATGTGCTGAGTTGGAGACACCAAGTAGAGATGTGAAGAAGGCAATTTAACACATAACTTAGGGCTCAGGGAGACAGTGACAGGGAGTCATCCTGGAAGTGGATGATGTTATTGATAAGAAGACTATCGATGGGTAGAGGAGAAAACTGGAGCCTGGAAATGAGATTGGGGCCAGTCTTATTTTTTAGAAATTGATAGAGGAGGACCCAGCACAGGTGATTGAGAAACAGAGACCTAGGAGGTGATTCTGTGCTGGGAGAAAGAATGGAGAACACTAGGGACTTGAAAGAATGCCAAGATGGCTGACAAAGAGAACAGACCAAGCCATGATGATAGGATTCCAAGGGGTAGTTACGGGTCAGGGCCATATTCATTGGTGATGTCAAGAATTTGTGTGTTTGGCCTCCTGAACATTGTGCAGCTGTTTTAAGTTTCTAAGGGGATAGTATGGGTGGGAGGTAGCACCGATAATCACATTTTTATATCTTAAAACAAATATTTCTAGCTATAATGCAGACTATAAGAGGAGTCAAAAATGGATCTAGGGATATCACTTAGGAGGTGCAAGCAAGAGATAGTGTAACTTGTGGTTAGGAGCTGAAGTGGCAATGGAGAGAAGTGGGCAGATGTATAGACAGGACATAGAATCTCTTGGATGAATCGGGCGTGAGGTGCTTTCTTGGTTCTGGTTTACGTAGATGGATGGTGGCACCATTCACTAGAGGAGGACTAAATTTTGCGGAAATGATTCTGAGCTCAGATTTGGTCATGTCGAGTTTGAAGTGCTTTTCTGATCCCCAAAAGGATTTGTGAGGGAGACATTTCCAACAGGGATCAATAAGAATCTTTCATCATTAGCAGGTTAGCAAGTTGGAATTTGGCAGGAGCCATATGAGTGGATTTTTTTATAAGAATGTGTTAAAAACCTCATTCAGAATCTGAGCTACAGGCTATTTTGAAAGAAACTCAATTTTATTAATTAAAATTAGCGATAGTAATTAACTAGCTGCCATTTACTGAGTTTTTATCATGTGGGCTCACTCTGTGTCAGGCATCTACCAAGCATTTTATATATATGATCTCACTTAAATCTCTGAGTGCTATAAGTTAGGTATTATTATCTTCATTTTACAGATATAAAAACTGAGGCTGGAGAAGGTAAGTAAAATTTCCAAGGTCATAAAGTTAGAATTCCTGAGGCTGAATTTTTACCACAGTTGGTCTGATTCCATTGTTTGTGTTCTACATACTGCAAATATTAAAAACAAAATCATATTAAAAACAAAATTATTTAGTATCAGTCCTGATGAGGAGTACTTTAATGAGTTTATATGAATGATATGGAATTATCACAGTGTATTCATTTTATGGATAATTTCTTTTTTTAACCTTTTAAAAATTTGTAACATAATTTAAGACTCACAAGAAGTTGCAAAAATAGTACAGAGTTCCCATGTACCCTTGACTTGGCACTCCCTGGTGGTATCTTACATAACCATAGACTTTATCAAATCCAGCAAGTTGATATTACTACAGTATTAACTGAACTACAGACCTTATTCAAACTGTTTCTTTAAACATTGATCTACAATCTTTCTTCCATCAAAAGCCAGTTTAGTAAGTCTTTCTAATATACTGTTATGGGGACAGATTTTACTTGGACCCCTTTATGAACTTTCACCAAGAATTCTTTCTACCAGAATTGTAGATCTGAATTTATTTGTATATAATGTATTTATTTTATGAAGGATGTTACAGTGAAATCTTCAGAGGAAAATTTTCATTCTATAAACTTAGACTTTATAAACTTTAACTTTGTAAACTTAGGCTCATTTCTTACACTACCAACCAAAGTAAGCTTAGCCAGATAGTTGAAAAAAAAATTAAGTTTCTTTTGTTATATATTATTATATCAATTTCTCTTTAAATTAAATTACTCTTTGATGTTGCTTGCTTCAGTTGACTTTTGGGGAGACTGATGAATAAAAATGTTGGATTTTTGGATTACAGATAAATCAAAGGAGGTATACCTAGATTAAAAGAAATTCATTTTTTATCCATTACAAGTATGTATTGTATCCATTAAGTATATTTTACTGTGGGTCTCTTTAGGGAGACCATGTGCTCTTTGAAGTTAAGTGGTTACTTGATGAATCCTATGATAAAGTTTTCAGATTTTATCCTGGTCTGGGAAGATTTTAAACAAGACATGGTCCAATTTATGTTTGAATCTGATTTATGCTGTGTGGACAATTGACTGGTGGGAGGACAAAGGTAGAAGCAGAGAGATTAACTGTTAAAACATTGCAATATGTGTCTTTTTGAATTGTGGTTTTCTCAGGGTATATGCCCAGTAGTGGGATTGCTGGGTCATATGGTAGTTCTATTTTTAGTTTTTTAAGGAACCTCCGTACTGTTCTCCATAGTGGCTGTATCAATTTACATTCCCACCAACAGTGCAAGAGGGTTCCCTTTTCTCCACATCCTCTCCAGCAGTTGTTTGTAGATTTTCTGATGATGGCCATTCTAACCCGTGTGAGCTGATACCTCATTGTAGTTTTGATTTGCATTTCTCTAATAATTAGTGATATTGAGCAGCTTTTCATGTGCTTCTTAGCCATCTGTATGTCTTCTTTGGAGAAATGTCTATTTAGGTCTTCTGCCCATTTTTGGATTGGATTGTTTGTTTTTTTAATATTGAGCTGCATGAGCTGTTTATATATTTTGGAGATTAATCCTTTGTCCATTGATCCATTTGCAAATATTTTCTCCCAATCTGAGGGTTGTCTTTTCATCTTGTTTATAGTTTCCTTTGCTGTGCAAAAGCTTTGAAGTTTCATTAGGTCCCATTTGTTTATTTTTGTTTTTATTTCCATTGCTCTAGGAGATGGGTCAAAAAAGATCTTGCTGTGATTTATGTCAGAGTGTTCTTCCTATGTTTTCCTTTAAGAGTTTTACAGTGTCTGGTCTTACATTTATGTCTTTAATCCATTTTGAGTTTATTTTTGTGTATGGTGTTAGGGAGTGTTCTAATTTCATTCTTCTACATGTAGCTGTCCAGTTTTCCCAGTACCACTTATTGAAGAGACTGTCTTTTCTCCATTGTATATCCTTGCCTCCTTTGTCATAGATTAGTTGACCATAGATGCATGGGTTTAGCTCTGGGCTTTCTGTCCTGTTCCATTGATCTATATTTCTGTTTTTGTGCCAGTACCATATCGTCTTGATTACTGAAGCTTTGCCGATGTTCATTGCAGCACTATTTACAATAGCCAGGTCATGGAAGCAACCTAAATGCCTATCAACAGACAAATGGATAAAGAAGATGTAGTACATATATACAGTGGAATATTACTCAGCCATTAAAAGGAATGAAATTGGGTCATTTGTAGAGATGTGGATGGACTTAGAGACTGTCATACAGAGTGAAGGAAGTCAGAAGGAGAAAAACAAATATAGTAGATTAACGCATATATGTGGAATCTAGAAAAATGGTACACATGGAACCAGTTTGCAAGGCAGAAACAGAGACACAGATGTAGAGAACAAATGTATGGACACCAAGGGTGGAAAGCAAGGGGGGGATGAATTGGGAGATTGGGATTGACATATATACACTAATATCTATAAAACAGATAACTAATAAGAACCTGCTATATAAAAAATAAATAAATTAAATTAAATTAAAAAAAACATTGCAATAACATTGCAGTATTTCAGGTGGCACATGCTGATGGCTTAGATTGGGGTAGGAGGATGGAAGAGGAAAGAAGTGGTTAAACAGATGTTGAAGAAGAGCCAACATGATTTGCTGGTGGGCTGGGCAAAAGGGAAGAGTTCAAAGGTCACTGACTTGAACAACTGGGTGAAGAGTGATATAATTTAGTGAGATATAATTTAGTGAGAACAGGACAACAGGGAAAAGAGAAGGCTTATAGGGAACCTTTCTCAAAGGCTCTCATTTTTTTCTTATCTCTTTTACTTTTTTTTTTTTTTTTTCTTTTTGCGGTACATGGGCCTCTCACTGTTGTGGCCTCTCCCCTTGTGGAGCACAGGCTCCGGACGTGCAGGCTCAGCGGCCATGGCTCACGGGCCCAGCCGCTCCACGGCATGTGGGATCTTCCCAGACTGGGGCACGAACCCGTGTCCCCTGCATCAGCAGGTGGACTCTCAACCACTGCGCCACCAGGGAAGCCCTCTCATTTACTTTTTAAAGAAAGTGCGTAAAGCCTTGGCCGGCCTCTTTGTCCTGGTATTTTTCTGTTTCTTAAGTGGTTTATTAACTTATTCTGTTATTTATAAGAAAATAACTCTGACCTGAAGAACAAATCATTTCTTGTCTCAACTTTTTCCAGGACCTAGGCTTTTAATTCTAAGGTTATCATTGATGATATCTATTTTATTATCTACCATATCCAATCAGTGATGGTATTCTACAGATATACTTTGGGTTTTTTCCTGTTCTTTTTCATTATAGTTTATTACAAGATATTGAATGTAGTTCCTTGTGCTATACAGTAAATCCTTGTTGTTTATTTTATATATGGTAGTATGCATCTGTTAATCCCATGTTGCCAATTTATCCCACCCCCCTTCCCCTTTGGTAACCATAAGTTTGTTTTATATGTCTGTTTCTCTTTTGTAAATAAGTTCATTTGTATTATTTTTTAGATTTCACATGTAAGTGATATCATATAATATTTGTCTTTCTCTAACTTCACTTAGTATGATAATCTCTAGGCCCATCCATGTTGCTGCAAATGGCATTATTTCATTATTTTTTTATGGCTGAGTAATAGTCCATTGTGTATACATACCACACCTCCTTTATCCATTTATCTGTCAGTGAACACTTGGGTTGTTTCCATGTCTTGGCTATTGTGAACAGTGCTGCTATGAACATTGGGGTGCATGTATCTTTTCAAATTAGAACTTTTGTCTTTTCTGGATATATGCCTGGGAGTGGGATTGCTGGATCATATGGTAACTCTATTTTTAGTTTTTAAGGAACCTCCGTACTATTTTCCACAGTGGCTGCTCTATGGATACATTTGTTTGGAATATTTCTTGTTTGTCTCCTTTCTGCTACATTCTCACTTTGGCACTTCCACGTGGTTTTCTATAACAGCTTCTGTACTGGCTTACTAAATATTTGATATATGCAATTAGAGGGTCAAAAGTACCCTTGCATCTCCTCTTTACCTTTACACTTCCTACTGATCCTTAAAGATTCCATCACATCTCGTACAAGGCATTCAATCTCCCCTCCAGCACACAGTGATTTTCCCACTGTCTGAATCACTATTCCATGTGATTTTCTGATTTATAATTTTAATTTAAATACGCTTCTTAGTGATTGATACTGAACTGCTTCAGGTATGTATTTCCTGTTCTTCCAAGCAGCTTCTATAGGAGAGGAAAATATTGGTTTTTTAAAATTGATTTGGTGTATTACTTAGCATCTAGTACACAACAGAACATAAAGAAGAGTTCCAATAAATGCCTGCTACGCTGGATTGATGTATCTTTTCTGGAAATCAGAGCTTGTTGAGCCTGTTGACTCAATGGCATCTTGTCTAATAAATTAGAACCTTGAATTTAATTTCAAAAACTACTCTCATTTTTTGGCTCATTATTCAAACCTCATTATTATACTATAAAAATTTAGTTCAAATGTTAGAACGTAGAGCTGGTGGCCTTATTCATTTATTAGCAGGAATTCAAGATCACTTTTGTAGTCTCCAAAAGAAGATGATTCCTTCTGGTCCAATGAACTAGTGGGTGCTAATCTCAGATTGCCTGTTGTCTCCATGCTAGGAAATGACATGTGAGTTAGGAAGGGAGGAGGGCAATAGATTTCTACAATGAAAATGAGCTTGGACTTTTAGGGCAAGCAGGTTAAAATACTTCTAATTATGCAATTAACTAAATGTGTAATTTTGGGTAAAGTATTCTCTCTGAGTCTCAGTTTCTTTTTCTATAATATGAGAATAATAATGCCTGGTTAATAGAGTAGTTATAAGGATTAAGTAAATTAATGTGGATAAAGAACTTAGCCCAGTTTCTGGCTCCAAGTCAGCCTCACGACGTGGTAGTTATCGTAGTTATTGTATTGTATTGTAAGAATCCTGATTCTTTCAGTCAAAAGTAAAAGTAAAAGCTACCCTTCTTCAACCACTTGGGAGATTGCATCAGGCCCTCCCTCCACCTCTCCTGTTTCTATATTTCAACCTCATTTAGTTCTGCTGAAGAGGTTTCCACGTTCTGTAGGGTGCACGTGAACCCAGAGCTGTCGGCTCTTCCCAGCTTTACCACCAGGGAGGACATTTCTCTTTCCCCTTAGTTTCAATTCAAAAGTCCAGGTGACTGCAGTTGATAACACTGTACTGTGTAATTTGCTAAGAGAGTAGAACTTAAGTGTTCTCACCCAGCAAAAGAAAGGGGTGAATATGTGAGGTGACGGATGTATTAATTCGTTCAATGGGGGAAATCCTTTCACGATGGGTACGTATATCAAATCATCTATTCT
Organism: Phocoena phocoena; assembly: GCF_963924675.1. Taxonomy (NCBI): domain Eukaryota; kingdom Metazoa; phylum Chordata; class Mammalia; order Artiodactyla; family Phocoenidae; genus Phocoena; species Phocoena phocoena. Next base: position 79,188,292 of record NC_089228.1, on the reverse strand, counting down.
ACGCTTTAAATATCTTACAATTTTAGTTTTCGATTATACCTCATAAAGCTGGAAAAGGGGAAGGATTTCGATCAACAAAGACAGGTTGGATCCCTTGCTCACCCTTTGGTAAAAGGCTTGTGAGACTGCGATTCTCAGATCTCACTAGGACCACTTAGTGTGGTGGGTGAGGAGAGCGGTTCTCAGAAGAGATGTGGTGGATTTCCTGGAACAAAGGAGAAAGGAGGTCAGGTAGACAAACAGTTGACACCTACGACAGCTATTCTTATTGTCACCATCAGCATCATTACAGGATTCGATTTCTTAAACACCTCACATAGTCCAGTGTGGTCTGAGAGTGTCAGGAGATTTCAACGGCAGTTGACAAAAGAAAGTTTAAACTGGAGTTTAAAAAAAAAAAGCCTCAGTATTACTAGAGTTCAGAAGTCTATGGCCACTCTTATTCCTTGGAGGAAAACATTTTGGCATCTGGACACTCTGAGACTGTGGTCAAGTGCAGCTCTTATCATTAAGACCTCCCCAAAGTTTAGTTAAGTTCATTTAAGTTATGGGTGTTTCTATATGAATGTTTTATACACAGTGGTAAAAACTTTTAAATCAAATTTGGAAGTATATTCTTTTTCATTCTTTGTAATTATGTTCTTTTGACGAAAAGTATTATATTTTCCCTATACTAGGTAAAATTTAATGCCAGAATAATGGAAACTGCTGATATTTTCTTTATACTTTTCAAAAGTTATCTTTCAGGAGACTTCTTCAGTGATTATTGTTTCCTCTCTCTTCTCATGTGGTTTCTATTTAGGTCCAATTATGTTGCGAACAACTCTTAATTTTTTTGTTTATTTGTTAATTTTGGTGTGTTTTGCTCAGAACAACGAGCAGGTCTCTCCTCTTCCCCGTAGCTATAGGATTCTTATTAGTATTAATCAGATACATGAAATAGAGCTGGGATTCAAATCCTTAAGCTGGGATTCAAATCCTTAAGCTAGGATTTTTTTTTTTTTTTTTTTTTTTGCGGTACACAGGCCTCTCACTGTTGTGGCCTCTCCCATTGCGGAGCACAGGCTCCGGACGCGCAGGCTCAGCGGCCATGGCTCGCAGGCCCAGCTGCTCCGCGGCATGTGGGATCTCCCCAGACCGGGGCATGAACCCGTGTCCCCTGCATCGGCAGGAGGACTCCCAACCACTGCGCCACCAGGGAAGCCCAAGCTAGGATTTCTTGAAATGGTTGAAGGGCAACCATAAGAGTCAAAGACTGCAAATAGGAATAGTGGATATTGGAATTTAAGGAATACTGAATACTGATACTTGACTAGCAAAACTTTTTAGTCTATTGATATGAGGATCAAAATTTTCTCTGAAGTTACCACTGTTTCTGTGTGGACATAGAAGGGGTCATGCTCCCTTGCCATCTGTGTATGTCCTTATGAGATATAGAATCTCAAGGCTTCAGGAGTATAGAGGAGAGAGAAATGTTTATGAATCTGTAAAGTTTGGGAAGTCTTCATGAAAAAGGTTGACTTAAATTCATTTATGTTTTTAATATAAAGTTTGGGATAATAATTTCAATATTCCTTTTTCTCTTTGCCTAGAAAATTGCGAAGTGCTCTGGGGTTTATATAGCTGGATAGTCACATTTTCATTAAATATTAACTAACAATATCAAAGTTGAATAGCCACAGAAGACAAGAGTACAAAATCATTTACAAGGCAGCAGTATTTATTGTGTCAAAATGATGAACAGAAAGGTGGCTGGGTGGAGAAGAGACTCCCATGCGATGAGACTCCCATGCGATGAGAGACTCCCATGCGCCCCCTTCTTGAAGGCAAAGGAACTCCAGTAAGTTTTTAGGACTGAAGAGCAGAATAAGGGCGATGACATTTTAAGTGACAGGTGAGAAACATTATCTGTTTCTTGGCAGAGTGAGTAGGTTCATCAGGCTGGAGCAGAGGACTTATATAAGGAAGTCGGGGGATGAGGCTTTATTTATTTCTTTGTTTACATTATGGTTCATGCTTTGTGTTGTTCTGTAGGTTTTGACAAATATATAATGACATGTATCCATCCTTATAGTATTACACATAAGACTTTTACAGACCTAAAAACCTCCTGTGCTCCATAGGGAATAAGTTTTAATCTCATTTTCACAAGTAACTTTCCTGAACATTGTGGTAACCTATTGTCTGAAAAGTTCTATTCAATAATATAGACAAAAATAAAAAGATTATCCCAGTAACATTGGCCATGAAGGAAAGAATTGATTTCAGTTATACTGCTAACTTGGTTTGGTGTGACTTTATACTCATCACCTGATTTTCTTTCTTTCTTTCTTTTTTTAAACATGTTTTTAAAAATAAATTTATTTATTTTATTTATTTATTTTTGGCTGCGTTGGGTCTGTTGCTGCATGCGGGCTTTCTCTAGTTATGGCGAGCAGGGGCTACTCTTTGTTGCGATGCATGGGCTTCTCATTATGGTGGCTTCTTTTGTTGCAGAGCACAGGCTCTAGGTGCGTGGGCTTCAGTAGTTGTGGCATGTGGGCTCAGTAGTTGTGGCTCACAGGCTCTAGAGTGCAGCCTCAGTAGTTGTGACACACGGGCTTAGTTACTCCATGGCATGTGGGATCTTCCCAGACCAGGGTTCGAACCCATGTCCCCTGCATTGGCAGGCAGGTTCTTTAACCATTGCACCACCAGGGAAGCCCTGGTTTTATTTTTAAGAAGTATTTTTTTCTTACTTCAATATACTACCTGGTAAGCTAGGAAATTTAGATTTAAGTGAATATGACTTATAAACCCACCTTCCACTGGTGAGCTGACATTTTTAGTGTGCATCTTTCCTATTTTCTGTTTTTGTGCATGCGTTATTTTTATTAAAAATAAATGGGGCATATTATTTTATATCCATCTCTTTTCAACCAGTACATAATGAGCAGAATTCATTGTAATTCAGTGCTCTGCTACAATGTGCTTTTTTTTTTTTTTTTTTTTTTAAACATCTTTATTGGGGTATAATTGCTTTACAATGGTGTGTTAGTTTCTGCTTTACAACAAAGTGAATCAGCTATACATATACATATGTTCCCATATGTCTTCCCTCTTGCGTCTCCCTCCCTCCCACTCTCCCCATCCCACCCTTCCAGGCTGTCACAAAGCACCGAGCTAATATCCCTGTGCCTTGCGGCTGCTTCCCCCCAGCTATCTACCTTACTACGTTTGTTAGTGTGTATATGTCCATGACTCTCTCTCGCCCTGTCAAAACTCACCCTTCCCCCTCCCCATATCCTTAAGTCCGTTCTCCTGTGCTTTTTAATGGCTGTATAATAATCCACTGTATGGGTCATAGACCTCATAAATTCATGGATTGTCGTAATACAGTCATTATGAAATGTGGGAGTTTTGCTTTTTATTGCAGGTGAAGAACTAAGAATCAAACAGGTGGAGTGATGTCATTTAATGGAAAGAACGAGGACTTGATCAGGAGCCTTCCTTTGTCCTAATTCAACCTCTAACTCCATTTAGTTATCTAATCTTGAGTTTTGTTATTTTTTCTCTCTGAATCTTAGCTTCCTCACCTTTAAAAGTTAGGGCTTGCTTTATTATTTTGTAACTGTGAGTTTTCTAGGTTGTAATAGCAAATCAGCAAATCTTGTCTTACAAAGACTCTAAATTCTTTAACTAAAATTGCAACCATCCACAATTGTCTTTTTTTCTCTCTTTTCTCTTATTCTCTGTCTAACCTCAGGCACACAGATTTAAATTAATTACAATCTTTGGTTCATAACAGATTCATATCATTGGCTCAAGAATGACCCCCTTTAATTTCTTTCTTTCTTTTTTGGTGTTAATATTATGTACGAAGCATCTGTGAATTCCCCACTCACACAATAGACTCTTTAAGGGTGTCTGCTAGTCAAAATCTAAGTTGTCATTTTTTAACACAAAGGCCATATGTTTTATTTACCATTATGTCTCTAGCACCTACGATAGTGTCTGGTGCATACTGTTGCTTAGAGCGGACAATATATATTGCTCGGTTGAATGGCCTTCACGTGGACCTGCTGCCTGGATGAACCTTTACTGGTAGAGGAGACTCTGTTGTCAACACTTGCTAAAGTGTGGACATTAGCAAAAGAGGCAGGCCATTAATATAAACTTACGCTATTGAAGTTGGTAATGACTGTAAATGGAGAATAAAACAAATATATTCACTGGAAAAAGCTAGGCAGCAGGGAACGATTGAACAAAAACTTTATTAAATGTGAGTTAAAAAAATAAAAGTGAACAAAACCCTTATTACATATTGTGATGAAAGCACAATGCTTGGAACTTAGCACCCTCAGGGAATGCATACCTTTGTCCCTGCAATAACAGAGAGATGGGGAAGGGAAGCTCGAAATATCGTCACTTTTCAAATGAAGATATGAAACTCAAAAGAGTTATGTGACCTCTCAAGGTCACACAGCTACTAAGTGGAACCTCTAGGATTCACACTGTTTCTGCTTGACCACGAAGGTATGAGCCTTAATTCATGATGATTCGTTGTCTGAAAATAGTATTAGAGGTCTTCAGAAAATTTGAGAAAAGATCCCTTCTGAAATACCTTTATTATTCAAACTGTTTCCCAATTGAGGAAGACGATTTCCATTTTAGGAAGCCATATGTAGACGGCATATACTAAACTCTGGAACTTTTACTCTTTCTTGTTGCTTTGTCTGGTACTTCATGGCCACAGAATATCTTTGTTAACCCTGTATTGTATACATATCAGCCAGAAGATGAACTCCATTGGCATTAATTTTTTTGCAAAGACCTTTTTTCTCTGTCTTGACTTGATATTTCTTCTTTACTCTCCCTGGTGGGAATTGTTGTCTGCAGTGGATTTCCTCTTCTCCCTGGGGTTCAGTAGGTCATCTGTGTTGTACTGCCAGTGTACCTGATTCCATCTTTATGCTGTTACAGAATTATAGTAGAGAACACAGTGGATTGGCGACCCCAAGACAAGATTGTCCTTAGTTCCTCTTCATATGAACCTCACGAAGCAGAGGTCCTCACTGTGAAAGAAGTCAGGGGCCACCATGTTAGCATCCATGAACGGCTCAGACACCGGCACATCGGTAAGGCTTTGGTTTGTTCGTTAAGGGAAGTGAATGAGCCAAGAAGAACGTGTTCAGCAACCTGCCTTGGGACCTTGGATCTGATCGGCGTTCAGAGGGGATGGATAATATTTTACTGCTGCCCTAGGCTCATCCTTAGAAGGCTTTATCTCCATCCCTTCATTAATTTTATTGCCTAATTAAAAAAAATCTTTGATGTGAGGGAATTTTTAAACTTTTTATTTATAATGGCAAGCCTAGAAGCAAGCAGAAGGGTTAAGAACCTTGTTCAAGGTCACCGGGCATTTTCATGGCTGAGCCAGAATAAATCTCATGGGAGATGAGTTTCCAGTTCATTTCCTGGCATACTGAATCACACAGCCACTTAGAATGTGGTAGTCATTGTAAATAATGACTCCTTTTTCCATACTTAGGAATGTGTCCTTCCTGACATGAAGTTCATTGTATCAATTGACTACTACTACTGCCCCAAAATATAAATAAATAAATAAAAGCCAAATACCTTTTTCTTGAAAAAAAAAGTACTGAATATTTTAATACAGTATACACACTTAAAATATATTGCATATAAATAATAACCATATTTCCCGCTTCAGCCTAATAAATAAATTTAACCCAGGAAATATAGCTAATAAGTAAAAAACATGGACATAAAGGGATTAGGGGATATCTTTCTTGTCTCTGATATGTGAGAGGGAAATGCATGCTTTCAGCAGGACTGTATCTAAAGCTATTTCTAAATCATGGTTTTAAGGATGATTTTGTTTCTAAAGAGTGGCAGGGAAAAGAGACATCGTTAGCAATCCTTGCCTATAATACACAACGTACAATGCAAAGTGGGGTGGGCAGTGGAACAAACCAGCAAGACTGGGGAGGCTCTTCCTGGGAGTGACGAGTTCCAGACCCGCCAGGAGAGGGCGTTGCCGCTGCTGCTTCAGTCCTATCACTGCCTCAGTGGATCTGCGATTCCTCACTCTCTCAAAGAGGTTCAGGAACAATGCACAACCAAAGGCGGGAATCTCACACTGAGGAATTGAAGGAAGGAGGCCGGGGACCCCACTAATTGGACCGGTCTTTCCTGACATCCCTGTGCCGGTACCCATAGTGATTGAGGACAAATGAATTCTTGCTCAAACACGCTCACTCTGATCCCAATGAGAGACCAGTGAACGGGCTTTTCATTTCTCAGCCGACGTTTGTGGAGGACGCCCGAGGAAAAGCAGACCTTAATGTTGGGAGGACTTCCGCGGGGAAAGGAGTGTTTTCATTTGTCAGGTTCGCTGGGTCCCCAGCTGGCGATCTCCGAAATAGGTTTTAAAATTTTTTTCCTTTCCCAACTCCCGTTGCCCCAGGAAGTGTCCACGTCATGGAGGATGGCCGACACATTCGTTTGGCTTCAGAGGTTGGACTTCTGACCCGGAACATACAAATCCAGGGTGATACATCGTGCGGGGGGAGACTACTTGTGGGGTCCTTCAGGAAGTCCAGCGTGGAAGAATTTTCAGGTAACTGAAATTTTAAGTTACTAAGCACTACCAATCGGAGGCTATGCATCTGGGACACTCAGAAATTCCAACGGTGGGAATTTTCATTTATAAAACAAAATATTTGAAATAGATGCTTCTCTGTGCTCTGAGAAGCTATGAATTTTCAGTACTAATCTGTGCTTAATTATCAGTGTGATGTTAAAATAATATACTAGCTATCAGCACACAGGCACATTTTTACCTCAAAAAAAAAAAAATCTTCAGCAGATGTGAAATTTCCTCTGCTTTGAAATTATAGATGATTTAATGACCAACTGAATTTTATCTCTTTCCTGAATTTCTATTACTCTTTCCCAGTAGCATGCTCTATTTGATGGCAGGCCTCATCTCATGCTATAAATTAATAGTGTAAATTTAAATAAGAATGATTTCCATATTCTAGACTGCTTTAGGGATCAGTTAAATTTCTCTCATTTCTTTCAAGCTTTAGCTCTTCTGGAATGCTGCAAAGTTATTTGATTAGTACCTTTTTCTTAAACTTAGGTTCCTTAAAATTGATTCCCAAGTTGTTTCCTAGTCAAATAAAGCTCCATCTCAGAAAGTCACTGCGTACATGAATATAATAAAGGCTCTGAGAAAGCCTAGAGCAAAGGATCTAACGGTTTCCCAAATATATTGAGCATGGAACACTTTTTGTGGGTATATCTGCTTTACCAGTATAGTAAAGAGCAATGTTTGAACCTTAAAACAAAAGTTCGAGGGCTTCCCTGGTGGCGCAGTGGTTGAGGGTCCACCTGCCGATGCAGGGGACGCGGGTTCGTGCCCCGGTCCGGGAAGATCCCACATGCCGCGGAGCGGCTGGGCCCGTGAGCCATGGCCACTGAGCCTGTGCGTCCGAGTTCGCGATTTCTGGTTCATAGAACAAGCTCTCTCTCCATAAGCTCCAGCTCCGTCAGTTCTCAACAGAAGTGATTTTGCCCTTCCCTCCTGGCCAAAGGACATTTGACAATATCTGGAGCCATTTTTGCTTGTCACAGCTTTGGTGGAGCTTCTGGCATATAGCAGGTAGTTGCTCAACATTCTATAAGGCACAGCACAGCCTCCCACAAGAAAGGATTATCCAAGATGTCAGTCGTGTTGAGGTGGAGGAACCCTGCTCTGGAAGGCTAGACAAAGGCTGAATCCCGGTCGTGGTTGTGTAAAACCAAAACTACCCTGCAGTTTATGAAGACAGAGAATTAGGGAGGGAGCGCAAGACAGGGCCCCTTTCCACAGTAACTGCAGTCCAGGCTGGAACCTGATCACCAGAGCAGGACAGAAGGCCGATTCTTACAGCTGAGCATCAAAGCCAGAGCCCAACCACCAGCAATGCTGGCTCAGTCCTGAGCCTCTGGGTTGCTGGTCAGGCTCTTAAATCATCCCTGAGGAAGGGAAAGAGAATCTGTATTCGATGCTTCTTATGGACTAGGAACCACGATGGTTTCCATGCCTACTTTGTTTCATTTAATCCTAATATCTATGTGAGAAAGACATTTTATCCTCGCGGTATGCGGGCCTCTCACTGTTGTGGCCTCTCCCGTTGCGGAGCACAGGCTCCGGACGCGCAGACTCAGCAGCCATGGCTCACGGGCCCAGCCGCTCCGCGGCATGTGGGATCTTCCCGGACCAGGGCACGAACCCGTGTCCCCTGCATCGGCAGGCGGACTCTCAACCACTGCGCCACCAGGGAAGCCCTATCCTCATTTTTGTAGATGAGGAAACTGAGTCTATAATAAAATAGCCTGCTAATTTATAAAACTCCATTACGAACTTCTGAACTTCTTGAGAGTAAGTTTGGGGCTTTCAGCCCTGGTTTCCTAATATGGTAACTGCTGAGTATTAGGTGCTTAATAAACGTGAGTGAATTAAATAAATGAAGAGTTAGAAAAGTAATCCAGCTTGCAAGTGGCAGATGTAACATTCAAATTCAAGCCTGATTCTGAAGCCCTTGATAACCTTTTAATTTTATAATCACTTTAGATTTATAAAAAAGTTGCAAAGGTAGTATGGAGAGTTCCTGTGTACCTTTCATCCAGTTTCCTTTACTGTGAAAATCTGATAGAACTCTGATACATTTGTCAAAACCAGTAAATTAACATTGGTGCATTAGTGTTAACTGAACTCAAGACATTATACAGATTCCACATGTTTTTCCACTAACGTCCTCTTTCAGTTCCAGAATCCAATCCAGGTCCCGACACTGTATTAAGAACCCTTGCGTTTTTCTGTAACATATTCCAGAGCCTAGATGAGGTGGCATCTTCAGGTGTAGGTCAAGGGTGCCAGCTATGGTGTTGAATGGTTACAGGGCAGAAACGTAGGCCAGGACTTAACAATTCCTGCTTTTAAATCAGAGACCTCTGTCATTCTCTTCCTTCTGACCAGAAGTATCCAGCAAGTTGTGCTCAGAATTGTGATAAACAAAAGGAAAAATAAGAAAACAGTCATGAACAAAATCATTGCTTAATTCTCCATCTGAATGCTCAAGACATCTTAAGTATTTACTATTGACTAGTTTTCAATCATTGGTTAATATGCACACAAGTAAAAAGATCTTGTACAATTAAAAACTATGAATTATAACCATGTAAGTATGGTGGAAAAAAGAACACTAAGTAAAATGATAATTATCCATCGCCTTGACCAAGATTCTAGAACCACTTTCCATTCTACAAAATAAGCTTTTATGTGTGGACACACTCTAGCATGGTGTCCTTTGTGCCCAAGTTCTCAGAGGCAGGTCCCATGGCCCTCTCAGCTAGGTGTTGCTGGCGGGGGATGCTTTAAATTACATCGAAAAGTGTTATCACCAGACAAATAGTTTTCAGATGTTTTATCATTCTGTGAATATTTCCACACCGCCTACCAGTGTCTCCTTAATCAGTGTCATTTGAGAAATCTAGATACATTGGAATCCTGTTTGACCATCAAGAAAGACACACACACTTCATCTGCCCTTCTCACAATAGCTTGGTTCTTCTTGGCAGCTGATTTGCAAGGGTTCAGGTTTCTCATCTGTGAAAAGGGAGTGGGGAAGGTGGAGGATTAAGGCTGGACTATCTTTGTGCTTTAAATACTAAAATGACACAACTCTCTCCATTTTTAATGAGGGGAATAACTTTATAGTTTACCTTGGGCAGGAGCTTTAAAAAAGAAGAAGAATAAAGAAAAGAAGTAAGGGACAAAGCTGTGGCCTACCTAGCTAAGGACACGTGATGTGATATCTGTTGGCACAGGACAGTGGCCCAATCACTGGAATCTCAGTGCAAAGCTGTTCTGTTTATTCCATCACATCCTGCATGCTCCCCACTGAGCCTGAGTGGGGGTTAACAGTACAGCCTCTGCATCCATATGCCTGGGTCCAAGTCCTTGCGTGCCACTTAGCCCTTCTCTGCCTCAGTTTTCTTATCTGTAAAATGGGGATAACAGCACCTATCAAATATAGGATTTTTACAAAAATTAAGAGTATATATATATATATATATATATATATATATATATATATGACACACATACACACACACATATAGAACAGTGCCTGGTATATAATGAGTGCTATATTAGAGTTAGGTGTTATATTTATTAATTCAACTCATTTCCCCCCATATTCATGTTATATTCTATTTTACCAAGAGTATATACACTGACAAATTTGTGCTCATTATATTTTTAAATCAATCTAGTGACTGTATTTTATACTGTTTTAACAATATCTATTTTTAAAGTACAAATAAAATTCCCAATAAGACTAAATAATTCACTATTCTCCCTTGACATAAAAAATGTAGAAAATCTTCTTATTGTGAAAAGGAAACAGGGATTATAGTATGGCTAGAATAAAATACAGAAAAAAATTTAAGGGTCTTAAAGTCACTTAAAAATATGTTATCACCTGTATTATGTCTTCATCAAGAAGAATGTTATGTTTCTGGACATCCACTGAGCAGAAGTTTTGCACTTATACTCTTCTTTAAAAATGCTTAATATATTGTATATAGTTGGCATTTCATTCATGCAATATCTTTGTGGGGATGGCTGTGGCCTTTTCACATGGGGTCCCTGAAAGGAGACATGACTTTGAGGTGAGTGGCCAGGAAGCCACGTTACTTTCATTCTTAGCCAGTTCCTTGACCCAGCCCTACAGACAGGTGCCTAGAATCTTTAAGCTAGCTGTGCCCATCCCCAAAGCCTATCTCCTTCTCCTGTCTTTCTTTCATCTCTCTCCATCCTATCACCAGACTCTTCAGAATGCACAGGAAAATTTTCATGCAGTATTGTGATATTTTTAATGATTCAGATTTTGTTAGTGAGACTCAATGACGTAAAATATAGTTCTGGTGCTGAAAATAAACATATTTTAATGAAAAATCTGCATATCCCGATGCCATTGGATGGACCATCCTTCTGCCTTTTTTTTTTTTTTTTTTTTTGCTGTATGCGGGGCCCTCACTGCTGTGGCCTCTCCCATTGCGGAGCACAGGCTCCGGATGCGGATGCGCAGGCTCAGCGGCCATGACTCACGGGCCCAGCCGCTCCGCGGCATATGGGATCTTCCCAGACCGGGGCACGAACCCGTGTCCCCTGCATCGGCAGGCAGACTCTCAACCACTGCGTCACCAGGGAAGCCCCATCCTTCTGCCTTTTGTAGGGAAGAAGCAAGTACCTGATGACATGCATTTTGCTTGCAGGTATCCTTCAACTTTTCAATGTGGAAATTCAGAACTTTGGCTCGCCACTGTATTCCTCCATCGAGCTCACTGATACGTCGGCAGGATCCTGGATAATATCTTGTACTCTGCACCAAAGCTGTGGTGGGGGCATTCGTGCAGCTGCCAGTCAGGGGATCGTTTTAAATGACAATGTAGTGTTTAGCACAGCTGGCCATGGCATTGATTTGGAGGGTCAGGACTATTCTCTCTCTAATAACCTTGTGGTTCTGATGACACAGTCAGCCTGGTCTCCCACTTGGGTGGCAGGAATCAAAGTGAATCAGGCAAAGGACATCCATCTCCGTGGCAACGTTGTGGCAGGATCCGAGAGACTTGGCTTTCACATCCGAGGCTACAGGTGCTCCTCTCCTGAAGCCCTTTGGTCTGACAACGTGGCTCACTCAAGTCTTCACGGCCTTCATCTCTATAAGGAGACTGGACTTGACAACTGTACCAGTATCTCTGGCTTCTTGGCTTTCAAGAACTTTGACTACGGTGCCATGCTCCATGTGGAGCATGCCATGGAAATAGAGAACCTCACTCTGGTCGACAATACTGTTGGCCTTTTGGCAGTAGTTTATGTGTCTTCTGCCCCACAGTGTTATAGTGAAAATCTACAGATTGTGGTTAGGAATTCAGTCATCGTGGCCACTAGCTCATCTTTTGACTGCATTCAGGATAGAGTTAAGCCTCGTTCTGCCAACGTGACATCACCTGATCGAGCTCCTTCCAATCCCAGAGGGGGTCGAGTTGGTATTTTGTGGCCTGTATTCACCTCGGAACCGAATCGGTGGCCTCAGGAGCCATGGCACAAAGTGAGGAATGGCCATTTAATTTCAGGCATCATGAAACTTCAAGGTAGGATGTTTGGGTTTCCAAGCAATGTAGTGTCATACATCTGTGCATAGAAGCTTTAACAGCATTTTGAAATTATATCAACAAAAGCGTACAGTGTCGTCTGGTGCTTGCTGTCCAATTGACCATCTGCTGGGCATTGATAACCACAGTGGTAGTTTATAATGACAGTGAGTGATTTCTTTAAAAAGTCACCGCTCTATACTTGTTGAAGAGCTTTCCCAGGGAAATATTTAATTTGATTATATGCCTCATCTCTTAGGTACGTGTTACTTTTCCTGTCATACAGAGGAGGAAATTGATACGTGGAAGTTGTGCCTCAGTGAAGTTGTCAGGTAGTTGGTGGGGCAGCCAGGATTTAATCCAATTATACTACAGCCTACGCAGAGAACCTTCTATCAGCTCTCTTTTGTACTATTGTACTCACTCCTCACTGGATTTTGATCAAACCTTTGATGGAAAGTATTGCTCTTAAGATGTCAATGTGTTGGAATGCTCTTCTGCTTTGTATACAATGTCCATGTCTTCAAGAATTAAAGATATTTTAAGTCAAGATTTATGTAAACTCCTGGAACTACCCTGGACAGTAGCTTAAACTTACTCCTGGACATACATTAGTACAGGAATATTTAGTTGCGTGGTCTGTATTTGTGGTTGGTAGTTTACATGATATAATGTTGTAATACCTTAAACATTTTTTTTCAGATGTGACCTTTTCTAGTTTTGTGAAGAGTTGCTATAGTGATGATCTAGATGTCTGCATTCTGTCCAATGCAGAGGACACTGGGATCGTGCCTCTAATAACGGCAGAGAGGACCAGGATGCTAAAGATCAAAGATAAAAACAAGTTCTACTTTCCTCCTTTACAAACCAGGTACCGGTTTTGGTATTTATAGTAAGCCATATTTATGAAGGGTTTGGTTAATTCTCCCAATACCTCAACATGTTTTTTAAACAAGGATAAAATCATCAGTGGGAATAGAAATAAGTCCTTCTAGAAAAATACAGTAGATTGATTGGTCCCAATTCCTTACCCTCCTATATTTGTGCCCTTTGAGATACAATTTTTGCAATCTCTCTCACTGAAGAGAAAGAGACTGTTTCTCTCTTCCTTGAATCTGGAATCCACCACGTGATGTCCTCTGGCAGACAAAAGCGGCAGAAGTGATGGATTGCAAGTTTTATTGATACTGTTTAATTGTTTTATCTATATTAGAGGTACTTCTTTGGGATGTTTTCTAAATCAATGAAAAAAATTGACCCTGATTCTTGAACCTTCCATGGAGTATGGTGTCACTAGTTTTCAGAAGGAAGCTTGGGTGTCCTTGTGCAGGCACTAGTGGGGAAGGAGACCATGTCCTAGTCCCTAGAATGAACCGTATGGCTTAGACAGATATTTGCTCTCAGACCAGACGTAACTACTGTTCTTGAACATATGATCTGAGAGTTTTATTCAAGAATCTGAAAACTAGACAAGGAATTTTTTTTTTTTTTTTTTTTTTTTTGCTGTAAGAGGGAGTGGGAAAGTCAGAGCAGGGAAAATAGTTATTTTTTCTTTCCTATAACATTGGGAAAAATTCTTTAGTTGGAATAAAAGAATCAGGAAAAGCACCCTAATTAGAAAGTTTATATGTTTGGCCCAACATCAGTCTCTTTTTGATGCCCATCCCTGAACCGTTTTTGGAACCTAAACATTATTAGGTATACAATTTGTGTGTCATTTTTTTCTACTGTCCAATCTTCTTTATGTTCAAGTCTTACCTATGGGATGAAATAGTTATAAAGCTAAATGATATTAGCATTTGATTATTTGTACTATTAATACCTGACACATGGTTGGCATGCAATAAATATTTAATATTATTACTAATGATACCTAAAAATGTTAGATGAGAGGAAATAAAATCTCTATAATTCAGTGTTATAATTGAATAATAATAACTTATTTATTTATAACCAATAACTTCTTTATATACCCTGCTTGACTCTAAATTCTGATGCCTATGTTTATCACCATTGTATTCCCCAACGTACAAGTAGTAGGTTTTCAATAGATATTTATTGCATGAGAACATCTTTTTTTACACTGTTTTTATATAGTACAAGTATAATCGATATTTATAATGATAATCTTAAAATACTGCAAGGCCCCAAAGTTCCATTGCATTGGAACATTGCATTGATCACATCATGTTTAATAAATATTATTAGTTAGGGGCATTTTATTGTATCTTAGAAAATTAGTGATTTATGTAAAGATTATATAACTCGATATCCAGAATATTTGGTTAATAAGAATTGTCTTTTTTTCTTGACCATATAACTGGGAAATAACATTTTCTATAGAGTGTTATTTCATATCTAGGTAACACGTTAGTAATAATAAAATTTTATTGAATTTATTTTTCATAACGTCAGCACTACCAATATATGTTTCCTTTTGGTAGCTTATCATGGAAATGAGAGAGTTGCTTTCTATCTATCTTCCCAGGAAAGATTTAGGAATACTGGTCTGCTCTGAATCTGACTGTGAAAGTCCTAGGAAGTATCTCTTTAAGGATCTGGATGGGAGAGCTCTGGGTCTGCCTCCACCAGTTTCTGTATTTCCTAAAATTGAAGCAGAATGGACTGGATCCTTCTTCAACACAGGTCAGTTCTGTCTGAACTCGATGTCTCCAGTAGAGGGAACAAGCATGGGACGGAGCTGGTTTGGCTGTGTGGTCCAGTGGGAACAAAATATCCTGGAGAGGAACTGAGCAATAGAGTTGGAGTCTGTGCCAGTAAGCTGCTCAACTCACCTCTATCTCAGGAATGTTGGGTGCTTAAGGGATGTCACAATACCGCTGTTTTGCCCTCCATGAGATTGCCTGTGGTCCATGTCAAAGGTACAGACTCCCAACACCCACCTGTGCACAGGTGAAGAGAATGGTCCTCTCACTAGGTTGGTCTCTTGGGCCTGAAGCAGCACTCTCTGTGCTCAGCGTTTCGCAGTGTCTGCCTTGGAAGCAGTTCCTCTGGATTCTGAATCTTTCTCTTCCACCAGAGCTAAAGGCCCTCACTCTGGAAAGGGTGGTAGACTAGATAGCATGCCTTCTTTTTGCCTTCCTTTTCTCCATCTTCTAATTGTCCCTGGGGGCTATGATCAAAATCCCTTCTTATTCTTCTTGCTTTTACAAGCCCATCGGGCTATCAGTTTTTATAGCTGGACCCCTGGAGAGATCATCGTCTTTCTGCTTCTACAAACAACGCAACTCTGAGTTTACATTTTTGTTCAGGTGGAAACTGCTGCAAGTACATCCAAAGAACTTTCCCAACTTTCTTCCTACTTCATTGGATGACTCTTTTCAGACTTCTTTTCTAGTCTCCCTTTCTCTTTTGAAGTTTTGAATATTCCAGGACTATCTTCTCTTCCTATCTTGCTCCTAAGTCCAAAGTTGAAATACCATTTACTGCGGATGAATTTATATCTCCAGCCCAGACTCCACCCTGAACTGTAGTCTGTTATAACCAAATGACTCCACTGGGAGGTATAATTCGCATTTCAGACTCAATATGCCCCAAATGGGGACTCCTAGAGACGTGACCCACAGTTGTCCCAGCTAAGCCATGCAGAAGCTAAAATGTTGACACTTCAAAACCTTACTCTTCATTGGCCGAGGGATGCTCCTGGGTACACTAACTCTCCAGCCCTTTGGCTTTCCCTGAACAGGCCAATCATGCTCTTTCCCAAGGCCAGGAAAATCGTTTTCTGGAAGGTTTCCTTCTGAGGAAGGAAAAACCTTCCTCAGAAAGGAGTGGTAGGTTTTTGTAGCAGCCATCTTTGGTATGTGAAGGTGAATGCCAGGAAGATATGGGGTGACATTGAAAATGTCTCTTGCAAACAGGAACTCTAAAATGTCCATCAAATACTCCAGGTGTGAATAATAATATTCTTTCAGTGGATTCTTAGGTGGTGCTTATTACCATGTGGTGTAAATATACTGTTTAGGCGCAAGCATATTTGCTGCTGTGTTGAAAAGCTGTATATTTTATTTTTTCACCACTCTTTGTCTTGGTTATGAAACAGGATTCAATGGTAAAACTCTGATAGGTATTACAATATTACATGCTACTTACTCTCAGCATATGGACAGTTGTGAGCATACGTGTGGGAGGCTGAAGGTATATTGGGAGGTGTGTAGGCTGGACTGCCTTAAACTCCTGATGTTTTAAAGCTTTATAACATTTTAAATGAGGTTGCCGTAGGTCCCAACTGTAAGGATTCCCACAGTAGAATCCACTGTTTATTGCACTACAAATACAGTCTGTGTCTTCTTGCCATGAAGGAGACAGTACATAGTAAATGGTGCCTTCCGGGTACTAACAGGATTGGAGTGTTTTCCTGTGACTTCCAAAATGGGAATAGATCCCTCCTTCCCTAGTTCAAGTCCCTTCTCATTTTTTAAACCATAGTTTTATGCTACTTTCCAGTTTCTGTCCACAGTATGGTAGAGGAGAAAAGCAAAAATTTAATCTTAAGAGAATAAATGTCTATTTTGTATTTTTCCTCTTCAAGACAAGAATCTATGGTCATCTATAAAACAGTAGAAGCAGCCAGCAAAGATGAAAATGGAGGCCTCTGGAACCAGCTCTTATATTTATTCCAAATGGCGTTGAGTTTAAGACACCCTTTTGGCCTTTCTCCATTTTATTAACAAACAGTTTGGAGTCCATTGCCTTTGAGGTTTATTTTTAATTTGAAAAAATACAAATTTTATTTGCACATATAAGTTCACATGCAAAATTCAGACAGATATCCACAGGTCCCAATGTATTGTCATATGCTCTGGTGTTGGGAGCAAAAATTAGCCACGTGGATCAGCTATGGGGAACACTGTGCCAGTGGGTTTTGCTATCTGTGTAATGCAGGGTGTGTAGCCAGGGGAAAAGTGAGCTGTTAATTTTGTTTTGTACTTATCTGTAAGTTCGCATTTGCAGCCAACTTTGAAACATGCATGGCAACAGGGTGCAAGGCAGCTAATCCCAGGCAGGAGAACCTCTAAGAGCCATTTGCATTTTATTCTGGAGAGAATTTCTTTTGATGATGGACGCATCTGATCGTCTGAAAATCCAAAATCATAAAAACAAAGTCTTGAAATTAATATCCCATTTAGGTAGGACTAGATCAGTACTAGAGCTTTCCACCCTGGCTTCTGACTCATTTCCTGTCTGTCCCAGTCTACAAATGCCTGGAATCACCTCTCAGCTCACTTTGTACATACGGCTACTGATGTTATTGGGAGAAGACTGAAGGAAATCAGAGCTTTGGTTTCAGTGGCATTTTACAATTTCTTAGCCGTGATATAGAAAGTAGAAAGGGGGTGTAATGGAAGCTAGCATCCCTTGAGCACCTTTTGCATGCGATGTGCTGAAGTTGGCATTTTCACTCATTCAGCAAATGCATTTGACCATCTGTAGTCTACCAGTGCCCTTCTAAGGATGGGAACTATAGTTGTGAATAACATTTCTGCCTTCATCAAACTTATGTTCCAGTGGAGATTTTATCTATATATCTATATCTATAAACAAATAAATAAAAATATTTCAGTAGTGATGAGAGGTATGAAGAAAATAAAACAGAGTTTTGGGCTAGAGAGGTAGCTTCAGGTGTGTGTGGGTGTATGTAGTGTGTGGTGTGGTGTGTGTGTGTAAGGGAGCTGCTATTAGAAATAGAGTTACAATTTCAATGAGGCCTGAATGAGGAGCGAGGAATCACTCCTCTGAGCAGACAGAGGAGCTTTCCGGGAAGAGGGACCAGCCAGAGCAGGGGCTCTGATACCAGAATGACCTCAATGTGTCTGAGGGGTGGGTGGAAAAGAGACCCATAGGAGTGATGTATAGTTAATGAGAGGGGGCGTAGTTGCAGGTAGTCAGGGCTTAGCCCCTTTATAGGCCAGAGTAATTTAGTAAGATGGGGTTGGAAGGTGGTGCTAGGATTTTATTCACTTTCTGAAAAGATCGTACAAGCTGCTGTGGAGTGAATGGATCATGGTGAGAGCGAGGCTGGGAGTAGGCAGTGTAGTTAGAAAGCTGGGGTTGAGGGGGCCCAACAGACGCAGGACTCCACGAGTGGTCCACCGCCCTGTGCTGCCCACAGACTGCGCCGGTCCACAGTGAGGTGATGACAGAAATGTCACCTGTAGAACCAGAGCTACTTGACAGTAATTGTACATCTGTTGGATCTAATGAACAAAACTTAGGGCTTTCATTTTGTATGTCTAATTTGTCTGATAATTTGCATTATATTTTAAATGTGTTGGTTCTCAATAGACTGGAAATTTTGAAACAAACAAACAAAACATAAAACCCCCTCCTTCTCCTGCCCTTTTTCTCCTTCTTCAATTTAGGAGGTAAATTTGATGTGCTTAGGACAGTGGCTCCCAAAGCTGGCTTATTATCAGAATCACCTAGGACATTAAACATTCGTTTGCATGAGTCGATAGGTGTGTGAAGCCCAAGCCTTTGTATTTAACACACACACAAACACACATACACACAAATACACACACATACACACATACATACACACCCACACACATGCATACGTACACATCCACACACACACACAGACGTCCTCCCCAAGTGATTCTGCTGTGCTAAGGTTTGAGAATCACTGTTATAGAGTTATACGCCCCCTTTGAAGTAAACAGACAGGATTTTAAGAAGACAATTAATGTTTTTAATTTAAAAAGTGGGCAGTTTCAGTTTCTCATGAAGAATCAAGAATAAGCTCTCTGTGCCAAATACCAGCAGACATAAACATACTTGCTTATATACACACTGGATATATTTCTGAAAGGGAAAAGAACATTAACTAAAAAGACATAGGAGTATTTACAATCTAAATTAAGTCTTTAATAATAAGAATATATTAAACCTTTTTTAAAAATTCAGATTATTTTTCCTAGTGTTGAAGTGAGTTAAATGACCTCAACATATCACTTTCACAATATATCACTGGATAAAAATGGGTTCAATGTGAAGTTTATTTTTTAAACTATATATTGAATCATTGTACTAAAAGTATAAACCCGTGATAAGCTTTTCCCACACTTTCCTCAACGTCATGCCCAGCAAAGTACTGTGGTCTGACTGGGACTTCTGACCAAATCCACCTTCAGGGCAGGTGAGAGTTTCCCATTCTTTCCCAGGAAAGAGTAAGAAACATTTTTCAAACCGTGTTACTTCTTGGACACTTCTTGAGAAAGAAAGTTATAAACCATTATGGAGCTCTTAAAAGTGACTAGCCTCAAATCAGAAATAAAAGATGAGGTTGGTGAAAAAGAAAATAAAGCTGGCATTTGACTGTGAGCACATAGAGTGATGAAGTGGTTTGTAACTGAATAATGGGGAAACGCAGGTTTCAGTGGGGAGACGTGTGCTCAGCTGCCTAACCGAGAGCAGCCAGCATGTTTTCAACTGGTTGTTGCCAGGTCTTGAAATGTGTCTTTTCTTTAAGTTTTCCAGGCTTCTCTTTTTTCCCATTTGCCCTGGGAATGACAGCAACATGGTATTATAAAATGGGAGAAGGAGAGGGAGGGAGAAAATGAGAGGACAGAATGGAGAGAGGAAACGGTTGTTAGAAAATTTGTCTGCCAATATATGTGCTTGTAGAGGTCTTTTCTTCTAGCTAGAGGGGGAAATACCATTCTCTTTTCCCAAGCAATTATAGGCCCCAAAGATTGAAACTTGGTATATAGCTCTTTAATCTCAGCAGATATTTATGGTTAAACATTAGACTTTTAGGATTCCAGATGTCAGGGTATTAAAATATAAAGGCACAGTGGAGTCTCAGAAAATACTAGAACCTTTGGGATATGTGACTGCAGGGATTTTTATCCTGAGCAGAGGAGGATAAAGCTTCCGGGGATGCTTTGTAAGACCCAAAGAGCACCTTTCTTCCACCTTAGTCTCTCCCTCTTCCACGACTTGTCTGGTCTCCAGGCAGTGAAGGGCATAACAATATTTGATTGCATTTTAAAATAATCCGTACTGTGAATTGGAATGATTTTCCTATGTGACTTGTAAAGGGTGATGTAAAGAGGCATTATGATCTACAGGAGCAATTTCCCTTTCCTTTCTTCAATCTAGACATCCTATTTCTGTGATTCTCTTGCTCTTCAGCCCTTCCATTAACAACTATTACTTGTTGAGTATGTCTCTGACTCTGTGCTAAGACCTTCAGATGAATGATCTCATTTAATGCCATGGACAGGATCTATCCTAGGAGATAAATATTCTTGTCCCCTCTATTTTATCGATGTGGAAGCTGATGAGACACATAGGCAACTTGCCCAAGTCATACAACTAATTAATAGAAGATTCAGGACTGAACTCGTGTTTTTAACACTGTGCTGTACTGTACACAGTACCCTCCTTCGACTTTTTCTTTCTTCTTTCACTACATTGTCCAAGGTAAGCTCTCTTAGATCTATCAGCTTTTCTCACACACAAAGCTCTATCTACGAAGAACAAAGCAAACTGAAACTGTGCAATTATTCCAGCAATTATCCACCCCAACTAGCAATAATAATAGTTACCATTTATCTGGCATATTCCATGTGCCACGCATTATGCTAAGTGGCTTATAAACATTCCCATTTATCCCTACAACAACCTTAACATGTAGGAATTATTATCCCTTTCAGTATTTGAGGGAATAAGGGTTTAGAAAAGTTAACTAATTTTTCATGGTCCCGCAGCTAGAATGTGCAGAACCAAGATTTAAATCTGTATTTGTCTGACTCCAAAGTCTGGGCTTGTAACCACTTCTAGGTAATTATCATCGTGTGGTCTGAATCATCTGGTGGGGTGCTGTACAGAGATACATTTAACCGAGTAATTCACATATTTCCACTTTACATGGTAGGAAATAGATGTTTAGGTTTAAAAAAAATAACTCTCGATTACTATGACATTCTTAAGAAACAATGTAATAACAATCACACAAAAACCTCATTTAGTTCCTCTTCTTCCTCTCCTCCTAGTATATATGTGTGTATATATTAGTTTTCATGGACAAACTAAATGGACTCTGTCACATCCAAGAAAAGCATTTTGCCAGCATTAACCACTGAAGGTTATGTGATGGCAATAGAGTTGTATGGAGAAGAAGCTTTGGTCATGAGATCAAAAGTGTATTGTGGTAATTTTTCTGTAGCTTCTCCTTTTCCCCCAATGACTTACTGTAGGGTTTTTTTTTTTTCCAACCTAGGCAAATAGTTATCGAGTACCCAGTGAGAGCAAAGCACTGTGTACTGTTGGAGTAACCTAGAAAGAACATCAAGGTAGATAAGAAAAGAAGCCATATATGAAAGAGGCAAGTAAAGAATTGTGTTTGGAAGGAGCAGATGCAGGGCTTCCTGTGCGTTGCAATGTAATAGCTCTCCTGTGGAATGCCCCTGGCTCCCACATGCAGTTGGGACTCTGTCTCTTTATGTCCTTGTTTCATCTATCGCTCAATTCCATTATAGCTCATCTCATGCTCTACAGCCATCACTTTACAAGCCTGCCTTCTCACCAGACTGAGTACCTTGAAGGCAAACATCTTTGAATTTTTAGTACAGTCTTTGGAACATAATATGTGCCGGGTATATGTTTACTGAGTGAGGGAATAAATGAATAAATGGGTGACTAAATGAGTGAAAAAGTCAAGAATTGAAGTTTGCCATCAGCTATTTCACAAAATGTTTTGTAGATTTACTCAATGTATAATTTGTTTTAGCATTTTTAAAGAGTGTTTCCCATTCACTTATCTTAGGAGATTGTGAAAAATGTGATGCATGGCCAGATATATGTTGAAAACTCTGACCATTCCCGTTTTGGAGATTCATCACATGAATTAAAATGTTAAAGGTTCTGATAAGTCCTGCAATTAAAAACAAAAGCAAAAACTGTTCAACTTTGTGTTATCCAGTATTTCTCCAACTTTTTGACTACAGAATACATTTTCACACTACGCATGAGTACTCCTTGGAATTAGTGTAGTTCAGAATGCATATTAATCCATTAGCCTGCAGAAATACATGCCAGTTGGAAACAAAATGATAAGATTACAGTATTTTTGATTTTGATGGTTTCTTTTTTTTTTTTGCGGTATGCGGGCCTCTCACTGTTGTGGCCTCTCCCGTTGCGGAGCGCAGGCTCAGCGGCCATGGCTCACGGGCCCATCCGCTCCGTGGCATGTGGGATCTTCCCGGACCGGGGCAGGAACCGGTGTCCCCTGCATTGGCAGGCGGACTCTCAACCACTGCGCCACCAGGGAAGCCCGATTTTGATGGTTTCTTGAAGGTCAATCAGTTGCACTTCCCATTCAATGTGAGGTTGGCCTCTATTGTTAACTTTCCCAGGAAGTGGGAATTCATTCTCTTACAAGACTGCCTAATATATTTTGAATAATTTTAATTTTTAGGATCTTCCTGTATGATTTCTATCTACTAACCTAGTCTGCTTTCTGGTGACAGAGTATAAATAATTCTTTCCATATTGCATCTTTTTACATATTCAAAAGCGGTTACCTTTTTCTAGCATAGAAATTCTAAACTTTTTTCTGTTAGGAAATATATGACAGATTTTTTTCAGGTTTTCACTTTCTAAACTGGCTTGTTTTGATGTTCTTCAATTGTTGATGATTTTTCCAAAATGTAGAAACCAGAACTGAGCATTGCCTATCCAGAACAACATTGTCCAATAGAAATAATAATGCAAACCACAAGTGTAATTTAAATATTCTAGTGTCCAGGTTAAAAAAGGGAAAAAAGAAACAGGTGAAATTTAATTAATAATATATTTTATTTAATCCAATATATTCAAAGTTATTTGAAGATGTAATCAGTACAAAATTACTGAGATATTTGTATTTTTTTCATACTGTCTTTAAAATTTCACATGAATTTTACAGTTACAGCATATCTCAATTCAGAAACTACATTTTCATAAGAAATATTTGATCTGTATCTAGATTTCATAAACTTTACAATTGAAAAGTAGATGCACGTACAATTTGTTCCAAATATACCTAAACATTTTTTGTAACTAAATTATCAGTTTTACACTTTAAATTATATATTTATAATTATAAATTATATAATTATATAAATTATACAATTTAGAATTTAGTTCTTCAGTTGCACTAGTCATTTTTCAAGGCCTAAATAGCTACACGCAGATGAGTATTTCTTCCTTTGTTCTGGAGGGATAAATATTAAAGAGAACTGATTTTTTAAAACCTATGTGCTAGACTGTATTTGTCTCCGATAAGTTTCACTTTTATAAGTCCTTTTTATAGGTCATCATATACATCTTGGGTTTCTACAATTAGAAACTAACCACAGAATTAGAAGCCATCCTGGAGACCACCTAATTGGTTCTGGGCATATAACTCGGTCAGTAAAAGAGAGAAGCTTGCCTAGCTGGGATTATCTGCCATTAGCAGAAACTACTGTTTAAATATCCAGTCCTCCAAATAAAGCATCAAGGTTTTCTGAGCCTGGGAATTTTACTATTCAGGGTGTAATCCTTTATTGAGAAATCTATTCACATATCTATGGTTTGTTATATGAGAAGCAGTAACATCAGTGTTCCACAAGAGGGGCTATTTTTGAATGTCAGTCACTAAGTGAAATTACTTAACTTTTTGCCATGATGATATACTGGCTCTCTCCTTTCTCTTTTTCATTTTCTTGTCTTTCTTTCGCCTTTCCTCCCCCAGCCTCTGCCCCTGGATTATTTCCAGGACTTCATTGAATAGTAAACTGTGGTCTTATTCGTAAAATTTTAATAATGGAGGAATCCTTCAATGCTGCTTTCGTTCTTTTGGTACGAGAATTATTGAAAGATTTAGAAGGCAGAAGCTCAAACTTTAGCTTGTTTTATGCCTAAGACAGATGGATGGTTTCTATGTGTTTGATTAGTGTGTGTGTGTGTGTGTGTGTGTGTGTGTGTGTGTGTGTATGCGTACACACGCATCTTAATGGAAGGAAACATTTGGGCGGTCCCACTGATAAATAAAGCACTTGTGCCTTACCAATAGGTGCTAAGCAAGTTCATGACTGAGACCTTTTCATTTCAATATTATGGATCTGAAAGATTCTTTGATTTAGTTTAAAGTTTTTTTCTCCATATATTTGCACACTCACTAGGTGTAAAATTAATGCTATTTTGTGACATTCTGAATGCAAGCATTAAAATCTCCTAGAAATAAATATGTGGATGGAACATTTTTTTAAAGGTCAGAAATAGATACCAAATACATTAAAGAACTTAGTTTATAACAAAGATGACATTTTAAATCATGGGAAAATAGAAACTATTCATTAATGATACTGAGGCACTTGACTAATCACTCAGGGGAAAAAATTAGGAATTCATATCTTTCTCTTTATAAAAATAAATTTCATACAGATTCAAGATGAAAAAAATATATAGAATTACCAGGAAATTTTGGTGAGGTTATATATCCTTAGAGTTATGGAGATTTTTCTTAGCATGAATCAAAATCTAGGACATATATGTAACTATTTGATAAATTTGACTCTTTTCAAATTAAAAAGTTCTGCAAAGAATATTAAAAACTAAACTAAAAAACTAGGGAAAAAATACAACTCATATAGAAACGGGCTAATTTCCTTAATATACCAAAAAAATTCTTACTAATATTTAAGAACAAAAAAAGAACAAACCAATTCAAAAAATATTCAGAGGATTCTAAAGTGCATTTCACGGAGAAATAAATACAAATGCCAAAAAGCATACAAAAAGCCATACGAAACATACAAAGAGAGAAAGACGGTTTCTCTCATAATCAGAGCGTTGGTTAAGAGTTTTTATACTGAGTTGAGCTGTCTGCATTGCGTCCACTTACTAGATGGGCAACTCCAAGAAAGCTGCTTATTCTCTCTGAGCCTCCGTTTCCTCATTTAGGAAGTGGAGATATTAATGGTATATCCTCATACGTTTATTGGAAGGATTAAAAGAGAGCAACTCAACAAAAGTATCCACCACTACCACCAAGACCGTGATGACTATTGCCACTATTATTTACTATTAATACGATTATTTTAGCAGTAGTGTTGGCAACTATCTAAACGCCTATACCCCTGACTCCACAACTCCACTTTTAGGAAGTTATCCTAAAAATTTTTGTTGAACGAATAAACAAGACAGTAAAACATATATAATGAAAAAGAAAAAAATTCCCTGTCTTTACCCTCTGCCATCCCGATCTTCAATGCTGCAGCTTAGAGGGAAGTTTCCATTTTTAAACATCATATATATGTATTACTTATTATTTTAATAAGAATAATGATAGTAAAACTCATTTATATAACAAATGGGAATCCTGAAATATGAGTTGGTTATTATGTAAAGCATGTCAGGAAAAGGGACGCAGAAGAAAAGAAATTTTCCTAGCCCTAGAAGCCAATCTGTCTACTACGGAGTTACGGACTCCCTGTAGGACCCAATTCCAATTTGCTTAACTCCCTCACAGGAAAAATGTTAATAAAAATTGAATATAAGTTCCTGAAAGTAATTGCCATGGAGAAAGGGATTTGAAGCTGATTTTTTTCTGTGCCTGTGGATAATAATCTCTTCCCTTTTGGGTGATGTTGGTGAGACACAACTTTCCTTAAGCATGGCCCATGTGGAAACCAGCCTATCCCTACATCTAGACCATATTCTCTCTTCTTTGAGCACTTTAGAGGCAGAGGAGCAGATCCTAGAGCTATAAAACTCACACTGCCTATAAACTATTCAGCCCCTCACCTGGCTTGGGATAGACACTAAGTAAGTACTAGTGACCACTGTTTTGTTGCCTCCATTTATCCTGCCTCTGACTGGGGTGATGACTTGAACATTTGAGCATGCATCTTAACTGGTTATTTTACCAGTTTTCTGCTGCTGCCATAGCAAATTTAGTGACTTAAAAGAACACCCATGTATTGTCTCACAGTTCTGCAAGTCAGAAGTCTGGGATACTTGGCTGGTTTCTCTGCTTAAAGCCTCTCAAGGCTGAAAGTTAGATATTAGCAGGACTGCATTTCTTTCTGGAGTTTTTATGGATGAATCCACTTCTAATCTCGCTCAGGTTCTTGGCCTGATTCAGTTCTATGTGACTGTAGGACTGAGGTTCCCATTCCCTTGCTGGTTGTAGACTGGAGGAATCATGCTCAACTTCTAGGGCTGCCCACACTCCCTGACTGTGACCTGCTTCACCTGCAAAGCCAGCAAGGGTGGCTTGTATCCTTCACATGCTTTGAATTTCTCCTGCCTTCTCTTCTGCTGCATCTCTCTGATTCTAGCCAGAGAAAGTTCTTTGCTTTTAAGAATTTATAGGATTAGATTGAGCTCACCCAGATAAACTCCCCACTTTAAGATCCATAAACTTAATTACACCAACAAAGTCCGTATTCACATGGTCAAGATTAGGGCATGGACATCTTTGGGAAGTTATTACTCAGCCTACCATAGTTCTTTGTAAGGCCTTAGTTTTAGTTTGGAAAGGGGAAGAACAAGAAATAGTAAGTTGGAATACTGATGCTATCTCTGAAAGATTTCTTTTATCTCAGGAAAGAAGGAAGACCTGGTTTATCTGATTTTAGAGGTATTGTAGAAATATGGAGGTCTCCGTATCTGCTCTCCGGGGTGAACATCAGGTTTTGATGGAAAAACTATCAGTAGAACTGGATTTATTTGATATGATTATGTAACATTATGATTCTTAGCCTGATTTTTGTCTCATCTTTGTTACAATTTGAAGCAAAAAATATTTTATAGGCATACCTCGTAGATATCACGGTTTTGGTTCCAGACCGCCTAATAAAGTGAATATCACAAAAAAGCAAGTCATAAATTTTTTGGTTTCCCAGTACATATAAAAGTTATGTGTACATTATGCTCTAGCCTGTTAAGTGTGCAATAGCATTTATCTAAAAAGCAATGCACAGCCCTTCATTAAAAAATACTTATTGCTAAAAACTGCTGAATATAATCTGAACCTTCAGTGAGTTGTCATCTTTTTGCTGGTGGAAGGATTGAAATATTGTGAGAATTACCCAAATACGACAGTGACACGAGGTGAGCCAATGCTGTTGGGAAAATAGTCCTGACAGACATGCTCAACGCAGGGTTGCCACAAACCTTCAATTTGTAAAAATCTCAGTATTTGCAGAGTGTAATAAAATGAGGTATGCTTGTGTACTGATATGCATTTAAATATGTATTTTATTACATGTGTTTTAACTATGACTTTATTATAAACTGTCTTTGATATATTTATTTACAATGCTATCACTTCAAAATACAGCCTCAGTCACCAAATTTCCCCTGAATTAAGGGAACCAGAATCTAGGCATTAGGAACTCCTGAACGTCCAGTGCCGGATGATGCTTGGTGACACAAATGTGAACTTCTGTAATAAGGGAAAGCGGCTCATTTTCCCTGGCTCTCTCAGACACGTCAATGGCCCACCCAAATAGCTGAGTATGAACTTGCAAAAGCTTAGATGAGGGAGCACCGCATTTTGCAGCAATTAATTTTGCAGAGGAAGCAGTCTGTTTAAAGATGCCTGCAGGACTCACTAAAATGGGGGCTGTTTTTCAAGGCCACCAGAGCTGCAGTGGGCTCTGGCTGGTTCATCAACAAAATAATGCTAAAATATGGCCTCCTGGGTTTTGCAAAAGGAGGGACTGGAGGGGCAATGAATTATGCTCACCTGCTAGAGCTGGGTGAAGTCTGTAATTGTTTAGCCCCCTAGCACTCCCCTGCAAGGGTTAAAATGACAGAGATATTAGTTGGCGATGGCTAAAATTGTTGGTTTTAAGCTCTCGGCAATACGCAGACTGTTATTTACCGGACTTGGTCGATTTACTTCTTAATGCAATAATGACCTGTGAAATGAAACGTGAGCTAGACAATTGTTCCTCATTGTTTCCAGTAAAACAGCCCTTCATACCCCATTAAACCACCATTAATTCCATATGAAAGAGAGTCGCGCACAAGCGCAGGATGGTCTCTCTCCTTCTTTCTCAGACTTTCCTGCTCTCGTGCTCCTGTTTCATTTTTCTTCTTTTACTTTGTATTTCCCCTTTTCTTCCTCTTTCCCTCCATTTCTCCAAATGGAATATGTGGGTCATGGAATCCATGGTGGGACATTTTTCCAGAGGACACTTGGAGTTACATCTCCTACAAAACAGAGGCAAGGTTTCAGTTGCCAAGCTTCCACTGGCTCTCTGTTTGCCTTGAACATGAAAACAGCTACAGAAACAGAAGAGTTTTGAAAAAGAAGGAGCAATTATTTAGTCTTGTTTAAAAAAGATCCAAATGCCTGTTCCTGATGGGTACGTGCTAGTCTTCCCACACTGGTTGCCTAGTAACTGCCTCCAGGTAAGCCAACCGTGTGAATGGGTGATGTACCTTCTCTGGCCTAGGGAGGGGTCCTTCCCACAGCAGGAATGCACACAGGTCACAGGAAGTGCCTCTGTGTTCCAGGAACCTGACTAGTTTCGAGCTGCTTTCCCTTCTCCCAAGACCTACTCTAACTCCCCCATAACAAAGGCCCCAACCAGGAAGCACTGAACCACAGGGCATGAAAGCTGCTTCTGGAGCATTTCTTCTCGCTGACCCTTTTCTCCCTACAGCCTCGTAGCTGGCACCTGTCTTATAATTTTTTTTCATTGCATGACTGGAATGTTTTGCTTCATTTTGCATCTTGTTGAAATTTAGCAGGGCCCCTATGGGTCCCCAATTTCTTGTTTGTAAGAAAAAGGCTTTAGTCTCCTAGACCTTTCTGGAGTTTCAAAGAGCAGACTCCAGCAGTTACTAATTAGGGAAGTGAGGGAATACAGAAACAAAGGAAAAGCAGTCAAGAAACAATATTTCAGTGATAAAACAGAGTCCTAACTCCTCCTCAAGAGATATACATAACAATCTGATACACATCTTTGAGTTGTTCTGCTGAAACTAAGACCCCATCCACCCACCCAGATGGAGGAGGGTGAATACATGCTGAGCATAGACACCAGACTGGTTGGAATCAGAGGGTGATGATGAAGATTTCTGAAACACCACCCTGTTACCTCACCACCAGCCAATCAGAAGAAAGTCATGCCCCCTGCAGCCCTCACCCCAAATGTTGCCTTTAAAAACCCTTTCCTGGAAGCCATCAAGGAATTTGGGTCTTTTGATCGTGAGCTGCCTATTCTCTTTGCTTGATGCCCTGCAATAAATGCTGTACTTTCCTTCTCCACAACCTGTGTCAGTAGATTGACTCAGCTGTGCATCGGGCAAGGGGGCCCAAGTTCAGTTCAGTAACATTGCTGTTTGCAGGTCCCTGCATGACTCTTTCTGCCTCTGTAGTCACTTTGTCTTCTCTTCTTCCTTCAAACGTTTTCAGCATCACTCTTCTGAGGACACTTGTGATTATATTAGAACTGTTGGGGCCCAGGGTAGATGACCCCAAAATATGCCTTAACGGCATATGATTATTTTGAATTAAAGTTACTTAAGAAACGTTCGATGCAAGAGGGACACTCTGACCCTCTTCTATGTCTCCCTGAAAGGAGGAAATAAATCTCCCATGTGAAAGGTGCCCTTCATGCATCTGGAGGTAGAAGGGACACCCTTATCGCTAGGCACAGGGAATTCAGGGCCAAGAAACTTGTATAAATAAGCCTTGTTACTTCTTTCCTAATTTATTACCCAAGCCCAAACTTTGCTTACATTTCTTACTAATTGGGCACCCAAACCTAAATACTTTTGTCCTGCCAATTCCTCTCAAATTTATTGTTTCTATGTCTAAAAAAATATAAAAGCTGTTGGCTTTGGCCACTTCTTAGGTCCCATTTCTATGAGACCTCTGTGCACATGAATTAAAATTTGTTCCTCTTTCTGCTGTTAATCTGTCTTGTGTCAATTTTATTATTAGTCTGGCCAAAAGAACTCAAGAGAAGTAGAGGGGGAAATTTCTCCCTCCCCAGCAGAGCCCACCTGGATAATACGGAATATATATATTTTAATCTAGAAAGTCCAGATTTGACAATTAGGGTATATTCTTTCCCTTTCTCTTCTTGACAGGAATGAAAAAGAAAGGGGAAAGAAAATATTCTGAATCACCTAAATCACTCTTGATCACACACTCAAAACAAATTTAAAATAACACCTCACCATCAATTTTTTTATATCATTTAGAATTTTCACTTCTGGTTTTGGAGGTAGGTTTATCATCACCATTTGAAATTCTCAACAGTTGACTTTCCCACCTCTCTCAAAATGGTTCCACTCACACGTGAATTGTTCTTGAGTAGTCAATCATTTTATAGCTATCAACTCTGGCACTGGTTTGTGTGATAGTACCTAGTAATTAGAAAGGCTTGTAAATTTCCTATATATATTCCCCTTCCACACAGGGTCATGTGTGCTGGGGAATGAATATTGCAGGAGGCTGGGTGCTAACAAAGATTATCTCCCTACGGGACAAGGAGAAAGGCTGTTTATCTTTTTAAATTCTTATTTATTTTTATTTTTAAATTATTTATTTATTGGCCATATCGTACTCACGTGAGCGGCTTGTGGTAACTTAGTTCCCTGACCAGGGATTGAACCCCGGCCCTCGGCAGTGAGA
Organism: Phocoena phocoena; assembly: GCF_963924675.1. Classification (NCBI taxonomy): domain Eukaryota; kingdom Metazoa; phylum Chordata; class Mammalia; order Artiodactyla; family Phocoenidae; genus Phocoena; species Phocoena phocoena. The sequence goes on along the minus strand of NC_089228.1, from coordinate 79,157,427 downwards.
GCGCGGAGTCTTAACCACTGGACCACCAGGGAATTCCCAAGGCCATTTAGATCTTCCATATGAACTCACTCTTCTTCTAAAAAAATTGAAGTATAATTGATTTATAATACTGTGTTAGTTTCAGGTGTACAGCAAAGGGATTCAGTTTTATATATATATATATAATATATATATATACATATATATTATATATATTTCATATATACATGAAATATATTTTTTAGATTTTTTCCATTATAGGTTACTACAGTATGTTGTTGAATATAGTTTCCTGTGCTATATAGTAGGTTCTTGTTTTTTAATCTATTTTATGTATAGTAGTGCATATCTGTTAACTCCAAACTCCTAATTTATCCCTCCTCCTGCTTTCCCCTTTGGTAACCATAAGTTTGTTTTCTGTGTCTGTGAGTCTGTTTCTGTTTTGTAAATAAGTTCATCTGTATCATTTTCTCTTTTTGGTTCCACGTATAAGTGATATCATGTGATATTTGTCTTTCTCTGTCTGACTTTCTTCACTTAGTATGATAATCTCTAGGTCCATCCATGTTGTGAACTCATTCTTGAATCTGTTGTAAAATGCGTTTCATCACCTGATTCTTTCCTCAAAAACATATCTGGCATTTTACTGTTTGCAGCTGATATCACAGAGATCCCAGGAGCAAAGTGACTCCTTTACAATCGTATATAGCCTATCAGACCAAACTTTTAGTTCCTTTTCAAGCCAGTATTTTTTCCCCCTGTATTAAACTCCCTTTTAAGAAAAAGTTAATTACAAAAGAAATCAGTAATTAGTGAAATAAACACTAATGAAGTGACTAAGGTCTCGTTTAAAACAAGCTTCAGTATTTTTTTTAAAGAAAAAGTAATAGAGGGTAACCTTTACTGTTCAGAGTAGGCCTATTCCTGTGGCTATTCCATCTTTCAAGAGTTTACTGAGGATCTACACGTCCTTCAAGGGGATGCCCTCTCCACTCCAGGAGGAAGTGAAGTCTTCCTCCTCAGACTGCCTTGGCTCTTACTGGAATGTCATCATTCATGTTACGTTTTGCTCAGCATGGTTAATTATATTAGAATGAGGTGGTGCCTTCTTTCCCCAGTTTGATTATAACCCTCTGGAAGACAGAATAGATTTATTATGCTAGTTTTAGCTTAGTTTAACCAATACATATCGATTCTCTATTACAAGTTAATGATAGTTACTTCTATTGCAGTAGTTTCCATTTACTGGGTGCCTCTTACATGCCAGACATCGTGTTAGGTGCTTTATATATCATACCTTTACAGTAACTTGGGAAGTAAGTCTCATTTTTATCATTCTAAATATGATGAAACTGAGGCTCACAGAGTTTAGGGGCTTTGTTTAAGATGTACGTCAAGTGATAAAGGGAAGATTTATGCCCAAATCTGTCTGAACCCATGCTTTTTTTTCTTAATGACCATGACCTTTCTTGGATATAGGCTGTCTGGGGAATTATGCATAAGTGAGATTCATCTTTGACCCTCAAGGAGATAATTTAGTGTAATAATTTAGTACGATAATTCGAGCACTCGACCCTAGTTCGAAACAATGTAAGATAAGCACCTGCAAATACATACATAGTACTCTGAGTGAACTGGATGGGTGGGACTTTGACCGAAGGAGAAAAAACTTCCCTTATCGAGGCATGAATAAAGGACACTGACATCACAACGTGTGGGGTATTTTCATTTGGCTGTAGAATGGGAAACATGTTGAGAAGAGAGGGAGGACAGAGCTGTAGTTTTGGAGAGCCTTGAAAGCCAGACTGAAGTACTTTTCTTTATTTACTTCATGAGCTGTTGAGGACACTTTGAAGAGTCCAGGATAGAGGAGGAGCCTGTGGAAAGCTGTACAGGCTGCTTTTTCAGCTGTACAATGTAATTTAAGGGACTGGTCCACCCAGGGCCTCAGGCTGCAGGAAGCAGGGCGAAGACTGGGTTGGAGCATGGACCAAACGGAAAGACCTGATAGGACACTGTTTCAGTTGTTTAGCTTTAGAGGAAATGCATTGAGGATCTGGAGGAAATTGATGGTCGTCAGAAGGGAGAGGATGGTACAGGTCAAAGACATACAAAAGAGAGGGAGAAGAAAGGGCTTGCCCACTCCTGACTGTTGGGAACTGATGAGAGGAAATCATGAGTGACTCTATTGTCCATAGTCAGCATATCCTGCGGAACAAAGGTTCCAACAGTAGATATGGGGAAATAAGAAGGAACAGGTTGTTGGCCTAAGCTTTGTCTTTAGTGAGTTTGGGATGCCCACTGTAGGGGAGAGGAACTATTCAAATATCCATCTGGCAGCGGGAATCTCTGGGATTAGAAACTGAAAGATAAAGCACAGCTAGAGAGAAAACTGAAAATTGTCTGGAATTAGCTGGTAGGTGAAACAATAGAGCAAATGATTGCTGAAGAAGGAAGAAAGAAAAGAAACTGAAGCCCGTACTTTGGGGAACGCATGGCATTGAGGAGAGCCTTCACTGGGAAGTGTGCAAGCAGATAAGCGAGGCTTAACATTTTACTGTTTGTCGCAGAGACAAGGGGCACAGAGGTAGGACTACCCACCAGAGGCGGGAAAGCTCTCACTCTTTGCTTCCTTGCTGGGTTCTGAGGTGTTTTAAGGAAAACAATGAGCTGTGACAAAGATGGGGTGGGTTGTCCTCTAGTGAGAGGAGAAGTTGGGCCAGTCTTGTGTGTCGATGGAGGTAACTGGTGCAGGTACAAGGTGATTTAAGGGACTGGTCCACCCAGGGCCTTGCTGACCCCCAAACACTTTCCCTACCCATGCTGTGTCCTTCCTTCTAGGCTGAAAGTGCTACCTTTGCTGCTAGAGCTATTCCTTCAGAAAGTCAGTGTTGGGTGTGGAGAAAAGGGAACCCTCTTGCACATTGGTGGGAATGTAAATTGATACAGCCACTATGGAGAACAGTATGGAGGTTCCTTAAAAAACTAAAAATAGAATTAGCATATGACCCAGCAATCCCACTACTGGGCATATACCCAGAGAAAACCATAATTCAAAAAGACACATGCACCCCAATGTTCACTGCAGCACTATTTACAATAGCCAGGTCATGGAAACAACCTAAATACCCATCTACAGATGAATAGATAAAGAAGATGTGGTACATATATATATGACGGAATATTACTCAGCCATAAAAAGGAACGAAGTTGGATCATTTTTAGAGACATGGATGGACTTAGAGACTGTCATACAGAATGAAGTAAGTCAGAAAGAGAAAAGCAGATATCGTATATTAACGCATATATGTGGAATCTAGAAAAATGGTACAGGTGAACCGGTTTGCAAAGCAGAAATAGAGACACAGATGTAGAGAACAAACATATGGACACCAAGGGGGGAAAACAAAGGCGGAGGGTGGTGGGATGAATTGGGAGATTGGGATTGACATATATACACTAATATGTATAAAATAGATAACTAATAAGAACCTGCTGTATAAAATATAAATTAAAGAAAAAGCAAAGAAAGTCAGTGTTAAGATGTGCACATTCGTTTATTCGTCCGTTCATTTACCCAGCTGATATTTAGTGGGCAGCTACTGCATTCCAGGTATCAGGATAAAAGCTGGTGTACAAAATGACATGATTCCTGTCCTCATATCATATTAGGAAAGGTAAGCAATATATACATAAAGTAGACAACTAAATATATGATTACATATAAATGCTATAAAGAAGAGAACAGGCGTGCCATAAGTGCATCACAGTGGTCGTTGTGCTGGTGGTGAGTCAGTGAAGGCTGCTCTGGGAAGAAACAGTAAAACTGAGACCCAAACTGAATAAGAGTTGGCCAGGTAATATGTGGAGGGGAAAACCTTCAAGGCAGAGAAAGCAGTTTGTGTGTAAATCCCAAGGCTGGAGGAGCAGCGCCTCGGAGGAAGGACGGCCACAGGGACTGAATAATAGCGGGCTTGCGTGCAGATGAGTAGCCTGTGCTGAGGTCGCACAGGTGAACAAGAGGCAGATCCTGAGGAGCTTATGGGACATTTTAAGAACATGAGATTTTATTCGACTTGCAATGCAAACTGATGTAATTTACTTTGCATTTTTTAAACTTTGGAAGAGTAACTGCAGGTTGGCAGGAATGGGTAAGAGAAAGATGAGTTAGCCGTTCTATTGCAGTGACCCAGGTGAGAAAAAATAGTGATATGGGTTACTTTTGTTCCTTTTGTTAATTTTATTTTTAGTAGACATTGTTTTAGACTTGAGGCTTGAACATAAGAACCCCAATTAATTTTTCTCCTGCTTTATCTAAGATTTTAGCATCATGAAAAATGGTCTTGTATTCATTTGCTTTAACACATTCTTAGTCCAGAACCCAGATGTCAAAATCGATCTACTTAATGATTATCTAAAAAACTGGTAAATATGAATCTTCTCGCGTGCTATGACCTTAAGAGAAGCTCCAAGCCCTGAGAACAAAACAATAGTTGACAAAACCTTCACCTTCTAAAGTGAGGTTCCAGAGTTCCAGCTCTGTCTGTGGAACTTTCTGCAATGATGAAAATTTTCTACATTTGTGCTATTCAGTGTGGTAGCCACTAGCCACGTGTGGGTATTGAGTGTTTGAAAGTGACTGGGAAGATTGAGGAACTGAATTTTATTTTGTTTTACTGTGATTCATTAAAATTTAAACTTACATAGCCACATGTGGTGAGTGGCTACTGTGTTGGACAGTGCAGACTAAGATAATCTATGTTGATCTTGTAAACGAAGTGGCTAGAACCTAGTGTAGCCTCTGACTCTCTAGCCCTTCATGTACCTCCGGGTATACGGGAAGAGGAGAATTCACTGGGAGGTGGAAGGGAACTGTTCTAGGACCGTATGATAGCTAATTCTCAGTGTGCAATGAACTCCTCATCTCTGCTCACGGGAGGGCAGAGCTTAGTGCTTGCCGTCATGTTCCTCTCCAGAGGAGCTGGGTTTTAAAGCTCCACTAGAAGTTGACAGAGACTGTTGTCTGACACACTGAAGAAGAGTCTACTGGTGAGAGACTGGCCAAAGTGCCTTGTGCTGAAGAAGTTTCCATTTCCTAGCTTGCTGAGCAAAGATGCCAGGCCCACAGTATTCCAGGTGTGGGTGGACTTGTTAGGGGAGCGTATCATGTACCATTTTAACAGAGACGCACCCAAGAGGTGTGGGGTGACCTCAAGTGGGTGTGGACACTGGGCATCAGGGGCTTTCAGATAAGTCATAAGTAGCCACCAGGAACAGGCATCTCCCATGCCAAACAGGCAACCGCAGATCCTTAGTGCAAGTCTCTGTGGAACCCACAGGAGGACTCAAAAAAGAGTCAGTTTTAGACATCTGCAATACTCAGAGGGTATCAAACCCTCTGAGCCTACAAAGCCTCTGGAAAACCAGAGGCTTTGTAGTGAGTGGAGGAAGAGGAATCAAGGGGGAGAAGTAATGCGAAGCCAACAATATTTTCCCCATCACAGATTTCCCAGATTTTGAAGCCGAAGGAAGGAAGAAGGTTTTAAAAGGATGTGAGATTGCATTGGATTGGACTGGAATGTTTCATATGTGGAAGTAATCAGAAAAGCTGTGTCATCTGCCTGGGGTTTCATCCAGGATCTGAGAAAAGTAATTTGACAGCATGAGTTTAAATGGGAGTGGGTTAGGAAGACTAAATTCCCACTCTTGCACCTGCTGAATCCAGGTCACTCAGTAAACAGATTATAATAATAAGGATAATTGTGCATTAGTAATGATACATAGATAACGATGGTGATGAATAGCTAACATTTATCAAGTATTTACAACCTGCTAGGCACTCTTCTAAGCGTGTTATCTGTTTTAACCCCTCAGCTGGAGATGCATATGGAACTGATTCCTCTCTATCTGAGGAAGCTCTGCTAACTGGACTGGAAGACTTTCTGAGTCTCGCTGGAAGATAAAATCTCATACACTGAAAAATCATGATCATCTAGTAGTTATTAACCACACTTAACAGGCATTTCATGTGCATTATTTCATTTACTACTTTAACTGTGCTATGAAATAATCACTTATTTTATCCATTGAGGTTCAGAGGAGTGAGGTCTACTGGCAGGTCTAGGCTGGGAATCCAGTGCCGCCAGGCCTCAGTGTCTTGTTTTTCACCAAGACCCTACATCTGAGGCCAGGACTAAGGCTCCCCTATTTTCTCTTCTTGAAAACAAGTACATTCATTATGAGGAAGAAGAAATTGTCTCGTTCAAGCAAAATTAAAAGTTGGTCGATTTGAACATTGCAAAACACTTTGGGTACTAATTAGTAACAAAATCAGTTCCTTCTCTTGCCCCAAAGTCTTAAGTTTAGTATGGAGAAACAAGAATACAGAAAATGGCTCACATGGACCATCAACATGTATTCCGGCAAATATAGGAAAAACAAAAGCCAGGGCCAGCTCTTCATTTCTGACCCCCTAGAGTCCTCCTGACCCTCCCAAATCTTCTTCCTCTCCACTTTATTTCATTGTTGTTCTTAAAATGAATTCCAAAACCCAAGAGAGGGATAAGGCTCTTACCAAGAAGGAAAAGAAAAACCGTAAAAAAGTTACGGTTCAGTGTATTCTGAACTCTTGAAATTTGGGGCCTATTTATACTTCAAGACAAACAGAGATCATTTTAACAATAGCAGATGTTGCAAGGGAAGGATAGAGTTTATTACAGGCAGACCTACGTGGGGTCAGAAGCAATAGGCTATTCCTGGGGAGGAAGTCGGATGGGCAGCTGCAACTTGGCTCGAAAGAGCTCGTTATCGTATTACAGTCCAGGCTGAGAGCACGGTGTGGTGCCCAGCTCTGTGGGCTGGATACACGTGCAGCTTCGCTCCCCCTTGCCTGATTTTCTCGTTGGTCCCAGGTGTTACTTCCAAAACTGCGGAGGTGGCTCAGATGCAAGGAAAACATCTAACCATTTTGAAGGGGCTGGGAGACGACCCATATTTGCAAATACGATTGGAAGCCTTTATCTTTCCTTCCCCCCCTACATCTTCTAAATATTAGCATTTAATAAAATACACATTTCTTTCATTTATTTTGAACTCCCTCCAAAGCCAGCAAATACCAGAACCTCAAATATTATGATAGGATAGGTTCTTTATTGGTTTGTTTTCTTTTCATTCTTTCTGTTTTTACTGTGTGATTCTTTTTCATTATAAATCCTTATGTTTCCAGCTCAAGGAGCCTGACTAATCAGAAGGGTTTCCAGCAGAGGTAGACAAATATTCTCAATGTGGTCCTGAGACCCTACAGATGCAGATAGCTCTGCTATTCACAGGAAATGAAGAAGTCAGGTCCATCAGAGACAGAGGATTTCCTCTTCAGATAAAGTATGTTAGCTGTTGCATATTAGTGATAGAAAGCTCAGGAGGAGAGAAACAAGATGGTCTGATGGTGGGGAAGAAGGCCTCCTCTCATCCTGGATGCTGTTGAAAGCAGAGCCTGAGACAAAATTTGCATAGAGTTTATTTATTTGGGAGATGATCTCAGGGAGCAGGAATGGGGGACAGAATTAGTGAAACAAAGGAGGGAAAGCAGCTCAAGATGTCTACAGGAGATGCTTGATCCTGTGAGGACCCTTTTGAAGTGTATCTCAATTCTGCCCATGGGCAAAAAGAGAAGACACTGGTTCATGTCTCCAACTGGTCAAAGCTCCAAACCCAACACTTCCTGGTTGCAGAGGTATGAATGCTAAATGGTTCATCTCATGTGGCAGCATGAGAGAGGCCCAAGGGCGGAAGGCAAGGCACTGTCAGCTTTCTTTTGCGTGGAAATGGGAGCCACATGTCAGTGGCTGGAATAAGAGATGGGTTGGAGAGGACTTGACATGGTACACGCAGGTATCCAACACAGCACCCTGAGGAATTTGTTATTATAGGCTGGTAGTTCATAGAGATATGAGTTGAGGCCCCATCTGGATGACTTACCAGCTCTGTATCCTGGGCAAGTTATTTGCTCCTAGGCCCACCTTTCTCCCTTTTAATTTAATAACACTTAACCTCGTCTGGTTGTCGTGACAAGAAAGTGAATCACATAAGCTTAGTGCCTAGTGCCTTGTACAAATTCAGTAAATACTATCATTATAATCAATAGTATGAATAATCGACATAGGTTTGATGAGTTTGGCCTACAGCTCAGACCGATGGTGGCAAAACACTCTGTAGAGAAGACGTGAAAAGGGAATTTAAGAAAGATGTAGGACTCATGCCTTTCTTTAGACAGGTGAGATTCATGTACACATAAAGTACAATGTAGACTTCTGTTCTTGAAGATGAATCTCAGGCATGAAGATACCAAAGTGATGTCACAATCATTAAAGAAATAGATACAGGATAAATTTGATTATTAATGATGTTTAATTTAATGGAAAATTTTAAACAGGCCTGATTCCAAGGGAGCCTTACACAGAGCAGGAACATTTGCTTCCTGGGTTCTCCAAATTCATATCTGTAAAGTCAGCGTGTTAAATCAGATGATTTCTGAAGTTTACTTCAATTCTTAAGTTCTGTATCCCCAAATAACTTATTTTATTATTCCTGAATATTAATTAGCTAGAATATCTGATTTCCCACTTGTACCGAAAGACAAAAAGATTGAGTCACCTGTGTATGTCAGAAAAAGAGCTTGTCATAAAAGTATTTATTCACAGTAATTATACTGGCCATTCCAAACTCAAGGTGGATTGAGTTTTGAAAGTTGGTTATTTACAATGAGGGATGTGTTTTCACACAATGACTATGTTAAAAATAACAGGCAGACTTCCAGGTCAGTAAAGCAAAAGTCTGTTTTAATCATTATGTTCCATAAACACAGTACTTCTCTACTATTAGTCTGGTTTCTGAATACTACGTGTTACAATGATTTGAACTCTTCCATGGAAAGAGTTCCACCTTTTGATTACAAAAGCCACTGTGGTTTCTGCTCCAGTGATCTTAGGAAATTTCTCTCTTCCCAGGCAGTTGGACCTATGAACTTTTTCCAAGTCTCCTAACTCCTCCAAAGAGGGACACTTTTGAGAGTAGAGGGGGAGCTATTAATATTTTTTCTGCGAGAACGAGCGTAAACCATCATTGTCCTGAGAGCACTGGGGGGATGGTTGTCCTAGTCATACTTGTTTAGAAGTACTTCCGTGGCCTGTCTGTGGACGCAGCAATATGAAGCTCTCACTTATTTTCATTTCCGTTGCAGTTCATTCAACAATGTTTACTAAGTTTCTACCATGTACTACATACTGGAGATATAGTGTGGTAAAGACGAACATGGTACCCAGCTTTGCTGAGCTTAGGGTCTAGTGCAAAAAAGAGACATTAAACAACTAATTGTAATAAAGCCTAAGTGATGACTGAGGAAGTCCAGGCACCAGGGGAGCACATAGTAGGGGACCTTAGGTTGATGCTCTAAGGCAGGGGCCTTTTCTGTAAAGGGCCAGATAGGAGATATTCTAGCTTGTTACTCTTTTAGCCTTTAATGATCATAGATGGTTTCTGTTTTTCCTCCTCCTCCTCATCTGTCTCTTCCTCCTTTTCTTTTTCTTCTTTCGAAATTCTTTTAAAAATTTAAAACCCGTTCTTAGCTTGAGGGCTGTACCAAAACAGCCACAGGCAAATTTGTCAACCATAGTTTGTCAACCCTTGTTCTAGGAGAAACCTTTTTGGAGCAAGGGCTATGTAAGCAGAGATTTAGAAGGTGAGTGAGTCTGCCAGGGGAAGAGTTGTAGAAAAAGGATATGGAAAGATAATATGTGCAAAGGCACAGGGACCGGAGAATGAAAAGAAATCCATCCTGGCTGGGAGTGGCCCAAGATGATGTCGAGATGTGTGAGATCTGTTCCCAGAATGTTTTATAACCCTCCTAAGGATTTTGGACTTGATCCTAAGGGTTAAGAGGCATTCATAAAGGACTTACAAGGAAGGAGGGTCATGATCAGATTTGCATGTTTAAAAGATTCTTCTGACTGCCCTGTAGAGAACAGATTGGATGGGACAAGAGAGGAAGCAGGGCATCCAGTGCAGTGGCAAAGGTCCAAAGGATAGACAATGAGGCAGCACAGATCAGGATGATGACATGAGAAATACAGGGACTCAAGTGAGATTTGTGAGGTGTACATGGCTGGACTTGTTGATTGATTGGACGAGGAAGAGAAAGGAGTCAAGAATGACTTCTGAGTTCTTCCTAAAATAACTGGGTGGCTGGTGATACCATTTACTGAGGGAGAACCCTGGAGAAGGAGCAACTGGGGAAAAGAAGAAGAATTCCATTTTAGACAGACTGAATTTGAGGTGTATGCTAGACTTCCGAGAGGCAGTGACCAATAGGGGGTTAGATGCACAGCTCTGTAGTTCACAGGAAAGGTCAAAGATGTAAGGTTCATCGTGTAGATCGGAACCAAGGCGGAGAAACTGAATGGAATTATGTGTATAGGGTGAGAAGAGTCTCCCAATATTGAAGGAACGGCTGGGCAAGTAGATGGAAAACAGTTTCTGGTGTTTAATGAGTCACCTTCCACCTAGTCTACCTGCTCCTCCTCTTCTTCGTTCTTCTCCTTCTTTTACTAGTTATGCTACACATTTTCTACCAATATAGACCAAACCTGGGGTGAGGTGATAATTAGAGATGACGTATGAAGCCGTCCTTGATAGGGATGGGAAAGAACATTCAACTGGAAGTAGAAAGGAAGGTCCTTCTCGGGGCTGCGGTACCTCTGATACAGGTTAAAAGTGTTTTTTCAGTTGCTTCTGTGCACACAGGGATGTGAGTAGGTTGGGCATGCATAAATTGTGAATGACCTGCCTTCAGTGTATGAGAGAACATGATCCAAAAAACAAGACTTGGCATGGGGAGAGCAGCAGACACAACAGACACAAGTATCAGTGAGTTGTTCCAGCTGTTGAAGAAATATCAAGAGAGGAATGTGTAGGGGAGGAAAATATTCTACCCATCTTAGGTTCATTGGCTGGAGTCTCACAACTTAGACTTAACAAAAGACAGATTAACAAGTGAAAAGCAAACAGAAGTTCATTAATGTGTACATTGTGCATGGACATGAAAGTACTCAGTGATGAGTAACTCAAAAGGGTGGTTCGAACTTGAGCTTAGACCTTGAGCATCTTAGCAAAGAACAATAATTGCAAAGAAAAGTGACAAGGCAAAAGAAAGGGACTTTGAGCTTCCAGAGGTGGCAGATTGTGGGAAGGTAAATGTATGGAGACACTAATGGTAGATAAGAGTTATATGGTTTCCCTGGTACTATCTGTGGGCTAATAAGGGTCTAGCACCTCAGATGACTAACTTCAGTCCTTCCTGGTAGAGAGGGGAGGGGAGACACCTTTGCAAATTTATATTCTGCTTTTAGGGGGAGTGCAGAGGGCTTTTCTCGTATTTGCTTACTTCTAAATTATCTTCAGCTCAAAATAATCAGCCTGCCAAACTGGTGTTTTTTGCGGGGAGGCATATTCTGCTACCTAGTCACCTAGTAACCACTGTCAGATTTCCCCACATCCTCATTTCACTTCTGTGATTGTAGTTAGGGGAAATTACAATGAATTCCTATGTTTGGCCCTGGGCATTTAACACTTTTAAGTGCCGTGTATATCACCTAATAGATTTACTTTTTATCCAAATTAGTATTAAGTTTATTAAGTTGAATTTTTATTCTTGGAAATTGACAATCTATGTATGATGCTTCTCTATATGTAGGGCATAAAGGATAATTTCAGCTAAACAGCACCAGTGATTAATCAGTGTTCTCTGCCCATTTTCTGTTATTACTGCTGATTGAATTCAGGGCCAACTCAAGCAAAGCTGTGAGGCAGGTACTGGTTTTCTTTGGCGTTTGCCTTCTCACTTCCCTTCTCTACTCCAAGCATCTATCCTGGCCTCATTTCCAGTTGTTACTTGGGTATTTGCACTTTAATAGAAACTTGCTGCCTGTAAAAAGCCTTTAAGGTCCAACTAAATGAATCTTTCATAGTGGACTTTTAGGTGGAAATGGGGCCCTATGGGAGAGGTGTTTTCTGGAGAAGGGCAACCATCAATTTGTGCGATGGGCATTGCAGGTCTATCACAGTGGGTTGTGAGGAACAGCTCTGAGACAGGGTCTCTACTTGTGTCTTCAAACTATTCTCGAGGCCCTTTGACCCTGTATCCCACTGTGGCTCCTGCCATATCCTCTTCATCTCTTCATGGTCAAACTTCTTTAAGGAAAAGTGCCCTGACTGACTCTTCCTTATGTCTCATTCAGTCTCTCCCGCTGCATCGGGGCTGACCAGCACCAGCAAGTGCAAATTACTGGACATTTGCTCCTTAGTTGCATGGTCTCTGCAGAATTTGACTCTCAGTCTGCTCCCTGTTGCTTTAAATTGCATCCTGCTTTGGTTTCCAAGACAACGTGCTCCCCTGGTTCTCCAGCCTCTCAGTAGTAGGGTAACTGAAAGTGGGGGCTGGGGTGGAAGTGTAATGTCCAGCAGCATCCCCACTCTTGGGTACACACGACTGAATTTCCTTATTCTTGTAATGAATATTCAAACCCCCTTCTGACCTGATTGCTGGTCAGAGTCCTTTCAAAATAGAAAGTTTGGAATCTCCACTGCCCCAGCCGTTGCCTCCTCCTAATATTCTCCATCTGAGTCCTTTTACTCCTATCCCTCCAATGTTAGTGATCTTTAAAGTTTTGTCATTAACAATCTTCTCCTTTTCCTCTTTTCCCCCTCCTGATCTTATCTATGACCTGGCCTTCGACTCTTAGGTCACAAATCTCTACTTCTCTTCCAGACTCACCCTTCTTTCCAGATCTGAATATTCAACTATCTGTGTGATATCTCCATTCTATCTATGTTAGATTGCCTTATCTTCAGCCCTCCTACTCTTAAATCTCCCAAATTAGTAGTCACCTTTGGCTGCTTTGCCCTCTCAACCTCTTCCTTCATGCAGTCACAAAGGCTTGCCAAATCCATTAAGGTTGTTAAATTCATCCTCTCTTCCATTTCTCCCTACTGCCTTAGAGTAAGACTTTATCTGAGCTGTAGCAGTGAATATTGTTCTCCCTTTCCCTACTCCAAACCTCTATAATTCTACAATTTACACAAGGAAGAAGTGCTCTTTCTAAAATGCAAATCTGATCATGTAAGTGTCAGCATAAAACTGTTAACTGGCTTCCCTTAATTTTGCAGAATAAAATCTCAGTTCATTAGCATAATATCTGATGGACTTTGTGATGGAACCTCCATCACAAGACCCCACCCTCCTCTTCAGGCACCACTTCTCTCCACAGTACAATTAAACATTTCATGTTGCTTGAGGCCTCTGTACCTTTGGACAATATGTGCTTCTGGATCATTCTCTCAGTTTCATGAGTGTCTATCTATCTAGAATATAGACTCCATGCTAGAAGGGATTGTGGAGTAAAATCCCTTTCTACAGGTATTGCTCGATTGACGTGAATGTCAGGGGAACAACAAAGAAGGATAGAGGATGTATCATTTCTCATCTGGTTACCACCGCCTCTCATCTGTATTAGCAGGACTGGCAGGACTCTGAGGTAGAAATAACTTTTTGGAAATGTGCTAGGAACCCTCCAAACTAGGATCATTAGACATGTGAAGAGCCTGCATCCCTCAGAAACAGCAGAGCATCTTCTAAACCCTTGTATTTATGTTTATTACCAGAAAAGCTTTCCAGGAATGAAGACTAAAGGTGGTGTGGTACATATATGCAATGGAATATTACTCAGCCATAAAAAGGAAAGAAACTGGGTCATTTGTAGAGGCGTGGATGGACCTAGAGAGTGTCATACAGAGTAAAGTAAATCAGAAAGAGAAAAACAAATATCATATATTAATGCATGTATGTGGAATCTGAAAAAATCTGAAATAAGACTGTATAGACAGTCTTATTTCCAAAGCAGAAATAGAGACACAGATGTAGAGAATAGATGTATGGCTAACAAGGGGGAAGGGGGAGGTGGGAACTGGGAGGTTGGGATTTACATATATACACTATTGATACTATGTATAAATAGGTAACTAATGAGAACCTACTGTATAGCACAGGGAATTCTACTTAATGCTCTATGGTGACCTAAATGGGAAGGAAATCCTAAAAAAAGGGGATATATGTGTATGTATAGCTGATTCACTTCGCTGTACTGTAGAAACTAATACAGCATTGTAAAGCAACTATACTCCAATAAAAATTTAAAAAAAAACAAACAAAAAATCCAAAGGTGGAGCTTTTGGTATAATACAGGGAGATGCTGAAGTCATCATCTGACTGATCTGAAGAGGAAAAGGTTATGAGCCTTTTAAGTCTTCATCAATCAGCCACGTTGCCACATTTTAGGTCATAGTTCACCACCAGCCCCCTCAGGAGAGAGGAGACATAAGATTTTGGTTTCCTTCTGAATTTATAAAATATGTGTGTGGTTTTGGTATTTATTGCCTATTGTATATTACACTAGTTTGAAAGATAAAAAAAAAATATTAAAGTTTTCTCTCTTCTTTATTCTAGCTTGGATTTATATTGAATAATCTGGGGTCTTGTTGTTGTAATTCCTCATTTTAATTCTTGAGATGGCTAGGGAACAATGCTCCATTAACTGGAGCTTTCAAATAAAAAGAATCTTAATTGTCAGAATAAAAGAAAATTTATTGTGATAGATGTAGTGAAAAAATATAAATAAAATACTCTTGACTGTGTCCTCCTCGTCCCTTTCAATTCAGTCAAATTATCTGGAATGCCTGTCTGTAAAGCTATACAGTGAAAATAGACCAGAATTGTTATTCAGAAGCGATACAGGGATTCTTCATTAAATATTCTGAAGATCCAATGTCCTTATTGCTAAGATTGCAAGAGGAGAAATATACATTTTTATGATGAGAAACTTTCAACAGCATATTCCTAAGTCCTCCCTCTGTGTTTATGTAGCACTTTAAACAAATGTTTATGTAACACTATACATACTTTTATTGCAGCCACATTACATACCATTACTGTACTTTGTCCATTTGTCTTTCTGCTCTTGAATTTTAGTGCTTTGAGGGCAAGAGGCTATTTCTCTTTGTGTCCTCATCACCTAGCACAAATTCCAGGAGAATTATAGTAAATAATATTTAATGGATGGCATCTCCAAGCAAAAAATGGATTTCTGATTTCTAATTCTGAGTCACAGAGAAAGTTTGGTCCATTCCATATTATTCATTGAGGTCTTAGAAGATAAAATATGTGGCAACTACTTCTGCTAACTACATTGTCTGAGATAAGGTAAATCTGATACAAGTTTTGGATTTCATCCTTAAAAGTTTGTGGAAATTTGTTTTCTCTCATTATATAGGTATGTATGTAATATCCTCAACTTGGCCACTTTGCCTGTGAAGTCTAAAATACTTACTATCAGATCTCTTACAGGAAATGTTTGCTGACCACTGTTCTGTAAAATACTTTGTATAAGTTTAAGAAACAATTGATTTGTAAAAATTTCTCTAATGTAACATTTTAACACTGGCCTGGACATTAAAACGGTGAGTTCTGCTTCTCACCTATAGCTATGTCTGACCTTCTTTTGTACTTTACTTGACTGGGCATAGGGCTGAACGCAGAATGGATGCTTAGTAGTAATGGTTAATTGATTTTTTTCTCAAGCTGCTCAGTTTTAGGAAAAGATTTTGCCTGATCCCATTAGAATTTTAATGAATGGCATCTTCAGAAAAATGCGATGGAAACCCAAATATTTATTTATTTATTGGCCGTGCCCTAAGGCTTGCGGGATCGTAGTTCCCAGACCAGGAATTGAACCCGGGCTCTCGGCAGTGAAAGTGCAGAGTCCTAACCACTGGACCTCCAGGGAATCCCTGAAACCCAGATATTTATAATGAGGATTATTTTAAATGACTGGCCTGGACTATGAGGCGTACACTCAGAAATAAATGCCAGAATCTTCAGGCAGACTTAACTCTCTGCCGCATGTTACCAGTTGGCAAAATCTGTGAAGGACCGGGGGTGATAACTCACCCAGGTTAAGAAATGGCTCTGAATGAACATGTCAGGCTAAATAGATTGATTGTTACTTAATTCTAATTTGATATTTTCAAATGCAGCATTACCAGTGACACCAACCATAAAAATATTTTAAAAGATCTCAAAATTAGGTAACTACGTAGCAAAGGAATTACATTGAGTGAAAAAAAAACCCAGAGTTAATGTCCTGGTTAGTTAAGTTGAGCGTTTTAGTGGAATTTCTTTTTCCCTTTTGGTTACTAGGAAGTCCTTCCTAAATTCACTTGTTAAAAGTATATTTCCGGCTGCCTGGATAAGGCGGGTTGTATTGTAAATCCTGCCTAAATGTACTTGGAATAAACCAGTCAGGAATTTAACCTCTCCTTGACAAACTAATTGGCTGGGGTTTAAAACCATCAGTTTTGTAATAAAACTGTATGCAATCAATTAGGGTAAACTGATTATGTTCCCTTGGCTTCATGTCTGAGGAATCTTGTTAGCAGTTGAACTCTCTGAATGACTTGCCTAACTCTTAGAAAACGACTCAGCCTTTTGTAGAAGCATGAGGTTTTCAATTCCCTGCAAATTTCACACGGCTTTCAGGCAATGGCTGCATGTTACCGAAGGGAGTAATGTTAAGTGCATGTGTAAAGAACGGTTCGGGATATTATCCTTTCCTTAGTGAATCACAAATGAGCTTTTCATGTCTGATTCCCTCTCTGGATGAGCCAGCCGAGGGGCTGGGGTGTAGCGAGTTAGGAGTCTGAGATTGGGACAAATCCAGTCCTTCGTGGTCTGTTGTCTGCCACTGCGAAGCTCCAGATATGACCAGAGTCAGCAATCCAGAGGACTTAGAGAATAAGAACCCTGATATGATCCTTATTAATGAGATGAGAGCTGGGAATCTGGACAAGAGAGCATTCAGAGAAAGAAGAGGGGAAAGCTGTGGGGACTGGTGACATTCCTCAGCCAAAGAGGAGAATTGACTTTTAGCTATCGATTAACACTCATATGTTCCCTCCATTTATCAAAAGAGGTTTGATATTGTAAAGCACCGTTCATGGTTTTCTGTTTGCATTATAGATCTGCTTCTTCCAATATTGGAGGTTTTTGTTCAGTTATCACAATTTGTATTATATTTTAGGTTTTAATTTGTACTAATGTCTCAGGAACACTTGGGAATTTCATTATTTGCTACAAAGTCAGGATTAAAGCACATTTGACATTTTCTATTTATGCTTCCTAAGAGTGAGTACCAGGCATTGTTCAAACTAAGGCCAAGTTCTAAAACATCCCCAGCTAATATACCCTATGCATATCTTTAGACTGAATAATATTGTGATTGAATAATCACAATAATTGAATTATTGTATGTGTGTATATATATATATATATGCCTCACGAGTACAGAGGCCGAATCTGTTCTCTTCACAATTATTCCTAGGATAATAACTCTCGCTGAATATTTGTTTGCTGAACTGATGAGTGTGGTTCTGGTCCTTGCAGCAGCCCCAAAAGCATGCAGCACATTTTTATAGTTGTCATAAATACAAAAAGAAGTAAATAAGTAGTTCAGAGCCATCACACCTCCCCTGACCAATTTTATAATACAATTTTAGAGGATATTACAGTATTGAATAAAACATTTTATTATGGTTTCAAATATTTGATATCAAAGTACTTTCTACAAAACACTTTATTGGAAAATAATGCTATTTCCCAATTGGAGTGCTAAAATGTATTATCTTATAACGGTTGATAAAGATATTTTTTTTTTGGCTGCCCCACGTGGTGTACAGGATCTTAGCTCCCCGACCAGGGCCAGGGATTGAACTTGGGCCCCGTGAGTGAAAGTGCCCAGTCCTAACCCACTGGACCACCAGGGAAGTCAATATTCCATAACAACCTAATTGGGAAAAGAATTTGAAAAAGGATAGATACATGTATATGTATAACTGAATCACTTTGTTGTATACCTGAAACTATCACAACATTGTTAATCAACTGTGCTCCAATATAAAATAAAAAAATTTTTTAAAAAGCTAAAAAAATATTTTAAAATAAAGTCATTCTAAAATTCTTATTAAAACTGTCAACCTGTAATAACAAGTGCTGGTGAGGATGTGAAACAACTGGAACTCTCATACATTGCTGGTGGGAGTTTTGGGTTTTTGCTGGTGGCAAAATTGTACAGATACTCTGAAAAACAGTTTGACAGTTTCTTACAAAGTTATACGTATACTTAACGTATGCCCCAGCAATCCTCTTTCTGGTTATTTACCCTAGAGAAATGAAAACTTATGTTCCCACTAAAACATGCAGACATATTGTTACCACCGAATGCAAGTGCAAGTTTGTGCGCCCAACACACAGTGAGGCCAAACAAACTGAAACGTTGGAGTTTGGAGCAGAGAAAGATTTATTGCAGGGCCATGCAGGGAGAAAGGGTGGCTCATACCCAAAAAGCCCTGAACTCCTGGAAGGGTTCCGGCAAAGCACTTCTAAAGGAGAGGTGAGGGAGAGGTGTGGTTAGTTGTTGCAAACTTCTTGGTGTCCGATCCTTTGTTCTAGCAGCTGTCCACTTAGGTCAGGTCAGGATGATCCTATAAACCTCCAATAAAACCAATGTTATTCTCTGTTCTGCAACTTTTTATCTCTATATGAAAAGACTCGTAAAGGTCAGAGACCTGAGTATAGGCTATCCTTTATATTTCAGGCTATAGGCAACATTCTTTTACAAAATGTGCAGAGCCAACATTTCTAAGCACAGGCAATAGACCAGGTCTAACATGGAATCAGATTTGTTCTTTCCTATTACATTAAAATGTTCAGAGCAGCTTTATTGGTGATAGTCAGAAGCTGTAAACAACCCAATGTCCTTCACGAGGGGTCTGGATAAGCAAGCTGTCATGTATCCATGCAGTAGAATACTACTCAGAGACAGAAAGGCACAAACTATTGATACATTTTGGTACTGATACAGGCAAGATGGATGATTCCCAAAGACATGTGGGAGTGAGAGAAGTCAGTATGAAAAGGCTACATACTGTATGATTTCAACTATGTGATATTCTGGAAATGGGAAAACTGTAAAGACAGTGAAAGGTCAGTGATTGCCAGAGGTCTGGGTGTGGTGAGAATAGTATTATAATGGGGTAGCACAGGGGGTTTTAGGTGCATCAGCAAGTTGTTTTGTATCCTAATTGTGGTAGTTACACAAATCCATACATTGTTGAAATCCATAGACCCTTACAGCAAAAGAAAATAAATTACCATATGGTAATTTTTAAAAATAACATAAAAAAATCTCTCAGTTAGTAAGATTTAAGTAATTGTATAACAAACGGCTGCTTACTTACAGTCAAGTGGTATCTTCCCAAGCACATCACAACTGGAGACCGTGGGTTTTAAAAGCCATGATCTAGTTATCTGAGAGGTGGAAAGTTAGAAAAGTAAGCTATAGTATACTTTTTACAAAAGAAGTAAAGTAGTACTATCAAAAAGGAAACTCTCCTATACTTTTATTCAAAAAGCAGAATTGCGAGATCTTGTTTGAAGCCATCACTTTATTGTCCAGTTATGTAGATTTTCCCCTCTGGTGCTTATTCTGGCATTAATTAATATAACAGAATCTGAAAGAAAGATTAGAAATGTGTTATGTTAGAAATAGCCTTGCTTTAAGGGACGTGCATATTGATATGCCAGGAAAACTTGGACAGTTTTCTCACTGCTGAGATTTTTTTTTCACCCAGTCTGGAGTCCAGTGGAATCATTTATTAAATGATTGATGTTTGTACTCCTCAGGAACCATGGGAATTACCATCTTAGATCAGATCATTAGTCTGCCTAGTCTAACATCTTGCTTCTGGCTTAGGTAATTATCTGATGCTTTTGAGGGACATTTAAATCTTTCTTATAAAGCATCTGACCATTGTTTCACATAGTGTTGATTCTCATTGTTGAGATGTGGATGAGAAACTTGGGCTGAAATTTCTTTTAGTGCAATTAAATTCATTTGTATTTTCAAAATCTAATTTTATTTTGGCCATTTTGACCATACTGGTTAGATCCCAACTGATAAGAAGTGCTGTGACACACTTGATTTAATGCTCAAAGTTTTGATTTTTCTACTTCCCTATGAGGCTACAAGAATGACTAGCTAAAAATGCCATATAATGTAACGTGTTTTATACTTCTAGAAGTCCTATATTTTATAAGGCGAAAAGCAAATGATCCTCTCCATGTTTGTAAGATGACTGTTCAGAGCTTTATGTGCTATGGTCTCAGAACTAATTATTCCCAAATAATTGACAACTAATAACTCTTTAGACAGTTACTTTTTACCATTTTCTTTCTAATATATTGCTTTGATTCCTTAAAAATGGAACAGTTTAATTGACTGGTACAATGTGATCCTTTTCTGCCTTCCTATCTCCTAGGTAGATATTAAATGCATAGACATTATTTTAGTGTCAACAGCAACTTATTTAGCATTTACATCTTCTTAACAAAGACTTTTTAAAAATGAAAGCCAGGTGAGAGACATATCCTTTTACAAACATGCAGGAATTGGAATTTAGGCTTCCCGCTCAATGAGAATATTTGCTGTTACTGTTGTTTATAAGCGGAGTTCTAGCTGAGGTGTTTGTTTGGTAAGGAGGCAACTACACCACATGAGTAGTAAATAACCTAAGGATAGGGTATGTAGAGAATTTTCTACAGCAGTTTTCTCAACCGGGATGCTTAACCCCCAGGGGCCATTTGGCAATATCTGGAGACATTTTTGGTTGTCACAACTGGGGGCTTGGAGGTGTAATTACCGACATTTAGTGGGTAGAGGCCAGGGATGCTGCTAAACATCCTACAATGTCCAGGACACTCCTGACGACAAAGAACTGTCCAGTCCAGCATGTCAGTTGTGCCAAGATTGAGAACCCCTGCTCTATAAAGTACAGAAGATGTGCTTTGAGCGTCAAACACAATGCCTTGAATATGATAGGTGCAGAGAATATATTGAGGGGATTTTCACAAGGGACTGCTCAAATCAGACTCAGGGCAGAAAGGGAGGGTGTTTATTATTGGAATCAGGCAAGTTGCAAAGCAGTGCGTATTGACCACAATTTTCATGATACGCATTACACTTCCTTCATAGCATGTTTGACTAGGCACACATACAAAGCAGCTTATTAAGAGGACTATTACTAGTATTATTTTTTAACCTATGAGACTAAGCATTGTTTTCCTCTCTTCTCTGTTATAGTTTTCAAGGATCAGTCATTGGTTTTTCCTCATCTCCCACCATCAACGGCTCTCAGTGTTTGGAGCACGTGTCCCACCAGCTGGGGTTCTCTTGCTGCCCCTGACAGTTTTCCAGGGCTACAGTTTTATGTTTCACCTCTAACTTCTGTTTTGCTAATCCTCTCTTTAGCTGTTTGATCTTAAACTTGAGGGGGGTTAGAGCAGAAAAATCCTGTTGATTTGTCTCTCTCTGGATTCTGGATCTTGCAAATAAACTTTTTATAATGAGATAGTAAATAGTAGGGTATCTGGACCAGGAGATGACCATATACAGTGGGTTGTGCAGGGGAAAATGCATGGGGACAGGATGGGTATTGCAGTCCTTGGATTGGGTGATTTTTATCCAAAAAAGTTTAGACAGAGTTTTGCCTTGTTGGGTGGTGCTCATGATGGCTTTTGTGAATCTGGCTGAGCTGGTCCTGAGAAGAACTCACCTCCTAAAAATCTTCAGTCCCATTTGTCCCTTTCCTGGGGATCAATAATGGGTCTATGGGCTATAGACCAACAAGCACCCTTGGCAAATTTAGTGTCTGTCTATCACTGCCAAATCCTGAAAGCAGAACTGGATTCAGATCCACCTTCAGAGTGCTATGGGTTTGCAGACTGGGGAAGACCCTTTTCTAAAAATCACAGCACTGCTTGAAAGCTTGTTGCATTCCTTTACATGAAGATAAACTTTTAAATCCACTAGAGAGTTTAAAAGTTAAACTTATAAATGCAAACTGGGGGTGCCAACTTGTTAGAACAAATTTTCATAAAAATTCAAATAAGGTTGGCAGATTCTTTCTTCTTCTGTAGGAACAGAGAATAGTTTTGGGAACCCAAAAGCAGGAGAGGTTTTCTTCTTCCTGGCCAGGAAGGCCATCAAAGGCAAACTTTTCTTACTTCAAAATTTCACTTTGGGCTTGTGCCATTTTTCTTATACTTTTCTTATCCAGATGTACAACAGATACAAGATAGTAGAGCAGGGAAGAGAAGGGACTAAGATTTCTTTTCTAGAATTCACTGTTATCTAATAGAATTTCAGGCTCGTTAAAGTCTCTACAAAACCTAGAAATTTATAATTAATCTACTTCTCAGAGATATTCACATATATCCATATTGTTATTTTAAACCAATGATATTAAATAGCCATGAGTTATTTTCACGATCTATGAAACAATGTTCTCGAGTATCAATTTCTGAGACAGGTAAATGCAACATTGTTTTAATCTGAAGTACTATAGCAGTGAACCCTGAAAATAGGTTGAATAGGTCAAAGTTATTTCTTGATCATTACCAATTTAATAAATTACAAGGTCAGGATTTCATTTTATATATTATTCATCTTCTTTTTCTTCTATTTTTTTTTTTTTTTTGGCAACGTGGCTGTTCTTTATGTTTCAGAAATAGCAGTATTAAATACTATGGAGAAAGGTTAGAGGGTTGACACTGAGGTTGCATTATAAAGACAAGTTAAAAGCTTTAATTTATACTTGAGAATAACAAGATATGAAAGGATTTTGTGAAAATCCTTTGTTCATTAGATAATGTTTATTTAACAAGAAATGAGTGTTTTCAAAAAGATTTAACTGAGGATTTTGTTGGAAAGACTTTAAGAAGTAAGGTCTCTGTTCTTTAAACCCTGCTGATTTAAAGAAATATTACTAAATACTTTTAAGTCCATTTTTATTCAGTTCTGTCTACTTGCTATTGGTTATAATAGACTTAGAACCTTAAGGCTTATTCTTTTATTCTTCATTTTTTGTTTTAAAATTTTGGCAAGATTGTTTTCTTTGTGCTTGTTGTTATTCGAAGGCCCCAGCAGAATTCTGATTCTTCTGTAGCCAGTGCTATTGGAAGAAGACATGATATCATTGCCAGTGGGTAAGCTGTTCGCTAGGAAATCTCTTTTAGACACAATGTGGTTGTGTAGCTAAATTGTCCTCTGTGTGTCAGAAGTGATTTGACCATACCTCCTGGTTTGCCCAGGACAACCTAAGTTCATACCTGCTGTTCCAGTGTAATTGTAATACATCCACTCTCAAAAGTGTCTTGGTTTGAACAATAAGTCACATGATCACCATCAACTTAGGAGGCTATATGGAGAGAATGGTAATTGGATCAAGTGTTTATTTTTTGACTTTTCTTGTTTATTTTTTTATGGTATTGGGAGTGTGTGGCTTGTGAAAAAGAATCCATAAAATTAGATGATCCAGAATGAAACTGAATATGGAAGGGTTTTGTAGGAACTGAGAAAGAAAACATTTGCAGACATTGCTATTAATTAACAAGCCAAAACAGGGAGAGGGAGAAAAGATACAAGTAAGCATCACGACCACAGGGCTATAATTATTAGGATAAAGCCAGGTGTTTTGGTGATGGTGTGAGTGGAGGAAGGGATGTATAGGAACCAGCCCTCAATATTATTTTAAGAAACACAGTAAAATGCTTAAATAGCTGGAGAGTGTAGGATAGAGGTCAAGGACATGGGCTTTGGAACAGACTACCTCGTGTTCACTTTCCTCAAGCTACTGAAAAATGGAAAAGATGCTTAAACCATATATGCCTCATTTCCCTCATCTGTAAAAGGAGAGTAATAGTAGTACCTGTGCCATAGAGTCATTGTGAAGATTCAATGAGTTGATGCTTATAAAGCACTTAAAACTGTATGAATCACATTAAAATCACTCGATACATGTAGCCTGCTATTATTATTATTATTGCAATTGTTTTCAATGGGCAAAGGGGGGAACGGCTGTACCACGGTCATCAGGTGCCTTACATGAAGCTGCATATACTTCTGGATGCAGCATCACGCACTGAGCAGCTCTGCCTCCAGGCGGGCTGGTTGGGAGTCCTGTCTTTATCACATGTTTGTTCAGCAAGTTTCTGAGCTTCTCTTTACTCTGTCTCCACATCTTTAGATGAAGATGGAAATAGTGTAGACATTTTAGGTTTATTGTTATGGTTAGACTTACCACAATGCTTGTAAAACCACTCCCCACAGTCTCGGGCATACGGTCAGGGTTTCAATGTTAGAAGTTATTCTATAGGAACCTCTCCCTATAAACTTACATATGTGATAAGTGATGTTACCTTCTGGGTTTCTTAGGTCTAATCATTCTTACGTAGAAGATAACGAGCATGTAGTTCATGTTGAGGCATAGAGGGGCTGCAGGACAGTGGGTGTGTTTGAGGTGTGTGTAATGCCTTGAAAGAGAGGGTAGCTGACACTCAGTTCTGTCATTCAAGAGAGATGATGAGTTTGGGGTCCATTAACACATGAATCAATCAATCAATCTCTCTCTCTCTCTCTCTCTCTTGTTCTGTTTATATGTGAGGGGCATACAAACAGGGGGCATATGTGTTGTGAGATGAGGACAGAGAACTGAACCCTGAAGAATACCATCCCTTAAAGGGTTGGATGAAGGAGGCCCCCAAACAACAACAGCAGTTGAGGAGAAGCAGGGGTAAGAGGAATAGCAGATAAATATGTCCTAGGAATTAGGACAAAGGAGTATTTCAAGAAGAACAACAAGTGCTGTAATGAAGCCAACTATGATTAAATCAGAAAAAAGCAACTGGATCTTAGAACTGGAACTGAAGCTTCTAGTAACATCCCTGAGAATAGTATCAATAGAGTGAGTTGGGCAAAATGTAGATTTCAGTGGATTGAGACCCATCTAGAAGATGAGAAAAATTAATAAATAACACAGAACAAAATAAAAAGAAAACCTATCTTTTCAAGGAATGTGAGAGTAAACGGAAAGAAAGGAAGGTGGGAAACTTATACATGCTTCCAGGTAATGGGAAGAGGTTTGAAGACCCAAGAAACGAGCAGCAGTTGATGAGGCTAATTTGTGACTTTCAAGGAGAAGGAGACAGGGCTGAGGTCGCCCATATAGAAGTTAGCTTGGGAAAGAGGAAAGATACCCATTTCTTTGAGTCAGATGAGAAGAAGAAAAAGAAGAGTGAATATTTGAAAATGTTAGGAGTAAATGTAGGAAAATTAGTTCCTCATGTCCCCAGATTTATTTGTGAAGTCGGTGACTTGGTCATTAACATGAGAGGGTAGGGGCAACTAAATCCTTGAACAGAAGAGAACTTTAACTAGCGGTGA
Organism: Phocoena phocoena; assembly: GCF_963924675.1. Lineage (NCBI taxonomy): Eukaryota > Metazoa > Chordata > Mammalia > Artiodactyla > Phocoenidae > Phocoena > Phocoena phocoena. The sequence goes on along the minus strand of NC_089228.1, from coordinate 79,132,009 downwards.
GTGGAAGAGGGCTTGGTTAATACTGAAGGCTCAATTGAGGTTGCAGATGTAATATTTGTGATAGCACCAAATGATACAGTTCTCAGTCATGTGAGCTTTTATTCTTGTTTTATGCTTGTAATTTTTATTTGTATTTTTTCCTCCAGTTTTATTGAGATAGAATCTACCTACAGCACTGTATAACTTTAAGATGTACAGCATAATGATTTGACTTACATACATCAGAAACTGTTATCATAATAAGTTTAATGAACATCTGTAACCTCAAATAGATACAAAATTCAAGAAATGGAAAAAAATTTTATCTTGTGATGAGAACTGTTAGTATTTACTCTCTTAGAAATTTCATATATAACACACAGCAGTGTTAATTATATTTATCATGTTGTACGTTACATCCCTAGTACTTATTTATCTTGTAACTGGAAGTTTGTGCCTTTTGACCACTTTCATCCAATTCCCCTCCTTCCAACCTGGCCTCTGGGAACCACAAACCTAACCTCTTTTTCTATGAGTGTTTATTTTTGAAGCATAATTGACCTGCAACACTCTATTAGTTCCTGTTATACAACATAGTGATTTTTTTTCCCTGTACATTTCAAAAATCATCACCACAAGTCTAGTTACAATATGTCACCACAAAGATATCCAGTTATTTATATTCCCTACATTGTACATTTCATAACTCGTTTATTTTGCAACTGGAAGTTTCTTTTTAATTATGTGATTTTCTACAGAATTCTTAAACTTCCCAGGAGCAAAAGTGATGGAAATGGATGCATAGCTTTGTCAAGGATGGGGAGTTTATATGTAGACATGGGAGGAGAATGAGGGAGGAGATGTTGGGATTACTGAAAATGCTGATGAGGAAGAAGTACCATTAGGTAAGAAATGGAAGGAAGTGAGGAGAGGGTGAAGAACCAAGACTAAAGTTTCAAGGAGGTAAAGGAATAGGTACAGCAGGAGTATAAACACAAGGAGTTTGCCTGCTTGTTCATTTGTTTTTGTAAGGCAGGAGGTTTGGTTGGAGAGATGAGTTTCCTTTCTAAGATGTCAGAGAAATGAAAGGGCCAGAGTACGGCCATTTGAGGGGATAGTAGCATGATGTGTAAGTGATAAAATCCTTTTTGATGTGAACGTTGAAAGGGATCTCAACAATAACTTATTTAGCCTAATCTCATTTTTAAGATGGTAAATTTGAAGCTCTGAGAGCTAAGGCAACTTGTTTAAGAATGGTGGATTTTGGCAAAACAAAGGAACCCAGATCCCCTTGTTCCCAATATGGGACTATGTTTAATAAAACATACCGTTATATACTTGAAACACTGAAGTATTGATTTGCTCAGTAAAGGTGGAAACACTCATAAAATGATTCTAGATCATGCTTAGAAATTAACAAACCAATCTCTTCTGCAGACTTCATCAGATAAATCCACGGTGTCAAATCCTGACCAATGGCTTGTATATCAGAAAGAAAATGTAATCCAGGTGACACGTGACATAAAAAAGTCACATTGCCTTGCACCAGCCCTTGCTTAAGTCTAGCTAATTAGTGGCATTTTTGATTAATTCAAGTGGATGGCCCTTGAGGCTGTAATTGTAGAATTCAGTCTGAGAAGTTAGCTCCTCTTCTATGTTCTCATTAAAAATGTTTTGGATATTAATCCACATAGTTTGAAAATACGAAAATACAGTAATTTCAGGGTCACTTTGACGATTACAGAGTCAAGCCTTTGTTGATTTATTCACTCATAAGTCTACCCACTACTCATTTTACAGGAAACACAAAGAGCATCATGTCATGGCAAGATCTTTGGACTAAGATGTCAGTTAGTTGGGGTACATAAGTGTAAGATGAGACAAAGGTCTTCGCCCTCATGAAGCTTACTTTCCAGAGGCGAGAGACAGTAAGTGATCTCTGTAAAAGATAAGTGAAGTATCTACTAGGTTAGAAAGCGAAAAATGCCATGGACAAAATGTTAAAATGCAAGGCATCATAAGAGACAACAAGAGCATGTGTGAGGATAGGCTGATCAAGGTGGGCTTCATGGAGGGGGAAACATGTGAGAAAAGTGAAAAAAGGTGTAGAAATGGGCCACATGACTAAGCTGGGAGAAGAGTGGAGAGATTGCCTTGTCCGAGGCCCCAAAGAGGGTGAATGGTCTGAGCAGAGTGTTGGAAAGGAAAATTATCAAAAGATGAGGTCGGACGTAAGGCACCCTGTTTTTTTGCAAAGAAATCCAGCTTTTGGTGTGGTTTTAAGGATTATCAAGTCAAACTCCCTTCCCATATAAAGTAGAAGGGGAATCATCCATCTTTATGAAGGAGCATGAATCAGTTGTTCAAATGGCTTTTCATCCTGCATCTTTACTGCCTTTCTGAATTCAGGAAAGTAAGATTTAGTTGGTGTCAACCAAGGCTGCCATCCATCTGGGACAACACTTTCAATTTTAGTCAATTTATAACGATTCTTATCAGCCAGTGATTATAATTTTCAACTTTAGAGTAAATGATGGAATACATTTTGCCAGCCAGTGATTAGCATGGAAAGAATATTAGGAAAATATTTTTAGATGCTTAAAAGGATGTGCATTGGTAGAACAGAATTTGGATAGAATTCTGGATGGTGGGTGGACTAGGGTTGAGATTCTGGTTCCATGAAATTCTGGTTCACATAAGTTCTATTGTGCAAGATGTTTGCATAGCAGATGTAGTGGTATTTGTATCGAGAGTAAATTTTGTTGAAGACCCACCGTAGGCATACCCCTCATCCCAGCAGACTACTCATCTATCACAACACTTTTTCTAATGACTCTTTGCATGGTCTCATTGCCTTTCCTAAGACTGTATTTTAGCAACTACTGCCACAGATGGGCACCAGCCTTTGGAGTGAAACCTTTTTGGCCATTTTGGCAAAGAAGTTGCTTTGGAAAATAGTGAGGTGAAGTTTGCACAGAGTACACTGGAGCAACTGGCAAAGAAGCTTGGATTATAAGGTTAACTGTGGACCTACAGGGTGAAGTCAACGCAGAGTAGGACCTCTGGATAGTGAGATAACAAAAGTGAAAAGTTTTAGAATCACTGGGAGACAAGAGTAAACATTTTCACATTTCAAAGGAGTAGTGGAAATTCTTCTGCTTTTATTTTTTTCTTTACCCCATTTCACAATATGAGAACATGCTCTCAATGAAATGAACAGTGGGAAAATTTAAAACAAATAAAAGGAAATACTTCTACACTTAGTGCATAATAAGTCCATAGACTTTTCAGCTGAGGAAGGTCAGGGAGTCAAATGTTGAAGAGGAACAGAAAAGAGGGGAAAATCTGGTTAATTTTATGACCAATAATAACATTGTAATTATGCCTTAAGATAAGAATGATGAGGTTGAAGCTTTGGGGCATAAAATTATTGTCTCAGGGGACAGGAAGGAATTCTCCCACTCTTACCCCTAACAATTTGAATGACACCAAACGATTGACCAGGTGCATTATGGGGTGTAATATTTTCCCAGGAGACAGCTCTTATTAACCTGGAAAACCATTCTTGAAAGACCAGTGGCTAGTTTTATCTGGAAAATCCTGTATTTTAGGGGAAATCAGCCTTGAATCCAAACAAAAAGAATTTTGTAGCTGGTGGAAGGATAAACTCCCCAATGACAGATGCGGTCTAATTTTGCTTTTGACCCAGTGTGTGATTGTGTCTGAACATAATATTCATGTAACTAACTTAGAGTATCGTAGTGGATGGACGTTGGCCTTTGACACAGAGCAGGTCCAATGGAAAGCACATGAGCTATCCCTTAGGAATTACAAATATGTTCTTGCCCTTTTGCCAAAATTTTTTCAAAGTTCAAACTAGCTGCCTGTAGCTTTTGACTTTCTTTCCTGGCGTGTAGGATGCTGCTGGAACTCTTGTATTCCAGACCTTAGTGAGGCTCTGAATCCTTAGCTGGCTTTAAGGGCTCCCGCATAAATTTTGAGCTGGCCACTGAGTGGAGATCACCTAGGAGGGCAGAACTCATTTGTAGTCAATCCTCAGTGAACTTCTAAGAACAGGAAAGCCACTACTCTTATTAAATGGAGCCTCTTTAAAATGGTAGATATAGTTTAGGTCAGAGAGGCAGGGCCTTTGGCCTTTCCTCTTACTAATGCTTCTAAACCAACTGGGACCTTAACCTTGTTTGTTCTTTGCCTCTGTGTACTGATTCACTTTTAAAATTGACTTCATTTACTTAGGTATAAGACGAACGTTGTGTAGGGCAGAGCAATTAACTCCAGTTAACAGATAACCCCCAAATCTCTATTGTTTAACGAAATGGAAAGTTTGTCTCTACTCACATGCCAGCCTGATGAAGAGTGGGTGCGTGGTACCCCTGGCAGCTGTGCATCTGGTAGTGACACCGGGATTGAGGCTGGCTAAGGTCTGGCTTTGCCATTTTAGAGTCCGTCAAGTCCAACTTCAGGTTTGTTTCCTTGTTTGGAAAATGGAAGCCATAAAAACATACCTCTGTGTTTGCCGTGCCGATTAAATAAAATATGACAAGTTGAATGACTCTCACAGGGCCTGGTGCATAGTACACGGTCAGGGAGTTTTGATGTTTCTTCCCTCTGTGTGTGTATCAGGCACAGGTGTGAGTGTATAGGGAAGGAGAGAGACACACCAAGAGGAAGTGGGGCTGATACGTATACTCAAACTGCTCACGAGCTCACTGTCTCTAAAAGAGGAGGCACATTTGTTACTAGAAACTTGACTAAGTCAGTCCCATGGAGGCAGACACTGTGTCTCTCCTTTTATTGTTCACTGTCACGTTCCCAAGGTCTAGATCCTATCAGGATAATGATAAAAGCTTAATAAATAGGGTCAAATCAGTGCAATGAAGGAACTAGAAAATTAGATTCTTTTCCTGTTTTCTCTTTCCGTCACCCACCTGCCCCCAGAATTTACAAAAATCCAAGATGATAAGGTAATGCTCAGGATGGCTATCGATTTCCTGATTCTATACCAACCTTCATCCAAATTGAAGAGATTATCTTGAAGGATCCCTATATGCAAACCACAGTATGCAACTGCTTATAAAAGCTAACACATATATATGGAATCTAAAAAAAAAATGGTTCTGATGAACCTAAGGTCAGGACAGGAATAAAGACACAGACATAGAGAATGGACTTGAGGACATGGGGAGGGGGAAGGGTAAGCTGGGACAAAGTGAGAGAGTGGCATGGACATATATACACTACCAAACATAAAATAGATAGCTAGTGTATATAGCTAGCTATATACACTACCAAACATAAAATAGATAGCTAGTGAGAGAGTGGCATGGACATATATACACTACCAAACGTAAAATAGATAGCTAGTGGGAAGCAGCTGCATAGCACAGGGAGATCAGCTTGGTGCTTTGCGACCAACTAGAAGGTTGGGATAGGGAGGGTGGGAGGGAGATATGGGGATATATGTACATGTATAGCTGATTCACTTTGTTATACAGCAGAAACTAACACACCATTGTAAAGCAATTATACTCCAATAAAGATGTTAAAAAAATCTTATGTATGGTTGTGTATAACTAAAGTTTTGCTTAATCTGTTATCCTTTTCATGTTAAGCTTGTATATAGTGTTTGTTGGCATTTGTAGATCTTTTTTGAAGTACCTGTTTTCATAGCTCCAGCCACTACTTTGTCTCCCATTTTGTGTAAAGCCTTTGCTATAAATAAGCCATTCTGTCTGAATTTTTTTTTTTCCAAGATAGGGTAAACAAGTGGAAAGGTAGAATTTAAAGGGAGATGAAAATTTCAGTTTTTTTTTTTATTGAAGTAAAGTTGATTTACAATATTGTGTTAATTTCAGGTGTGTGGTAAGGTGATTCGGTTATAGACCTATATATGTGTGTATATCTATATTCTATTTTCTTCTGATTCTTTTCCATCAGAGGTTATTATAAGATATTGAATATAGTTCCCTGTGCTATACAGTAAATCCTTGTTGTTTGTCTATTGTATATATAGTAGTTTGCATGTGTTAATCCCAAACTCCTAATTTATCCCTCCCTCCCCTTCACCCCCACCACTATCCCCTTTGGTAACGATGAGTTTGTTTTCTATGTCTGTGAGTCTGTTTGTGTTTTGTAAATAAGTTCACTTGCACTATTTTTCTGTCTGACTATTTGGTGCCAATTGTGCATCTCAGTAATCTAGCTATGTTTTGTTACTCAAAGTTGAATTCCAAAATGTCCTTAAAACACTTTCACCTTGCTGAATTGTGTTGCACCAGTTTTCAAAAGGAAACATTGAATTTAAAAGATGACTTGGAAGTTGCTTACCTGCAAGGCCCTGGTCTGTTACCTTATTTGTAAGAATCCTAACAACTTATTTGTTCAAATGACTGAACAGTGTCTGGTCAACCTGATCATGTTTCCCATCCACTCTCCCTCCTGGCTCCTATTTATTGCCCTCGGTGAGCAGATTGCTTGGGTGGCTGCCTCCTCTCTCAACCCGTTTTCCCCTGCCACGTTTCCTAGACATTAGCGCATTAACGTTTATGCCATCTCACTGTAGGTCAATATCCATGTATATTGTTTTGCATGCATGGTAAGGAAACTGAGGTGCGTAGTGATCCGTCTATTGTCAAAGGTTACCAGGAATAGGAGGAAGATAACTTGGAATCGACATTTCACACCAGTGTCTCTCTCCATCTGATCACAGCACTTCTCTTGGCAAGATACCCCTTGGCTCCCCTTTCAATGTCTGACACCAGGAACACAATGCTCTCAAGGTGTCTCCATCACTTCCTGCTTCCAAAGAGCAGCAGCCTGTCCACCCTACTTGTCCTTCTGTGAAGTTGAAAAGGACCATGTTGTTTTCTGCCCCCCAAATGGACCTTTCCTTATTCTTCCAAAGGAGAAGATCTAGATATAGCAAAATGAGCAAGTTGGGCCATCTGTATGCATTTTTTCACCCATATTAAAACTCCTAAAGCCCAAATGCAAGAACTCATTCTGAAAGACACGAGCATTTCAGTTCTGGGCTTATGGAAATCTTTCCCCCCAGTGACGTTAATAACCTTCTCTGTGCAGTATATTGAGGAAATTTTATGGCAAAGAAAGTAAATTTGCAGAGATCCAGGGGACTAGTTTTTCAAGGAGCTTTAACAGAGAAGATTGATTCTCAGGTATTAGAAGCAAACATCAGGATCAATTATGTAAAGAATATTTATGTTTAGAAAGTTCTAGGCCAAACGTTAACTGAGAATTCAAACATTTCATGTCCTCATCCTGTCTCCTGAGGAACAACAACAGCAAAAAAAGTCCTTTTATGCTCTTTGTTCACTTCCCTAAAGCTGGATATATTATGTATGTTCAGAGAAAAGGATACATATGAGAAGAGCAAAGATGCTGTATCCATCAGGGTAGGCTAGATTAGGATGCCATAGCACACACTCTGCAAATCTCAGTACCTCAAAGAAAACACCACCAAGGTTTATTTCTTGCTTACACGTCTTATTTATCTCTGGTTGGCAGGGACCCAGTCTGAGAAATCAACCTTCATCTTGTACTTAGCTGGTCACTGTCTTAGCGACAAACTTGGAACTCTTTAGAGCGGGAGTTGGCAAATATATTCTATAAAGGGCCAGACAGTAAATATTTTCAACTTCACAGGCCATAGAGTTTCTGTTACAATGACTCAAGTCTGCTACTGCAGTGCCAAATCAGAGGTTACTGTAGTTTACAATGCATAAACAAATGAGTATGGGCTGTGTTCCAATAAAACTTTATTTACAACAATAGCCAGTGGGCTGGATTTGGCCTATGGCCTGTAGTTTGCCAGCTATTTCGCTTAAGTTGCATAGCCCCAAAGGGACACTTGGTACCTCTGCTCAATGACTAACGGCTAACTAATGATTCTACTCAACCACGAGAGGATGGGGAAGTACAAGCCTGTCACTTCCCGAGGTAAGCCCGGCCTTACATGAGTTCACACACATACCTGGAAAATGATGAAGAATAGCTGAGCAGTTATTTTCACAGCTCCACAATGCTTGATTAAACCTACAGGTCTTTTAAAGTTTCCCTGTCCCCTCAGTTTTCTCCTTAACTCAGAAAATCAGACTTTACAAGGTGCAGTGTTCATTTGCTCCTTAACAGGAGGTGGAAGTGGCTGGGTAGTCAAAGAGGACGCTGCCCAGCTCTGTTTATGCAGCCTTGGGGGCCATGTGCCTTCACCTTTGGGGATCCTAAAGTGAGTCAGGATATGCACCCTGGAAGCAGACCTTGGAAAGGGATTTGGAAGGAGCAAGAGAGGCATTGTATCAGATGACATTCCTCAACAGTGAAATTGCCTAGGGGACAAGTCATTTTCTCGCAGGCCAGTTTTTGAGACGTTTCCTGATGTTGCAGTGCAGCCTGGTCACAGGGAGCAGTGACGGATGGGGTTTTCGGTTCATTTTACTCTAGATGGAGTCTCACTTAAACCCATTGTACCACAAGATGATGTCACTTTATGTATCTGGTTTTCTAGCAAAACCTACCTCCCTCCCCAAATCAAACCAACCTCACCCCACCTCGCCCCCTCCTGGCTCACCATTGTTTTATAAAGTCAAGTGGTTCTGTGCCTTCCGTTGACTCGCCTCTTTTAAGTTTTATTGGTACTTACTGCTCTAAGAGCAAAACTTAATGAGTGCCTTTACTTTTACACACTTCAACTCATTAATATATCTGACTTTTCTCCATAGGAAGAGTTTGACTAGATATAGAGAAATGTATATTCAAGTGGATCTGTCAGTTAAAACAGAGACACTAGGAATCTATTATACAGGTAGCAGGCTCTCTATACATGGAAATATCTGCTCATATTGATTATAATCCATACCTTCTAGAACTTTAGGGCATTTTTTGCATATTATCAGACAGCAAAACACTTCAGTAAGCCATTTTAATAGTTACATTTCAAAAAGATAAAAAACAGAGAACAAAACATATACCTGAACTAAGATCCCTTAGTTGGTGATAGCCCTTAACCTTCATCCTCCTAATCAGTGATATTTCAGTTGAATATGAGAAGATTCTAAAGGCAAAGGTTACTTGACCATGACAAGGAGGACCACTTAAAAAGAGTGAGACTAACCTACATGTAAAAGAAGTACTTTCAAGGTCCAGATGATACTTTTATTTAAAGTACTGTTGTACTATACCTTGAAATTAATTGTAATTTACTTGAAGGTGCTATGTTTTCAAATTTAATTTCTCAGATTAACTGCCAATATCAAGCTATTATAGAGAAAAGCTCTAGTGTTTCTAAAGAGACTATTGTCTAAGTTTCTTTGTTTGGAGTAATAATAATGATGATAATACCACTGATTATGTCCCAGGCATTGTTCTGAACCTTTTAAAATACATTGAATCGTCACAGCTGCCTTATGAGCTTCTTACCACTCCATTTTTCTTCCCACTTTGCAAAGGAGGAAACTGAGGCACAGTGAAGTTGTTACTTGCCTAATATCACACAGAGAGTAAGTAGCAGAACCGAGATTTGAACCACCGCAGTTTGCACCAGAATCCATAAATAACCAGCAACTGTAGGAATAACCACTGTGCTCTGACATCTTTCACAGCTGGGACAATTGGATTAGAATTGAGACGCCAGTGAAGAAGCAGCAAAATTTAAGGGCTTATAAACAATCAATCCATGTCATGTAGGAAAATCTGTGCTGTTTTGGTGTTTATCTAAATTGACCACAGATTCACTGAACAGAGGTAACTTCATTTTCCTGGGACTGTGGAGATACAGGGAAAATGCTAACCCCCTTTCTTTCAGCAACTGTCTGGTGTAGACATTTCTCTTTCTGGAATGAAGGGAATGTGAAAGAAAAGGAAGCACTCAGAGGCTTCAGTTTGCTGTCAACAGGTAATCAATGAGCTGGGTCATTATTGTCACCTCTTCTCCCTCCCACCTGAAGTGTCCTTGGTTTGTCTGCCACAAGCCTCCTTGAAAACCCCCTGCTGTAATTGAGTTCCCATACATGACAGTCTTGCCTTGCAAAGCAGATTAATACAAAATATCAGCCAAAGGTTTGGTATTCCCAGCCCAGATCTTTATCTCAGAATAAAGGGGGGGAATTTATCTCTCATGAGTCATGGGCATTGAGAAGCTGGGAACATTTCACCGGCAGGAGGAGTTGGCAAAAATAGTCCCAGTGGATTTCAAGTTTATTTGACTAATACTTTCACCACTTGTCAAATGAAACTACTTTTGTTTAGGTGACAAAACAAGCTGTTTCCTCTGCCATTTCTCCACTGAGCAGTATAGGCACTTGTGGCGAACACACATTACTGCTAACTGTTATGATGTTTGCTGTCAAAGTCATTTATTTATACAACTGCTGGAAAGAGCCTGCGGCCCATAAGCAGCCATGAAAGATTTCAGAGTCGTGGTGTGGGGTCATGAGAGGGGAAAAAAAAGTCTCCACTGGTTATGAGAAAGGAACTGACACAGGAAACGGTCACATATGGTGCGGATTTATTGTGTCCGGGGTTTCCCATTCAAATCTCATTACAGCCGCAGCTCAGAGCTGGGCATGGCATGGCTACATCCATTTCAGTTTTGGCATCTGACAGAATTACTGCTCTAGCTTCGCGCCGAGGACTGGAGTGGGGATAAGTTTATCATTCTGCGGAGAGAGTGTGCCCGAATTGTATTTGTAAAGAAGGCTGTTGGCTGTCCCTTCCTTTAATATAGCCCATGGACATCACTTTGTTCGAAGCTGGCAGGCAAAGTTTGCTAGTAAAAAAGAAATAGGAGGGTGGCGAGAAAAGGTGGAATGGGGTGGAGAGTATGTGAAATCATATAAAGTAGTCCTCTACTTATATGAGTATTTAAGGGGAAAGTAAAGATTAGATGAAAGGGAAATCACCTTGAATTTTGCAGGTTTTAATTTATTTTTTGATTAGTGGAAAAAAATAGGTGTCCTGCTTAGAGACACGTGTGTGTGCATGTACCCACATACCTATGTACGTGTGTATACATGTATTTCTTTCTGACCTGTATTTTCTAAAATCACAGAATTTTATGCCCACATTTTAGTGTTTTCTTCACCTGTAACTTGTCTCTTTCAAAATCCTTTATTGTGAATGCTTGCAACACTTATAGGTGCTGTTTTAGACTCCTACGAGGCAAATGTCATTAGTTGGAGATAAGGATAGTGCCAAAAAAAGCAAGAGGAGAGTGCAAGAAGTATTTTAAAAAATACTCCTTTTTAAATTATGGCGAATGTAACAGCTTGTATATATTAGCAAGTGTTTGTTCCTGACTCTGCACGTGCGTCGTCACATTTAATGCTGTTCATCAGCCTGTGGATTGGGAACTGCTCTCAACCACTTTTACAGATGAGTTACCTGAGTCAGAGAGAGGACGCTTATGTAACCTGCCTGTGGTTTTGCAGCTGGAAGGTGGCAGAGCCAGGACGCAACGCAGGTTTCTCTAACAGGAAAACCTGATCTCTTGCCCCCAAAACTGTGCTTCCTGAACTTAGATTTACATTGGCTGTTTTCAGAGCAGTATTCACTGAATAAAAATCATAATTGAGACCATACCTGTAGATGTTTGCAGGTGAAATCATGATACAACAAAATAACAAAAATTGGGCTTCCCTGGTGGCTCAGTGGATAGGAGTCTGCCTGCCAATGCAGGGGACATGGGTTCGATCTCTGGTCCAGGAAGATCCCACATGCCACAGAGCAGCCAGGCCCGTGGGCCACAACTACTGAGCCTGTGCTCTAGAGCCCGAGTGCCACAACTACTGAAGCCCGCGTGCCTAGAGCCCGTGCTCCACAACAAGAGAAGCCCCTGCTCGCCACAACTAGAGAAAGACTGCGTGCAGCAGTGAAGACCCAACACAACCAAAAATAAGATAACAAAACTGCAAAAATATTTTCTATGACACTTATTTCAAGCAAAATGTAGACAATGACATTTCAACATAGTGAAATCATATAAAGTAGTCCTCTAGAATTAATTTGAATGGACTTCCATCACCAAAATTAAGATTTTTTTTTTTTTTTAGTTTGAAAAAGGAAAAAGGAAAGGTGGTTGATTCAGAAGAAAGGTCTATTTGATACATATCTGACCTTCTCCCTCATCTTCATTACCACTGCATTCAAAGTAGTTTCATCTCCTGATCAAAGTAACACTTTTTATAAAAGGGAACAAATATTTCAAAATATTCACCAAGAGAACTTAGTAAGGACAGAAGGACCTTTCACAGAAGGCCTTACAGGCATCCTTGCTTCATATAATGGTTGGTCTTATGTGGTTTTCCATTTTTCTCACATTAGTTTGAATATGTATTCCCACGGAAAATAGGCTCAAGTTCAAGAACTTTGGTGAGATTGCTCAAAAATGGGCACAGATCCTAGACTCTGTAGCTCCTGAAGTCTGTTAGCCCATTACCCCTCTAGACGTGCATTCGTCATTAAGAGCCTTTCGTACCTCTGCAGTATCTTGTCGTTTAGAGCTGTCTTCATGCTCAGACATCTCTCTTTTTATTAATTTTATTTTTTTTAATTGAAGTATAGTTGATTTACAATGTTGTGCTAATTTATGCTATACAGCAAAGTGACTCAGTTATACACATATGTACATTCCTTTTTTATACTCTTTTCAATTATGGCTTATTTCTGTCCTCTCTTGACTCCTGAACACGGGGAGTCACTTCGCCACGCCAACCACCAGCTGTTACAGTGTCTTCCTCACTGAGAATGATGCAAGGAGACTCAGCTAGTTTTTAGCTTGAATTCCCCATTCCAAAAGGTAGATAGTTTTCCTCTATTATTGCTAATATGACTAAATACATATTTTCTTTAATATTTCTTTGCAAGATTTCAGTTACTCCATTTGTACATTTAGGAACACAGATTTTGGGGTTTCATTCCTCATAGCCTGAAGGTCTATGACAACCTATATAAATGGGGATAAATTCAACATGTCTTCACTTTATTTGAGATGTGGCCATTTATATTTGTTAAATTAGAAACAATGAGGTGTAAATGTTGTTTGACAGAAAAGAATTGTAAATGATTTCATTTCTTGAAAATAAGAGAATGATTATATATTTTGTTTTTGTCAAAATCTGCTATACTTTTGTCAAAATCTGCTGCTATTTTCAAACATAAATTTTTCTCTTTTGTTGAAATGGGGAAGATGGAAGGAATCCATGTGCCTTTGAGTCAAAACATTTATTTTTAAAATACTTCTTTCTTTCCTTCTGATCCATTTTTCTAAATAAAGGATAGAAATTTTTTCTTTTTCCTTTTCTTTTAATTTTTTTTTCTAGCAAAGATGACCCCTTTGGCACATTTTCTTTTCAAATGTGAAATGAAGTGGAAAATTCTCATTTCAAGACAGGAAGGACAAATATTGACATAAAGTTAATAATTGTTAGAACCCTGGAAGCAACCTGAGTGCACACACACTCACACACATTCACATACATACCCACCCACCTTTTCCTCTGCTTCCTCCTTTACCAGGAGTACCTAACGCTCCTCCTTTCTGGTTTCTAGGTCCACGGTTTCCAATCTAGGGAAAGGCGGACAGAGCGTATTGTATGTCTAGGATATTTTAGGATGTTAAAGTACACACAGAAACAAGTGCACACATGCACACACACATACGACCTGCTTCATCTAATTTCCCCCACTTAGAGAGGAGCTTCTGGACTTTATCACTGGTCTTGTCCATCTTGAATGAAAGAGCATAGGCCAAGCCAATACTCACCGGTCACTCAGCATTTATTAAGTCCTGTCCACTCTTGCCTTCTGGAGAGGAATGCCCTGGGGCGACTGGGTGGCTGCCCCTGACAGGCTGGGTCACTTTATCTATTCACATTGATTATGAAAGTCAGCTGTGGCCAGACCTTGGTGGTTTTTTTTTTTTTTTCTTTTTCACCCTTCTTCTCTCAGCCCCTCTTACAAGCACCCCTGCCTGGATTTTCATGAGGAAATAATCAGATTAGGCCTTTCACGGTGAGTTCATATGGAGTTCTCTTTCTCCAGTGTGCTACTAACTGAATAAACGTGTTTAGTGGTAAATTGTAAATGACATTATGATTACCAAAGCCAGCATGGGTTTCATTTAAAAGTGATCAGAATTGCAGACCACAAAAATTGTGACTGGCAGATAAAGCCATTTGGAGAAATCAGAAAAGAAAAAACCAAAAAAAGTGAGAAAGAGAATCATTACTGAAAACTACATCCTTCTCCAATGGAGAGAGGCAGGAGGAAGAGAAACCCAGGGAAGGAAGAGATGGATCGCTATTTAGAAGGGAAGCCAGACTGTCCATGTTGGTGCTGCCAGCTGTGTCTGGGAGAGGGGACATGACATGTGTTTGGGTGTGCGTAGCCCTCTCCTAAGGAGTTAATGTCAATTCTCTCCCACAATGAAGAACTGCACCCACGTAGGAGCTTTGGAATCCCAGGGCATTGCTTTCCTGTGCTTGATTTTTGCCTCACATCAAAAGTAAAATACTGGAATTGATTAACTCTGAAGGTGAAATAGGAAAATTGATGGTAAGATACCAATAAACCACCGTCTCTTAGTCATTGGTAAGTTCTGGAGAAATAAAAGTAAAGTTTCTTATTTATGAACACCAGGATTCCACATTTGGCTACAAAACTACATAATGTGACTTGCTGATAATCTTTAGTCTATTGCCTTTGTTAAATTAGTGGCTATACAGTTATACTTCAGGGAAAGTATGCTAAAATATTAAAAAGGCCAAATGGTAATAGAAAAGAAGCAAATGGACTCTTGCCAAATATGTGACTTAACAAATAACCAAAAACCTTTCCGTGAGTTCCTGTCAATAGACTGTGTTAAGAGAACTCCTGACTATACAGCACCCTTCCCACAGGGTTAATCATCACAGCTGACCCCACATCTAAATGCAATCCCCAAATGAAGTTATTTGGATTCCATTTTATTTTTCCAAAAGCACAGGTAGAAGTTAAAAAATATGTTTTTCTCTTCCTCCTCTTCCTCATGGCTGTTACTAAGTAATTGTGTGAATCATAATTGCTGTGAGTCAGTTTTTCCATCTACAAACTACGGATAATTAAACTTGCTATTAGAAAGTTTTAGGTAAAGGAAGTTAGGGAAGGAGGAAGGAAGGGAGGGAGGGAGGAAAGAAAAAGGGAAGGAAGGAAGGATCACCAACCTTATAGCTTGAGGGTATCTTTGTAGTGAGGTCAAGTCTTCCTCTTGGCATTCTAATCCCTGTTTTATCCCATACCCCTTCCAGGTACCATTCCCATGAGTCTATGGACTTCCTGTCAGATATTTCTCTATCTGAAGCTCTCCCAAGCAACCATTATATATTATTTGCAACAACATGGGATGACCACCCTCTGGCCATCTAAGACCTGTTGAAGCAATAAGTCAGAGTCTCCCATTGACAAAACTGTGTGAAAGTTTTGTCTTATCAGGAGGACCCCTCTGATAGTTTCCATGCCACTGTTACAGAATATAAGGATACGGTGTGTCTTCCTTAGTATCCCTGCTGCCTCAGTCATTACAGCAAATCCACCAGCACATTCTATTTACTGTCTGCAGAAGACACATTGTTCTCCTGATTCATTCATAGGCTCATCCAACCTTTCACTCCCTTCCTCCACTTGTTTAATGAATGAATGAATCAGCCAAGAAAAAAAATGCTTTGTCATAACAGAATTTTTTTGAGTGTGGACAAATCTATTATGTGATTCAAGAGCAGAAGATTCATATAAACATAATCAGCCATAATTTCAGTCTTATGGTTTCATGTGAAATAGTTGGATCTCTCACAGAACACTATCAAATATTAACATTAATTCAAGGGGCAATTCTCACGATGCCCTTCTGTAGTATACTCTGTTCTTGTGATGAGTTGGTTTAAACTGCATTCAAGCTATAGAATAATAATCTTATAACTAGACACCTGGAAATAATAGATAAAAATTATTTGAAGAATAGGAGTTTTGAAAAGGACATTACATGTCAATCAACTAATACGTATTAAGGAATTTCTACTGTGTTTGAGGTAGGATGTTAAACCCTATGGTAATTTAAATATGAGATATGGCCTTAGGCCTTGAGAAATAACACCTTAAGGACATTGGGTCCTAGGGTTTATGTAATTTATCAAAGTACATATAGTTAGTTAGTAGCAGAGAATGATTGAGAATCATATCAACTAAGAGAATAAGTATTTTATTTAGGTACGGTTCCAAGAATTTAGCAATCTACAGAGGCCACTATGAAAGACCTTATAACTCCTGGATGAGAAGTAAGAAGAATAAAGTCAGAGATCTGTAAAACTGGATGGAATGTGAACGATTCATCAATGGCATCAGCATGGCTGAAAAAAATGTGTAAAAAGGAGAGTGAGCAGTAGGTTTAGAAAAGAGGAACTAGTGTGATTTGAGGATAATCCATGGGGAAAGTCTACCTTACTATCTCATTTGAAAATGATATACCTGTAGTAGCGATTGATGTATCAGGGTCTCAAAGCAAAATTTCCATGGCTATTAAGATCATGCAATTAATTAATTCCCTTCATACTGGTTCCATGCTTTGGAAGAGAATTCTTTTTTTTTTTTTTTTTTTTACGGTATGTGGGCCTCTCACTGTTGTGGCCTCTCCCGTTGCGGAGCACAGGCTCCGGACGCGCAGGCTCAGCGGCCATGGCTCACGGGCCCAGCCACTCCGCGGCATGTGGGATCTTCCTGGACCGGGGCACGAACCCACGTCCCCTGCATCAGCAGGCGGGCTCTCAACCACTGCACCACCAGGGAAGCCCTGGAAGATAATTCTTGATTTCACATTAGCGTTTCCATATTATATTACCACAGGAAAAAAACACACTGTGTATAGGTGACCATTTAAAAATATTTTATAATTAAATCTCTACTGAGATTAACAATTTCATATTTAATTTAATGAATTCAAGTGATTTAAGAGACATAGAGCAATTAGAATTTTCCGCTTTGTGTCAGTTTTCAAGGAATCTGCCTATTTCATCGAAGTTGTTGAACTTGTTGGCATAAAGTTTGTTTGTAAGAGTCTCTTAATCTTTGCCTGTAGGATCTGAAGTAGTAATCCTTCTTTCATCCCTGAAATTGGTGATGTGTCTTCTTCCTTTATATCTTGATCAGTCTAGCGAGGGGTTAATCAATTGGTTGACATTTTCCAAGAACGAAATTTTAGCTTTGTTCACTTTCTCTGTTTTTTCTTGTTTGTTGTCTGTTTCATTGACATTTGCTGTTACATTTATCATTTCCTTTTTTTCTACTTACTCTTGGTTTACTTTGCTCTTTTTCTGAATTTGTAAGGGAGTACCTAAGGCATCACTTTTAGACAATTCTTCTTTTGTAATATAAGCATTTAACATAAGTTTCCTTCAAAGCAGTGTTTTTGCCACATCCCACAGTTTTGATATGCTAAAATTTCATTATCATTCCATTTGAAATATTTTACAGTTTTCCTTATAATTTTGACCCTTTTGTTGCTGTTATTTTTAAGGTTCAGGTAAACTGTGTGTCCTACTCCTGAAGTAGCATTTTGGTAATTAAGTTTATTTACACCATAGGCAGCTTTGGCACAGATTTTTTTTTTCTTCTTTCAGCTTTCCTCAGTGCCCTATGACACTCTTTTTTTAAATTGAAGTATGGTTGATTTATAATGTTGTGTTAGTTTCTGATGTACAGCAAAGTGATTGAGTTATACATATATATATTTTTTTCATTATAGGTTATTACAAGATATTGAATATAGTTCCCTGTGCTATACAGTAGGACCTTGTTTTTTTAATCTATTTTATATATAGTAGTTTGTATCTGTGAATCCCAAACTCCTAATTTATCCTTCTCCCTCCCCTCTTCCCCTTTGGTCACCATAAGTTTGTTTTCTATGTCTGTTGAGTCTGCTTCTGTTTTGTAAATAAATTTATTTGTATCATATTTTAGATTCCACATATAAGTGATATCATATGATATTTGACTTTCTCTGACTTACTTCACTTAGTATGATAATCTCTAGGTCCATCCATGTTGCTGCAAATGGCATTATTTCATTCTTTTTTCTGGCTGAGTAGTATTCCATTGTACATATATATATATATATAGATATAGATATAGATATAGATATATAGATATAGATATAGATATATATACCACATGTTTATCCATTCATTTGTCGATGGACATTTAGGTTGCTTCCGTGTCTTGGCTATTGTGAATAGTGCTGCTATGAACATTGGGTGTATGTATCTTTTCAAATTACAATTTTCTCTGGATATATGGCCAGGAGTGGGATTGCTGGATCATATGGTAAATCGATTTTTAGTTTTTTAAGGAGCCTCCATACTGTTTTCATAGTGGCTACACTAATTTACATTCCCACCAACAATGTAGGAGGGTTCCCTTTTCTCCACACCCTCTCCAGCATTTATTGTTTGTGGACTTTTTGATGATGGCCATTCTGACCGGTGTGAGGCGATACCTCACTGTACTTTGGCTTGGCACAGATTTCTTCTCATATTACATGGAAGGAAGGATGCAGAAGGAGGCTAGATCATGCTCAAATGTAGTACATCCTACATAGTAATAATTTGATTTATTTTTGGTTCCAGTCCTCAGGCTACTTAGATGAACGTGCACTAAGGAAAATTAAAATATGTAGAAAACAATACAAGACAATTTTGTGACTATTAATTTAAAGTCAAAGGAACTTTTTTTGGTTGGAAGGTAACATATACCTTTGAATTCAGAACAGGAAGTACTCTAGGTTCATAGACAGGAAGATTAGGAATAGTGGGAATAGTGAATAATGCTGTTTCTTTAAATGTTTTCATTAGCTGCAGTCGTCCTCAACTTGGGCTCTATTTAATGTCAACACTCCCCAAATTACTACTTTCCTCTTCTCCGCCTGTTGTATTTCTTTATTCTTCATGTTTAGAGAAAAAGTATGAGGAAATTATATAGTCTGACATCCAAACTATTTCACAATCTGGTCACAATATACCTTTTCAATTTTAATATACCTCCATAAAATCTCTGTTCCCGCCCCCTCAATCTACCTCTTTCCCATTGACTCAAATATCATTATCCTCTTCTCGCCTATCCTTTTTCCATTATGTAGACCTTAGTGATTATTCCTTTTTCTTAATTACTTTGTTTATTCAGCTCTTTTACCACTTAGCTATTATGCCCATTATTAACTTTAAATAGCATATTATGTAACATATAAATTTAAATTATATTAAAGAGCTGTATCTTTCCATATTTTGCCCAAGAATTTTTGCATTCTCACACTTGAATACTCAGTAAATGTTTCCTGAGGTTACTGATGATGGTGAGAGTGATGGATTGTAAATCATCTTTGAGAGATTGTGGTTCTTACGTCACTTGCTTATTTTCCTTTATTTTATAGGCACATTTAGAGAAGAGCAGAAATGCACATACCGATCGCTGATACAAGGCTACATCTGCAAACAGACTGACCAAGTGATCTTAATTCTTGACAGTGCTGATGCCACTTGGGCAATGCAAAAGTTATATCCAGTTGTATCTGTGACTAGTGGTTTTGTTGACACCTTCAGTAGCGTAAATGCCAATACTCCCTGCTCCACTTCAGGGTCTGTATCTGCTTTCTATTCCATTTTACCCACCAAGGAAATCACCAAGGTCTGCTTTGTGGATCAGACTCCTCAAGTTTTGCGTTTTTTTCTATTGGGGAACAAAAGTACCTCCAAGCTCCTCTTGGCTGTATTCTACCATGAACTCCAGAGCCCGAATGTTTTCTTAGGGGAAAGATTCATTACACCTACTCAGGTTCAATCAACTTCCTCACTGCTGAATGGGTCTATTGGCGCCAACTATTTCAGCATCATGGATAACCTCTTGTATGTTGTCCTACAAGGAGAGGAGCCCATTGAAATTCGCTCAGGTGTTTCCATTCATTTGGCCCTCACTGTGATGTTTTCAGTTCTAGAAAAAGGCTGGGAAATGATGACCCTTGAAAGACTAACTGACTTCTTGCAGGTCAGCCAAGACCAAATCAGGTTTATTCATGAGATGCCTGGTAATGAAGCAACCTTAAAGGCCATGGCTGACCGTAGAGCAAAGAGAAAGCGCAATTGCCCAACTGTGACTTGTGCCAGTCATGATAGAGTTGGTCAGCGTAGACTTCTCATGAAGGAAATGAGTTCATATAGAGTCCTACCGCCCACCACTATGGAAACTATCTCAAAAGTGATGGTCGTTGAAATTGGTGATCTGCCAGCAGTAAGGAACACTGGAGTAATTCCATCCTTATCAAGTAACAAATTACAGACTTTGGCTCACCAGGTTATCACTGCTCAACAGACTGGAGTACTAGAGAATGTTCTGAATATGACTATTGGGGCCTTACTAGTGACTCAGTCAAAGGGAGTCATCGGCTATGGGTAAGTACTAATTATAATAACTTCTAAATGAGAGCTGATTTCTTGGATGCATATTGCAAATGTCAGCCTACTTACACTGAGCCACATAACCTGTCTGCTTTTTAAGATAAGAATAAAAATGTCAAGAGCCATTTATAGACTTAAATTCTCAATTTTAAAATTCTTTATTAAATCTGTAGTCTTCATGGTTATTCTATTTCCTGGGTAGATGTAGACGTTTTATTTTGGTACTTTAAAATGAAAAACATGGAGGAAGAGATTTTTCTAAGGCAACTTGTTTTCAATATGCTTGTTCATTCATTTATCATGTAATGCATATTTAAGCAGTGGGCTAGATTCTGGGTTTGCTAAGGTGAAACAGATATGATCTTTGCCTTATGGGACAAAAACACTATCTATCACAATTCCATAGAGCTATGAGCTAAGACTTGAGTACTCAGGGTGTTGTTAATAATACTGCCTGTAGGGACTGGGGAAGAGACTTATATTTAGGAACATTTTGGAGGGATGCCCAGGAGTTAACTAAGCTAAAGCCGTGACCCTGATTGGGTTTTATTTAACCTAGGATTATAAAGCCCTGAAAGGATGTCAAATTGCGTGAGGCAGAACATAATTGCTGCCAACTATGTTTATGGCACAGACCTGTGTAGGATCCATAATATCCTTTGTGCTATGCTATTCTGACTCTACAAGCTTGTATTTTGAAGTTCTTTACCAGATCAATGTTTACTACACACTTCAGAAGTAAATTTAGCTGAATATTTCCCCGAGCTTAGTAAATGAAGAAGTACATGAAGTACACAATAAGAGGAGGCAAGTATAAATGACTCTCAATTTTTTTGTACATTGTATTTACCCAAGAAATGAATTGTCCAGCCCAAGTTCATCTAAGACATCTGTCACAAGATCAAGACTGTTAGAGTCCCAAGCTCTAATTTTTAGCAGATACAAAAGAACCAGAAATGATACTGCAAACTGAGAGACGATATGAAATTGCCATAATGCTTAGAAAACGTGTATAAACTAACCATTTCACACATGCGTGCTGCTTGGTTATAGAGGACTCAGAAGATTCAAACATGGATGTTCCCTGCAAGCTTGTCATCACCACTGGAAAAATAAGCTCAAACCTATGCACGTTTTGAGTTGATATAGTTGATGTTGGGTCCCTGAAATAGGTAAAAATTATTTAGATTCTGAGCTGTGTTACTCAGTGAAAGTTTAGAATGCTCATATTGTTTTAGATTATTCTCTTGCTGCTTTTTCACTGTATTTGTCGTAGTGCTAATAAATAAGCAACTAATATTTAATGGGTATTAATTACTTCTATACAACCATCTCCAGTGGATGTGGTATTCACTATAAAATAAAAAGCAAAACAAAAAGACATACCTTCACATTTTAAGGAATATTCAACTAATACATTGATTGCCTTTTTATACGTAGAGCAACATATCCAAATGAAAGCTTTGCTAATGTTTATGTATCATATTTTACCTGTCTTTGGTGTTCCTCTTCCTTACAGGACACTAGTATGTACGGAAGATATGGAAAGAAAACTCAAGCAATTTTTTTTCCGGATTCTGGTTGATGTGAAGGGCTTTGAGGATTGTTAGCTTAGAATTTAAAGATACTCCTAGTTGCATGAGTGCTCAGAATCTATTATATCTTGGATAGTTTTACTAACCACTAAACCTTCACCATGTTATTGATGTAATTATGATATTATGCACGATAATATAAAGATCAGGAATCTGAGAAAGGATGGTGCCAATGTATCTCAGCTTACATTTAAGTATATTTTCTTTCCTTTAGTCCAGTTTCATTTAGATTCCACCGAGTTCTTCTGAGCATATTCTATGTATGGGTGACTAGAGAGAAATAGAGCCAGTTCTTTGCTCAATTTTATTTAGATTTTACAGTACTGAGCTTTCTTAATAGGTCATCCTTCCAAAATGACTGATTTTTATATTATATAAAAAAAGACTCGATTGGGATTGACATGCATACACTGATGTGTATAAAATGGATGACTAATAAGAAAAAAAAGAAATAAAAAAAAAAAACCCCAAACAACAACAACAACAAAAAAGACTCAGTGAATATTTAGCTTTTAACTAGAAGGAGAGCAAAGTCAAAGAGTAGAAGCAATGGAGATAAAGCAGAGGAAACCCAGGAA
This sequence comes from Phocoena phocoena, assembly GCF_963924675.1. Taxonomy (NCBI): domain Eukaryota; kingdom Metazoa; phylum Chordata; class Mammalia; order Artiodactyla; family Phocoenidae; genus Phocoena; species Phocoena phocoena. Next base: position 79,109,353 of record NC_089228.1, on the reverse strand, counting down.
AGAGAGTGGACCCAGCACAAGTGTAAGTATGCACACATATGTGTGTGGGAGATCATCCTATCGTGAGCTTCAGAGAAAAGAGCGCCTTTATTGCCCACCACCTGTCATAGCCATCGTGTTTTCAGTTTTGACTCATGTATTTCTGACTTGATAAGAAACTGCTGAACGTGTATCGGCAGTTTCACATTAGAAGCTTTTTGTTTCCTCACTCTGTATAAGGAGCACCTTATCAAGCTGACTTGGAATAGAGAAGAAAACTCAGACAGACAATTGGTGACACGTAGCATCAACTTTCTGTTGGGATGTGTTATAGTCCCCATCTCTCTCAGTTTCTTTAGTATTTTAAGAGAGGTTTCCTAGATATGCAAAAAAAAAAAAAAAATCTTCTGAAGCTAACGAAAGGCTGCTTCTGAAGTATATCTGAATAAATCTCTGCAGAATGAGAAATGCCATGTCCTAAGGGACTTAACGAGAACCAGCAAATTTTCCCATGGGCCTAAGAATTGTACAGTATGGTAAACAACCCTGAAGCCCGGGGCAGATCCCAGGGCCAGCCCTGTTTCTTTCAACTTTGATCAGTGTCAACTCAGACTTCCATTGAACTCACTGGAGAGCCATTGACAAGCTAATGAAGTGACCTTTAGACAGCAGAAATTAGTCTGAGGACATAGGCCCTTCAGTGGAAACATCTACAATGTTCTTTAAAGGTTCACTCTTGTTAATTTAATGGTGTTACATGCATTTCAACAAATTGAGGCCGTATCAGATATTTACTTATCAAGGGGAGTACTACCTGCTTTCAAAAAGCTACCAACTTTCTGCTTTGTGGGGAGAAATGGAGTGCTATTTTTTTAATCAAATAATATACAACACATTGGCCTCTCCCAGTCTACCCTCCTCTAGAGGCATCTAGATTTAAGTGTCTTCTGCATGGCTAAGTCAGTTCCATGAACCTGTCTTCCGTCTTCCAAAGCTTTGTTAACCTCTGTTGTTGGTTGTTCTCTCCTCTCCTGCCTTCTTTATCCATGTTGATTTACACCATTTTTATTCATTTTTCTCCTTTTAAGTAATTTCGGTGGAGTAGAGGGAACAGAGATAAACATATGTTCAACCTCTGCTTTTTAAACTTGGGGTTCCCCACGAGGGTCTTATTTTATATTTTGCCTTTTATCTGGAATCCTGGCAGTAGAAACTTGATTTTTGCTCTTTTGAGTTTCTTTCCCTCCTGTCTTTTCTTCTTCTCCCTCTCTTTCTCCTGCTTCATAAAAACAACCCACCTGGGCTTCCCTGGTGGCGCAGTGGTTGGGAGTCCGCCTGCCGATGCAGGGGACACGGGTTCGTGCCCCGGTCTGGGAGGATCCCACGTGCTGGGGAGCGGCTGGGCCTGTGAGCCATGGCCGCTGGGCCTGCGTGTCCGGAGCCTGTGCTCCGCAATGGGAGAGGCCACAGCAGTGAGAGGCCCGCGTACCGCAAAAAAAAAAAAAAAAAAAACCAACCCACCTCTAAATAATATCCTTTGTCATATAGTAAGCATAAATATATCTGTATCTTTCATGGAAGTTTAGCTATTGAAATGCTAAAGCTATTTGTGGTTGGCAGAATTTCTAAAATGACCACCCAAAGGTATGCTGCCCTAATCCTGGGAACCTATGAATAGGATCAGATAGAATTTCTATGAAGACACTGTGTTATGTGGCACAGTAGACCTTAAGTTGGAGAGAATACCCAGGATTATCAAGGTGGCACAATTACACACAACAGCCCTTAAAACAGGAGAGCTTTATCCTGCTGTGGCAGAAGAGGAAGGCAGAGAGATTCCAAGTGTGAGAAGGAATTGAAGTGTCACTGCTTTTAGGATGAAAGGCACCACATGAGAAAAAAATCAGATGCACTTTGTAAGTACAGGGTGGACCTTAGCTGACAGCCCACAGGGAAACAGGGACCTCCATTCCACAGCCACAAGGAAATGAATTCCACCAACAATTGGAATGAGTTTGGAAGTGGATTCTCCTGAGAGCCTCCACTTAAGCAGTGAACCCCCAGCCAAGCCTGTCTAAACTCTTGACCCACAACCTGAAGATCATAGATTTGTGATATTTTAAGCCACTGAGTGTGTGGAGTTTTGTTTCACAGCCGTAGAAAACTAATACACTATCTCACATAAAACTCTTTGTTTCTGACGTTGCCATGAACCTTGGACCCTAAAAATAGTTATAGGGAATGTGAGCATGGCTCTGTGGTGGTATATACCTATGTGTTTTTGCACCCTTCACATTAGTAGCTTTTTAGTTTCCTCACTGTGTATAAGGCACAACTTATCAAGCTGACTTGGAATAGAAAAGAAAGAAAACTAGGAGAGACAATTGGTGACATGAGTCTTTTGGTGACATTCAGGCTCATTTAACATCTTCTCTTGTGCAATCTCTCCCTGCCCCTTGGGCACCTGCTTTCTAGGAAACAGCTATTTGGAGTATGCAAGGACAGGGTCTTTCTGTCAACACTGAAGGATGCTCTTCTCAAGACTGGCAGAATATTCATCCGGGAAGGGATTCCTGTACTGCTAGCCTGTCTCTTTCCTCCCTCCTGGCAAAACCACAGCTTTGCCATTAAAGAGTGTTTTTGCACCATTTCTTTTTTTCACTACAATACAAATTCATTGCTTTGTTGAGTTAGGTGGATGGCAAAATTATCATAATGGTATTTTATATATGTGGCTTTGCGGGAAAATGAGATGCTCTGCATAAGTAAACTTTCCATTTAATTAAAAATTGTTTATTTTATCACTACATTTTTAAAAAGACTTCATCTCTTAAACTAAAAAGAAATAGATATTATCCAGCCTTATTAAATGGAAAATAATGTAGACCTTTCACATTTTTATTGATGATTCATGGTCATCATTAAAGCTATCATTTATTTCACAGCTCTGTTACTGCAGTGATGCCCTTAGGGACCCTTGTTCTTATACTAAATGGCCCCAGACCACTAAATCTTTGATTCTACTTCTACAGTTTACATTTTCCCTTCTCTCTTCCTTATAAACAGGAGGAAAATTCTAATCCATTATTGCTGTTGACTTATCTGCATCCAGTAGTTTTCCACCCACATGCACATGTAGTTCTAGTTCCAGAATTGAACCAGAACCGTACTACCTTACAATCAGTTTAAGATTTATGTGTACGGGTGGTGAAGTTGTAGCTAAATATAATAAAGACTCATGAAAACTTACATTTGAATGTTTTTTATTTCCCAAACATTAATTGAACAGTTATTATGTCCAAAAAATTGTATGGCTCATATGAAAATCTAGAGATTTTAAAATTAATAGATAGGGAAAACAAACATTTACACAACTGTCTAATAAGAATATGGTATATTAAATCTCATTATTCTATGTCTATTACAAGGAAATCATTAATTCAATATGAACCTGCTTAACCATTAATCTAGTTTTTCATAAAATTAGTATATTTTTATCTTTATAATATTCATTCGTTGGTCAAGGCTTCAATTTACTATTATACTCCCAAGAGTACCTAAGCAGTGTCATGCACCATAAGTGATCATTAAATACATGTTGCAAATAGTGAAATGTAACCGGTTTGACTTCTCTGCTATTCTAATACTCCTGTGCAACCAATATCCTGTAACAAATCTCTTCCATCAGAAAGATCTTGAGTGATTTCTCTTTTCCTGGTTAGACTATGACTGCTAGGGGACTCCATCACAAACAGGAAATTTTGAATATTTGTGTATGATCTTAAAAAATGTATTCAGAATTTACATTATCCCAGATAAGATATTCATGCTAGATTTATTATAAAATATTATTTTGAACAATTTTCTGACTAAAATACTTAGGTTTTGACCTCTGAGTTGACCTTGTTGGAGGATGTGCCATGTTTATTTTGTGTCTTTATATTCTCATGGCACAGTGCAACCTATGCCTGTGGTTCCTCAAATCTCAGTTTGAAGTGAAAAATTCCAAAGAACCATAAGAGTTTAATAACAAGTATTGGAGCACAGCAGTAAGTGCACCAGTTCAAGAGTGTATCAGAATTTGAAGTTGGCCGGTCCAAGATAGGTGGCGGCTTTCTAGAGGCATTTTAATGACCTAAGAACAGAGGAAGTGCATGGTGGGTACTGATTGGTCATAGTGTTCCTATAGTAACATGTATTGGATGCTTGTAATGTGTGAAGTTTGGAATCACTATGCTGTGATGCCAGAAAGAAACCATGAGATCATAAGACATTTTTTTCTCTCTTAGGAGTTGATGGCAGCTAAGGGCATTTGACTAGGTTTAACAGGGAGCATTAGGACTATGAAATATAAATAAAATGGTATGTGTCAGCTCTGAAAGATAGCCAGGAAAGTCATTCTTGCCTTACGGACTCTGTGGAAGAACATTCCTGAGGGACCGAGGTTATGGTGTTGTATTTATCTTTGCCTATCTCATAGTGCCTAAAACAATATTTGTGCATGGTGGAAGGGTTAACATTTGTTTGTTAAACTGAACCGAGTGGAGAACTTGCTTTCTTCTTCCAGGGTACAGAATCTCGCAAACTCCTCTGAAATTTAAGTTCCCTCACGGCATACCCTAAAAAATTTAATCAAAACATGGGGCTCTTTTATAGGAACCTGACTTAGTAACTTTGAGGAGGCCAAGGCTGAAGAGGAAGTGAGGAAGTATCTCAAAACGCCCCACCCTCACCTCACTGCCCAGAGCTAGCCTTCATCAAGATGATTTATTTATTTGTTTGCTCAGTTTGCCATGCAGATAGAAACAATCCCCTCTTCTGTAGGGGAAGCATTTCAGATCTGGCAGATTAAAAAGCAAGAGTTGGAGTGAATAGTAGTGATCTCTGAACTCAGACATTTCTGTATTTTCTTGGTCTTTCTCTTTTGCTAGCACTTAAGCACTGAAGGAAAAAAAAAATTCTTCCACATACCTGGCTGGCTATTGGAAGCTGTGAAATAGTGGTTAAACTGGGAGGATTGGAGGGAACTTTCCTCCCCCATTTTTTAAAGTTTGGCTGTAGGTCCTTCTGCCTGCAGGCTACAGTCACATTAGCGGTTGGAAATTGGATAACGACAGCACAATGACAAATCCAGGTTGCTTGCAATAAGTTGCTAATCCCTTTGCTTTAATATCGGAGCAGCGGATAATGATGTTTGGACATCACTCCGGTTTACTGACGACCCCACTGGGGCCAGCAATAGAACCTTACAACTGTCTAACAAGGTGTCAGGTGATTCCCGTCGTCACAGCAACGGACACTGGAATCTAATCTTCCCTCCATCCCTTCTAGCACCCAATAACGCCTGGGTTATATAAGTGGCCCATCATTGCTTGGTAACTTGAATCAATTAACGTTAATTCGCACAATGCTATGATGTATTGTGATCACTTTCATTTCAGGGAAGGGGGAGAAATTGCTATAAGTCACCTAAAATGAGGTTGTCTGTGGTGCTGAGGTATTAATTGGGTGTCCATATTAAATGCAAAAGGAGCCCCATCGTGAAAGGAAAGTGGATGAGTGACTCTCCTGGCTGCTATTGACCTATCAGAAGAAGACAGTGCCCTTTTCCTTTGCTTTTATCTATTACAGTTTTCCCTATTGCGTGTCAAGTTGATGTATTATAAAAAATTCATTTGGTGACCTTTCACCCCCTTAGCAGATTAAACAATTTCACTTCGATGGCATCATTAACAAGACCCTGCATTTAATGATGATTTCTCTAAAAGGCCACGGAGATTCGATTTTAAGCTAACAGATTTATTGCACTATTATAACATATCGTAAAAAACTGTACCACCTACGGTCAGGTTTTAGGTTAGAAACTGCCTATGAGTTTATGTGGAGCTTAAAGTGGTATTACCTTGGGATATGCTGTAGCAGCAAGTCTCTGACCTCCAGTGGGATGCTGTTTACATTTAATCAGAGATGTTTGCTCACAATAAACTTTAAAGTGTGTCAGGGACGGGCCTTTTAGCAAGTGTTCAGGTAGTTGGTTCCCATCCCTTGTCTCTAGACATCAACGTACTTATGTCAGGACCTTGGATGGAGTCTTTTGGTTTCTTTAACCTACGTGGCCAGCCTGCATCCTGTCCTGCATCAGAAAGCTTTTAAGAAATAGGCCAGTGGAGAAATAGCATCTGATAACAATGTTAGAATTTTCCAGTAACCTAGGAGCTGTAGAGGATGCAATGAATAACATGGGGTTTTAAAATATTATTTCAATTTTTTCTTTAAATAAAAAGGAGGCTTACTCATTCAGGCTAAGCAAACTAATAAATGATGATCAGACTAGTGTGTGTGGAATTCCCAGTGAGTGATTCTAGCAGAGGTCAGGGCCTTAGCTGGTAAATGACCAAAAGGGATTCGTAGGACCACACATGCCCCATCCCCCATTTTCCAGGATTCTCAGGGGAGAGGGAAATTGCTCCCTACAGAAACTTCATAGTTTGTGATCCTCTGTATTTGTTCTTGCACTGTTTCCTCTTCTTAGGACTAATTGTCACCTTTACCTCACATACACTCTCTGTTAAAATAAATATCCTTTTCTCCTCACATAAGAAAAAAAAAAAAGATTAGGGGATCAAGTAGTTGACTCACAAGCATTTAATTGAGGGCTGGGTAGGATACTATTAAAAAAAAAACTCAAAGCCTTGTTAGACCTGACCTAGGGTGTTTTGAGGGTAATCTATTACCCTGTACTAGGGTAATATGTGTGATATATGGTGTCTATATATATCCATTTAATTGCTAAAACTCTATTGCATGCCTCTGATGTGTAATACACAATAGGCTTAATGGGACAATAGGTGTATAACCCAGAATATTCGTTTAATAGAGCTGCCTTGGGTCTTCAAAAATACCAAAGCTCCGGTAAAAAGATGTTTTGAGGTATCATGAATTATGTAACTATTTTATTTTATAATTATTCCATTTTATTGCTAAGTCACATCAGCAATTAATGTGCTCAAAAGAGATGAAAAACAGTATAGCTCTGGACCTTGGTCATACACTTACTCTTCGTAAGACCTTTGGCAAAATACTTAAGCCTTTTTGGACCTCAGTTTCTTCATGTGCAAATAAGAGTACCTATGTCATAGTGTCACTTTAAAGATGCAATGAGGTTATAGGTGGAAAGCATAGAATAGTACTTGGTACAGGGTGTAAGTGCTCGGCATATATTAATTATAAATAAGTATTATTCTCCCTAAGGACTTCATTCAACTGAAATCAATTAATCAATGAATTCCACAGTTGTCGATTCTATTTAGCGCAAGCATCCAGTGGAGACAATGAACATGAAAGGGTGGTTGTGAGATTAAATGAGCTATTCCATGTGAAACAGTGGTGTGGGAGGTTGCTCCCAGGCATCTCTTTCCAGTTCTTTTCGGTGACGTCATCTTGGTACCACAGAATTAGCCATGGTGAATGTATTTATACTGTGGAAATTGGAAAACACTAACACCTCTTGGGGGAGAGCTGGTTTACTAGCATACTTAGAACACATCCCCACCTTCTAAATATTTTAGTCTGCTAAGTTGCCTCGCTAAGGCTTTTTTGGAGCTGATATTAACAAATTGTGATAAAAATCTAAGTTCATAGTATGTTCTCCTCCCACCTCCCCCCCACCCCCGTCCCAACCAGTGCATTCTTTCCTATGGCAAAGCAAACACATAAAGTAAATATATAATTATTCTTTAGTTATAAGGTCATGTTTGCTATACAGTGTATTATTCAGTTTCTAGAAACAAAGGCAAATGCAAATCTTCTCACTGGTAATAATGTGTTATGGAGAAAAGCTACTGCAGTGATAGGATATCTGTAATCTTAGGCATGTATTCTTTTCTTTTTTAACATGTGCCAGAAATACAAGCAATTTCGAAACTGGGAACTTGATATATATTCGGCCCTATGGTCTTTCAGTCCTAGTCCAGCCTTCAGATGGAGAAGTGGGAAAAGAACTTACAGTACAACCACAGCTCATTCTTCTGGATAAGCAGGTACCTTGTGCACAGGTAACAATCTTTATTCAGAGCCGGGTACCATGTTGTATTTGGCGCACGTTTCACATTGCATCATCTTCACATGTACAGAGTGCCCACCCTGTGACATTTGGTGCACTTAGAACATCTAACTTCTTTCATTATTTTCCTTCCATTTCACAGCCTGCTTTCCTTCCACTTTCTATAAATGTCCAGAATTTGATCAAGGGTAAAAATAGAATTCTGATACTTTTTCTCCTCAAGCAAATTCTTTTTATTTTTTTTGCGGTACGCGGGCCTCTCACTGTTGTGGCCTCTCCCGTTGCGGAGCACGGGCTCCGGACGCGCAGGTTCAGCGGCCATGGCTCACGGGCCCAGCCGCTCCGCGGCATGTGGGATCTTCCCGGATCGGGGCACGAACCCGCGTCCCCTGCATCGGCAGGCAGACTCTCAACCACTGCACCATGAGGGAAGCCCTCCTCAAGCAAATTCTTACAGTAGGTCTCATGTATCTTCTCAGAAATCTCGCCTTCTCCAAGTGTTGGATCTATATCTGAAGACGTCATTTTATATGCTAATGAAGGAATTTATGCCATCACATCTGCATTATAGTTCTATGTTATTTTAAATGATTTCTCCTGTATGTGGTTAAGTACAGCATCAACAAGAGGCTTCTGTGCTTAATTCTAATTTCAGTGTCCATACCCTCTGATTCAATTTTATCTTGTCTATATTTACTAATATCAAGGGGGGAAGAAGTGAAATATGGTACTCAAATCAGCTTTCCACTCTTGACTTTAGAAATGCCTCCCCTGACGTGCTTACAGAGGGCTGAAGGCCATGGGCCTGAGGTCCACACTTCTGCTCTAGCCTGGCACTGACCCAACTCTCTCCTGCTTTGTTGTCTTAATCTTTCCTTCCTTATTAACCCTCAGCACACCGTGCCACTCTCCTTTTCTGTAAACTTAACTTTCCTTTCTCCTCTTCACTGCCCTGCCCCAACTTTTCTTGCAATAATCTCCCTTCTCTCTGCTCAGTAAGCTAATCTGATATATTCTTCTTAACATGAGAAAGAAAATATTTATTTATTATTTTTTTCCTTTGTTTATTTCTCATGAATGTGCGCTTTATAAAAGATTCTGTGTGAATCCTCTTCTTTTTCAGATAACTTCACAAAATTCTCTTCTGAGTCCAACTTTTCCCCTTTTTTCCTGTTTCCAGAATCGGAGAGTAGAGTCGTTGGGGCCCCCATCAGAGCCTTGGGTCATTTCTGTTTCTCTGGAAGGGACATCAGATTCCATGCTGAGAGGTAGGTACCTGTGACATTCGGAGACCTGCTGTAATTGCATCCGCACAGAAATGTTTGCTGCCGTTGGGAATCTATAACAAAAGCCGCTAATACTCAGTATCTTTGTTAGTTTGGAAGAAATCCCCTTCACCACCAGTCTACAATGCCAGTGTCTGCAAAAGGGAACATTAGGTTGGCAGGAAATGTTTAACAAACCATCTACCCACCTACCCCCACCCCTGCCAACATGGTGAGGAGTATTATTGTCATACCTGTATCTTCAGTATGGTGTAAGGAAAAGGTCATGGCCCCCTAATCATGTACAGATGATTCTCTGGTACAGTATCAAGTCATAGGTACAATGTGGTTGTACCTATGGGGAAACAAACACTGGCTCTCAATGTTATAAAGAATAAATGTGATGGCAAATGCAAAGCGCCTGGCCCAGAACAGGCCCTGAGAGCTCATTTTCTCCTCTCCAGCTTTCTTGGTCCTCCGTTACCTTCCTGTTCAGTCCCAGTACCACTGCTAGCTTCATTTACTTTTCTGGAGTTGTGCATATGAAAATCAAAAACCACCATTCTGTTCTTTGCTTCTATAAGTTTTACTATTTTAGATACTTTATATACATGAAATCATACAGTGTTAGTCCTTCTGTGACTGGTTGATTTCACCTAGCATAATGTCCTCAAGATTCATCTATGCTGCAACGTATTTCAGAACTTTTTTTTTTTAGTTTTATTTATTTATTTTTTATACAGCAGGTTCTTATTAGTTATCTGTTTTATACATATTAATGTATATATGTCAATCCCAACCTCCCAATTCATCCCACCGCCACCCCTTCCCACGATTCCCCCTTGGTGTTCATACGTTTGTTCTCTACATCTGTGTCTCTATTTCTGCCTTGCAAACCGGTTCATCTGTACCATTTTTCTAGATTCCACATATATGCGTTAATATACGATATTTGCTTTTCTCTTTCTGACTTACTTCACCCTGTATGGCAGTCTCTAGGTCCATCCACATCTCTACAAATGACCCAATTTCGTTCCTTTTTATGGCTGAGTAATATTCCATTGTATATATGTACCACATCTTTATCCATACTTCTGTCGATGGGCATTTAGGTTGCTTCCTGGCTATTGTAAATAGTGCTGCAATGAACATTGGGGTGCATGTGTCTTTTTGAATTATGGTTTTCTCAGGGTATATGCCCAGTAGTGGGATTGCTGGGTCATATGGTAGTTCTATTTTTAGTTTTTAAAGAAATCTCCATAGTGGCTGAATCAATTTACATTCCTACCAACAGTGCAAGACGGTTCCATTTTCTCCACACCCTTTCCAGCATTTCTTGTTTGTAGATTTTCTGATGTAGCCCATTCTAACCGGTGTGAGGTGATACCTCACTGTAGTTTGATTTGCATTTCTAATAATTAGTGATGTTGAGCAGGTTTTCACGTGCCTCTTGGCCATCTGTATGTCTTCTTTGGAGAAATGTCTATTTAGGTCTTCTGTCCATTTTTCTGTTGGGTTGTTTGTTTTTTTGATACTGAGCTGCATGAGCTGCTTGTAAATTCTGGAGATTAATCCTTTATCAGTTGCTTTGTTTGCAAATAATTTCTCCCATTCTGAGGGTTGTCTTTTTGTCTTGTTTATGGTTTCCGTTGCTGTGCAAAAGCTTTTAAGTTTCACTAGGTCCCATTTGTTTATTTTTGTTTTTATTTCCATTACCCTAGGCAGTGGGTCAAAAAAGATCTTGCTGTGATATATGTCAAAGAGTGTTCTTCCTGTTTTCCTCTAAGGGTTTTGTAGTGTCCAGTCTTACATTTAGGTCTTTAATCCATTTTGAGTTTATTTTTGTGTATGGTGTTAGGGAGTGTTCTAATTTCATTCTTTTATGTGTAGCTGTCCAATTTTCCCAGCATCACTTATTGAAGATGCTGTCTTTTCTCTATCGTATATCCTTGCCTCTTTTGTCATAGATTAGTTGACCATAAGTGCATGGGTTTATCTCTGGGCTTTCTATCCTATTGCATTGATCTATATTTCTGTTTTTGTGCTAGTACCATGTTGTCTTGATTACTCTAGCTTTGTAATATAGTCTGAAGTCAGGGAATCTGATTCCTCCAGCTCTATTTTTTTCCCTCAAGATTTCTTTGGCTATTCCGGGTCTTTTGTGTTTCCATACAAATTTTAAGATTTTTTGTTCTAGTTCTGTAAAAACTGCCATTGGTAATTTGATAGGGATTGCACTGAATCTGTAGATTGCTTTGGGTAGTGTAGTCATTTTCACAATGTTGATTCTTCCAATCAAAGAACATGGTATATCTCTGCATCTGTTTGTGTTATCTTTGATTTCTTTCATCAGTGTCTTATAGTTTTCTGCATACAGGTCTTTTGTCTCCTTAGGTCGGTTTACTCCTAGATATTTTTTTCTTTTTGTTGCAGTAGTGAATGGGATTGTTTCCTTAATTTCGCTTTCTGATTTTTGTTGTTAATGTATAGGAATGCAAGAGATTTCTGTGCATTAATTTTGTATCCTGAAACTTTACCAAATTCATTGATTAGCTCTAGTAGTTTTCCGATGGCATTTTTAGGATTCTTTTTTTTTTTTTTTTTTTTAGGATTCTTTATGTATAGTATCATGTCATCTGCAAACAGTGACAGTTTTACTTCTTCTTTTCTGATTTGGATTCCTTTTATTTCTTTTTCTTGTCTGATTGCTGTGGCTAAAACTTCCAAAACTATGTTGAATAATAGTGGTGAGGGTGGACGTCCTTGTCTTGCTCCTGATCTTAGAGGAAATGCTTTCAGTTTTTCACCATTGAGAATGATGTTTGCTGTGGGTTTGTCGTATATGGCCTTTATTATGTTGAGGTAGGTTCCCTCTATGCCCACTTTCTGGAGAGTTTTTATCATAAATGGGTGTTGAATTTTGTCACAAGCTTTTTCTGCATCTTATTGAGATGATCATATGGTTTTTATTCTTCAGTTTGTTAATATGGTTTATCACATTGATTGATTTGTGTACATTGAAGAATCCTTGCATCCCTGGGATAAATCCCACTTGATCATGGTGTATGATCCTTTTAATGTGTTGTTGGATTCTGCTTGCTAGTATTTTGTTGAGCATTTGTGCATCTATATTCATCAGTGACATTGGTCTGTAATTTTCTTTCTTTGTAGTATCTTTGTCTGGTTTTGGTATCTGGGTGATGGTGCCCTCATAGAATGAGTTTGGGAGTGTTCCTCCCTCTGCAATTTTTTGGAAGAGTTTGAGAAGGATGGGTGTTAGCTCTTCTCTAAATGTTTGATAGAATTGCCTGTGAAGCCATCTGGTCTTTGGCTTTTGTTTGTTGGAAGATTTTTAATATCAGTTTCAATTTCATTACTTGTGATTGGTCTGCTCGTATTTTCTATTTTTTCCTGGTTCAGACTTGGAAGGTTATACCTTTCTAAGAATTTGTCCATTTCTTCCAGGTTGTCCATTTTATTGGCATAGAGTTGCTTGTAGTAGTGTCTTAGGATGCTTTGTATTTCTGCAGTGTCTGTTGTAACTTCTCCTTTTTCATTTCTAATTTTATTGATTTGAGTCCTCTCCCTCTTTTTCTTGATGAGTCTGGGTAATGGTTTATCAATTTTGTTTATCTTCTCAAAGAATCAGCTTTCAGTTTTATTGATCTTTGCTATTATTTTGTTTGTTTCTATTTCATTTATTTCTGCTCTGATCTTTATGATTTCTTTCCTTCTACTAACTTTGGGTTTTGTTTGTTCTTCTTTTGTAGTCCATTTAGGTGTAAGGTTAGATTGTTTATTTGAGATTTTTCTTGTTTCTTGAGGTAGGCTTGTATTGCTATAAACTCCCCTCTTAGAACTGCTTTTGCTGCATCCCATAGGTTTTGGATCATTGTGTTTTCATTGTCATTTGTCTCTAGGTATTTTCTATTTCCTCTTTGATTTCTTCAGTGATCTCTTGGTTTTTTAGTAACATATTGTTTAGCCTCCATGTGTTTGTGTTTTAACATTTTTTCCCTGTAATTTATTTCTAATCTCATAGTGCTGTGGTCAGAAAAGATGCTTGATATGATCTCAATTTTCTTATATTTACCGAGGCTTGACTTGTGACTCAAGATGTGACCTATCCTGGAGAAGGTTCCGTGTGCACTTGAGAAGAAAGTGTAATCTGCCAATTTTGGATGTAATGTCCCATAAGTATCAATTAAATCTATCTGGTCTATTGTGTCATTTAAAGCTTGTGTTTCCTTATAATTTTCTGTTTGGATGATCTGTCCATTGATGTAAGTGAGGTGTTAAAGTCTCCCACTTTTATTGTGTTACTGTCAATTTCTTCTTTTATAGCTGTTAGCAGTTGCCTTATGTATTGAGGTGCTCCTATGTTGGGTATATATACATACAATTGTTATATCTTATTCTTGGATTGATCCCTTGATCATTATGTAGTCTCCTTCCTTGTCTCTTGCAACATTCTTTATTTTAAAGTCTATTTTATCTGATATGAGTATTGCTACTCCAGCTTTCTTTTGATTTCCATTTGCATGGAATATCTTTTTCCATCCCCTCACTTTCGGTCTGTATGTGTCTCTAGGTCTGAAGTGGGTCTCTTGTAGACAGCATATATATGGGTCTTGTTTTTGTATCCATTCAGCGAGCCTGTGTCTTTTGGTTGGAGCATCTAATCCATTCCCGTTTAAGATAATTATCAATATGTATGTTCCTATTACCATTTTCTTAATTGTTTTGGATTTGTTATTGTAGGTCCTTTCCTTCTCTTGTGTTTCCCACTTAGAGAAGTTCCTTTAGCCTTTGTTGTAGAGGCTGGTTTTGTGGTGCTGAATTCTCTTAGCTTTTACTTTTCTGTAAAGCTTTTGATTTCTCCATCAAATCTGAATGAGATCCTTGCCGCGTAGAGTAATCTTGGTTGTAGGTTCTTCCCTCTCATCACTTTAAGTATATCATGCCACTCCCTTCTGGCTTGTAGAGTTTCTGCTGAGAAATCAGCTGTTAACCTTATGGGAGTTCCCTTGTATATTGTCATTTTTCCCTTGCTGCTTTCAATAATTTTTCTTTGTCTTTAATTTTTGCCAATTTGATTATTATATGTCTCTGCGTGTTTCTCCTTGGGTTTTTCCTGTATGGGACTCTTTGCACTTCCTGGACTTGGGTGGCTATTTCCTTTCCCATGTTAGGGAAGTTTTCGACTATAATCTCTTCAATTATTTTCTTGGGTCCTTTTTCTCTCTCTTCTCCTTCTAGGACCCCTGTAATGCGAATGTTGTGTTTAATGTTGTCCCAGAGGTCTTTAGGCTGTCTTCATTTCTTTTAATTCTTTTTTCTTTATTCTGTTCAGCAGCAGTGAATTCCACTATTCTGTCTTCCAGGTCACTTATCTGTTCTTCTGCCTCAGTTATTCTGCTATTGATTCCTTCTAGTGTATTTTTCATTTCAGTTATTGTATTGTTCATTTCTGTTTGTTTGTTCTTTAATTCTTCTAGGTCTTTGTTAAACATTTCTTGCATCTTCTTGATCTTTGCCTCCGTTCTTTTTCCGAGGTCCTGGATCATCTTCACTATCATTATTCTGAATCCTTTTTCTGGAAGGTTGCCTATCTCCACTTCATTTAGTTGTTTTTCTGGGGTTTTATCTTGTTCCTTCATCTGGTACGTAGCCCTCTGCCTTTTCATCTTGTCTATCTTTCTGTGAATGTGGTTTTTGTTCCACAGGCTGCAGGATTGTAGTTCTTCTTGCTTCTGCTGTCTGCCCTCTTCCAGTTACTTCTTGCTCTACCCTGGCTTTGAGTCTAAGCTCATTCACATGCCTCCTATAAAATATGTACCTTGCCATACTGCATACATTACCCATACCCAGTTCCTTACTCACACTCCATACCTTATTGTATCCCATACCTACTCCTCTACTATACCTTACTCAGCCTCCATACTTTACTGTGCCCCACTCCTGACACATACTCCCCCCATTCGTCATTGGTTTCCTCTCAGTTATCCCAAGGATATCATCACTGTCTAGCTTAGAATCATATTGGATCATGCAAAATGAATGAGGCATGAAACCGTTTGTTATTTTCCTCCATTAACACCAACTCATGCTCAAGCCAACTGACCCTGGATCAGTATATTCACCGTTGTTCTCTTTGGGAGATTCAATGAGAGCGTATGAGGAATGGGCTGAGGTCATCTTATATGCACACGTTTTTGTGCGTGTGTGTGAGTGTTGTGAAATAGGAAAAAAATCTGGAGTCATTTTCTTTGTAGAATGCCCACATCACCAAACACCCTATTTCAATGATTGAAAGTATCTCTTGAAGCCATCATGAAATATTTCTCCTTAACTTCAGGAAGAATGGAAGCAAAACCATTTGGCATGGATTACCTAACTTATTCTAAGTATTTCCTGCAGAAAAATAAATTAACAACAACAAAACCCGGTCTATATGTCTAGCCTAAATCTTTTGTTCTGCAGTTTAACTTCATGTTCTTTTGTCTCAGTAAATCCTCTTCAGTTCAAAAAAAAAGAGGTTATAACCAAAAATGGGTTTATATACACAAAGACAATTATTTTAGGGTCCTTCAGATCCTTTGATATTTAGCTATAGATCCTAGTTGTAGAAAAAATGTGTTCTTAATACTAAAAAAATAAACTCTCAACATTAATGATGTAACAGTTTGCTAGTGTGGATAGCTAAGGGTAAGAGGGATAGTTTTGGGGGTGAAAAGTATTTTAGAAACCCTATGCCCTACAGAATCACATTCAAGTAGCATTCCCTGATAAAGCATGTCATCAGCGTCAATCTTGTGTGAAGCCCAGCACCCCATCTCCTCCCAGGTTCCCTCAGCCAGGACCAGCTTGATCAGGGAGCCTGTCAATGACATTTGTCTATTTTACAATTACCATTCCAGAGATATGATGAACCCCGGAGTCATGTACTGTACTTGGCAGCAAACTGCCTCAGCTTTGGGGCACATATGCTTCAAAGCTGAGAATATCGTAGATATATATGGGAATCTTTGTAGAGATCTCTGAGGCAAGCTTGTATTTAACACAAAAGCAAACCGATTTGGAGCTAAAGTACTTTCCATTAGGCAGTTTGGCGGCTGTTCTATAAGGCAGACTCACTGTGCTCGCCGGACACATTTCAATTAAATGCTGCTTTGTATTCCTCCAAAGATGGGAACAATAAGAACGTTTGTCAAGGGGAAAACTGTAGCAAATGATTTCATGTTGAACATCTGTACTCTGCAGTTCACTGTTTGCAAGAGTTTATTGACCATAATTTTGATGCATATAGGTTTTAAAGAGTATAAACAGCGTTTGTTTTGGTGCCTATCATTTATTTCAGTCTTGGCTTATTTATTTCCATTTTTTCTGGGCATTTTATTTATTTCGGGGCTCTGAAGAGATGAAGGAAAAGATGTTTCTGAAAATGGAAATTTTAGTTAGCTCTGAAAAATTGATGAAGAAAGACAGTGTTTTCCCAGAAAGGATTGAGCAATTGAATTGAGAGATAGAACACTGCATATTCTATCTTTATGATACCTTTCAGCCTTAAAGATCTCAAACCGGTTTTTAAACTTTAGGACCACTCTCCTATCTCATTGTCCATCATACCAATCATAGTGACATTTCCAGAGTGAAATGCAGCAGCTGTTAATTAGCAAAGTAATTTGAGGATAGTGGAGTCAGAAGACTAATTAAAGGCATTGTGAATGGGATCCAGAGCTAAGTTTCCTTCTTTTACTTTATAAATGGATGGCCCATTGTTAGAAGATGTCAGCTTTCCTTTTTGCATTTTATTCAGGGAAACCATAGCCCAGACGATCCAAGTTGCTGAACAGGGTAGCTTTTACCACTCCTGATTTGATGCATTGCTGTGGTCCTGATCTATTGGCCTAACTCTGTCACCGCATAAACCACAGATCCCTTGAATAGAAGAGAAGCAGAGCCTAGAGACTGACCACCTAGAAAGAGAATAGACTTTCTTTCTTGAGAGACATTTAAATATTCAGTATATAATAAGGGCTAAGAATACAAACTTTGAAAACAGGCAGATTTGAGCTATAACCCTCTCACCACGTAATTTAACCTTTCCTGAGTCTATTTCTTAATCTCTAGAATATTGGTAATAGTATATTTTATAGGGTTGTGTAGTTTATGTACAATGATGAATATAAAGCACAACGTCTGGCATAGTAAGCTTTCAGTACATGTTGGCTTTTGTTGTTATTATTCTATCTTGGATTATTTAGTTCCAAGATTTGTCTAAGAGAAGCCTGATGGATTTAGTAACCTCTTCAATTAAATTTTTTTCCCATATTGTCCATTTGCCTCTCTACAGGGAAGACTTGAAGAAATCGCTCTTGTGTAGGTAACTAACATTCACTTTTTGGTTTTGTGTTTATTTGTAGGATGTACTCAGGCAGAAACTCAAGATGGTTATGTGAGGTTCTCCAACTTGGCAGTTTTGATCTCTGGGTCAAATTGGCACTTTATTTTTACTGTCACTTTCCCTCCAGGTAATTTCAGCACAGTGTGTTTTTATTATCTGTTCCTTTTTTTAAAAAAAATATAACTCCTTCTCCTTTATAATGGGACTAGCTTCTATCATGAATAAGAAGTCATTGTAGTTTAGAGAAAAAAATCCCCTTGGTTGTATCATTAAGGTGTGAGAAGCAAGAGCACATGTAGAAATCAAGCCTCATGAGAATCATGGTAAGCAAGAATCCATATATACATTTTCCTCTAGTTATTAAAATTTACTTTGAATGTTCTATTTTTTTCTATGACATTTGATGGAATTTGGTTGGGTATTAATTTAAGAATTTTAATTTATAAGAAGGAGAGTCCTGGGGTATCAAGTATTATGAAATCTTATCTTTCAGTCCTGGCCTCCTCATCCACTGCCCCACCCCCACCTTTAAAATGGTGACTATACCCACTCAAAATCTTGGTACTTTAGAAGGGTAGGTATAAGGTGTGTGTAAATTGCTTATATGATCCAGTTCTTCTTGACAAAACATTAAAGAGAAACCTTCTCCCTTCGGAAGTATTCTTGACAATTTTTGCTTTATTAGAGTGTAATACTATTCAATAACTTTGTAGTAAATAATATGTTACTTAAACTTCAAAGCCAGATGAGCTTATGAAAAATACTACTCTCCCATTTCCATGATGGGTAGAGTCCAGGCTGCACCCTACAGAGGAGTAGCGAGAGTCCAGTTTTGGACATCCTTTTTATAAAGGATTGAACTCTGATAGAGACACAGAATTACCACTTGAAAAAAGTTATATAAATATTGTAATTTACCAGAAAAAAAACCCTCCTCACCTAAGAGAGCATCTGAAAGAGTTCTAAAAATACTAACATCACGTTTGAACTGAAAGGTAGATAATTATAATCAGTTATTAATTTGAGTCAGGGAAATTAGTCTGGTACTTAAGACATGCAGTTGTGGAAAGTAGTTAATGCACAGCTGTGATAATGCAAAGTTTTAAAAAAGACACTAGAACAATCATGAGTGGATTTAAACTGCTTAGATATTGGAAATGGCAAACGAAATTAAATGTTTTTTTTTTTTTTTTTTTGCGGTATGCGGGCCTCCCACTGTTGTGGCCTCTCCCGCTACGGAGCACAGGCTCTGGACGCACAGGCTCAGCGGCCATGGCTCACGGGCCCATACGCTCCGTGGCATGTGGGATCCTCCCGGACCGGGGCACGAACCCACGTCCCCTGTGTCAGCAGGCGGACTCTCAACCACTGCACCACCAGGGAAGCCCGAAATTAAATGTTTTGATGTGAGGTGTCTGAAGCCCAACAACAAATATTTAATTAAGGCCAGGTATTAGTTCTCCTTCATGAAACTTAAATTCAAACCACCAGTATACTTTTCAAAAAGTTAAAAATATGGCTCTCATGAAAATATATAATGAGTACTTGTCAACAAGTTACGTTACTCTTTAATGAGGGAACCAGGAGGATGGCAAGGTTTATAGCCTGGAAAGGACTGCTTTGAAATCAGTTTGCTAAATTGGATACAGGGCAGTCAAACTCTAATCTTTGAGTTGCATGTCTACAAATATCACTTCCATTCTTACTGGATGAAAATCACTTGCAGCTTACCAATCTTCTACAAATTCACAAGACTGGACCCCTAAATATTGAATATTAAGTCAAACAAAAGTGTGTTCCAGAGAATTTGATAAACCTTGGATGGGCTTGTTTGAAAATGCTCCAGTATGATATTGTTAAGATCTGTAATCATTATTTTTCTCCCAGTTCCAAGTTTTGGACAATTTTTCTTCACAAAGGGAATACCATCTGGGGTCAGGTAGTAGTATTAATTGTGTAGGGCACCTATTCTTATAATACCTAAGACGTTGTCCTGATGTAAGCACAGATTCATGGAGAATGTTCAGCGCCTTGACCATGGGATTCCCAAGGATATATTTTGAAGGGTAACACATGCAGAGCTGGATATTTTGGTCCCGATTTGCTGCATATTTAAAAGACCATTGCCCTCCAGTTTCCTCAGTGGCTAACTAAGACTAAATACTTCATCAAGTTTACTTTAAGGCATAAGTTATACAACCGAATGTAAACTATAGTGTAGACAGCAGCTTCTCAGTGACAGTGTGATTTTGAGCTGGCCCTGGTGTTCACATTTACTGGACTACTGCTTCCTTTAATTTCCACCTTCAGCTTGTAAAGTCCCCTAAATGAGGAATCGTCTTGAGAAGTTTTCCTTTAGAATTTTCCTTAAATTATTCTTCGTAATTTTCAAGACTGACTCTATGAGGTGAGGCTCTGTTTAAGTGAGAAGAGAAAAGATGGAGGAGAAATAGAAAACATCAGAAGGCCTGCACTTCTGTGACCCCATAGCCACCTGTTCATTACCAGTACAGATCCTGAGAGTGACTCCTCGTTTCCAGGTGTATCAGTGTCTAAGGCTGGAATTATTTGGGAAAGCAGCTCTCATCCTCACGTTGATAGGCCACTCAATGACATTTCTCCTTTTTAGTAAGCTCCAAAAGAATAGCTGTGACAAGCATTGATTCATGGGACTGTAATTGTTGCTTCATCTCTGAATCAAGCAGAAGACTTGCAATCATTTTCATTATTTTCCCTCTTCTCCCTTAGAGAGAGGAACACATCATTATTCCTATTTTAGTATTTTTTGTCTCATTATTTACTTATTTTTCTTAAAACTGAAGAAAAAGGACAGAATTCAACATCTGCTTAATGCCCAGAGATGGCAGATAATGGCAGATGTGATTCCTGATTATATTTAGATCATGGAAGTTGGCAATCTATCTTTCTAAAGTTTCCAACATTGTCCATGTCTTTATGTTTTTAAGTGGAACTAGATGTCACTTTAATCAATGTTTCATTGATCACTGCATACAAAGACATACATTTCTTCAGCTCTGTAGATACACCAAAGACTTATAATTAAGGACTTTAGTTCATTAAAGATATATGTGTGTGTATATATATATATATATATATATACATATATATAATTTATTTTCTACTGAGATACAATTGACATAACACTGTATAAGTTTAAGGTGTACAGCATGGTGGTTTGATATATTTATATATTGCCATATGATTATCCCTGTAGTGTTAGCTAACACATATATCACATCGCATAATTATCACATCACATAATTACCATTCTTTTTTGTGGTGAGAACAATTAAGACCTAGTCTCTTAGCAACTTTGAAGTTTATTATACAGTATCATTGACTATAATCGCTATGCTATTTTGGAAATAAAGAAATTGAGGAACTGAGAAGTTACATAGGTCTAACCAAGTATGTATGGAATCCTCATAAGTCTTTATAACATGTGGACTAATCCAACTCATTTATCTGTTTCTGAACTTCCTGAGACACTGTCAAGAGGGCAGAGTGTCTGTTAAGTTTGTTCTACCGACTTCCCACCCAACCTTTCCACATGCATTGTCATTACCATGGTCTAGGCTGTGGTTTCTCTAACCATTTCCTGGAGCCATGGGACTCTTAGGGGGTTCTCCAGGGCCGCTGGGTTGAGACAGGATGCACCCTGCCACCCAACCCAGAAAAACTCAACTGCAGTGACCGTTTCCGAGTCTGGAATATTCCTCCTCCCTAACTTCTCATGGCTCGCTCACCAGTTCACCCAGGTTTCTTTTCAAATGGCACCTCCTCAGAGAGCCCTTTTCTGCCTCACTCTGTCCACACCACAGTCTCAACCCTGCTCTCCTCTCCAGCCATTCTCTGACTTCTGCATGGCACTCATCACTCTCTAGCGTCAGAGTATCTGTGTATTTGCTTGTTTGTCTGTTGCCTGCCTGCTCTGTCCCCCATTAGAACCTAAGTCCCAGGACGGACAGGAATTCTGCTTAGTTTAGCATTACATCCTCAGGGTGTTAAGAATAAAAACAACAAATAAATATTTGTTTATGAATAAGTGAGTATACTGAGATTCTGCCTAAGATTACATTTAAATAATGTTCTGCTGCTAAAAATATTTAAAAACTGGTGGTCTTCACCCTTAGACTCAGGTTACTGCTCCAGGCTTATAAACCTCAGGCCTGACTTCAGCCTCTCTGTCATTATTTGTGTTCTAAACACTTCCATGGCTTGATCTTCTATATCGCAGGTGGCTCATGCCACTTCTCAGGTCAGAATTTTTCCATCCGTGACACCTCATTGCCTTCAGAATGTTGTCAAGGGCCTTTTGGCTTTTGACATTTAATGCCCGCCAAAATTTGCCTCACATGCTTTCCTGCACTGATTCCTGGTATCTCCTGGCAGTACTTTCTTCAACATCGATTGCTTTTTTTCTCTTTTCTGTCTTTATTTGCTCAACCTGCAGATCCCCATCTAGATACTCTCTCCTCTGGGAAGCTTTCCCCAATCATATTGCTAGAAAATAACCTTCCAAGGCAATTGATTTGCATTATTCTGGTGGCATGGGTCACATTCTGATTTGTATGGAAAATATTTGTATGTGTATCTTATTTCATTTATTGGCTTGTAAATATCTTAAGAATGAGAACAGTAACTTATCCACGTGGTGAAGTAAACAATCACTGAGCAGTTATTGGAAAATGGATAAAAGAATAAAGAATTTTGTTCTTAATTCTGTAAATCCCTAGTAAAATCCATACCCCTGTCTCTGGGCTAGAGTTAGCTTATTCAGTTGCCCATAAAAAGCAACTAATTGATAACAAACAAGCCAAATATGGCTCAAGGATAAGATGTACCCACAGGAGAAGCATTTCTAGATAATTTTGTTATAGTAGCTTTGGGACCGAGTCAGCCAGGAGTCAAGAGACTGGAGCTCTAACTGTGACTTCCAATCAAATTGTCAGGTTCAGCCCAAGGAAAGCACAGCAAAGAAAACATGGTGTTTCCTTGAGTAGAGAAAATACAAACTCTGCTTTTGCCTGAATTATTTAGATGAAAGCAGAGATTTGGGGTTTGTTTGTTTTGAACGACCTACTCAAAAATGCTGGTTATAGCTAACTTATGATCACAGGCAAGTGGTTTTTTTTTTTTTTTGATTTTTAAATTTTTGTCTTGAGATATAATTGACATATGATAAGCTACACAATATTTAAAGCATAGTTAGATAAACTTTGATGAATCTATACTTCCATGAAACCATCCCCACAGTTAAGATGATGAAAATATCTATCATTCCCAAAATTATAGGCAAAGTTTTTAAATTTTTATTTTTTGAAATAACATACAGTAAAAATGATGTTTTTTAGGGGGTCATTTTATAAATTCAAAGATATATAGAGATTCATGCAATCACCACCACAATCAGGATGCAGAACATTTCCCAGAAGTCTCCCTTATGCTGTTCCTCTGTCCTCACGTCCTCCCACTAATCCCTGCAACCACTGACCTGTTCTCCATCTCTATAATTTTGTCTTTTCTAAAACGTCATATGAATGGAACCATATCATATATACCCCTTAGAGATGGGCTTTCCTCACTCAGCATAATGCTTTGGATGTTCATTTCAGTAGTTACAGGTTATTAATAGTTTCCTCCCTCCCTCCCTCCCTCCATCCTCCTTCCCTCTCTTCCTCATCCTCTTCCCCACTCCTTTTTCTTTTTCTCTTTCTCTCTTTGGCTGAGTCATACTCCATTGCCTAAAAAAAATACAGTTGGTTTATTCATTCATCTGTTGAAGAACATTTGGATTGTTTCCAGGTTTGGGTGGTTATTGAGGTGCTACAAACGTGTGTACAGGTTTTTGTGTGTATAGACAGGGTTTGTTTGTTTGTTTGCTTTGTTTTGTTGCTTTTTTAGATTCTTTTCTACCTTGCTTCAAAAACACTAATGGAGTGAGAACCAAATTTTTCAGTCTACAAAACAGGGAGGAGTTTGAGACGAGTTCTTAGAAAGATGTCCTCCCTGAAGGGAACGGCCATTCTGCCCCTTCATCCATAGCCACGGTGGCTCTAGCCATCTATCCCTGCTCTACCCCTAGTTTTCCAGATAACAAAATTCTTGTGGACCTTAGAAATTCTCTTGGTTCCATAGTAGGAGTCCCTGTGCCCTTGTTTTGATGTGTTACGTGTTGTATTTGAAATGAGATACATATGTCATAGCAAGTAGTTTCACGCAATCTGGAGTCCAGAGTGCTTCTGTTCTAATTAGTGGAACATGAGAGTGAAGCTACAGCTTTGCACTGGTGGAGAAAAAAGGTCTGAAAATAGGACAGCATTGGAAGAATTCCCCATCATAATGGACAGAAGTGGAAAGAACAATCATATATTATTGTTGGAATCTTGAAATTCTTTAGAAATATGAGTCTTGGATTTATTATTGACTCATGTATTGAATCCTCTAATTCAATAAATATTTATTGAATCAACTATGTGCCAGGTACTATTGTAACCATATCTTTTCCACAATATTTTATATTAGCATCTTATTAATATGCTATTGTTATTATTTTGTTATTTTTGTGTTTTTTTTTTTAACAGGGGTCAATTTTACAGCTCGCTCCAGGCTGTTTGCTGTCTTACCTGCAACTCCATCCGAGAGGCCCACGATCATACTGGCTGCTTCCCTGTGCTCAGGGGTCTCGTGGCTGGCTCTGTGCTGCCTTGTATGCTGTTGGTTTAAGAAAAGCAAAAGCAGAAGTATGTAATTTTTTTTTTAGTAAAAATATCTGAAGGGAATGCCATCATGTACAATATATTAACTATTCTTTTTCTTCCCCCAAAGAGACATTTTTATGAGCCTCTGTAACATATCAAACTACATGGAGCCAAATTACTCAACTCATACAGTAGAGACAAGGATTGTCTAATTCTAAATAATAATAATAGCACTAATAATATCAGCTCTTATTTTTTGAATACTCACTATGGATAGGATTCTAAGTACTTTAGAGATGTGAATTCTTTCAATTCTCACAACAACTCTGTGAAGTAGGTACTAAATACTACATCTGTGTTTCAGGGGTGGAGCATGAAGCTCAGAAAGGCTAAGTGACTTGCCCAAGGTCTCACCACCAGGATCAAAGTTTGGTTCTCTCCATATCTGACTCTCTGAAACACTGTGCCCTACAGCCCAGGTGACCCTCCAAAAGGAGAGTTCAATAAAGGGGGAATGTCCTCTGCTTTTTCAGAAGAAGGAAGAGAGTGCTTGGTGTGGTTTTTTTTTGTTGTTTTTTTTTTTCGCTAGGAGCATAGAAATTGTGTTTTTAGGCATTTTCCCAGAAGCTGATCTTTTTCTTTCTTTCTTTTTTTTTTGGGGGGGGGCAGTGGGTGGAGACATGGATGAAACACTTTGACATTAGGAGATAATGGGAAACCAAAGTGATAAGGAAGAGTGAGAATAAAAGAGGTGAAATGAGGAGAGGCAAAGAGAGAAAGTGAAAAATTAAGAAAGGAAAGAGGAGGTAGCCTGGTGCCACCACTAGACAGCTCACTATGCTTGGATTTCTGAGAGATGCTGAGGGATGGAAGCTCCGCTAGATGCTCTTTAGTTTGAACAAAACTTCAGCCTGGTCTCTCCCTCCCTCCCTGGCATCATCAGGCTTCACAGACTTAAAGAAAACTCAAGGATCCCTTGTCTTTCTCAAGAAGAATGGGATCTCATCCTGGTTTGTTGCCTGTGATTTGTTGAATCACGGGTTTTGGTCTTTGTTTTAAAATCTAAAAATCTGTGTGTGTGTGTGTGTGTGTGTGTGTGTGTGTGTGTGTATGTGAGTAGTGCTTTCTGGTTTGAAAGTAAAGACCTTTCATAATTTTTAATCTCATGGTTCGTGAAGTAGGTGATTTAATTCTCATCCTCCATTTTATAGCTAAACCTCCCAGCCATGGAGGGACTGTCCTCTAAGCTTGCTCACCCCATCTCTTCTCTTTTGTTCACCCAACTCTAGAGGAAGCTTCTTCCTGTAGTTACGAAAATTATCAGTTATCTCAGTGTCCTCTTTTTGCTTTTTCAACCTTTCAATATCTTTGGACACATTTCCCTGTATTTAATTTCCATATTTTCTTGACTGGACACAGACTTCTAACTTTCTTTTAAACAATCTAAAGAGATTAGGAGGAACTTCATGAAAAAATACATAGTAATCAGTTGTATATGAGTAATTTCTAGTTCCCTCTTTATATCTTTCTGTATTTTTCATATTGCTGTAATTAGCATTTATTACTTTAGAATCAGAGAGGATATCGTTCCCCATCTTCCTCCTAGAAAGTGATTCTCTGATCCAGTTGTACAGACTAGAGCGTCACTTTACAAAATTTTGATCTCGGGACCTCATCACACTTTCAGTAATTATCAAAATCCCCAAAGAGCTTTTGTCACTGTGTGTTCTATCTATCAGTATTTCCAAATTAGAACTTAAGAGAGAACATGTAAAGCTTATTTATTAATTTATTTTAAAATACAAATAAGACATGCATTATATGTTAATATAGCATATTTTTAATTTAAAAGCCATGTTTTAAAAATATATAGTGAAAAGAATGACATTTTTTATAAACCTCTTTAATGTCTGCCTGAAAAAAGTCAGCTGGACTCTCTTAGCAGCTTCTGCATTCAGTCTGTTGCAATGTATTGTTTTGGCTGAAGTGTATGAAGAAAATCTAGCCTCACTCAGATACATAGTAGGAAAAGGAAGAATATTAATAACCTTTACAGATATTGTAGACATTCTTCTTTGATACTGCACCCAAACTGGACAAAAGGAAGTTACTTAAAGGTACATCTCAATGTACTTTTTGTATTCTGTTACATGAAAATGCACCAGTCTACCTTGTACTTTGAATAGAGATTTTGCGCATGCGTGATTTTGAAACATTATGCTTTGGCCATTTAGGAAATGTTGTTTCACTGAGTTATGCAGGTCTACAAAATGCTGATATATTTCCTTCTATAATTTTTTTAAAAATCACGTTAATATCAACAGAATTAGAAATCTGTGAAGCTTATAGTAGTTGATAAAATTTTTCTAAAGTTCTAAAATTTCCCATGTGAGCTTGACTTATATCACTGGCAACAAATACTGTCAATCGTTTCTTTGAAGTTACAGGCTCACTTCATTTACTTAAAAAAAAACTCTCCCAAGTACCAAAGTATGAATAACCATAATTTGTCTTTCAATCATTCTTTCAAGTTCTTTCAACGTAAAAATGGTATCCTGTGAAAAAAATCAACTAGTTCAGCTCAAAACTCAATCACAAAAGTGCCTTTCCTTGAGAAAATCATCATATGTCTTGGCATGGCATTATCTAACATCATATTACAATTTATTTTTTTTTTCTTCTGCCATCCAAACTAGAATAAAAGCTCTATAAGGGCAGACCTGGTCTTTCATACTTCATCATTGGCTTTCCAGTGTCTAGAACAATGCCTGGCATGAAGAATATAAATGTATTTTTATTAATATATTTAATGAATAAATGAATAGGAGAGAAGGCATCACTCTAGTCAAGAGCAGACTGAAGATATAAAGTCTTCAATCAAAAGCACACGGCTGTGTGAGCTCTGTGGATTGCACCAATGCCAATTTCCTAGTTTTGATGTCATACTGCAGTTATACAAGTTGTTGGAAGTAGAGAGAAGGCTGGGTGAAGGTGCATGGGTCATCCCTGTACATTTCATTTGACACTTTCTGTGAATCTATAATTATTTCAAAATAAAATGTTTTTAAAAAGTATTAGTAACATTGCAGCTCTGGTCAACAGAAAGATAACACGAACCACCAAAGTGAGACACATAGTGTCATTTTCTAGCAGCCATTTAACTTTAAATATCAAGATAATACTTCAACATGTAATGGATATAAAAATATTAGATATCTTACATTTTTGAAAAATCAGGTGTGTATTTTACACTTACAGGACATCTCTTTTTGAACTAGTCACTTTTCACATGTTCAGTAACCACATGTGGTGGCAACTATATTGGATGGTAGTTTTATACCTCAATGTTGTGGTCAGTATATGGGATTTTATTTCATTATTTCTTAAGCTCTGAGACTATTAAATGCATTCTACTGCATGTATATCACAATAATTTTGGGGGAGCGGAGAAGGGAAATATCCTAACACTTAGGGCCCATTTATAAGAAAAATGTCACTTTATTCTAAAAAAAGCCAATGTATTTTTTCATTAATACAGAAATAAAAAGTGAAGAGATTTCTGAATCCCAGACTAATGATCAAAAGAATCATAGCCACGTCTCACCCAAACGCCAAGAATCACAAGTAGAGACTGAAAAAGAAGGCACCATGATGGCAGAAGGTAAGCTTGGACAATGGGATGATTCCCACAAGAGAAACAAACCCATTGTGTGTGAACTGTAGCCTCCTGCTGGCTGCCAGTTTCTGAATCAGTTTAGTTTATAGCCCCTTCTTTAGCCTTTGTTACTTCTTCTCAAGGAAATTATACCCCAGCATAAGAACACGCAAGTCCAGCTGATTCACTCAGCTACTAACCAGTTATCCAAGTTGATATTTATATATATTTTTTCTTACTAGAAGGTTATGGGTTTAACATTTGAATTCGTTATATAGAGGAAAGAAAAACCAGAGTGTAGGCATATAATCTTTCCCTTAGCTAGTGCAAAGCTGCCAGTTTGGCAACATAATTGAATCTGGGAAAGAAGAGAATGGAGTTGCCAAATACTAACTATGCAAAATAGTTTGAAAGCAGAACCCTCAAGAAACAAGTCAGCTTTGTTAAGCTCTGCTTTGGTGTTTCGTTGTACTTTTTGCAGAAGGTATTATTTGCCTCCGTTGTGCATGATGCCAGATGATTTTGCTTGTTATATTGTTAAATTGTCATTAGAGATGCTGCCAAGCAGAGAAAAGATAAGCATTTATCGCAGACCAATGTTTTGTCCTTCTAAGGACACAGAAATTACAAAGACAATGGGCAGAACACAAGATGGATTTGCCAAGTACGAGTATGGTGTATGAAAAACATGAAACTTCCATGGATCTGAAATATTTTGAAACATATGCTCTAAACAGGAGAATCTTCCTTTTTTTCCCCCTAAATGATAGCCAATTATCATGATATTTTCTGCTCGAAAAGGAATCCAAATCTTACCAGTTCTGAGTGGATGTTTCACCAAACCATAGCAGTCCGAAGTTGTTCTGCCTCTAATCAGTTTAAAGAACTCTGGTGACAGTGTGTATCTGTGTATCAGTTTGTTTGCCTGTTTGGATTTTTTCCCACAGAGTAAATGAGGGGGTTTTTTTTGTTTTTTTTTTTTTTTTAAGTTTCCCATCAAATTAGCCATCCATACTCCATTCACCTCCTGGACCTGCCTCAAAAAGTAGTAGGGAATGTGAGTGGGTGGGGGTGTGAAGGATGAAGATAGAGAGAAGGGGGCAGGAAATCTTTCTAGATTCCATCTAAGACCACTTTGACTTTGGTTTCCAGAAGCTTCTTGTCCATATTATGGCATGCAAATTCAGGACAGGTGTTTGAAAATGGTCCTCTGAACCCAGCTCTGTGAAGAAGGGCATATTCAACTGCATTTTCCAGCAAACAGCAGGAGTGATGCTAATCTTTCCCCTAATCTAATATGGCCATTTACATGAATCTCAGTTTCCCGGCTTAAATTAACTACACTGCACAGTCCACAATGCCTGGGTGTTTTATTAAGGGACATTTTTTATGTGGGAGCTTATTAATAAATTATCAGGAATGAAACAAGGGGCAGGGCTCCTGTGGAAGAGTTTAGATTGAAGAGATGGAAGAATGAAAGAGGCCATTTTATTAGGACATCCAAGTTAAAAATAGAAAGATGTGTGATCCAAATCCTCCCCTGGGGATCAGAGCGGATTTGTTTTCTTATCTTCTAAGCTTTGTCCGAATCTTAAGAACATTGTTTCCAAGGGAAGTAACGAGGCATCTCTTGCTTTTCTTTGGAGATTATTACCAGCCACAAAACATCTAATTATTGTTAGCTTTAAATAAATTAGGTTTTATTTTATTATTACCATGGCACTCTAGTTTCCTTTTCCTTCTGTGTTTTTAAACTTGTGGCATTTGCTGATCAAGCGATTGGCCGTCTCTCTCATAAGCACTCTGCAAACACACAGCATCACCATCACATATTTAGCTGGCGGAATCAAGCATTTCGACTGTCCCGTAGATTCAGACTGTAAATTCATCACGTTACGGCTTTTAGCAAAAATTGTATGTACGCAGCAGGGAAGGGAGTAAAGCATGCATCCCCCGTGTTTTACGTTTACCAGGGTTTTTGACATAGGGAGCATCTGAGCTAGCTTTTAACATTCACATCTGCTTTTGTGACTTTGCTACTCAGAAGATTTAATGAATTACCAGCCTCAGTTAAACAGGCAGGAGAATGTGACAGTTAAGAGCGTGAAACTCGGGTGTCAGCAGGACTGGGTTTAATCCTGATTCCCTTGTTGACTTACTTCATGGCCTCCAGCAGGTCCACAGTCCTCTCTGTGCCTTTCGGTTTCCTCATCAGGAAGATTGTCCTGAGAATACTGCCCACACTCAGATGTTGTGATGCTGATTGAGTTAATGTCACTCTAGAGTGCAGAAAGATTCCTGGCGTATTGTATGTGCTGTGTATGTGTTACTTATTGTTGGTCTTTCTCGTTGCTTAGGACTCAACACCCTCCAAGACCTGACTCCACCGTGTCTTCCTCCTCCTGCTCTGGGTTTCATCTTCTTGCCCCGTCCTCACACTCACCTGTTAAAACCTCCTCAAGCTTTTCAACACCAGCTGCTATGCCCTTTTTTTTTCATAAAATCTTCTCTAATCCTCCCCACCTCAATGAAAATGAATATTTTCCTCTTTGGGGTTCCAAAAATACTGAAATCATACCTCCATAGTAGCACTTAATGGTTTTTAGAGTTTGTCACATAAAGATGGCTCTCTGTTCCCACAGGCCAATGGTTCTTAACTGGGGGCAATTTTGTCTCCCAAGTAGGGTGACCAAGTCATCCTGGCTTTCCTAGAACTTTCATAGTTTTAAAAATGAAAGCCTTGTGTCTCAGTAGCTCCCTCAGTCTCAGGCAAATTGGGACATTTGGTCATCCTACCTCCAGCAGATCCTTGCATTGTCTGGAGACATTTTTGTTGTCACAGTTTGGGGGAGGGGGATGCTCCTAGCATCTAGTGAAAAGAGATCACCCCCACCACAAAGATGATCTGGCTCAAGATGTCAGTAATTCCAAGGTTGAGAAATCCTGGCAGAAGCAATTACTTGTCTTTGTAACATTTAGGTGAGAGATTGCTGGAATTACAATGAATGAACTTAAATTTTATCTTCCAATACATATTAAATAAGTATTTATTTATTTCCTGAGTTTTTTGTACCGTATAAGGTCCTCTCTGTATAGTTACAAAGAGATGATATTTGGCTTCCTATCCTTTATGAATTTCTAATATGATTGGGACACAAAGATAATATTTGGGGGAAAATGAAAGAACAATTCCAGGCAATAAACAGTTAAGTGTAAAGCAATCACAACAAACAATATGTATTTGAAGAATTTGAAGAGGGGAGAGAATGCCAAAGGAGAGAAAGAATGCCATTATCCTAAGCTACATGTTTAGTGCTTCCAGCTCCCAAATCATATCACACGGTTTCAAATCCCATTTGCTAAGGGCTTAATTGTGTACTTTGCACAAACTCAGGTTCACAGAAGAGCAGGGAAGCAGCCCTGCTTTGCTCTGCTGAAGCTCAGTTTTGTACCATTCCTTCTCACCTGTTCCCTTATTCCCCTTATTTGGTTAATATCCCCCAAATCTCCCAGGCTAGACACCTCAGAGTTACCTTTAACTGCTAGTCTCCCGTTACCACCCTGCCCCCTTGTTTGCTAGGTTTTATCAATTCCACCTCTGTTGTGTCTTGGTTTTCATCTCCCACCCACTCCATTTCCCAGATATATCTTCAGTTCAGCCTCAGTTAATACACTCCTTATAGATGTTCTTCCTTCACTCTTTCTCTTTTCCCACCAGGACAGTATTCCCTGTACACAGAGAATAAGACTCTCGGTTTCAAGATACCCTTCTATAATGTACCCACAGAGCTAAAGTTTCCATTCTTTCCAATCCCAGATCAAATACTTTTTCTCTTTTTTTCAAAATCTTTTATCTAGAAGGAATAGTCGCCTTCTGTCCACTTTTGTGACACCTCCCTTTTATTCATTTAACACCTTTTATATGTAATATAATTATTTGTTTTTATCTTGTCCAGATTCTTCTGTTTAAGTTCTGTATCTCTTCTAATCCCAGCAGCACATTTACCAGAGGGTGTTAGGACATGAGACCATTGATCACCATTGTTGAGTAAATGATGAAAGTAGAGATGAAATGAGCCTTTCTCCTTTCCCTCTCCCCTTTCCAGAGACCCCTAGATTCCAGCAGTTCCTACAACTGCTGACAAAAAAAGAATGGCTACTCATCTCATCTAAAAGAGATGGAGAAATTTTATCCTGGTTCATAAGATTAACAACAGGACAATGGCCACACATCTTTTGGGTCCTAACAGTGGGCAAAAAGCGACAACTTCCTTCCAGGCGATGCTGTCTGCTGGCCACCTGAGTTTCCTCTCCCAGTTTCCTGGGGACTGCCTTTGTCTTTGCAGGACAGCTACTGCTGGAGATCTCAGTGCTACCTTCTCCAAATCGCACCCTGATCTGTGTCTGGCTACTGGTCACTATTGTGTGTGTGTATGTGAAATACATGCCCCGAATATTGGGAATGAAAGACTGACGTGTGAAAAGGGGCTCCATACCATGCAAGTGTGACCATAAACATTAACTTTGTGGATTTCTTATCTCTACCACGTTTGAATTCTACTGACTGTAGATGCTATGTGTTGTGAATGTAAAATAAAAAAGACTGTCAATTTACCTTTTTGTAAGTACAAATCTATAGGAATGACAGGGAGAGGAGAGGAGAGGGCTGGCCTCAAGATGTCTGGAAACAGTGAAGAGCAAAACAGTTTAGAACAAGAAATTGTCCCAAGTTCCCAAGGAAGTAAAACTATATTTGGAAGTTATTAATAAATAGCATGTCCATTTCATATAATAAAGAGATATGAACATCTCCTAATTTAAAGACATAAATAAAATCTATCACTTACTCCTTAAGGAAACTTTAAAATAAAATAACCAGGAATAAATAAGATGCCTGGTAAATAAGATGGAGCGTTCCAATGCTATTTGCAACCGAGATCCAATATTACCTTTAACAACGGAATATTAGAAGAATTCCTACTTAAATGAGGATAAAACACAGAGCTCATTCTTACCATAATTTTATAACATATATTTTGGAATAGGAAGAAGCAAAGTCAGATATAAAACAAAATTTAGAGGACAATTTTGGAGAAGATATATGATGATTTGCAGATGATTATTTAATGGTAACTTAAAGAGTCAACCACTAACTGCTATAATTTATAAATAACTTGAGTAACTTACTCAAATATAATGTCAGTCTATGCAAAAATCATATTGTATAAGCCAATGGTATACAGTTAGGAAAGACAAAGAAATACACATTAGTGACAAAGAATATGCTGCCTTGGAGAAAAAAATCTAAACAAGAGATATATGGGACTTATATAAAAAATAAACTATATTTTATTGAATAGTTTAAAGAGAAGACTTGAATACATAGGGAATTACAACATGTTTCTAATTAGGTTGACTAATATTGCAAAGACCTCAGTTATTTCTATATTAACTTTGGTTTAACACAGTTCCAATTATTTTACACAAGAGTAGAACAGCATAAGATGATTCTAAAATTCTTCAGAAACTATAGATCAATACTAGAAAACTAATTTTTTACAGGAAATTGTTTTATTTGGCAGTGGGAAAAGGTAGCTCAACCAGAGAGATAATATTTATGTCACTCTTCTTCAGACAATGTGATACTGACACAAGAATATATGAGCACATTATGAGAAATAATCTCAATTAGGTATAGATATAGATATTAGATATAGAAATGTAACATGTGATGGAGATAATAAAAATAAAGGAAAACACAAGCATTAGTCTATAAATGGGGCTATAAATTTGACTATTTAGAACATTTATTAATCTAGATTCACACTTCAAAAAATACACCAAAGTAAACTGTAGATAGATTAATGAGTTAAATTAGGTTTACTAAAACATAGCCATTGCTAGAGTATTACAAACATAATAAAGTGGAGATTACTTATGATATGTGGGATTAAAGGCATTTTTTTCTTTATCTTCTAAAAATTTTCATACTTCCTGATTTGCCATGCATTGCTTATTAAAAATAAATAATAATTTTTCATTTAAAGGAACAAATAATCTAGAAAGGACATTGGTGATAGTATTTATAATATTTATCCATTAATATTAATTAATGCCAATTAATAATGAATAATTTAATGTTATTTATTAATTATGTATATGTCTTCTTCAATATGTGGGCAGGACTGTGCCCTTATTGACAAATGAGAAACCAAAGTGGAGCCCATTCTTTATGCTGGCTGATCAGCCATCCATCTTGCTGCTTTAGATCCTATTTAGGCTTCAAAACAGAGGTCATTATACTGGGTCTTTTGTACTGAATCCAGGTCATCCAACACTAAATGCAGCACATGGAGACTATGCTATGAAAATATAAAGGGTGGGAGTGGGGTGGGGAGAGGGGAGATTCATTGTTAATTATCCCATTGCAAAAGAAACCAATAAGTGAAATAAGTCAGAGAAAGGCAAATACTGTCTTTGATATCACCAATACTGTGATATCACTTATATGTGGAATCTAAAAAATACAACAAACTAGTGAATGAAACAAAAAAGAAGCAGGAAAAAAAAATAAAAAGAAGCCAATGACTACTACCCACACAAACTTTAAAAATCGTAGCTCAGCATATCTCTTGCCCAAGAAAGTTCTGGAAGCCAGAAGAGATCAAGGTTACCTGGAAAAGTTTCACTGACTGTGGATGAACCTGGATGGACCCAAAACCATGGAGTCTTCCTTTTCATAGAGAAAGGATCTGTGTTCCCATATTTTACCCCATTCTTCCTGAAACTTGATCAAACCCACAAACGGGACTCTGAGATAACGTGGAGGAGCAATGTGAAATGCTATCTTTCCATTTTAATGGGGACTCACCAATGAGGTGGAGGTGGAAAGGAGGCATGCCGTTTCATATGATTTGATACTCACTATTCTTCCTTCCCTAAAACCCAAATATTCAGCTGAATGCCTTAGGACACATATCTGCTATAAATTCATTTTTTTAATCTCATTTGTCTGAGATCTAAGCTTCCTGTGGAGGTCCAAGATCAAAGGATCGGATTCCTTCTGATGTCGGTGCTGACATATAATGTGTGCTGACTTAGTTCTGTCTATAACCTCACAGTGGGAAGTGGCCAGCCCCCCTCTGCACCTTTACTCAGTGCACTCTTATTTCAGCTGGGGAGTCTGTCAGCTATGTTGCTGATTGGAGCTGCCATGTAAATAATTCATGGGAGATTTTTAAATGGTTTTGGGCCTGCAGAGGAAAGCTACACTCGTGTTAGTCTTTTATGAATAGACGCAGACCTGAAGAACAAGGGAGAATAGATTTCCAAAGACGGTCTCTCAAAAACAGGATAACAATACCTTCAATGGATTGAAAATAGGTGACTTGCAGTGTTTGATTCCCCTTACATAAGATGGTATTGGTTGTACCAAGGGATAAAAATGCAAAGCCCTTTTTCCTTCTTAAACTTTGCTTCTATCTGACAATTGATTATTCTTATTGTTTGGTTATTTGCTGATCTTGATAAACTATATCTTTTTCTCCTGGTGGGAGCGGTAATTATAGAGATGACACCAAGCTCAATACTTGGCGTAGGATTGGGCTTAACAGAGGGACAAGGTTAACGGCAAAAAAAGTTCCTTCCCGGAAGGAACTCAAAGTCCTAAGAGGAATGTGAGACTATCATACAAGGAAAGGTGTCCAGTAACAGAAAGAGTTGCCCAAGTCAAATGAGAAACTCCAGCCAACAAGTATTGAGGCACAAATCAATGTAGTTTAAGCTGTCAAGGAACAGTTCTGGAAGGATTTGAAGATCCCATAAGTGAGACTAGGATAACCTGAAAGCTCTAAGCAAGAGAATTATCCCATAGTTAGAGGACCATGGCAGATACATGCTAGGCAAAAGGACTGTGGAAGAAGAGAGAGAAGATGTGGATAATGTGGGCCTCGTAGAATATTAACTGACACATCATCAAAACTATATAAACAACATGATTACTTATCTTGTTTTACTGGTACTGCTCCAAATTAACAGTGTGTTATATATATTTTATATATAGAGAGAGTACTCAGATTTATATTATGTTGCTATTACCTTCTTTCTTCCTCACCTCACCTCCCATTCATTTTTGGATTAAATTGAGGTGGGAAATTGTTACCCTTTGCCTCAATACTGTCTCTTACACCATGATATAGACATGATGACTGTCTCCGAACACAAGCCAAGATGGGTCTCAGTAAACTAAGAGAGGATAATAATACACAGGTTCATAAATTAACATCTACTTTGTATTTAAAACTATACATGTACAAAAAGTTCACTGTCAGTCGCTGTTAGATTGAGGAACAGGTCCTGAGAGCAGGGGAGGGGATTAAGGAGAGACGGGTTCAGGAGGGTGGTGTACAAGCACACACACACTTTATTTCTCGTCAAACTTGTTTTTATATATTGCAGTAGACAGTACATGTTTTTGTTAAAATGACCAAACCGAATCATCAGATAGTATTTCCTTAATGTTGAATTTATAGTACAAAACATTCTGTGAACCAGGATATAAACATGCGTGAGAGCAGACTGTGACTACTGAAGCATTCCGAGTGCAAAATATTGTTAGAGAAATCACAAGCAACCTCACGGGCTAAGACTCACATCTTCTCTAATAACTCTTTCGGGTCCTGTCAAGAATTAAACAGGACTTTGCCATGCTTTAAGCTGCAAGGACCGTGTCAACTTGCAGCTGGTTCCCAACAGTTCACATTATGCATTTGGTGGTGAGATATGAGATAAGCAGGGATGGGAAATGTCATGCCCCACTCTCATGCATGTATCCAGCCAGACTTTCTTCTTAACTCCCCACTGCCATCTTAACTTTACATAGTATATTGTGTGGTTCTCACAGTACAGACTCTGGAGCCACAAATCTTGACCTCTGTAATGTAAGTAAGATCTGCCATTCCTTTATATGTTGTCTTAAGAAGTTACTTAATCTCTCTGTATCTCAATGGCTTCCCTTCTAAGAGGGAGATAATGATAGCACTTACTTCACAGAGTGCTGGTAAGGATTAAATTATATATATGTATATATATATATGTGTATGTATATATATATGTGTGTATGTATATATATATATATATAAAAATTGGTGGCCAGCATGTGATAATTGCTATATAAGTGTTACTTTAAATGATTATTATCCTCTCTCTCTTCAAAGAACACATACTGGAATGTATAAGGATGAGTATCATTAACATAGAATAATTTTGAATTTCCTTTAATTTGTTTAAAAACAATAATTTGGGCTTCCCTGGTGGCGCGGTGGTTGAGAGTCCGCCTGCCGATGCAGGGGACACAGGTTCGTGCCCCGGTCCGGGAAGATCCCACATGCCGTGGAGCAATTAGGCCCGTGAGCCACAACTACTGAGCCTGCGCGTCTGGAGCCTGTGCTCCGCAACAAGAGAGGCCGCGATAGTGAGAGGCCCGCGCGCCGCGATGAAGAGTGGCCCCCGCTTGCCACAACTAGAGAAAGCCCTCGCACAGAAACGAAGACCCAACACAGCCAAAAATAAATAAAATAAAAATAAATAAATAAGACCCCAAGATCACTATTTAAAAAATTATATATACACGCTCATATGGATATGTGTTTTTTATATATTTATCTCTGCATATGTTTATATTTTTGTAAAATCAAAAACATTTAAATGATGAATTTGGCTTAAAAGCCAAAAGTATTAATAAGACTTGTTTTTAGAGCTCACATTTCTAAATACAGGTGTGAGTTAACCCACTTGGTAAGGTCTGACTCTGGCCTAATTTTCATATTTAAGCTGCCATGCTTACAATGAAAAATCCTGATTGACTTATTAACATCATAAAAGTTTTTTTCTGGGAAGCTATATTATCAACTTTGTGTTAGTTAATATTAATTATCAGTTGGGCTTAGGATATCGTGTTTTTCTTTTTTTTTTCTGAAAATATGTATTCCCAAAGATATTTGGAAATCGATAAGGTGATATAACTCAATCTTTAATTAGCTGGAGATATCTTTTCAGGAATGCTAAATGTGCCAAATGTGCAATCAGCTGATTGAGGACCAAGTCTATTTCTCCTCCTTCTTTTCTCTCACAGATTTGAGGATGAAGGTCATGCTGGGCAAGCTGAACCAGCTCCCCCATCAGTCACGGAATGGTGTGTCCAGAAGGAAGGTGAGCTGCCGTGCAGTCCAAGAGGAAGGTGGCAGCCGAGAAGAGGCTGAGGCCGCTGTGCCTGCTCCCGGTACTACCAGTGTCACATCACATGGGAACACGTGTGCTTTGGGTTCTCCTGCTCAGCAGCTGTACCTGCAGGAGACTGGGAGCTGGAAGGAGTCCCAGGAGCAGGTGCTCCGATACCAGCTGTCGGGCCAAGATCAGCTGCTGCTGCCCTGCCCAGACCTCAGACGAGAGACGCAGCGATTGCAGGGCCGGAGTCGCCTGGGCAAGGAGCATGTCAGCCTGGGGCTGCCCCAGGAGAAGCCAGCCTCCTGCAGTGCCGCCGAGGCATTCTGCCTCCATTCAGTGTGTCCGGAGGCCGTTCAGGGGCAGCTGTGATCAAGCAGTAGTGAGGGCATTTGAAAGTCATGATGTTCAGAATATATCTGGATCATGGTGAGTAGGGGAGATGAGGCCTGAGCAGTCTGGACACTAAGAAGGGAGAATATGGATTCTGAATTCTCTGTCTTCAACTTTAAAACGGAAGACAGTCATATAAATGAATGTACATTGAAATGGTATCTGATACATCTTTTGTATTTATCACGAATCCTAGTCCAATGTCAGGCAAATAATAGGTTCCCAAATACTAGATAATTTTTTACTTGTTTTTAGCTTAAGCTGGTTATCTTTCTGATTTCCCAATTTTAATAACGGTGTAATGCTGATTTATACCAGTAGGGGGTGGTATTAAGCTTCCTCTAGGATGATCACCCACAAAGCTTTGGGCTTCTCTTATTGAAGGGATCATGAAAAAGTCTGGTCTGCTACAGCTATTTCTGCAGTGTTCAAGCAAAACATTTCTTTTTCCTATGGGAATATTTGAAG
Organism: Phocoena phocoena; assembly: GCF_963924675.1. Lineage (NCBI taxonomy): Eukaryota > Metazoa > Chordata > Mammalia > Artiodactyla > Phocoenidae > Phocoena > Phocoena phocoena. The sequence goes on along the minus strand of NC_089228.1, from coordinate 79,070,181 downwards.
GACAGGAGAAGACCCCGCTCCCTGGTCTGTCAGCCTTACCTTCCAACCACCAGGCAACCACCTGGTTTTTCACAAGATGATTTTATTTCATGGCTTGAATTCAATCATTATTAGGAGCCCATACCAAGCTTGCACCTCATGAGTACTGATACATGGAAATTGAGATTTTTTGGGGCTTTGCTGAGATTTTAGTTAAGGACAAAATATAAAAATAGCAAGTTTGGGTAAGGAAATTGTCCATGGACCACAGTTATATTTTTCAATAGTTCTTTCTGTTAATAACTGAGTTAAATTTACAAGTGGAAAAAAACTGTATTGGGAGACTAGAGGTGACCAAGTGGCCAAGTGGATTATCAGCTAACTTAATTATTAGAGAACTAACTGCTTTTTGGAGAAGACAGTGCATGGGAGAGATTACATCATATGCAGCCTCTCTAGGCTGTGTGCTAGGGCTTCAGGTGGAGACCAGAGCAGAGGGTTAGCTATGCTGATAAGTTGAGTAAGGATATGAAAGGCAGTTCCACCCAATTCACACATTTGCGGAGGGCCCATCTGTGTCCAAACTAACATACTTTAAGCAGCCTGTGTCCTTGGCTGTGGATCCAGAAGGTCTTATGCACCAAGGGAGTAAAGCCAAGACCGCAAAGGTGAAGAAAATATCTAGAAAGAACTTGCTCTGAGCTTTTCCCTAAATCGAAACCAGGATTTTCCAATCTCTGAAAGATGAAGGGGCTGTCCTGTGTTTGAATTGGAGCAGAGGAAGGAAACACACTCTTCCATGGCAGAATTTAAACAATGATGTCCTGGAATTAGCCCCGGAGGAGGTATTAATGGCAGAAGGTCATCATCTGAGGGCATCAGCGGGAAGGTATGTCTCACTCTACCATGAGCTGGCAGGGAAGTTCTCAGCCCCTGTGTCCATTCTTTAGGTGTCTCGCAGACATCTCAGATCTTAAAGCTGCCCCTGAAAGGAGGTAGGCAGTCTTCTCTGTGACACTGTGTTGGATTCTCTGGGTCCTCAGAGAGCTGTGATCTTTCACTACAAAAACATTTCAGAAGTTCAGGCTTTTGACGAGTAGAAAACTGCCCACTAAGGGTTTGTCTGTATATTCTCCCTTTCACCATCTCCAATTCCAGCCCAGGTGTCTTTCCTGAGCTCTATATTGTTTATCGAGCTGCCTACTGAGAACTTCCACTAGGTTATCCCACAGCCACTACAATGTTAACAGGGCCTAAAACCTGCTTCTCCTCAGGCTTGCCCTCATACAGTGCATGGCATGACCACATTCAGACTAGAAATCTAGAAGTCACCCACAACTTCTTCTTCTATCTAACCCTTCCCCAAAAGTCAGCTACCAGCTCTTATTTCTACACCTTCTTTACCCTTCTCCCAATCTCTACTATCTTCTTATCCATCCTCCATGTGCTAAACACTGATCTTTTTGGAAGGCAAGTTTGATCCTATGCCTCTGGCTGGGAGCAACCATAATCGACCTATTAATTTTACCCTAGCAAAACCTAGGATCCCTGGGCCCAGAATGGACTCTTTGGGCCTGAACGGCAGCCAGAAATACCCAGAGTAACTTGCAGGGCTCTTGCATGTGTCATGGGATTTCAGAGTCTAGCCAGAATCCCCAGCCCATAGTAAGGCAGTTCTTTTTTTCATTCTCAAAAAATGGGAGAATTGGGTAAATTCTGGAAGCAAAGAGAAGAGTTCTTGGTTCCTTTTTGTCTGGAGATGAACTGATTAAATAAAGCCCCGCTGTAGGTCAACCCTAAACTTACTCAGACCATTAACATAGGGAACCCAGTAAGTGTTTCCCAGCAGTAACAAGCCTTACCCTTTATTCAAATAAGTAATTTTAAAATGTCTTGTTGCTGTGTAATTTCAAAGGACCTCTTCTTGCCTCCCATTTCTGATTTTCTATGTGTGATGAACTCCTTTCCTCCAAGATACTGAACAAACTAAAATTCTAGACAGTTCAAAATTATTTGTAAATATTTATGGATGTTAAAGCTGAGAGGGATGATGGGAGGTAGGGTAGTTTCCACCATCTCTTGAGTTTTGGGGAGTGTGTTCAGGGAAGGTACCAGACTCTGACAGAGCTTCGTGTGTCTCTCAGAGTGAGAGGCTGGGCCAATCTGACCAAGGTTGTGTCCTGAAGCAAACTTGCCCATCTCATTGCCCAAAGAGGCTGCTGAGTACTGAGAGGCTTGAGTACCTCAGGGATGTCCCCTTTCAAGGATTATTCAGTTGAATGGCTCCCTTCCATCTAACAGTCTAACTCCAAAAGTATAAAATTACTATACATTGAAATGTATGCAAACTATATGCAAAAATGAGCATGGGGAAATTGAATGTAAATTACATGCAAATATTAATCAACCAAGCTTCTATAAAATGTCATGTACATGTCAATAACAGTAAAGGATTTTAATTAATTCTGTCATTTAAAATTCATGCATTTGTTCCATATTTTGTTTCCAGAACTTACAATGTATTGTGTCAATTTTGAAAGAGCTATAAGCAGAAGGAATTACTCTGATGAGTGTAGAACTGTTGATTTCAGCGTATACTATATTACTGTGACAAATTACAGTTATATTTGAGAGGCAAATCACATTTCCAGAACTTAATATTTTAAAAAGGGGATAAAACATTTTTTTATAAAATTAAATGAGGTTTAAATGGTTGAATACATAGATTTGGGTGTTTACAAGTATTCTTCTAGCCATTTTTATCTTTAGGCCTCAAAAGACTGGGAATTTCTTTGCTTGGAACAATTCAAAAAAAGAATAGATTCTGCCCATAAATCTGGTCTGTCTTGAGATGGAAGATCTGTTTAACACATTTGTAGGACTTCCTAGAATTTACTAGGATTTGAATTGATTGCTCTATATCATCCTTCATTTCAGTCTCAAAATGACGACTCATTTATTATTATCACTATATCTTTTAACACTTAACATAGGATCGACCCTCTCAGAAGATTGTATCAATAAGTACATATGCAATTGTACTATGCCATTTTATGTAAGGGACTTGAGCATCTGCGAATTTTGGTATCTGCAGGGGCTCCTGAAACAAATCCCCTATGGATACCGAGGGACCACTGACGGTAATACGGTATTGTTAGCAGTTGGCACAATGCTGGATGGTAGACCTTCAGAACTTATCTTGCATAACTGAAACTTTGTGCCTCTTGACCATCACCTCCCCATTGCCCACAGCCTCTGGCAATCACTATTCTACTTCCTGCTTCTGAGTATGACTATTTTAGATCCACATATAAGCAAGACCATATATTATTCATCTATCTGTGTTGGCTTATTTCACTTAGATAATATACTTTTGGACCATCGGTGTTGTTGCAGACAGCAGGATTTCCCTCTTCTTTAAGACTGAGTGATATTCCATGGTGGGTACTGTTTTAAGTCACTCAGTTGTGGTAATTTGTTATGCAGCTATAGAGACACTACGGTTTCCCTGAACTAAAGGGGAGCTGAGTCCTCTGTCTTGTCCTTGCTCCAGTCTCTTGGATGTCTCCTGATCTCTTTTTCAGTGGACATGAATCAATTCCAGTCCACCAGAAGCTTAAACCCCTCACTCGACCTGTAGATTACCCTGTGGGCATCTGGATGGCGTCAGTCTTGGTGCCTCTCTGGGTATTCCACTGGCGCTCGCTCCTTCCAGGGTGGAGGATGCCGGCTCTCAGGTCCTCCAGACACCATGGATTTGTTCCCATCCTGGAACCACAAGATGGAAACAAGCCAGACTGTACTTGTCTCCCTCTCTCCCTTCTGTCTTCTCATTTCCCAGTCTGTCCCCCCAACTAGATTCTGAAAAAAGTTATTTGCAGCATCCCCATCAGTTCCATGTGTGACAGGAGACTGATGTCAAGTGAGAAAATGAAATGTAAATTTTATTAAACACCCCCTCTCCTCTCTGCGTATCAATTCAGATTCCAGCCGAACATAGCAAATCAAATCCTGCCTATGCCCGGCCTCGGGGCACATGGAAAATCATTCTCCTTAGTACCATTCCCTTCTAGTAAAATATTTTTCTGTTTGGTAAATGAAAATTGTAAATGCAAACCCTGTATTAATCCTCGTGAAAAGTATATCTTCAAAATGAACAGTTGAAGGAGAGAGCAGAGAAGAGACGAGGGGAGATTTCGGGGGCAAAGGGGAAGAGGTAGGGGATTGGGAAAACAGAATTGTATTTAGCTGTGTCATGCACAGTCCTGGATGGTGGCTGTGCAGGGATGCATATCAACAGAATAAATGCCGACATTCTTTGAAAGCTTGGACCATCCGGACATTTATCTACATGCTGTCCTGTCTCATAGATAATAAAGATCTTAAACCCGATACACTGGCTTGAAATTGCATTAGAAATATAGATGCTTCGTTCTGGGTGTATGTGCACAATTACGGGCTTGTCTGGAATTTTGACAGGTGATGTCTGACTGTGTGTAGAGAAAAATCATGATTTGGGGTCTTAAGTGTGATTAACTTAGTGGAAAAAAAGCAAATTTTGACTGCATATTTATTGAAATAAAAATAACAAAAATTTTTTAACATCTGTATTGGAGTATAATTGCTTTACAATGGTGTGTTAGTTTCAGCTTCACAACAAAATGAATCAGTTATATATATACATATGTTCCCATATCTCTTCCCTCTTGCGTCTCCCTCCCTCCCACCCTCCCTATCTCACCCCTCCAGGCGGTCACAAAGCACGGAGCTGATCTCCCTATGCTATGCGGCTGCTTCCCACTGGCTATCTACCTTACGTTCGGTAGTGTATATATGTCCATGCCTCTCTCTCGCTTTGTCACACCTTACCCTCCCCCCTCCCCATATCCTCAAGTCCATTCTTTATTAGGTCTGTGTCATTATTCCTATCTTGCCCCTAGGTTCTTCATGACATTTTTTCCCCTTAAATTCCATATATATGTGTTAGCATATGGTATTTGTCTCTCTCTTTCTGACTTACTTCACTCTGTATGACAGACTCTAGGTCCACCCACCTCATTACAAATAGCTCAATTTCTTTTCTTTTTATGGCTGAGTAATATTCCATTGTATATATGTGCCACATCTTCTTTATCCATTCATCCGATGATGGACACTTAGGTTGTTTCCATCTCCGGGCTATTGTAAATAGAGCTGCAATGAACATTTTGGTACATGACTATTTTTGAATTTTGGTTTTCTCAGGGTATATGCCCAGTAGTGGGATTGCTGGGTCATATGGTAGTTCTGTTTGTGGTTTTTAAAGGAACTTCCATACTGTTTTCCATTGTGGCTGTATCAATTTACATTCCCACCAACAGTGCAAGAGGGTTCCCTTTTCTCCACACCCTCTCCAGCATTTATTGTTTCTAGATTTTTTGATGATGGCCATTCTGACTGGTGTGAGATGATATCTCATGGTAGTTTTGATTTGCATTTCTCTAATGATTAGTGATGTTGAGCATTCTTTCATGTGTTTGTTGGCATTCTGTATATCTTCTTTGGAGAAATGTCTATTTAGGTCTTCTGCCCATTTTTGGATTGGGTTGTTTGTTTTTTTGTTATTAAGCTGCATGAGCTGCTTATAAATTTTGGAGATTAATCCTTTGTCAGTTGCTTCATTTGCCAATATTTTCTCCTGTTCTGAGGGTTGTCTTTTGGTCTTGGTTATGGTTTCCTTTGCTGTGCAAACGCTTTGAAGTTTCACTAGGTCCCATTTGTTTATTTTTGTTTTTATTTCCATTTCCCTAGGAGGTGGGTCAAAAAGGATCTTGCTGTGATTTATGTCATAGAGTGTCCTGCCTATGTTTTCCTCCAGGAGTATGATAGTTTCTGGCCTTACATTTAGGTCTTTAATCCATTTTGAGCTATTTTTTTTTTTTTTTTTTTTTTTTTGCGGTACGCGGGCCTCTCACTGTTGTGGCCTCTCCCGTTGCAGAGCACAGGTTCCGGAGGCGCAGGCTCAGCAGCCATGGCTCATGCGCCCAGCCGCTCCGCGGCATGTGGGATCTTCCCAGACCGGGGCACGAACCCATGTCCCCTGCATCGGCAGGCGGACTCTCAACCACTGCACCACCAGGGAAGCCCATTTTTGGAGCTTATTTTTGTGTATGGTGTTAGGGAGTGATCTAATCTCATACTTTTACATGTAGCTCTCCAGTTTTCCCAGCACCACTTATTGAAGAGGCTGTCCTTTCTCCACTGTACATTCCTGCCTCCTTTATCAAAGATAAGGTGACCATATGTGCGTGGGTTTATCTCCAGGCTTTCTATCCTGTTCCATTGATCTATCTTTCTGTTTTTGTGCCAGTACCATACTGTCTTGATTACTGTGGCTTTCTAGTATACTCTGAAGTCAGGGAGCCTGATTCCTCCAGCTCCGTTTTTCATTCTCAAGATTGCTTTGGCTATATGGGGTCTTTTGTGTTTCCATACAAATTGTGAACTTTTTTGTTCTAGTTCTGTGAAAAATGCCCGTGGTAGTTTGATAGGGATTGCACTGAATCTGTGGATTGCTTTGGGTAGTAGAGTCATTTTCACCATGTTGATTCTTCCAATCCAAGAACATGGTATATCTCTCCATCTATTTGTATCATGTTTAATTTCTTTCATCAGTGTCTTATAATTTTCTGCATACAGGTCTTTTGTCTCCTTAGGTAGGTTTATTCCTAGATATTTTATTCTTTTTGTTGCAATGGTAAATGGGAGTGTTTTCTTGATTTCACTTTCAGATTTTTCGTCATTAGTGTGTAGGAATGCCAGAGATTTCTGTGCATTAATTTTGTATCCTGCTACTTTGCCAAATTCATTGATTAGCTCTAGTAGTTTTCTGGTAGCATCTTTGGGATTCTCTATTTATAGTATCATGTCATCCAGAAACAGTGACAGCTTTACTTCTTCTTTTCCGATTTGGATACCTTTTATTTCCTTTTCTTCTCTGATTGCTGTGGCTAAAACTTCCAAAACTATGTTGAATAAGAGTGGTGAGAGTGGGCAACCTTGTCTTGTTCCTGATATTAGTGGAAATGCTTTCAGTTTTTCACCATTGAGGATGATGTTGGCTGTGGGTTTGTCATATATGGCCTTTATTATGTTGAGGAAAGTTCCCTCTATGCCTACTTTCTGCAGGGTTTTTATCATAAATCAGTGTTGAATTTTATCAAAAGGTATCTCTGCATCTATTGAGATGATCATATGGTTTTTCTCCTTCAATTTGTTAATATGGTGTATCACATTGATTGATTTGCGTATATTGAAGAATCCTTGCATTCCTGGAATAAACCCCACTTGATCATGGTGTATGATCCGTTTAATGTGCTGTTGGATTCTGTTTGCTAGTACTTTGCTGAGGATTTTTGCATCTAGGTTCATCAGTGATATTGGCCTCTAGTATTTTTTTGTGTGACATCTTTGTCTGGTTTTGGTATCAGGGTGTTGGTGGCCTCGTAGAATGATTTTGGGAGTGTTTCGCCCTCTGCTATATTTTGGAAGAGTTTGAGAAGGATAGGTGTTAGCTCTTCTCTAAATGTTTGATAGAATTCGCTTGTGAAGCCATCTGGTCCTGGGCTTTTGTTTGTTGGAAAATTTTTAATCACAGTTTCAATTTCAGTGCTTGTGATTGGTCTGTTCATATTTTCTATTTCTTCCTGATTCAGTCTCGGCAGGTTGTGCATTTCTAAGAATTTGTCCATTTCTTCCAGGTTGTCCATTTTATTGGCATAGAGTTGCTTGTAGTAATCTCTCATGATCTTTTGTATTTCTGCAGTGTCAGTTGTTACTTCTCCTTTTTCATTTCTAATTCTATTGATTTGAGTCTTCTCCCTTTTTTTCTTGATGAGTCTGGCTAATGGTTTATCAGTTTTGTTTATCTTCTCAAAGAACCAGTTTTTGGTTTTATTGATCTTGGCTCTAGTTTCCTTTATTTCTTTTCATTTATTTCTGATCTAATTTTTATGATTTATTTCCTTCTGCTAACTTTGGGGTTTTTTTGTTCTTCTTTCTCTAAGTGCTTTAGGTACAAGGTGAGGTTGTTTATTTGAGATGTTTCCTGTTTCTTAAGGTAGGATTGTATTGCTATAAACTTCCCTCTTAGAAGTGCTTTTGCTGCATCCCATAGATTTTGGGTCGTCGTGTCTCCATTGTCATTTGTTCCTAGGTATTTTTTAATTTCCTATTTGATTTCTTCAGTGATCACTTCGTTATTAAGTAGTGTATTGTTTAGCCTCCATGTGTTTGTATTTTTTTACAGATCTTTTCCTGTAATTGATATCTAGTCTCATAGCATTGTGGTCGGAAAAGATACTTGATACGATTTCAATTTTCCTACATTTACCAAGGCTTGATTTGTGACCCAAGATATGATCTATCCTGGAGAATGTTCCATGAGCACTTGAGAAAAATGTGTATTGTGTTGTTTTTGGATGGAATGTCCTATAAATATCAATTAAGTCCATCTTGTTTATTGTATCATTTAAAGCTTGTGTTTCCTTATTTATTTTCATTTTGGATGATCTGTCCATGGGTGAAAGTGGGGTGTTAAAGTCCCCTACTATGAATGTGTTACTGTCGATTTCCCCTTTTATGGCTGTTAGTATTTGCCTTATGTATTGAGGTGCTCCTATGTTGGGTGCATAAATATTTACAATTGTTCTATCTTCTTCTTGGATCGATCCCTTGATCATTGTGTAGTGTCCTTCTTTGTCTCTTCTAATAGTCTTTATTTTAAAGTCTATTTTGTCTGATATGAGAATTGCTACTCCAGCTTTCTTTTGGTTTCCATTTGCATGAAATATCTTTTTCCATCCCCTTACTTTCAGTGTGTATGTGTCTCTAGGTCTGAAGTGGGTCTCTTGTAGACAGCAAATATATGGGTCTTATTTTTGAATCCATTCAGCCAATCTGTGTCTTTTGGTGGGAGCATTTAGTCCATTTACATTTAAGGTAATTATCGATATGTATGTTCCTATTCCCATTTTCTTTATTGTTTTGGGTTCGTTATTGTAGGTCTTTTCCTTCTCTTGTGTTTCTTGCCTAGAGAAGTTCCTTTAGCAGTTGTTGTAGAGGTGGTTTGGTGGTGCTGAACTCTCTCAGCTTTTGCTTGTCTGTAAAGGTTTTAATTTCTCCATCAAATCTGAATGAGATCCTTACTGGGTAGAATAATCTTGGTTGCAGGTGTTTCTTCTTCATCACTTTAAATATGTCCTGCCAGTCCCTTCTGCCTTGCAGAGTTTCTGCTGAAAGATCAGCTGTTAACTTTATGGGGATTCCCTTGTGTATTATTTGTTGTTTTTCCCTTGCTGCTTTTAATATGTTTTCTTTGTATTTAATTTTTGACAGTTTGATTGATATGTGTCTTGGCATATTTCTCCTTGGATTTACCCTGTTTGGGACTCTCTGTCCTTTCTGGACTTGATTAACTATTTCCTTTCCCATATTAGGGAAGTTTTCAACTATAATCTCTTCAAATATTTTCTCAGCCCCTTTCTTTTTCTCTTCTTCTTCTGGAACCCCTATAATTCGAATGTTTATGCGTTTAATGTTGTCCCAGAGGTCTCTGAGACTGTCCTCAGTTCTTTTCATTCTTTTTTATTTATGTTACTCTGCAGTAGTTATTTCCACTATTTTATCTTCCAGGTCACTTATCCATTCTTCTGCCTCAGTTATTCTGCTATTGATCCAATCTAGAGTATTTTTAATGTCATTTATTGTGTTGTTCATCATTGTTTGTTTCATCTTTAGTTCTTCTAGGTCCTTGTTAAATGTTTCTTGCATTTTGTCTATTCTATTTCCAAGATTTTGGATCATATTTACTATCATTATTCTGAATTATTTTTCAGGTAGACTGCCTATTTCCTCTTCATTTGTTAGGTCTGGTGGGTTTTTATCTTGCTCCTTCATCTGCTGTGTGTTTTTCTGTCTTCTCATTTTGCTTATCTTAATGTGTTTGGGGTCTCCTTTTTGCAGGCTGCAGGTTCGTAGTTCCCGTTGTTTTTGGTGTCTGTTCCCAGTGGCTAAGGTTGGTTCAGTGTGTTGTGTAGGCTTCCTGGTGGAGGGGACTAGTGCCTGTGTTCTGGTGGATGAGGCTGGATCTTGTCTTTCTGGTGGGCAGGTCCACGTCTGGTGGTGTGTGTTGGGGTGTCTGTGGACTTATTATGATTTTAGGCAGCCTCTCTGCTAATGGGTGGGGTTGTGTTCCTGTTTTGCTAGTTGTTTGGCATAGGATGTCCAGCACTGTAGCTTGCTGGTCGTTGAGTGAAGCTGGGTGCTGGTGTTGAGATGGAGATCTCTGGGAGATTTTCGGCATTTGATATTATGTGGAGCCGGGAGGTCTCTTGTGGACCAGTGTCCTCAAGTTGGCTCTCCCACCTCAGAGGCAGAGCACTGACTCCTACCTGCAGCACCAAGAGCATTTCATCCATACGGCTCAGAATAAAAGGGAGAAAAAGTAGAAAGAAAGAATTAGTAGAAGAAGAAAGAAAGAAAGAAAGGAGGGAGGAAGGGAGGGAAGGAAGGAAAAAAAGAAAAGATAAAGTAAAATAAAGTAAAGTAAGATAAAATATAATAAAGTTATTAAAATAAAATAATTATTAAGAAAAAAACGGACCACTAAAAAAAAAAAAAACGGACCACTACTAGGCATATACCCTGAGAAAACCATAATTCGAAAAGAATCATGTACCAAAATGTTCATTGCAGCTCTATTTACAATAGCCAGGAGATGGAAGCAACCTAAGTGTCCATCATCGGATGAATGGATAAAGAAGATGTGGCACATGTATACAATGGAATATTACTCAGCCATAAAAAGAAACGAAATTGAGCTATTTGTAGTGAGGTGAATAGACCTAGAGTCTGTCATACAGAATGAAGTAAGTCAGAAAGAGAGAGACAAATACCATATGCTAACACATATATATGGAATTTAAGGGAAAAAAATGTCATGAAGAACCTAGGGGTGAAACAGGAATAAAGACACAGACTTACTAGAGAATGGACTTGAGGATATGGGGAGGGGGGAGGGTAAGGTGTGACAAAGCGAGAGAGAGGCATGGACATATATACACTACCAAACGTAAGGTAGATAGCTAGTGGGAAGCAGCCGCATAGCACAGGGAGATCAGCTCGGTGCTTTGTGACCGCCTGGAGGGGTGGGATAGGGAGGGTGGGAGGGAAGGAGACGCAAGCGGGAAGAGATATGGGAACATATGTATATATATATATATATATATATATATATATATAAAACTGATTCATTTTGTTGTGAAGCTGAAACTAACATACCATTGTAAAGCAATTATACTCCAATAAAGATGTTAAAATGAAAAAAAACAACAAAAAAACGGACAGATAGAACCCTAGGACAAATGGTGGAAGCAAAGCTATACAGACATAATCTCACACAGAAGCATACACATAGACACTCACAAAAAGAGGAAAAGGGGAAAAAATCATAAATCTTGCTCCCAACGTCCACCTCCTTAATTTGGGATGATTCGTTGTCTCTTCAGGTATTCCACAGATGCAGGGTATATCAAGTTGATTGTGGAGCTTTAATCCGCTGCTTCTGCGGCAGCTGGGAGAGATTTCCCTTTCTCTTCTTTGTTCTCACAGCTCCCGGGACTCAGCTTTGGATTTGGCCCCGCCTCTGCATGTAGGTCGCTGGCTCAGGCCGGGGTGGGGGGGGGGGGGGAGGGAGGGGCACGGAGTGCGGGGCGGGCCTGCGGCGGCAGAGGCCGGCGTGACGTTGCACGAGCCTGAGGCGCGCCGTGCATCCTCCCGAGGAAGTTGTCCCTGGTTCCCGAGACCCTGGCAGTGGCGGGCTGCACAGGCTCCCCGGAAGCGGGGTGTGGATAGTAACCTGTGCTCGCACCCAGGCTTCTTGGTGGCAGCAGCAGCCTTAGCGTCTCATGCCTGTCTCTGGGGTCCCTGCTTTTAGCCGTGGCTCGAGCCCGTCTCTGGAGCTCCTTTAAGCAGCGCTCTGAATCCCCTCTCCTCGCGCACCAGGAAACAAGGAGGTAAGAAAAAGTCTCTTGCCTCTTCGGCAGGTCCAGACTTTTCGCCGGACTCCGTCCCGGCTAGCCATGGTGCACTAACCTCCTGCAGGCTGTGTTCACGCCGCGAACCCCAGTCCTCTCCCTGCGCTCCGACCGAAGCCCGAGCCTCAGCTCCCAGCCCCGCCTGCCCCGGCGGGGGAGCAGACAAGCCTCTCGGGCTGGTGAGTGCCGGTCGGCCCTGATCCTGTGTGCGGGAATCTCTCCGCTTTGCCCCCCGCACCCCTGTTGCTGTGTGTGCTCTCCTCCCCGGCTCCGAAGCTTTCCCCCTGTGCCACCCGCAGTGTCCGCCCGCGAAGGGGCTTCCTAGTGTGTGGAAACTTTTCCTCCGTCACAGCTGTCTCCCACTGGTGCAGGTCCCGTCCCTATCCTTTTGTCTCTGGTTTTTCTTTTGCCCTACCCAGGTACGTGGCGGGGGTGGGGGGTTTCTTGCCTTTTGGGAGGTCTCAGTCTTCTGCCAGCGTTCAGTAGGTGTTCTGTAGGAGTCGTTCCACGTGTAGATGTATTTCTGGTGTATCTGTGGTGAGGCAGGTGATCTCCGCGTCTTACTCTTCCACCATCTTCCCGGAAGCCTCTCAAAATAACATAAAATTTGAACAAAAGTGAACGTTGAAAATACCACAACTACTTAAAATACACACTCTATTTATCCAAATTCCACTTGACAAATTTAAATGAAAACTGTAAATAGTGTTGTACGTTTTTTAAAAAATATTGAATGTTTTCTTTTAATTTACTCATTTAAGTGGGTAAACTATTTTTGAAATGACATTTTGTCAAGAACATATCGGTATTTGGACCACCTGTTCTGATTTGCCTGAGACTGGAGGGTTTCCAGCATATAAGATTTTCAGCGCGAAAACCAGAAAACCCCAGGAAGTTCCAGGCATACCAGGATGAGTTGGTCATTATAAATACATTACTATTATAAATAATATAAAGTAGTAATCCCTTATACTCTAATAAATTATTAGTATTGTAGACTTTATTTTTGAGAAATGATTTTGAGCTAAATAAACTTATAGCTGTATCTGGAAGTGATTTCTTTGTCTTGGTCAAACTTGGCAGATAGAGTTCAGGCTTCCAAAATAGGTGAGGACACAGCTCAAGCATTACACTTGATAGCTGAGAAAATGGCATTGTTATCCTTTTCTTTCTTTGTGGTTAAGCTTTAAGAACATTCTTCCTGATACAGCTGTAAGTAATCAATATAAAGGCATCCGAGTTTTGCTTTTCAGAGGCTTAGGGATGTGCTAGAACACAGCTGATATTGCATAAACAAATGGCTCTAGTTAAAAGGTAAAACGCAGTTTAGATACAGTATTGCATTTAAGATCGGAAAATGTAAGTTAAGTATTGGGCTAAACAGTGCATTCGTTTCCCACCTGGCAGAGGTCTGACCCCTGAGATCGATGGTGCTATGTTTAGAATTTTAAAATAACCGGCTAGCCATGGTGCACTATGGCTAGTGCAACAAGAAGAGGGTTTATATGGTAATGTAGAAATTTTAACTTGAATTATTGTATTGGAAGCCACAGTCCTTGATTGGTTAACGAAGTATATTTGATTTCTTAACTCCTCCTCCTTTTTGGTATTTTTGTGGACTAATTAATTAAAATAGGGTACTTTGTTTTAAAAATGGGCACAAATTATATGTGTAAAGAGCATAAAAGCAGCACTAACTCAAGGCAAAATGGTGGAATCATTAAGGTGTGTATTTTGGGTTTGCCCTGACCTTTATTTTATTTCTTCCAATCTTAGTCTCCACACCTTTGGTACTCAAACCAGCTCATACCATATGTATTTCAAGCTCCGGACCTATCATTTCTATATCCTTCCATCAAACTTACCTATCCACTGACCCATTTTGTCTGGAATTTCTAGACAGTTTAATAGAATAATTCACACTAGTGTTTTAATGTTAGTCATATCACACCTCCTATGGTATTTTCACTTTAACAGATTTCTCAAGGCATGGCTTAAAGGAATAGATCTAAAGATTGAATTCCAGTAAGTGGAGAAGGCTATATTAGGAGAGGTCCCTCCAATAACGTATTGATATTAGTGTCCTATTGCTGCTGTTACCACAAACTTCCTGCCTTAAAAACACCACAAATTTATTCTCTTAAAGTTTTCGATGTCAGAAGTCTGAAATCAGTTTCAATGAGCTGAAATAAAAATGCTCTCAAGGTTGATGGCTTCTTGGGATTCTACAGGAGAATCTGTTTCCTTGCCTTTTTCATCTCCTCATGGCTGCCTGTATTCCTTGGCCTGTGGACCTTCTTCCATCTTCAAAATGTATCTCCAATGTCCTTCACTTCGGATTCTTGATTCACATCTAATGTTTTTCTGATCTCCTGCCTCTCTGAGGACCCCTGCAATTACATTTAGGGCCCATCTGGATAATCCTAGATAACCTCCTCATTACCCGATCTTTAATTTGATCACATCTGGAAGTCCCTTTTGCTATGTAAGGTACATTCACAGTCCCAGGGATTAGGGTGAGGATAGCTTTTGAGAGGTCATTATTCAGCCTCCTACAAATAATATTCTCTCTGGTTATTTATGTCTATGGTGAAGTTGGCTCTGTAGGAAGGAAAAGCTATAATGATGACAAACCTTATCCCTCCATGCAGCTGAGCATATAATTTGGGAACTGGGGATGGAGTACTGCATGGTGGTAACCACCAGCATCACATACCTTTGTGGTCCCTGTTGTAGTGAGAATGGAGAGGTCATAGAATGAAGCCCTCCTGTCCACTTCCGTCCAGTCCTTTCTAAGGCCCCCTCTCAGTGCTGCTGGGATGGGGTTATAGGAGCTTCAGGAAAGGGGCCACAGACACAAAGATCAAAGTAATGGGGCCTATTGGATCTTGAGGCAAAAGTGGTATGTTTTAATGCTCAAGAAATCCAAGAGAGAATATTTATCTTTTTCTTTATATGTGCGATTTTCCTTTCCTTTCCTTCCACAGTTCACATCCTACACATTCTTTGGGGCCCAGACAAGGTCTGCCTCTGGTCTCTCATGCCCCGGTGAGCTTTCCCTTGCCTGGGGATTGTCTACACTGCCTTCCTTAAAATACGAGGCCATACCCAGGTGAGGAGTGGCTGTTGACATTTTGGAGAATATGTCTTTCCCCAGCCAGGTTATAAACATAGTGACAGCAGGGACCGTGTCTCCTGTATCTGTGAGTTCTCCACCACACTCCTACTACAGTGACTTGGTAACAGAGTGGATGTGGATGTTGAATGAATGAGTATGGGAAAACTGTTTTCCTAAATCAGACTTGAGTCAAGATCTGTGCTTTCAGCACATTTGTAAATAAATATTTCTAAATATTTATGATGCTCTTAGGCAAAGAGGAGGAGAATAGTTGCTCAGTAAATATGTGTTGATTGATCAATCAACAAATAGTTCCTTAAGTACTACAGAAGGAAAGTTATTCTGGGTTCATTTTCATGGCATTGGCTAGCTTTCTAGCCCTTTTCCCCCCAAATTCTATGCCAAAATGGTTGAAGTTTTAAGTGTAAAACAAGTTTAGGAGGAGCTTACAATAATATTTTTCCCATTTATCTGCTCCTGGATAATGTGAGTTAAAAACAAGTACTTTATGCATATACCACATGTAGTACTGTTTTAAAACCTAAGGTTTATATAATCACATGATGTTTCATAAACCTTTGGTAGAGATACTATACCTTAAAGTCAGTAATGTGTCTATTTCACTATCACACCACTTTTAGATCTTTAATTTAATGCTACCTCAAAGCTCTGGTCACTGGTTAAAAATATTTATAACAAAGAAAATGAAGATTAATATACTTAATAAATAAAAGCCTCTTAAAATTATTTAGGAAAAGATGACTGGGGCCAAACCCCACCCATAACTAAACTGGTAAACATACTGTTTACAAAAGAAAAAATACAAACAAAAATAAACATATAAAAAGGCTCATTTCAATGTGATCAAATGATGCAAATTCAAACAACAAGGTGACTCCACATTTCATTTATCCAATTGGCAAATACTTAAAGAATATGTAATGTCCAGTAGATGAGAATACTCTTGGTATTGGCAAAAATACTGCCTAATAAGTGTTCCCATGTGGGGTGGCTCTCAGTTGGTATAAACTTTATAGAGGGCAATTTGACTATAAAATGTATACATTTGTCTAAGTGATTCAAAAAAGTTTTACCTAAATAATTCATTTGAATATACACTGCACTCATATGCCAAAACAATAACAACCAATTCCCCAAACTACTGACAAAAGAGAAATAATTAAATTAAAAACTAAGTAAATGAGATAATTAAATTGATACAACCATATAATTAAAAGACTTTGATTCATTAAAAATTATGTTTTCATGTAATAATTGCATAAGAAATCCTTATTTTTCACTAGTAAGTCAAACATATAGGGTACAAATAGAGCATGATCTCACACACATACATTTGTACGTCTCTCTTAAGCCCATATTTATATATATATGTACATGTGTTAACAAGAGTTATCTCTGAAAGATGGTTTTATTTGTATTTTACATTCTCTTTGTTTTTGTTTTATTCAGAATTTCAACCAGTAACAAGTTACCTTGTAATCAGATAAAAATCCAATAAGTTCTATTTAAAAAGGACTAGAGACCCCAGCCTCTGCACTGATAAACACCCCTCCCCACCGCTGCTAGCCTGGGAGGTGCCCACCTGCGCAAATTCACTTTGTACTGGCTTGCCTCCCCCTTGTTCCCCCGTGGGAGAGTCAGCTGAAGAGGACCCAGCTGCAGCGTGGTGAGGTCCTGGGGAATATGCCAACCACAGAGGGGTCATGCAACCTGAGGTCCCTTGGCAAGCCTCTGCTACTTCCTGCTTTTATTCCTCATCACCTTGGTCACCCTCGTCCAAAATTAGGATGAACATAGCCTTCTCATTGTGGTACAGCAGAGGGGTTTTCCACCAGACCCAGCTGGGGAAATGTTACTCTCATTGCTCTTCCCTCTGCAGTGTCTTGGCTCAGATGGGATGGAGGAAGTGTGCTTTACTGTGCAGTTGGCAGAGGATGGAAGTGGTAATAACACAAGCGTTGACTAGACTCAATATTAGTGATGGTGCTGGGGAGTCGTCCCAGCTTTGGGCTGCCTGAAGGCAGTGGTGATCCCCTGCTTGTCCTATCTGTCAGTCTATTTGATCTCCAAATGAATTGCTTTTGATAACAGCTATATAAATGCAGAACTGATCCGCTGGGCCTTCTTAAATGAGACTCCTCGCTTTCATCTCCCAGTCATTTCAAAAAGCAGATAGACTTGTTAGAGGTTTTAATGCAGTGATTTATGTTTTATCTTCCCTGGTTTGAGGCGGCATTTATTTAGCACTAAATTCTTCCTGAGCCTCAATGTGAGGCGAGGCTCACATATGTTGTATGTTGAACATACAACATTTGGGGTTTCTTTTAAAAAAAAATAAATTCAATAATATATGTCTTTCTCCTTTATTATGGTCAGGAAAGGCAATAAACTTTATTTTAAGGAAGGAGGGAGGAAACAGAAAAAGTCACCATACAACACACTTTCATTATCAGACACTTGGCAATGTTATAGGGAACCAGAAAGGAACAGTATTAATTCTCCAATTCTATAGAACAAAGCATTACGCTTCCCCCACCCAATGACCACCAGAAAAAGAAATCAAAATTAATTTCAATTAAAACAAAGGAAGACAAATTTTCTCATGGTTTTGTCCCATGTCGTTTGCATTTTCTATAAGAAAACAAACTGTAGAAGTCTTATTTCTCTTTCTTATAATTTTTCTCTCCTTACACTGCATTTTCTAACCTCTTTCTGCTTTCACCCCTTTCCCATTGTATGAATGAAGAAAATTCTATTAAAGAGAATGGAGCATCATTTATAATACACAGAACCTTTTGTAAGAAGCTTTGTACATTTACCACTCAAAGGCTATAAGTAAGCTTATTTAAGGGATATGTTTAGGGGAAAAGACGCAATGTATTGCAACTTGAGAATGAAATAGAGCTTGACCCCTTTTTTTAAAAATTAATTAATTAATTATTTATGTTTGGCTGCATTGGGTCTTCACTGCTATGCGCAGGCTTTCTCTAGTTGTGGCAAGCCGAGGCTACTCTTCGTTGCAGTGTGCGGGCTTCTCATTGTGGTGGCTTCTCTTGTTGCAGAGCACGGGCTCTAGGTGCGCGGGCTTCAGTAGTTGTGGCTCGAGGGCTCAGAAGTTGTGGCTCGTGGACTCTAGAGCGCAGGCTCAGTAGTTGTGGCGCACGGGCTTAGTTGTTCTGCAGCGTGTGGCATCTTCCCGGAACAGGGCTCGAACCTGTGTCCCCTGCATTGGCAGGTGGATTCTTAAGCACTGCGTCACCAGGGAAGTCCCTTGATTTCTTTTTCATTAGAGGAATATCTCGCTTCATGAAATATTGTTGTAAGAAGCACATTGTAAATTGTATATGTGTATATAAATAGAACCATCTAAATGAATTGTGACAACTTGCTATTTGAAATTGGGTTCTTAAATCAAGTATATTGTGATTTTCAAATAAAACATCAGCCCAAATCTCAACTTTTCATTGATCATGTTTGGTTAAAAGGAGATTATTCTCCCATGACCATGAAACACCATAACAATTTATTCCAATCACTGTGCAGTATGACAGACTGCAATGGCATCTTCTTAAAAGTGATATATAATAGAGCAGAGAAAAAGAGACCACATGGTGTGAAATACTTGACATCTCCACTTACAGGAGATAGAATTCATTTTTGAGAACTAGGGGGACTCATAATTCAGAAGTGGCAAAGCTACCT
Source organism: Phocoena phocoena (assembly GCF_963924675.1). NCBI lineage: Eukaryota > Metazoa > Chordata > Mammalia > Artiodactyla > Phocoenidae > Phocoena > Phocoena phocoena. The sequence continues at coordinate 79,051,287 of NC_089228.1, read as the reverse complement.
GGAGATGGATTAAGATTTTTTTCTATGTGGTAGAAAACACATTTGTGTCCGGCGTAAGGCTTTCACTCTGTAATTTCCTTTTGAATCACAAGAACGGAGAAAAGAAGCGTTTTAAATGCTTGAACATTTGGTTAAAGTAGCCTAGATTGTAGTCCCTGCATTGCATGCAACAGGTTACAGCCGCTGGTACTAATTAGACTGCTCGTGATTCCTTTTATCTTGTTACTCTTTCTAAATGTTTACATAAATACTGAAAAACTTATTAAGTTTTCTGAAATAGAATATTCAAGTTAAAGGAGAATTGACAAGTATATCGATTTCTTGAAAAAAAGGCTTTGTATTGATAATTGTAAAAATAATAATTACACTTCGTAGTGATAAACATGTTTTCCAATGAAGAAGACACAGTGATGAAATAGTTTGATTTCCATTTTTCAGACGAGGAAGGCAGGGAAGTTAACTAAAGGCCGTACACCTTAGAGACAATACTATGATGATTATCCACCTGATATTCATTTTGCTGCCTTTCTGGTAGGATAACAGAGAGTTTATAGTTTCTTTTGAATACAGGCATTTTTGTTGCGTATATAGGGCCATATAAATAGCCTTAGGAAAGTATATTCTTAAAAAGTACAGTACCATTTTATACCCTATAAAGAGAAATAATCATAATAATGAATTTTAAAAGCTTCGTAAATCACAATATCTACACTGATACACTGTAAAAAACAACCCTATTTATTAGAGTCTATTATTAATTCCACATTATACAATGTGAAGTATTTTTTTAACATCTTTATTGGAGTATAATTGCTTTACAATGGTGTGTTAGTTTCTGCTTTATAACAAAGTGAATCAGGTATACATATACATATATCCCCATATCCCCTCCCTCTTGCGTCTCCCTCCCTCCCACCCTCCCTATCCGCCACTTCTAGCTGGTCACAAAGCACCGAGCTGATCTCCCTGTGCTATGTGGCTGCTTCCCACTAGCTATTTTACGTTTGGTAGTGTATATGTCCATGCCACTCTCTCACTTTGTCCTAACTTACCCTTCCTCCTCTCCGTGTCCTCAAGTCCTTTCTCTAGTAGGTCTGCATCTTTATTCCCGTCTTGCCCCTAGGTTCTTCATGACCTTTTTTTTTTTGGTTCCATATATATGTGTTAGCATATGGTATTTGTTTTTCTCTTTCTGACTTACTTCACTCTGTGTGACAGACTCTAGGTCCATCCACCTTACTACAAATAACTCAATTTTGTTTCTTTTTATGGCTGAGTAATATTCCATTGTATATAGGTGCCACATCTTCTTTATCCATTCATCTGTCGATGGACCCTTAGGTTGCTTCCATGTCCTGGCTATCGTAAATAGTGCTGCAGTGAACATTGTGGTACATGACTCTTTTTGAATTATGCTTTCCTCAGGGTATATGCCCAGTAGTGGGATTGCTGTGTCGTATGGTAGTTCTATTTTTAGTTTTTGAAGGAACCTCCATAATGTTCTCCATAGTGGCTATATCAATCTACATTCCCACCAACAGTGTATGAGGGTTCCCTTTTCTCCACACCCTCTCCAGCATTTATTGTTTGTAAATGTTTTGATGATGACCGTTCTGATTGGTGTGAGATGATATCGCATTGTAGTTTTGATTTGCATTTCCCTAATGATTAATGATGTTGACCATTCTTTCATGTGTTTGTTGGCAATCTGTATATATTCCTTACAGAAATGTCTATTTAGGTCTTATGCCCATTTTTGGATTGGGTTATTTGATTTTTTGATATTTAGCTGCATGAGCTGCTTGTAAATTTTGGGGATTAATCCTTTGTCAGTTGCTTCATTTGCAAATATTTTCTCCCATTCTGAGGGTTGTCTTTTCGTCTTGTTTATGGTTTCTTTTGCTGTGCAAAAGCTTTTAAGTTTCATTAGGTCCCATTTGCTTATTTTTGTTTTTATTGCCATTTCTCTAGGAGGTGGGTCATAAAGGATCTTGCTGTGATTTATGTCATAGAGTGTTCTGCCTATGTTTTCCTCTAAGAGTTTGATAGTGTCTGGCCTTACGTTTAGGTCTTTAATCTATTTTGAGTTTATTTTTGTGTATGGTGTTGGTGAGTGTTCTAATTTCATCCTTTACATGTAACTGTCCTGTTTTCCCAGCACCACTTATTGAAGAGACTGTCTTTTCTCCATTGTATATTCTTGCCTCCTTTATCAAAGATAAGGTGACCATATGTGATGGGTTTATCTCTGGGCTTACTATCCTGTTCCATTTATCTATATTTCTGTTTTTGTGCCGGTACCATACTGTCTTGCTTGCTGTACTTTTGTAGTACATTTTGAAGTCCGGGAGCCTGATTCCTCCAGCTCTGTTTTTCTTTCTCAAGATTGCTTTGGCTATTCGGGGTCTTTTGTGTTTCCATAAAAATTGTGAACATTTTTGTTCTAGTTCTGTGAAAAATGCCTGTGGTAGTTTGACAGGAAGTGCACTGAATCTGTGGATTGCTTTGGGTAGTAGAGTCATTTTCACAATGTTGATTCTTCCATTCCAAGAACATGGTATATCTCTTCATCTATTTGTATCATCTTTAATTTCCTTCATCAGTGTCTGATAATTTTCTGCATACAGGTCTTTTGTCTCCTTAGGTAGAAAGATACGTATTGGCCAAGTGACAGGTATTATTGGAAGTTGACATTTACCCTCCCTGGGCCACTCTCTCTGAGCAGATTTTCAAAGCTGATTTTTTTGTGATGTTGGAAGACAGTTGTTGGTGGGTCTCTTCTGTTTCTGGACACCTCATGAGTAGAGGCACTGATTGCCTTTGTTCTAGACTATCTTTTTCAGGGTGTTTGTACAGTGTATAGCCTCAGAAGATAGGAATAGGGTCTCCCTCCAGAGGAAAAAAATAGTCATGTGTACTTTCCAGTATAAAAGATTTAGATTCCTTGAGCTCAGGGCTTCTCTTCTGTAATGCAACCCATTGCTCAGGTAGGTGTCGTCTGACCCTTTCTGTAATTCCCTGTAGAACCTGGGGCTTAGGGAACTAGTGCAAGAAAATGCTGATTTTTCTGGGTATTGCTAGTGATGTGAGTAATAAAGCCCTTGGTTTCTGATGCAGAAGTCTTGTATCCTTTGCCAGCATCCATGAAACTGTGGGAAGTGAACTCCCCAGCTTGCAAAAAAAAAAAATCTCAGAACTTTCACAGTTCTTAACAAAAGGATGTTCCTTGGGTCCTCAGAGTCCTCTGCTTTGGGAAACCTCCTCTTAATTACATTTCTCTTCTCATGGGTAATGTATTCCCTGGGACTCCCAACTCCCTCTTCAGTGCCTACTTTTCCATAAATTCACACTATACAGACTCTCTGTTAAAATGTATTCACTCTTGGAAGAATAGAACTAAAAAGCTCCAAGCTGGCTCTCTCTTCCATGTGACCAACCTCTGGACCATAGGAAGTACTGATGCATACTTTGCCAAACTTTGCAAATGCAAGCCAATTCTGATGTTGACATATGCCACTGTAGCTCTCCGTGGCATGAATCAGGCACCAGTCCTCAATGTTACCCAGGAGGTCATGTATTTCAAGTTCTCCAAGTGATCCCATAAAAGTCACTTTCATAGTTAGCAGCCTGGTCCCTCCCTAAATATTGTATTGTAAAAATGCAATAACCAAGATAAAACTCACTCAAAGTGCTCCACAGGAGAATGGAGATGACAAAGGAGTTAGTGAACTTGAAGATACATACATCAGTAGAAATTATCTAATCTGAAAAACAGAAAAATATTGAAAAAAACATACCCAAGATAAAAAAGATAACCTGCCTGTCCTATAATAATTGATAAAATTGAATTTATTGTTTGAAATCTCCTTAAGACTCCTCCACACCCAACTGGTTTCAACAAATTATATTGGCATAATTGGTCATCCAAAGGTGGAAAAAAGTAAACTGACTTTATACAAAATGTAACTCAAAATGGATCATGGACCTAAAAGTGAAATGTAAACCTATAATATTTGTGGAAGAAAACTTAAGAGAAAATCTTAATGACTTAGATTAGAGGAATATTTCTTAGATATGACATAAAATCACAATTCATCAAAGAAAATATTGATGAATTGGACTTCATCAAAAATTTTAAAAATTGCTCTATAAAAAACTCTAGTAACATAATTAAAGGACAACTACAGGTTGACAAAAATATTTGCATGTCACGTATCCAACAAAGGACTTGTATTGAGAATACACTAAGGAACTCTCAAACTCTGCAATAGTAAAACAAACAACCTCATTTAAAATTGAACAAAGGGCTTAGACACTTCAGACAAAGGACAAAAATGGTAAATAAACCCATGAGAAGATGTTCAGTATCATTCGCCATTAGTGAAATGCTAATTAAACCCAGCATACATCCATTTAGGTAGCTAAAATTTAAAAAATACTAGCACAGTATCAAGTACTGGTGAAGGTGTGGAGGAAATAAAAATCTCATACATTCTGGAGCAAATAAAAAGTAGTTCGTCCACTATAGAAATGGCTTGCAATTTCTTATAAAAATAAACATACATTTACCATACAATCCTCCAATGTCCTTCTGGATAATTACCCTAAAGAAATGAAAACAGTGTTCACACAAAAATCTGTACATGAATGTGTGTAGCAACTCTGTTAATAAATGCCCCAAACTGGGGACTTCCCTGGTGGCGCAGTAGTTAAGAATCCGCCTGTCAATGCAGGGGACACGGGTTCGAGCCCTGGCCCAGGAAGATCCCACATGCTACGGAGCAGCTAAGCCTGTGTATCGCAACTACTGAGCCTGCAGTCTAGAGCCCTCCAGCCACAACTACTGATCCTGCACGCCTAGAGCCCGTGCTCCGCAAGAGGCGAAGCCACTGCAATGAGAAGCCCGCGCACCACAATGAAGAGTAGCCCCCACTTGCGTGCAGCCGCGAAGACCCAATGCAGCCAAAAATAAATAAATGTATCTAAAAAAAAAGCTTTAAATGCCCCAAATTGGAAAAAAAAATGTCCTTCAGTGAATGAATAAACTATGGTGTACATTCATACAACGGAATACTGCTCAGGAAACAAAGGAGCCAACTTCTAACACAGGCACTACGGGAGGGTCTCAAGTCCATTATGCTGAATGAAGGAAGCCAGTGTCGGAAGGTACATGGTTTCTGGAAGGATTCTGTCATACTATTAATGTAGATTTAGATACTCCTCATTTTATTTTTTGTTGCGGGGCAGCTGTTTTAGTTGTTTATAACCAGTGAGTGATAACGGTGGAGGCGGGTGGAGTGGCGAAGTAGCCAAGAATGAACAGCGTTAACAACCTATTGGAAACAAGAAGTTGCCGGAAATGACTGATCCCCTGAGTCTGCGATTCTTCGATGAGACAAAGAGACCTTGGTCACCACTTTTGCTGCATCAAAACGCTCCTGTTACCCTGTGTTAACCGGAGAACTAATGTCCCTTCATCAGGAAACTACACTGGTTACCTTTGTTTCCATTTTGTTGAGTTTTTTAAAGGCTGTTAGTTTTTATGGGTGAAGAGAACAGACAAGTCCATTAGTCTTTGTGAATCTTTTGTTTACACATCCCTAGCCACACTTCAATAGCAAATAATACAGTTTTCAGTACTGTTGCTTGATTTTAGAAAAGAGAAAGTCGACATCGACCTTACTGCTGGTTTTGCTTGATTCTCCTCCTCTCTTCTTGCTGTTGGGTTCAAGCAACTTTGTTTCCAGTGTTAGGGAGGTTGCTTTAAAATAAAGAGGGTAGAGGAAGGGCGTAGTGCTTTTGTATTTCCCCCTTTGTATCACTTATTAAACTCCTGTTGCCCTGACCATTGTCGCTTCTCACTGAAGTCTGGTTTATTTACTTGAAAATCTGATTTGTTTCATTTTATTACTGTGTTTGTGAAGTAACTGATATCAGATTCGGAGGGGAAGAACTGCCATTTACCAGCAGGCTCTGATGGCTTTGCCTCAGTCTGCAGGCTTGATTTTGAGGCCTCGTCTGCCCTGGGGCTCCCACAGAAATAAGATTACTGGCAATAACTGCTTCAACTGCTTTGAATAACAGACACAACTCAGAGAGCATAAAATTAGCATAAACACAGCACTGGTGTGTTCTCTCAGCGGATGTGAGACAGGCAGACTATGGAAAATTGACTGAAATAGGGTCAGACCACGTAGAAATCTGAAACATAGGAAATACCGCCTAAGAGACAGGAGGTAATACTACCTTTCTTGTTTTCTTTCATCTCTCTCTCTCTATATATTCATGCAGTTTTAATGATAAAGTGTTAGAACCGATGAAAATTAAAGATGCTAAATCACTACCCCCCTAAAATGCCTGTGTTATCTTTCTAGACAAATTATTATTAATCATTTCTCAGCTTTTTTAATCCTGAGGGTAGAAAAATAAACACATTTCCACAGTCATATAAAATTGATTTTCCTTTTTGGAGGGGGGATATTCGTTTGAGGGTAGAGTTTGCTTCAGAAAGGAGGTGAACAGCTGAAGCAGTACAGGGTTGTAGCTTGAAACAATTCGTTCTGTATCTATTTATCAAATATTAAAATAGAATATGCTGCCGACAAACGCGATAAAGTCTAACATTACAGGGAAAAGAGTGTTGCTGTGTACCTCAGCAGGCAGTTGGAAGCTGTGATTTTGCTCTTTTAATAATATGTTGTCACATATGGAATACAATTTTTGATACAGCTGCATATAGATGGGTCCCGTTGCTTATTTATTTATTTTTGGTGTGATACTGGCAAAGGCCCAAGTTACCGGTCCAAAAAGGGGAAGTGCTCTTGGAATCGAGCATTTTCGGATCTTATCCTTCCAGAGATAGTTTCAAAGGTTGATAATCTAACTCTTTAAATTTGGATTATGGGGAAAGGGTGTAAATGTTTGGTACTATTCTCCTCCCATGAGTTAACTTTAGGTCACTCCATCATAGTCTGTATATGTTCTCTCTCGTAGCATTTTTTACATTTGGAACTATCTAACATCAGTCTTCCTCAGTACTCTGTAAATTCCGTAAAGCGAGGGACACTTATTTGTCTTACTCCCTTCTGTACTCCTAGGGCCTAGTGCTGCACCTGGTATTAAGCACACAACAAATAGGGACTGAATGTGTGAATTAAATATGACTGAGGGATGGGGAATATCATATTCTGAAGGATGTTCCAAGTCTTAGGTGATGATTCTCACAGAATCTCTATCAAAATGTTTACTACAGTCTTGGGATTATTGTCTTTGGATTATAAAAGAAGGTGTCTTTAAAATATATTAAAATGAGCTGTCAAGTAGCCAGTACTATAATGTTTCTGTAAACACCAGTGATAGAAAGTATATCTCACAGAATAAGTCCAGGAGACCCTGAGGTTGTGAAGTGCATCTGACATGTGACATCACTTCCTCTAACAGATTTGTAGGCCGTAAGGAAGTTTAGGCTGTCAGGTCTATGCCCAGGTACTATAGTGGTGTCAAATAGTTGCAGACTACCGGATTCCATTCCACTCTGTGTTACAGAAGATTTTGGCAAGTCACTCCTTTATACATCTGTGTTTAGATGTGTTGTGTTACAGAAGATTTTGGCAAGTCACTCCTTTATACATCTGTGTTTAGATGTGTCTTCTCAGACACTAACTGTGGTTGAATGGAGAACCATCACATATAGTTTTCTTTTGTCTAATTATAATACCTGCTTCACCTTGGGATAGAACTTGATCTGTCATTTTCAAACAAATTTTAATGACAACCATCTTCTCTCTTTTCTCTGATCTCTTATGACAACTGTGATCTAAATCATATTTTGGGGGCAGAGAAACTGGAACTTTATTTACCTTATTAATTACTTTTATGTGTATACCCTGCCTCCGTAGGTAAATTATAAGTATGAAATGACAGACACCATGTCTCCTATTGCTCGTATATTCCAGTCCTTGCATATAGGTGGTACAGATGGTATAGACAGTGTCCTGACTGAATTTGGCTCCCACTTATGTATACATGAACCCCCCCCCCCCCACACACACACAGAAATTCTGAAAAATGGATGCCAGATCAAGGACCCTCTTATACACATCTCTGATCTCAACTCAACTTCCAGGCAAGTTATTTCCACCCAGAAATGCTCCCTGCTAAGGAGAACTTAAATCATCAGGTACAATTGTATCTGCGCACGCATAACAGAAGTGATCAGAGAGTCAGCTGCTGTGGCTGAGTTCACCGAATCTAAATAAAGTGATAGCAGTTCACACAGTCAGACTACCTTCTTCCTTTATGTTGAACCCTTTTCTCTGAAATCCTTCAGTGTTAGGGCCCGGGCAGCCATATTTATAGATGTTATCCTGCCCCTACACATAGTTATTTGGACCAGCCAGGCTCATCATCAGATTCTTTCTCTAATGAAGCTCACCTGCAATCTGAGAGATTCTAGTTCAGTCTGGACCATTCTCACCGACTGAGATAATATAAACTGCAAATACGTGGGCAGCCATCTTTCTCCAGGGACCAGAGCAACAGAGAATGTGTATCTGCCCAGAAAGAAAGAGCTAGTAGATGTTTTATCAGTTAGAGATTTGTTGAAAGAATGAAACAGAAACCCAACTACTTCGGCTTACTTTAAAAATTTTTTTCCACGTAATGAGAGGTACAGAGATAGGCAGTCCTGGGCTGGTAAAATACCCATAATTCTTCTAGTTTTCTGCTCCACGACCATTAGCATGTGGCTGTCACCCTCTCGGCCACAAGATAGGTACTCCATCTCCTTGCGTGGTGGTTCATTCTAGGCAGAATGGAAAAAGGTCCACACCATCAGAGTTTTTTTCATCCACAGCTTTCTGAGATCGTCACCCTGTGATATCTGCTTCTGCTTACATCTCATTAGCTTGGACAATGTCCAAGATGCAAAGGTATCTGGGAAAGCTAGGCATATTGCTTCTCTGAGCACACTGGAGTTCTGTTAGTAATGGGGAAGAGACAACTATACAGAGAATAGACACTGAGCAAGCAACCACCAGTGTGGGTTACAGATGCTAGTTTGTTTTGTTTTTTTTTTAGAAAAGCATAGACTAAGGATTGGTCTAAGAGGAAGGAAAAAAGAGAATGCCTGCCTGCATTCCAAATAGTTTTCTTGTTTTCTGCCCAGCCCCTTATCAAGCCTAGCTAACATCCTGCCCATGAACCGTAAGTGTCCCTATAGCAAATTACTTTTTTTTTTTTGCTTACTTTCTTTCTATAAATTTTAATAGATGTTATATTTTAGAGTGGTTTTAGCTTTAGAAAAAATTGAGCTGAAGGTACAGCGCATTCCCATATAGTCCCCGCCCCCAGACATTCATAGCCTTCCCTCCTGCCACCATCCTGCATCAGAGTGGAACATTTGTTACAATTGATGAACCCACATCGACACATCATTATTACTCGAAGTCTACAGTTTGTATTAGAATTCATTCTTGGTGTTGTACACTGTATGAACTTTAAAAAATTTATGATAACAAGTATCCACTATTATAGTGCCATACAAAATAGTTTCACTGCCCTAAAGATCCTCTGTGCTCCGCCTGTTCATCCCTTCTGCTACTCTAAGTCCTGGCAACCACTGATCTTTTTACTATCTCCATAGTGTTGCCTTTTCTGAGAATGTCATATAGTTGGATTTCATACAGTGTGTAGCCTTTTCAGATTGGCTTCTTTCACTTGGTAATATTCATTTAAGTTTCCTTCCTGTCTTTTCATATCTTGAAAGCTCACTTCTTTTTGGCATTGAATAATATTTCATAGTTTGGATGTTTATTTATCCATTCACCTACTGAAGGACATCCTGGTTGTTTTTAACTTTGGGCGGCGATTAATAAAGCTGCTATAAACATCTTTGTGCAGGTATTTGTGCGGACGTAAGTTTTCAACTCATTTGGGTAAACACCAAGCAGCGTGATTGCTGGATCAGAGTCTTATTTGTACATATGGAATTTTGAACAGAAGTTTTGCAAGGACCAGGATTCTACGTATGTGTGTGCACATTTTCCATATTACAGCCTATGGGCAGGGTATGAACTATCGCACACGTTTGCCACAAATAAAACAATCTAATTGATTGGTTTTATCAGCCCCCGGACTAATATCTGATTTAAGTTATATGTTGCATTTTCTTTTCTGCACATTCACTGAACTAAATTCAATTCATTTCAGCAGAAATCTATAAATGCTTGTGTTAAACTGGGATAACCCAATGGAATAATGACTGGGAAAAGTAATTTTCCTTCCAAAAGAAGTGTAAGGGCAGTATGTGCATCTACTTCAAAATAAATGAAAAACTTTTTAAAAAGTTTTAGAATTATGGAAATATGAGGAGAATATAGTGTCAAATCATATCCACACCTTTTCCCCATGCTTCTGTATCTGGACACCTTCATTGTGCTTCCTTTCCAAATTTGGTTATTTATGCATGAATTGTCTAATCAAGTAAAGACTCAAGATCTACCCAATGCTTTTTTTAAAAACGGATTCTGCACATTTCCTAGTTTTTGTGTTGACGTGCCAGGTACAAAATCAATGAAAGTCTTAATTAATAAGCCACCAAATATTTATGATATTCCTGGGTTCGAATACGTGCTTAATGAATATTGTTGAGTTGACTCATTCGTTCAACGGGTATTTATTGAGTACCTCTTTCTCTGCCAGGAAACTCCTAAGTACTTGGAATACAGAGTTAAAGGAGGTAGACAAGGTCCCTATTCCCTTAGAATCCACAAAAAGTGGATGGGAAGATGGACAATCCATTAGAAAGATTTCCCCTCACCTCCATCAATAAGGCCGCCCCTGGCAGGCAGTCTGTTTTCAGTTTGCATCCACATACCGACCCAACTCATCCATGAACGAAGCTTGGCTTTTTCTCTCCTCTGTCAGCTGGTCTTAAGGAACACACCCCATGTGGCCACAGGTCTAATCTGAGGGAGAGGTGCAATGTCACAGTGACAGGTATAAGAGGGTCTGGGCTGCCTGCTTGTGCAGCTTGATTGCACCCTTTGGTCTTGTTTGCTGCTGGTCACAAGAAGGTCACAGCTAGTCATGAGGAGCAGATGTCTCTGTTAATAATTTTAGTGCTTTTCTAGATACGAGAAGATGCAAGAAATTGGGCTTATAAAATCTTCTCCTGAAAATATCTAATTATGTGAAGGTCTGTTCTGCCATTTTTCTCAGAGCACAGAGTGCCCCATTCCTGATCTCCACCGGGAACTCTTTTCAGGGTGTGTCGAAGGTCGGTGATTGCAGTGGCTAGTGGCTTCATCCTTGTAGAAATGGATGGCAAGCGACAGTGTTTAGTTGGCACCTGGTACTCCAAAGGCACCTGGGAAGGGAGGAGTGGATGCCTGGGTCTAAAGTGAGATGGGGAAGGGGTGCAGAGAGAAGTGTTAACAGGGCAAAGGAGATCAATTTTCCTGCTATTTCTCTGTAGAGGTAGATGGCAAGGAACAATTTTTAGTTAACAATTAATATCTGACTTACCAAACTTTCCTTGTATTGAAGACACATATTGTCCCAAGCTTATGGCCAAGGAAATTGACACCCTTGAGAGTCTCTGAGGACTCTATGGGTTCTGTCTCTGATTGGATTTGTGTTTCCCAAGATCTGGGAGAAAAATTCCTTGTGTGTCCTTTATTTCTTTCAGTAATCCCCATCTTGTGTTTACTGACAAACAAACAAGTTCAGAGTGAGAACTCCTTTTGCACGCCAGGCATTTTCTATGAGCTAAATGTTTCACATATAGTTACTGTATTTCAAATATATGTAGATGTTAGGAAAAATAAAATGTAAATGTACTTAAAACATGACTTCATTCATAGAACTACAGTTTTCAAAAGTATGTTTTCCAAATCGATAGATGCAGCTCAAATAAAGTTGCTGTCAATTAAGAATCCATGATAATTTTCGACATTATGACTAGGTTTTCAATCTTTAGAAGATTGAGAGAGTGGGGAACTTATCTCATTTTCTTCGAATGTTGATGTTTTTAAGGGGGAAGACATACATTCATGTTGGTGATAATAAGGTTATGTAACAAACTACCAATTTGTCAAGTGGATAATACAGTTACACACTTATGAATAAGATAGGTACATTGGTTTGAGTTTATGCTGGGAATAAAGGTAATTATTATTATTTTTAAAACCTCAGATAAGAGGCTTAGTTTATCTTTCTGACTCGTGAAGAAAACTCTGTGTGTGTGCATACCCAGGTGGGTGTGTACACTGATAAATTAGAAATATAGATAAAGCATACTGAAGATATGTTTTCGTAGGAAGAGATGTCACTGCATGAAAGTATTGTCAGTTGTTTGATACCATTCTCAGTTGTAAACTTCTTTTGGTGGGATGAAAATTGGCCTGTTGTGGAGACTAGATAAAAGAGTAATACTTCCTCTGTTTTTAATGACAAAACTGAAGTCTTAACTAAGCACAGTGGAGATGGAGATCATGAACAGATTTTAAAGTCTCTTTTCCTCTAGGCTTTAAAACACACGCATGCTATTGTAAGTTCCCAAGAAGGCAGGTTTTCCTCCAGAACAAAACCAGCCAATTCACTCTGCTATTTTTCCTACCCATAGATTGAACACTGTTTCCTAAGCAGCATTGAATTAATCTTGAAATATCTTCATCACATTTCTACCTATATCTAGTATAGCCCCTGGTATTAAATAGGGGCTAACATATTTTTAAATAAATAAAAGACTATATTCTCAACTTCCAGATATGTTCTCCTGATTCCCCCCTTTCATGGAGCATCACGTAAATAAATTTTCCAGTTAACAAATTATGACACCTTGAATCAATTAATGGGTGACACAGATATAGATAGGAGAATCCTCCAGATTGGTATGAAAAAGATTACTGCTCTAATAAACCAAACAATCAAGAAACAATAAAGTTACTGATTGATTAAGTATATGCATCAGCCACCACTTTTACTTCCTTAGTGTTGCCCTCGTATTGTCTGGAGTTATTTCAGCAACTGCTTTGGATTCATTTGGTCTAAAATTTTTGAGATGGAAATCAAGAAAGAAAAAGGACTCTCTCTCTTTCTACCTCAGCATCTAAAATGTTGTGATTTGGTATTTCTTTTCATAGCTGTAATGTACATATATCTCACCATATGTGTCTCTGTGCACATTTACTTAGACTTTCAATGTTGATAAGCACGTGCTACAAGTAATTTTGGTGTGAACTCTGGAGGCTCAGAGCTTCATAAGACGAACTACTTTTAGAAACCCACTATTACAAGAATGTATAAGGATGTACACATACACGTTTAAAATTGTGGTCTCCTTTGAAATATGGTGTAGGCCAGTGACTGCCAACTGGGGGGTGAGGGGCGAGGGGTAAGGGGGTCTCTGCTGTCCAAGGGACATTTGGTAATGTCTGGAGACATTTTTGGCTGTCACAAGCTAGAGGTGGGGGGACAAGGTGCCACTGGTGTCTAGTGGGTCGAGACCAGAGAGGCAGCTTAACATCCTACAGTGCATGGGACAGACCTCACAACAAAGAAATATCCAGCACAAAATGTCAATATCCAGCACAAAATGTCAAGTTGAGAAATTCTAGGGTAAGGGAAAAGGTACTGGGCACCTGGATTAGAACTCAGATCTGTTGACTAAGATGTGACCATAGGACAAATTACATCATTGAGTCCATCTGCTTGTGGAATGCAAGACAAGCCCGTTTTGCCCCAATGGAGAAAATTCTACCTACCTTAAAGAGTTCTTACAAGCATTAAATGAGATACCTGTGGATATCCTAACACTTTTTGGTACTCCTCTCTCTAAAAAGGGCTCCAGCCCTCTGCAAAATTAAGGACTGATCCTTAATTTATTATTATCCTTATTTTCTAATTTTTCCCAGTAATAAAGGCAACATACCTCGCCCCTCTTCTTTAGGATTGCATTACTTCCCAAGGATCTCCTCAGTGCTCCTTATAAATTATTTTACCTGAAATCTCTAAACTTATCTTAGCCCCAGCAAAGAATGAGTCTTAGACTCAATGTGAAATTCCACTACATTTGAACAATTTTTAAGGGTAAAATATATTATATATAAATCATTATTAACTTTTATGTTCAGCTTAAGAAATAATAATAACATAAACACTATATCGCTACCACTAGGCTTAAGAAACGAAACATTACCAGCTTGCTGTATGTCCAGTACAGCCATCTCCTCCACACTAACCACTCATGAACCTTCACCCTCTCCGGGGAATGACAATCCTGATCTGGTGTTAATCATTTACATGTTTTTAATTTTTTTTCTTTTTTTACTGTGTTTGTGTGTATTTTTTGATAATATATTGTTTAGTTCTGCTAGTTTTGATTTTTATACAAACAACTTTATATGGCCTACATTTTTCTGTGACTTGTCTTTTTTGTTTTTTTACAACATCATATTTTTGTGATTTCTCCGTGTTGAAAGTTGTAGTTGGCTTTAAGACCACCAGCGGAAGATGAGAACTTTGAATGCATTAATCCTTACTAATGCATTGCTATGCTTTTCATTTGTTTTCCAATTTAAAGGATATAAAATACTAGTGCATTTGGCTTTAATTTATACTTGATAGAACTAATGAGATTGATTTCTTTTTATGTATTTATTGTTTGATTGCATTTCCTTATAAGTGAAATGCCTGCTTCTAGAGATGAGCCATTTTTTTCTTACTGATTCGTAGGCATCCCTTCTGTATTCTCTATACTAGTCCTTTTGTTATATGTATTATGTATTCCAAGTATATTGTTGCCTTCATGGTATTGTTTGTTAAATAGTAAATCTTAAATTTAATGAGACTAAATGTCTTTACGTGGAATTGATTTTTGTAACTGTGAGCTAGAAATTTAATTTTTTTCCCAATAAATAATTTTCCCCCATACCTTGTTTTAAATAGCCAACCCTTTACCCGACAACGTGAGCTTTGTCATATGTCAAGATGGCATAGATGCCTAGGCCTGTTTCGTGGCTCAGCTTCTGTTTTCTTGGTCATTGTATTAGCTGTCTCTGGGCCCAAACTACAATAGTTTCTCATTGTTAGTGTGTGTCATACACCCCTCGTGCCATACATTAGTCTTCTTTGTTCTTCTTCAGGAATGTTCGGTGCTTTTTTTTTCCCTAATGCTTTGCTCTTCCATTCACATTCAAGAAGCATCTAGCCAATTCTCTCTTTTTATTAAAAAAAAAACCCAAAACACAAAAAAAAACCCCAAAACTCTAGCATTTTGACTAAAATGTCATTGAAATTGTACATAATTTGAGAAAATTTGACCTCATGATAGTGAGACTCTGTATTCATGAACATAGCATGTACCTCCATTTATTTAGATTTTTGACATGTTTTTCAATAAAGTTTATAATATTCCCCAGAAAAGTCTTACATTTATTTTTATAGATTTATTCCTAGACATGTCATTTTTGGAATACCATTACAAAAGATATCACTTTCATTAATTTTTCCAACTGTAACTGATCTAGAGAAATGACTATGTGCCATTTTGTATTTTGTGTGTGACAAAAATCAGCTGATGGTTTATAATCTTTTGATTATACAGAAGGTAATCAGCTTTTACCTTGTTATAGTTTTATATGTTTATCATCTACCTTAAAATAATGTAGAGTATTAGATTCTCTTCCACTGATGATCCCACTAATACTAGGTGTCAGAATTTTGGATTTATCCCGCGTTCTACCAGTGTCACCTTCCACAAAGTATTCTCTTTCCATCTTGTGGGGACAACACCCCTACTGAAAACCAAAACTTTATATGGATGTCTTATATGTAGTGACATGTAGGACCTACTCATGATGTATTTAAATAGCTATGCTGAATTCACTGGGTCGTGTTTATACTTTTATTATAACCTCCATAACAATTTGTTTAAGTCTCATTTAATTACATTTATCATAGCCTCTGCTTAAGAAGGAGTATACTTGAATTTCACAAGAGAGTGTGATTTTTCTGGTTTGACATTTTTATTGTAGGAAATTAGTCCAGACCTAGAGACACATGATCATTTCGGTAAAATGTTAAGCTCTTCCTTAACCTAAAAATTAACTTTTCCTCACATTTTTAAAGACAGGATCTTTAAAAAGTCCAACTAGTACATTTTCTAAAGAATGTCAGGTGCCCTGTCTTAATTTACCGCTTCCACTTCTTGTCCTTTCAGACATACACTAGCAAAAGGAAATAGATAGCCTAGAACCTTTGTGTTGTCTCAACAAATACAGTTTGAGAAATAATATTTGGGGAAAATATTGATGTGAAAAATCAAAAGATATGCCCAAACTAATCTTCTAATTCTTATGGTCAGGAAGCAAACAAACAACAACAACAAAAAATCAAATAACCTGTAACCTATTCTCATCCCAGAGCTGCAGGCATTTGACTTGCATTTGGGTCAAGAAGCCTCTCTTTAGCTAATTCTGTTTTTATTGGCCAGTTCTTCTTTCATTATTTTTATATAAACTGATCAATGTAAGCCCTAGTCTAGACAGCAAAATCAGCAAGAGTCCCTTCTATGTACCTCTGTCTGACATCCAAGGGGCTGCTACCATGCATCTCTAAAAGATACGTGTTAAAACTTCCTACCACATTTAATAGAAATAGGAGTAAGGATTAATGAAATATTATATAGTTTCTGCTTTCTCATGCCTTATTTATTTGCATCTACTATTATTCCTACTTACTATTTTTATTTCTTATTTCATTTTATGTAGTCTTTATAGTATACTTGTAAACTAGGGGGCTAATGATAGTCACATAATGATATGTAACACTTACTCTCTAACCCATCAGAGGAAAACAAGTCCATCTGATAATCCTTTTCTCTACCACTTACGTCTTTGTTAATAGTCTTCATGATCTCAGGTAGAGAAGCTCTGATATGTTTCCTTGTTTGCCACCATTCTGTGTTTTATACCCCATTTCATCAGGTGGAGCAGAAGCGAGGGGAAGTGTTATTTATGCTATTTCTCCCAGGCTGGATGAAATAAACCTGGCAGGAGCAGATGTTAAATTGAAGACTATGAAAAGTTAACACTATCTTCCGTAATTGAAACCTTAGGGAGGAAGGCTTGAGACAATTGTCAGTGGACAGAGAATACCAAAGCAAGAGTATATTCCCTGGGTCATTTCTTGCATAAGAAATAAGAAATCTTCTCATACATGAAAGCAAAGTAACCAATTGATGGGCAGTGGGCATGGACAGGAAGTGATTGGCCCTAATGAATAAAAGACTTCAAAAGACAACCCTCCTCAGTTTCAGTTCCACGGAACTCCCACAGCCAGCCTTTCACAACGGATCTTTCCTAGGCATTTCAGGCAGGAGAGCCCACGAACTTTCATATCCTTTATAAAGTGGACTCCCTTCCAGTTTTCCAATTCGAAGAATTTTTGGAATGAATCCTTCCTTCCAATGTTTGCCTACAGGATGAGCACCCAGAGGATACAACCAGACCAGAGCTCTTGAAAATACCGTGGTCTTTCACTTTTTTGGTAATTCTTTTTAGTCTCATTGTCATGCCTTTAGCACCCAGTCCCTCCAGATTATTTTTTATTAAGTCCCTCATGATCATATATGTTGGGTTTGTTTTCTATAACCCTTTCATATGAACACACAGAGTGTTCATTTTGCATAAATCAAAGTTTTATGTATGTATTTGTTGCCTCTGAGTTTGGGGTATGTAGGTACATATATTCCACTTATGATTTTTTAAGTTAAAAAAACACACCATTTGAAGTTATTAAGACTTAAGGACTGTGAACTTAGCAGTTAGAATTATTGCTTCATCTCTTCTTCATTGTTTTTGTTGTATGATTCAGTTTTCACATCTGTAAAATGAGGGTAATTATTATATCTATGTCCCAGTTCTATTTTGATAATTAAATGTTTTAATGCATGAAAAGCACCTAAACAGTTCCTGGCTCATAGTAAAATCAAAAAACAATTAGCTATTATTTTAATAATCATTTTACTTGACTTGCATACTGTAGACAAAATATAATAATGATTCTAGTATTTTAATATTCAGGATAGAATGACTAATACTGCAAGTCTCTTATCTACACTGTATCATGCAGAAAATGGGAGCAAGCTCAAAAAAAATTTTTTTTTAAACCAGGAAGATGTAGTCTTGAAGTGAAAAGAAAGATGCAGGTTCACTTAAAATATGTAGGTGAACAAAACAGCAGAAAGAAGTACAGAACAAAATCCACGGACAGGATTATTCTCAGCATGCCTCATTTGTGGGTAACATGTTTCAATAAAAAGTATGATGATGCCCATCCACTAAAAAGAGATGATAATTATGTAACCTGATGGAGGTGCTAATTACTGCTACAATGGCATTCACATTACACTGTACAAATGTATCAAATTAACATGCTGCACATCTTAAATTTACACAATATATCAAATATATGTCAATGAAATTTTTTTTAAGTAGGATGAAGAACACTCTCCAACATAAGTATGTCTGCAAAACCACTGTACAAAATTTTCCTGGGAGAGTAATTGTTCCCACCGTCCTTGGTACTGAGGATGAGAATTACATTCAGAAGTCTTAAGTCTCAAGTCTTAAGAGGATATGGGAGAAGAAAGCACAGCAGAAATGAAACTGTATGTACAGTGAGAGTTGCAGACGAAGACGTTGCTATGGAGAGCCCAAGAAGCTGTTCCTTTATCTGTGTTCCTTGCATTTCCCTCAGGTGTGTTTCCCCAGTTACTAAGAAATCTCCTGACCCACCTCCTTCCCACCGACCCTTGTTCTTACTAAGTCCATCTGTTTTGGTAAACCTCAGTTCTTGCCTGTAGTAAAGAACTTTACTTCATTTCTATCTTTCTTTAAACTTCCATTGTTGGCTTCTAGTTTTGTACCATGTCCCTTGGAGGGACATGAGTCCCAGTGTTCTCATGCTTCATGTTGATAAGAGGAAAAAGTTGCGCAGAAATATTCTTAAAGACTTAAGTTAAGCCCGACCCCCCCATATATATTTCTTCCAGTGGTATCAAAAAATCCTACTGGGACTTAACGGCACAAGATCTATTTTTAATTTTAGTCCTATTCATTGAGGACTCAGAGCATTCTCCAGGTTTCAACATCACATTCTCTTTTGTTCTTTCAGTGTCTTGCAGTTCCATTTTTTCTCTTTTCCTCCTTTATTTACCTAGATCTTGCTTTGTTCCTTCCTGAGGAGAAAGCCTTCAACAGAATTAGTGAGGCATCCCCAGCCAGGGGCCGCATCTTTCAAAGAGCTTGATGTAATTTTACCTGCGTTTGTCAGCACCATCCCTCTGCTGGACATCTAACTGTGAATTGCGTTCCCTAACTCTCCTGCTGCCACCAGCCAGAAAGGGGCCGTGGCTCAGGCCAAGGTTCACCTTGGCAGGTGAATGCAGTAGTAGGAATCCACCTATTAACACATATGCAGAGTAGGAAGTGAATTCACTCTGCCAATTTTCCAAGAATTAACTTTTCAGCTTGTTTCTCGTTTTCATCAACTGGTGGATAGGAGTTTTAGCTTTCAGGATCAGAATAGATTTTTCCACGGTGCTCCCTTTTTTTCACTTGTAAAAGAAAGAAAATGCATTTGAGCAAGAAGGACTTGCACCATACATCAGTGCCCCTGAACTGTAAATAGAAAACAGAGAATCAGTTGGTCACTGTGGCAGTTACAGGAGCAGGAGAAATTATTTTTGTAGTTCTCACAAAACTCCTGATTTCTCTGGGGCTAGTTCTTAGAAAAGGTGGTTTTGAGGGATTTTTCATTTTATTTTTTGTTCTCAAGATGGTGCATGCTCTGCGAAGGCCATCTCTACCCACACAACTCAGAAGTGTCTGTAATCTTATGTTAGTAGTGTAGTTGCATTATTTATAATTAATATTTACCTCACTATTTTTTTAAAAACTGGAAAAGGTTAGGGATCTTGGCTAGGCATTCAAAAGCTCTTTAAATTATCCTTCCAGATTTTTCTCCAAACACTCCTCACCTTTAGCAGAACCAGTTGGCTATTTTTCCCCCATCAGCATTTTTTAATGTTACATCCCTATCTTTTGTATTATCTTCCCACTACTGCCAAAATACTGCTCATTATTCAAAACCAAGTTCAAATCTCACATACTCAGCCACCTTTCCTGATCATCTGGGTATAATCTCCCCCTTCTACTGCTGGCTGAGAGAACTTCTAGTTCTTAATATTTTCTGGTAGTTCCATATACTACAAAAAAAAAAAAAAAAGGTGCAAACTTTGGAGTGCCTGTAACATGTAGCTTCCTAGGCCCTATTCCCATGAATTTCTGACTCAGTAAATCTGTGATGGGACCTAGGCACATCTGTTTTAACAGCATACTAAATGAATCTGATACAGATCACCTGTAGACCATATTTTTAGAAGTATCAGCATAATGTTTTATATATTTGTTACTTTTTTTTTTTTTTTCGGTACGCGGGCCTCTCACTGTTGTGGCCTCTCCCGTTGCGGAGCACAGGCTCCGGACGCGCAGGCTCAGGGGCCGTGGCTCACGGGCCCAGCCGCTCCGCAGCATGTGGGATCTTCCCGGACCGGGGCATGAACCCGTATCCTCTGCATCGGCAGGCGGACTCCCAACCACTGCGCCACCAGGGAAGCCCTATTTGTTACTTTTATAAGCATATATGTTTTATTTCCCTGTTCAGTTACATGCTGTTAAAGGGCAGGGATTATATTTTATACTGCTATTTATTTTACACAATGTCTTAAATATTATTTAATATTAATAGCACTAATTTATGTAGCTCTCCATAGACATGTCGAAAGTTCATTTTCTTAATACTAAGTATAATATTAGGAAAAGGGTTGATCTGTAAAGTTACTCAAAAGGGAAGAATAAAGAAAACAGCAATATTGGGGTTTTTATAATAAGAAGAGGGCAAGAAGAAGGTTCAGACCAATGGTTATAATTAAATATTGATTTACTTGGGGTCAGATACTCTCCTAATCGTTTGGTACGGTTCCTTTTAGGGGACATCTAGGATTCTTTATTTTCTAAATGTCATCCCTTGTGGTAAAAGTTAGTACTGAAAACTGAAACCTAAAAATTATAAGGATGCCGTAGGACATCTTGCTGAACGGAAACTAATTTTTCCCGGTGAGAAACTTGGTTTCATTTTTTATTTTATAAATGTTGGCTTAATACTGGTTATGTGTCATGGAAGAGCCCCACCGCATTCACTACATCAAATGCTGTGAAAATTATCCAGCTCATATTATACCTCTAAGCACTTCACTAAAATGTAATAATTTCCTGAAACATAAAAGAAACCTTTCACCATCTTTATTTTTTGTCAAGCTAGCGGACGACGTTTGTACTTTAGTGCTCACATTCAAAACCAGAGGCACTGAATTCACTTGATTTCCTCTCAGTGGCTGTGAAGTTGGGAGGCTGGTGACACACCTGCCCCTGGGACCACTGGTTCCAGCTTCCTGGGTATAAACAGAGGCAAACCATCTCTGTGATTCTCAGACAAGGTGAGAATCCAAATCACTGACTTAAAGAATGAGAAAATCCAATTTTTGGAAGGTTCAATGACTATGTTTCCCTGATCTGGAAAGAGTTGTATAGATACTCTATAAAAGTAACTGTAAACTCCCTTCCGGAGAAGATGGCTCCACGGCATCCCTGAAGGCAATAGAGAAGGTTTGTACGTCTCTTGCTGGATCTGGGCTCTTTCTCCCAGTGACTGCCACACGTGAAGTGCTTTCCTGTTTAAACTCATCACAATGCACTCCAGAGATGTGAGCTAGGGGAAGGATTTAGAAATGGGTCCTCATCCTCTCCACAAATAGCAAATAAACTGCCAACAAGAGGCATTTTACGAACATCATGTCTACTGCCTGGTTCTCTGATGTCCTATTTCTGGAGGTTAGCTGCTCTGACTCGATATTCATTGAGTTGTGGGTTTTGTTTTTTTTTAAGTTTGACTCTCTGGAGTGAAGATGCTCTTTGATGAGAGGTCTGGTTGACTGCTACATCTTCCCAGTTCCTTTCTCTCATCACGGCTTAGTTCACACACTACATCTTAAAAGAGTGGAGGTCTACCTACTGCACTTTGGGTCAGATTAGACCTTGTATGCCTTCCTTGGAGAGGGTCTCACTTTGGTTTTGTCATGCTTTTTAGGCTTCACAAGAAAGTTCTAAGCGTCTCAGCCATCTTCCTAGCAGATTGCCTGAGGCCTTACACTTCTGATACCGTCTTCAGGTTGAAAGTATGATGATGGAAGTCTTTGTTTTACATAGAAGGGGTTAGATGCCAGGGTTTCTTCTAAGATTGAGGCTCCGTAGAAGCGATTTTCTCTTTCTTTATTCTTATTCCTTCCTTCCTTCATCTCATTTTCTTTTATCTCTTCTTTCCTTTCTCTCTCTCTTTCCTTCTTTCTTTGTTTTCTGAAGTTTAGGACAAAGACTTTTTAATATCTCACTTAAGAAACCAGAGTTATTCCCGTAATTCTTCAATTTTCTAAATACATGTAATTTCCCTTTACCTTCTTATATACCATGACCCTCTTCCCCTACCCCATACATGTCTAGTACCTATTTTTTCTCTAAGAATATCTTTTGGTGGTCCTCATTCCTTTATTCTCTTAGCGTTGCCCAATAACCATTCCCCAAAATGATTGTTCTAAGTCAGTCATGGTTATAGTATTTTTCTTGCAATGATTGGCTTAGAAATGGGCATGTGACCTAATACTGGCTTATGATATTTGAGACGTCCAATAGGGGCTTCTGGAGAAAGACAATTTTGCAGAATTTTTTTTTCAGTTAGCTGTCTATCAAATAATTTCACATTGTTAAAATCTTCATAATTTTTATTCACAAAAATTTTATTTGTACAGGAAGACTAGCTAATTCATTTAATTATTTAAATGAGCAATAAACTGTACCATTTAACTATTTCTAATTTTTAAAAAAAATACATACGTTTAGAGATACAGTCACTTCCTTTTTAAAAAATATTATTTAAATTGTATGCTCAGAAGTGGAATTACTAGGTCCAAATTAGAAACTTTTATGTCTCTCGGTTTCCAAAAAGTTTATACTAACTTCACCTGCCATTGCCAGTTTAGAAATTTTCAGTCTCTCCATACCTTGAAAGCACAAGGCAGTATCCATTTTTGCTAACTTGTTTGAATTCGCTTTTCTCTGATTCTTGGCAATTTTGAACACTTTTGCCTTCACGCATTTATTAGTTGTATTTCTTTGTGGACACTTCTCATCTATTTCCTTTCTGTCAGTTGTCTATGGGGTCTTATTTTACTTAAACATCTGGGAGCTTTTAATATAACATAGTTATTGGCCCTTGTCTTATTTGCTGAAAATATTATTTGCTTTCTTATTTGGGTTACCTTACTTTGACTGCAGACGTTTGTAACTTTAATGTCATCAAATTTGTTTATTCTTCCTCCATGATTTCTTTTACTGTTTTTCTGTGTTGTGTCCTCTCTCAAATCCTCCAAATCCAGTGAATATTAAATTCCTCATCTGGTTTTCCTAACATTTTGATTTCCATATTTATATTTAATTATTTTATCCATCTGGAATTACTTTTGACCAATATTCAGAGTTACAAGTCTTGATTTATTTTTCTTTCCAAAATGCTAAGCAACCATTCAACTACCATTTACCGAATAATCCTTCTCTTCCCTGCTGCTCTGATAAAATAAGTCTTATATATAATAAGTCAGTTTCAGAGGACCCTCTTCTGCTTCATTTAGCTTTGCTTTGTAGTTCACAAGACACTTTAACCTACATTATCTCATTTCATCCTTCTTCCTCCCCTCTGATTGCCTGGGTCCCTCCCCACCGCTCCTCCTGCAATGCTAACATCAAGCAATCTGATTTGTCCCATGTCTGTCTTATAGATGGAAAACAAAACCCTGAAACATGAAGCCACTTATTAGCTAGACTTCCCAGCCATTTACTATTAGGCAGAAATGGAAAATTGCAGTTTCCGCTCACCCTATGCCCTGGACATCTCATCCCCACACTGGGAAGACATTGGCTACCACCTTGGCTAGTGTTTGTTTTGGCTTCAGGGTCATCCATGAGCCTCCTTTTGGGTTCCCCCAAATGAGGACCTATTTCCTACACACACACACATTTATTTCTCAGGATTCTTTGGTAACTTCTGCTTCCATAGCAGTGGGGAAACAAGCAGTGGGTGCAGACAGCCGTCTGCCTCTGAGCTTCCCAGCCTGTGTGTACTTGGCACTGACTGAGGACTCTGCTTTCCGTCAGTGCATTTGCGAGGTGACACATATTCTCCGGTGATTAGATTAGTGCTGGCAAAGCCAATATGAAAAACCCACACAGATTACCACTGTCACCCGCAGTAATTACATTTATTCATTTCCATTTAGCCAAGTTTTTACAAGCCAAGCAAAGGGCCAAATAAGCAATAAACACAGAGGCAAGAAATTAAAATGCTGATCTGTTTGCTGTGAAAACAATCAAACTATCATCTTTCTTTAGGCACCTCATTCATCATCAGACGGGGCCACACGGGTGAAGTGGAGGCAGGGAGCCTAATGTTATTACATGTAAATTCACTAACATGAAATTACTGCCCCTGATGTGATTTTACTAATAAATTAGTTCATTTCTACCTTTTCGCTAGAGACTTTAGGGGCCATGGAGAATTGTACATGTGTCTTGTAATCGCGCCTGCTTTATTTCAGGCTGGCTAGCTGTTAAATTTCTATTTCTTTGCACTCCCTCCCAGCTGATTCTTTAGTTTTCTCGCTATGCCTTATTGGATCAACATGCCATACAATTTGTTGTCTTCACGTGTAGTTTGAAAATAAGCAGCTTAAGGACAAATTCTCTTTTGCGGGCGATGGGCACAGCATCGGGAGTATTATGAATATAATGGCCCTAGCAGCTAGTTGGCAGCTGTTATTAATTCATTGTTGGGCGTGGTGGGTTTTTTTTTCATTTCTGTATCCATTTTCAATTGGAAAAGAGAATGGAGCCAAACTTTGCCATGTCAAGGAGCTATTGAAGCAAGGAAATCAATCTGCAAGCGGTTCCCTTGACCTGCTAACCCCTCTGCTGTGTCTTCAGAGGAGCAAAGAGCTCACAGTGGAAGGGCAGCCAGTGGTTCACAGAAGACAGATGTAGGGTCTCTCTGGATCCGCTCCCTCCTTGGGACTTGCATGGTGCTTCCTTGCTTATTGTTAATGGCCCACGTCTGGACCTAGAATATTTTATTTATTCTTAAAGATTTCATCTGCTCTGCTGTTTAGCCCAACCCCAAATCACAATCCATTTTTGAAAGATTACAAATGGTTTCTATGAAAATGACTTTGATGCTGCCAATGACAGAGTGGAGATGCTAAGAGAAGAGGAGAGGGAGGGAGAGACAAGAGAGACAAGTCTTTGGTGGAGACGCCCCTCCCTTTTCCAATACTTCTCCTTCTGACCCTAAATGGAGATTCTGTATGATATGACTCAATTTTAAGCCTTAGAGAAATATAAAATATGCACAATAGTATATTCCTGCTTTGTACAGTAAAAATGTGTTAAAAAGAGTTTCTTTGAGGCAGTGGTTCAGTGAAAATCTAAGGCATAGTAATGGTAGACATGACTCATGACGCCCACTTCACACTTGAGCATTGAATAGAGTTCCCTCACCCCTTCCATAGAAATAGCATTAAATTTATGTGTTAAGGAAATGTACAGGAAATAAATCCTCCTTGATTTGAATTAACATAACTTTGCACCATGCAAAGTTATATATGAGGGGAATTGTGTATCTAATTTTTTTCTCTTGTTTTTTTGGAAAGAAGAAATGAGAATAAGTACCTGTTTCTGGATTTATTAAGTAAGATTGTACTCTGGCTAACTGACTATTCTCATTAATGAGTGAAATATTTGGATTATCAATTTGAAAATAACTCCATTCAATAAATACCTATTGATCAATTACTGTAGACAGAACCCCAAGTTAAATGCTGTCCCCAAAGACAAAAATAAATGTCTAGCTTTTCAGGATTTAAGGTAATTCAGACTCTTCCAGTTTCTGGGGTTGCCACAGAGACCCACATCTATGGGTACTCCCATAGAACCTTGTACTTAGCTTTCATAGTTCTTACCACGGAGTTTGCCATTTTCTTTCATTTGTTTGTAATTTTCTTAATATCTAGATTCTTAATTAGATGATTATTCTCCATTACAGCAAGGACTGGTTCAGGTTTTCTCACCATAGTATCCCCATTGAGATACATACCAAGTATTAAATAAATATCAAATAAACAAATGAAAAATTAAATTATACAGTCCTGTAGAAACAGAGATAGTGTAGAATATTGCTTTAAATCAGCATTGTTGCAAGACAAATCACTGCACAAATATGGTTAAGAATTACATCTTGAGCATCTATTATGTGTTAGCATCTATTATGTCGACCTGCTGAGGATACTGCAGTGAACAAGATGGATAAAAACTTGTACCCTTGCAGAGCTTACATTTTTTTAGTGTGTGAATAGAATAAGGAAGATGTTTCAAATAATGAGCAATATTGTTTGTTATATTTTTAAATATAAACCTCTCTATTAGATGTTGATCTTATATTTTGGAGCCAATAATTATTTACCATTTCAGCTTTCTTAGTGCAACACTAAGAAATCATGTATATTAATAATATAGCAACTTAATTATAATAATTTCTTAAAATTAAGTATAAGAAATTAACAGCAGTGAAAATACTCTTTATGACACTATAATGGTGAATATGTGTCATCATACAGTGGTCAAAATCCATAGAATATACAACACCAAGAGTAAACAGTGATGTCAATATGGACTTCGGTTCATTAAAAAAAAAAAAAAAATAGGGCTTCCCTGCTGGCGCAGTGGTTGAGAGTCTGCCTGCCGATGCAGGGGACACGGATTCGTGCCCCGGTCTGGGAAGATCCCACATGCCGCGGAGCAGCTGGGCCCGTGAGCCATGGCCGCTGAGCCTGCGCGTCCGGAGCCTGTGCTCCGCAACGGGAGAGGCCACAACAGTGAGAGGCCCACATACCGCAAAAATAAAAACTTGGATGGAATAGGTGAATGGACGCAGATATAATCACCTGTAGTTTAAGCCTTCTCCAGACAAAATTTCTTTCCGTAAATTTTCTGTCTACATTAAATTTCGAATCGTTGAATGTTAATATATCAAAACTATTATATAAATGTAGAAGGCAAACAGTGCTTTAGAACACGTTACTTTTGTGTTATGGTAAAATGAATATAAGGTAAAATTTACTATTTTAACCATTTTTAAGTGGACAGTTCAGTGGCATTAAGTACATTCATATTGCTATGCAACCATCACCACTATCTTCAGAACTTTCTCATCATCTCACTCTGAAACTATATAAATTAAACAGTAGCTGCTCATTCCCCTCTCTGCTCTAGAAAGTATTACTTATTGAGTTTATTTTTGTATATGGTGTTATGGAGTGTTCTGATTTCATTCTTTTACATGTAGCTGTCCAGTTTTCCCAGTACCACTTATTGAAGAGACTGTCTTTTCTCCATTGTATATCTTTGCCTCCTTTGCATAGATTAGTTGACCATAGGTTTGTGGGTTTATCTCTGGGCTTTCTATCTTGTTCCATTGATCTATGTTTCTGTTTTTGTGCCAGTAGCATATTGTCTTTATTACTGTAGCTTTGTAGTGTAGTCTGAAGTCAGGGAGTCTGATTCCTCCAGCTCTGTTTTTTTCCCCTCAATGCTGCTTTGGCTATTCAGGGTCTTTTGTGTCTCCATACCAATTTTAAGATGATTTGTTCTGATTCCGTAAAAAGTGCCATTTGATAGGGATTACAAAAATGTAATTTGATAGGGATTGCATTGAATCTCTAGATTGCTTTGGGTAGTATAGTCATTTTCACAATATTGATTCTTCCAATCCAAGAACATGGTATATCTCTCCATCTGTTGGTATCATCTTTAATTTCTTTCATCAGTGTCTTATAGTTTTCTGCATACAGGTCTTTTGTCTCCCTAGGTAGGTTTATTCCTAGGTATTTTATTCTTTTTGTTGCAGTGGTAAATGGGAGTGTTTCCATAATTTCTCTCTCAGATTTTTCATCATTAGTGTATAGGAATGCAAGAGATTTCTGTGCGTTAATTTTGTATCCTGAAACTTTACCAAATTCATTGATTAGCTCTAGTAGTTCTTTGGTGGCATTTTTAGGATTCTCTATTTATAGTATCATGTCATCTGCAAACAGTGACAGTTTTACTTCTTTTCCAATGTGTATTCCTTTTATTTCTTTTTCTTCTCTGATTGCCATGGCTAGGACTTCCAAAACTATGTTGAATAATATTGGTGAGAGTGGACATCCTTGTCTGGTTCCTGATCTTAGAGGAAATGCTTTTAGTTTTTCACCATTGAGAATGATGTTTGCTGTGGGTTTGTCGTATATGGCCTTTATTATGTTGAGGTAGGTTCCCTCTATGCCCACTTTCTGGAGAGTTTTTATCATAAATGGGTATTGAATTTGTCAAAAGCTTTTTCTGCATCTATTGAGATGATCATATGGTTTTTATTCTTAAATTTGTTAATATGGTGTATCACATTGATTGATTTGCGTATATTGAAGAATCCTTGCATCCCTGGGATAAATCCCACTTGATCATGGTGTATGATCCTTTTAATGTGTTGTTAGATTCTGTTTGCTAGTATTTTGTTGAGGATTTTTGCATCTATGTTCATCAGTGATATTGGTCAGTAGTTTTCTTTTTTTGTAGTATCTTTGTCTGGTTTTGGTATCAGGGTGATTGTGGCCTCATAGAATAAGTTTGGGAATGTTCCTTCCTCTGCAATTTTTTGGAAGAATTTGAGAAGGATGGGTGTTAGCTCTTCTCTAAATGTTTGGTAGAATTCACCTGTGAAGCCATCTGGTCCTGAACTTTTGTTTGTCGGAAGATATTTAATCACAGTTTCAGTTTCATTACTTGTGATTGGTCTGTTCATATTTTCTATTTCTTCCTAGTTCAGACTTGGAAGGTTGTGCATTTCTAAGAATTTGTCCATTTGTTCCAGGTTGTCCATTTTATTGGCATAGTTGCTTGTAGTAGTCTCTTAGGATGCTCAGTATTTCTGCAGTGTCTGTTGTAAATTCTCCTTTTTCATTTCTAATTTTATTGATTTGAGTCCTCTCCCTCATTTTCTTGATGAGTCTGGCTAATGCTTTATCAATTTTGTTTATCTTCCCAATGAACCAGCTTTTAGTTTTATTGATATTTCCTATTGTTTTCTTTATTTTTATTTCATTAATTTCTGCTCTTATCTTTATGATTGCTTTCCTTCTGCTAACTTTGGGTTTTGTTTGTTCTTTTCTCTAGTTCCTTTAGGTGTAAAGTTAGATTGTTTACTGGAGATTTTTCTTGTTTCTTGAGGTAGGCTTGTATAACTATAAACTTCCCTCTTAGAACTACTTTTGCTGCATCCCATAGCTTTTGTATCATTGTGCTTTCATTGCCATTTGTCTCTAGGTTTTTGTTGTTTTTTTTTTTTTTTTTTTTTTTTTTTTGCAGTACACGGGCCTCTCACTGTTGTGGCCTCTCCCGTTGCGGAGCACAGGCTCTGGACACGCAGGCTCAGCGGCCCTGGCTCACGGGCCCAGCCGCTCCATGGCATGTGGGATCGTCCCAGACCGGGGCATGAACCCATATCCCCTGCATCGGCAGGCAGACTCTCAACCACTGCGCCACCAGGGAAGCCCATGTCTCTAGGTATCTTTGATTTCCTTTTTGATTTCTTCAGTGATCTCTTGGTTGTTTAGTAATGTCTTGTTTAGCCTCCATGTGTTGTGTTTTTTATGTTTTTTTCCCCTGTAATTCATTTCTAATCTCATAGCGTTGTGGTCAGAAAAGATACTTGATATGATTTCAATTTTCTTAAATTTACTGAGGCTTGATCTGTGACCCAAGATGTGACGTATCCTGGAGAATGTTCCGTGCACACTTGAGAAGAAAGTGTAATCTGCTGTTTTTGGATGGAATGTCCTATAAATATCAATTAAATCTGTCTGGTCTATTGTGTCATTTAAAGCTTCTGTTTCCTTATTTGTTTTCTTTTTGGATGATCTGTCCATTGGTGTAAGGGAGGTGTTAAAAGTCCCCCAGTATTATTGTGTTACTGTTGATTTCCTCTTTTATAGCTGTTAGCAGTTGCCTTATGTATTGAGGTTTCCTATGTTGTGTGCATATATATTTATAATTGTTATATCTTCTTCTTGGATTGATCCCTTGATCATTATGTAGTGTCCTTCCTTGTCTCTTGTAACCTTCTTTAAAGTCAATTTCATCTGATATGAGTATAGCTACTCCAGCTTTCTTCTGATTTCCATTTGCATGGAATATCTTTTTCCATCCCCTCACTTTCAGTCTGTATGTGTCCCTAGGTCTGAGGTCAGTCTCTTGTAGACAGCATATATATGGGTCTTGTTTTTGTATCTGTTCAGCAAGCCTGTGTCTTTTGATTGGAGCATTTAATCCATTCACGTTAAGGTAATTATTGATATGTATGTTCCTATGACCATTTTCTTAATTGTTTTGGGTTTGTTTTTGTAGGTCCTTTTCTTCTCTTGTGTTTCCCACTTAGAGAAGTTCCTTTAGCATTTGTTGTAGAGCTGGTTTGGTAATGCTGAATTCTCTTAGCTTTTGCTTGTCTGTAAAGCTTTTGATTTCTCCATCGAATCTGAATGAGATCCTTGCCGGCTAGAGTAATCTTGGTTGTAAGTTCTCCCCTTTCATCACTTTACGTATATCATGCCACTCCCTTCTGGGTTATAGAGTTTCTGCTGAGAAATCAGCTGTTAACCTTATGGGAGTACCCTTGTATGTTATTTTTCCCTTGCTGCTTTCAATAATTTTTCTTTGTCTTTAATTTTTGCCAATTTGATTACTATGTGTCTCGGCGTGTTTCTCCTTGGGTTTATCCTGTATGAGACTTGCTGCGCTTTCTGGACTTGGGTGGCTATTTCCTTTCCCATGTTAGGGAAGTTTTCAACTATAATCTCTTCAAATATTTTCTCAGGTCCTTTCTCTCTCTCTTCTCCTTCTGGGACCCCTATAATGCGAATGTTGTTGTGTTTAATGTTGTCCCAGAGGTCTCTTCGGCTGTCTTCATTTCTTTTCATTCTTTTTTCTTTATTCTGTTCCACAGAAGTGAATTCCACCATTCTGTCTTCCAGGTCACTTATCCGTTCTTCTGCCTGTTATTCTGCTATTGATTCCTTCTAGTGTATTTTACATTTCAGTTATTGTGTTATTCATCTCTGTTTGTTTGTTCTTTAATTCTTCTAGGTCTTTGTTAAACATTTCTTGCATCTTCTTGGTCTTTGCCTCCATTCTTTTTCCGAGGTCCTGGATCATCTTCGCTATCATTATTCTGAATCCTTTTTCTGGAAGGTTGCCTATCTCCCCTTCATTTAGTTGTTTTTCTAGGGTTTTATCTTGTTCCTCCATCTGGTACATAGCCCTCTGCCTCTTCATCTTGTCTACCTTTCTTGAAATGAATCTCTTATTAAGAGAGATGTTTTCACCCTTTATCTTATGTGATTATTGAAAATCATTTTGCTGAATGTGTGCTTTAATTTCTACATTCTGATGATTCGATTTTGAACTGTGTCTTATCCACCTGTAGTGCCTTACTAGTTTTTCTAATGTTGCCTTGTACAACTAAGACTTCAAAAAAAAAACAAGAAAACTGGAAAAGTAACGCTGTTGTCCCAAAAGATAGACCCTGCTGCTTGACTCAACCGTTGTCTTGGGCTCACCATTCTCATTGCTTTATTAGTTGAGAACAAGCGAAGGGATGACAAACAATTTTGGTTTTCCTCAAAGACGAACTGATTGAAAATCTATAGATGGGGAAAAGTGGAATGTGTCATTGGAAGAACCAGCATTTATTCCTCTATGAGCAGTTGAGGAAGATGAGTGACCACCAGAAAGAAATTAGACCCAGAGAACAAAGCAAAAAGACTAAGGTTCTATGCCAGTAAGAAGGCTGGGCAGTCTCAACCATCAAGAAATCAGTAAGGAAGACCTGGCCACCAATACAAGTAAGGATGGAGACACAGTGTGATGTCCTGAATCAATTCTGATCCACTAAGAAAGACAGCTATGCTATGCAACTCTGAACACCAAAAGTTCTACCAGACTGGCTGGTGGTGCTATTTAGGGAAGAAATTAAATGTGTGTGTGTGTGTGTGTGTGTGTGTGTATATATATATATATATATATATATATATATATACACACACACATACATATACATACATATATATACACATATATATATATATAAATTAAATGTACGCATATATAAAATTGGACATAGCTACATAAAGTACTATAGTGAAGTTTTCCTAAGTAGAAAGTAGAAAATTGCTCCTGGCCAACAAGGCACTTTTAATAAGTTGGATGACTTTATCTGGAAATTCCAAGGGTTAGTCAGTTCATCATCTGTGTTCATGAATTCAAGTATTGCTTTTGCTAAGTTATGATTTGTGAGAAAGTGTGGTAGGATCAGATTAAAGACATGAAAAGGTGGAGAGCCATGTATGTGTCTGTGCTTGTGTGCTGGTCCCGTAGATTCTCTCCATTGTCAAGGAACATAGCACAATTCCTCTATCTTTTTGAAATGGGCCTTTAAGTATAAGTATCCCGAGTCCCACAGTTTTCCTCCTGATCCATGACTTTCTGGGTTAATTGTGAGAATCATTAAATGGATTTGCAAACCCTCCATACGTATAGTAAGCAAAGGTGTGGTCTAATGTTTGTTTAATAATACAGTGTTATGTCTCTCAACTACTGTAATTTCCATGTTCTTATTGATTGTAATTTATAACATCATTAGCTTTCTAAACTGCCATTAACTAATGATGGACTCTGTAGGCTAAACAGCTCTTTGAAATCAGTTACTGACAAGTTAGCCCCAGAAGCATTTATCAAAATGGTAATGGATCCCTATTGGAGTGACAATAAATTAGGTTATGCTCTTATCGAATTAAACAATGGATGAAGGAAAATTAGCTATCAATAAACATCCATAAAACCTTCTCGATTATTCCCAGTCAATTATATCAATTAGAGATCAAACAGGGAACCCCTGCAGTAAGTTAAATAAGACTAACCAGAGCCCAAAGAGGCCAAATTGTGTTACAAAAATGCAACACCAGGGGCAGCTGCAAAAGAGGTAATTATTACTGCCATTGACAAAAGGGCTGCTTTATTGGAACATGGGGTATTGCCTGGAGGCTGGCTTCTGGCTAAAGGACAAAGACTCCCTAATAAAGGCAAAAGGAAAGAGAGGAGGAGACAGGGGACTCGGGAGAACAGGAGAAAGAAAGGGAGAGTTGTGTGATGCAGAGTGCATGGTTGGGTAAGAAAGAGGACTGCAGAATTATTTGTATATATGCAGCCTATCCTTTTACTGATACAGTTTTTAAAAATTTATTTCTTTATTGAAGTACAGTTGACTTACAATGTTGTATTAATTTCTGCTGTACAGCAAATTTAATTAAACCTTTGGCTTGTAAGGATGTTTCCTTAGCTCTCTGCAAAACACCGACTTTTGTGAAGGCCATTATCATCTTGAAAGTTTTAGTTATACATACATATGTATGTATATGTGTACATGGACAGACACGTCGGTAGATAGATATCCACATTCAATTTTGTTGGAGAAGGGTCTTAATAAACCTGTGTTGATTTTCATTAAATTTCTTCCTTAAAAGAACTAGAAAGCTTTAAAAAATGGCTTAAAGTATGCTTTCAAGTGATTTGAGATCACTGATGAGATTCAAGGGGAAATAAAAAACAGGTGAGTTTTCCTAATGGTCAGACCTTAATTTCCATACACCTCTTACACAGGAGACTCTCAGTAAACACCTGTTGTTCAGATTTGTCATAAGGCCTGAATTTTACTTATGGCTAAGAGGAAATCACAAAGGAGAGGAGTTTTGAGAGGTCATCTGAGGCTCTGAGTACAAAGCTCTTCTGACATATGTGCCTTATGGTCTTGCTGGTATTTTTCATAAAGGATGTATATACTTTTGTTCCATGCCTTTGAATTGTGTGGACAATTTATCATGTGTTTCCGACAGATTCCACTTTATTGTTTTCCATGAGAAATTGCTCACCAGGAGCTGCCTCAGATTCTTGGCCTCTGCATGTGTTTCACCCCTCTTGGAGCCCAACTTGATATCCATCCAAGGACCTTAAATTACCTCTTCTCATTTATGATCTTTATAAAGCTCTTTTGGGATTGGCTGATGGTGCACAGACACTAAAGAGACCTTAAAGAGCGAAAGGGAATGTTGGTGGGGAGGCAGCGTGTTATGCTGTGGGCCTTGGAGCTAGGAGTGAAGAGCTCGGATTCAGTATCTGCTGCTTGTCTGCTCTGTTTTCAGTTGGTTTGCTTAGATTCTCTCTCTTCATCAGTAACATGGAGATGATACACCCAGCCTCGCAAAGTTGTCCGCAGGTGACATCTGCATCATGCCTACTGGCCATGTCAACCTTCCCATGAATTCATTTAATTTTGAGCCTTCAGTCTCCTCATCTGTGAAGTAAAACAATGATCCTCAGAATCTTGCAAGGCTTTTGTGAGGCTCAGAAGTGAGAAACCGTTAGAAAAATACTATGTCAACTATAAAGCACTCAACAACTGTTAGCTGCTATAAAAATCATAAAACCACAATTATGACCTCTCTTTTATTCCAGTGTTGATTCTAATGGGATGCTTCTCAGAAAAAAGGCCATTTTACATGGAACCAAGAAAGAATTCACCCTTTTCCTACCCCGATGCTGACCACGGTCTCGCAGTCGCTCACACCACCATTGATCCCCATCAGTCTTCTGCTGGTAAGCGTGCATGCTGTAACCTTGACTCTGCATTGACCTCTGAGGCACTGGGGGCTGCTCCCATCCTCTAGGAGTTGTAGGGCTTCTAATTCCTAAGTTCCCATGTTCTCCTGGTGTCCTTCTCAATGCCCCATCCTGACCAGGAAGTCCTCCAACAGCACTGATCCAGCCTTCTTTTCCACTTTGATTTGGGGATGGAAAGGTTTCAGAATTGCTACAGAGAATCAGAACAGGACTTTATCTGAATGGGGCAAAAAGTCATTCATGAGAGGGCAGTCTTAGCCTTACATAAGAAGATACCTAAAAGGTTCACATCTATAAGGCCGAATATCTTATTCCTTTACTGTTTAAGGAAAGACCAAATTCAGGGGAAATGTCCTTGGCTGCAAAAAATGAACTTGGGAATATCGGCAACTACCTACGAGTCAGATTCTGCAAAAGAGAATACACCTCATTCAGTGTTGATGTCTCAGGAATATATGGGGTGTATTTAGAAAGATCTAAAACATGACTCAATGTGTAACTGCCCTTTGTAGTATGAAGGGAACTTAAGGGTTTGGGTTTTGTACTGGGGTTAAAAAATCAGGGAACCTAAATCTCAGTGTTGGCACCACGGCAGAGTCTTTGACAAGTGCTCACTGCTGTGGTCTTTCCCAGGGAAAAGCAAAGGCTTCGTGACTGCAGGTAAGATTTTTATTGTTATTTTGGGGGAGTGAACATTTGTCAAGCTTTTACCATGTGGTAAGTACTTTACTTACATATTTTTCTTTTGTAAACCTTCTGAGTCTTTCTTTCTTCCTCTGTATAATGAGTATGTAGTACCCATGTCAAAGTGAGTGAGTGCCAACTTACTAAAGATGACACACAGTTTGTAAGTAGTGGACCTAAACTCAGCTTGTTTCACCAAACACCATACTCTTCCTATCACCCCTTGCTGTCTTCCAGCAAAGTCTATTGTGAACCCTTTTATTTACTATTATTCTTTCCTTCATGCATTCATTACTTTTACTACAACTTGGTCCAGTCCCTGAAAGGTATTTTATAGATATTCATTCAAAGGAAATGCAAATTATGCTTAAGAAAAGAGGGTAAGGGAATGCAACTCTTCATCCTTCCTGTGTTGTAAAAGTGAGGAAATACACTTCCCTGCAAATAACAGAGCCATTCTTTTCCAACATTTATTCTAAGAATATTTTCGTCTACAGATGGTATAACACAAGCCCTTCCTACTAGTAAGCATCAAAAGCGTACGTGCAACCTCACAATTGGGGAAATAAATCGTGAAAACATATGAGCCCTCCCTGAAAAAGTAGGTAGTTTAATAGTTGTAGAAGCAGCCTGAAAAATAACTTAACCTCCAGTCTGAGGATATGATAACCTCGCCGTGATATGAGTGTATCTGTTTCTATATAGAGGCCAGGAGCAAGTAGGCACACACACACATATACATACATCTAAAAATTTTTGCTTTTATAAACAATGATTTATTGAGATTATTTCTACCTATGTAGCACTGTTTTCTGTAGCAGATGATTCAAGGCAGGAAGAAAAGATGTGTCTCCGGGGGATTGGTTGGAGACAAGGGTCATAGACGAAATTCCGGCATGAATTTGAGAAGCCTGCAAGGGAGAAAGAATGGACATACATGAAACACGGGTGGGAGTTCTAAAGCATCTTATCAACATACATAGGGTTATAGGACAGTGATGAGATTTAAATGGGAGCAGATCATTAGAAAAATGACACAAATGAACTTACTTACAAAACAGAAATAGACTCACAGACAGAGAAAACAAACATGGTTACCAACGAGGAGAGTGGGAGGGAGGGATAAATTAGGAGTTTAGGATTAACATATACACACTACCATATATAAAAGAGATAACCAACAAGGCCCTACTGTATAGCACAGGGAACTCTACTCAATATCTTGTAATAATCTACAAGGGAAAAGAATCTGAAAAAGAATATGTACGAAAAACTGAATCACTGTGCTGTACACCTGAAACACGGCATTGTAAATCAACTAGACTGCAATTAAAAAATTAAAATAAAAGAATAAATAAATGGGAGCAGAGAAAAGGGCCTTAATACATAGTGTTCTTCAAGAATGCTTGCAGGGACTTTCCTGGAGGTCCACTGGTTAGGACTCTGCACTTCCATTGCAGGAGGCACAAGTTTGATCCGTAGTTGGGGAGCTAAGATCCTACCTGCTGCGGGATGCGGCCAAAAAAAAAAAAAAGGCTTGCAGACCAGCTATGATATTGTTTTAAGACCATTTGCCAATGACGCTCCCTTCTTTTTTTTGGCAACACAGCTCCTTTATGCCCTCATCCCATTAGTCTGAGGGGTCACAGGTAGACACCAGCTGCAGGGTTTTCAGCATCCTTCCCCAAAACCACATTTTCTTGCTACTCCAGTAAGAGGAGAGAAGGGAAGAGTTTACTGATTTCCCATCAGGCCTTCAGACCCAGGGTCCCTCCCGACTGGCTCCATGCAGAACTAAGCATGTTTTCACATGCCCTGCCTGGTGGATGTATGGTCTGAAGGACAGCCTCTAAAATGTACAGAAGAAAAGGAACCTAGTTAACACAAACGCTTCTGAAAGCCTAAATATGTATTTAAAACATCTGTGGTTCCACATTACAAAATGCATATTAATGTCAGCAGTACACAAAATGATACACAATAAAATGCAGATTTTAATTCAACACGATGCCTGAAATTAGCGAGTTAAATTAGCTACAGTAGTTAAGGTTTATAAATGAGCTTCACTGAAGCTACACAAGATTTCTGAAAGCAGCATTAGCAGTTGAACAGGCATTTATCACTCTGAAACAGACACACATTGCCACATTGCTTTTGAAATCATCTGGGCGGTCTTGAATGAACTTGTGGCCGTTTCATTAAATTCTTGATGGCATAATTTGGTCTGTGATTTCCATTTGTTCAACTGGCCACTTTAAAGAAAGTTATTTCTCTGCATGCTTAAACTCACTGCCTGGTGCCTCCACATTTACGCATCAGATTTCTGTGAACAATTTCTGCCTTTGATCCCCAGGACTTTCCGAGGATTCCTTTAACTCACGTCTCTTGAGCACCTGCTCAGTGCCAGATATTGTTCTCGGTCCTGAGGATAGAGCAGTGAACAAAGCAACCATTCCTGATGGTGTACGCTTCTGTCTTACTTGGGGGATACCAATGCTAAACAAGACAAAGAAGTCAGATGTAAACAACATCAGGTTTATAAGAAGAAAACTATGGCAGAGTTGGAGGAGGGGAAGCCTTCGGGGTTTGGGAAGGGAAAGGAACACTGAAAAATTGGTTGAAGGCCAGGGAAGACCCCCCTCGGAATGCGAAGCTTAAGTCAAGACCTGAAGGAAGTGAGAGAAGGAGCTATGTAGATACCTGGGGAAACAGAAGATTGGAGAAATGGCAAGGGCAAAGGCCCTGAGGCAGGTGTGTTTCTCAAGTGCTTGAGGAACAGCAGGGAAGCCTGAGTGGAGTGAATGACTGGGCGAGTGTAGGAGCTGAGGTCAGAGGGGTGAGGGGGACAGACCAGCCAGGAGCCTGTTAGCTGTGGTAAGGACTTTGGCTTTTTTGTTTGTTTGTTT
Organism: Phocoena phocoena; assembly: GCF_963924675.1. Classification (NCBI taxonomy): domain Eukaryota; kingdom Metazoa; phylum Chordata; class Mammalia; order Artiodactyla; family Phocoenidae; genus Phocoena; species Phocoena phocoena. The sequence continues at coordinate 79,012,712 of NC_089228.1, read as the reverse complement.
GCTTTCAGATACTAAAATATTGACTCTAAACTCAAATACCACAGTTATTTTGATACTAAGGTAACAGGCCAGTGTTTAGGATAAAATCAGAGTACCTTGTTTCTCTTATTTAGTGTCACGGCTCATGGGGAAACTATTATTCATTGCTTGCATGTTTTTACTCTATTTTTTTTTAACTTTTTTTTAAAAAATTGAAGTATAGTTGATTTACAATGTTGTGGGAGTTTCAGGTGTACAGCACAGTGATTCATATATATGTATATATGTATACATATATATATTCTTTTTCAGATTCTTTTCCCTTATAGGCTATTATAAAATATTAATATAGTTCCCTGTGCTATACAGTAGGTCCTTGTTGATTATCTATTTTATATATAATAGTGTGTACATATTAATCCCAAACTCCTAATTTCCCCACCCCCTTTTCCCCTTTGGTAACTATAGGATCCTTTTCTATGTCTGTGAATTGGCTCTTATTCTACATGAGATAAGAAGTCACTGGAGAGTTTTGGACAAAGGAGAGATGCTTATGTTAAGAGTGTGTCTTAATCTTTTGAACCAGAGGACAGTGCATACTCATGGTTGGATGACAGAACCAACTGGTTGCTGCTGCAATCAACAAAAGGAAGTGGGGGTCCTAAGTGGGGAGAGAGACAGCCAAACTGAGGGAGAAACTTGCTGAGTTCTGCCTTCAACTCATTCCAAATGTTTTATTGAAATAAAATTTTGTTTCAAAGAATACAGAACTGGAAATGACCCTCCAAGGCTGCAAGTCCTAAAAATAAGTCTTTCTTAGTAAAACCCTTGGTTTTTAGTTCCTACACATGTTCTTTTCTATCACTGGCTGCTTTGCACATGGGAACGTATTTCCAGTGCATGACAGTGTTTTAACTATCCAATTTCCTCTTCACCCAGGAGGCATATAGCCTTAAAAAAAAAGAGGGGAACACATATTTGTTAATATTCACCTGGTATAAATTGTTTCTGTCTTAGGCAAGTAGCTGCATATCTGTAGGAAAAGACAGTACACTAAAAGCTTGATACTAAATTCTTCTCTTAAATCATAGACGTATAAATGGTAATACCCACAAGCTGAACCCGGTCCTGAAACTAAAAGAAGCCTAGTGCCATTACTGATGGATATTGGATGCCTCGACTCTCAGCACTATTTGATGATGAAGCTGTCTCCAATTTTTGAAGGGAGTGGCTTTCAAAATTGTCCTTTTGTCCCATAATTGGGAACTTTATTATTTTCCCTGATAAGCAAGATTATTGGTGGTATTTGGGCTTCCTGGTGAGCTTCTGAAGGCTCCTTAACCCAAAGCATAGTTGGATGATAGCAAAGAGGTGATGTCTGAGAACAGCAGGCCAAGCTAAGGGCAGAGAGAGGAGAAGAAAGAGGGAGAGAAAGGGGTTTCTTTCCTCATTGAGTCATTGAGACAGAGCCAGGCAACATCTTGAGTGATGGTTTTCTGGGTACCTGTCCCTAGACACCTCTTTCCCTCTAACCAGTAGTCCCCCTCCCAAGTCTCCAGAGGTCTTATGTCCAGTAACACTTCAGCCTGCCTCGCACCAAAGTGAACCACAGGTGCAAATGGCTCCACCACCTCAAACCAAAGTCCACTGGATCCAGGACACCTGGTCCCAGCTACATGTTGGGAGGGAAATTGACCAATGATTTCCTTCCAATGGATGAATGGCTAATAAACTGGTCACGTATGAAGTCTAAAAAATAGAATATCTTCTAAGCTAATAAATCTAGAATGAGTACAGTTTCTGTCAGTATGGCAATATGAAGTGAAAGAAAAAAAAACAAGTTACTAGAGAATAGAAGAAGGGGACCCACTAGGACAGGTGCCGAGGCATCAGATCTGCTCTTTGGCCCTGCTTGTCTAAGTATTTCCTTTTCCTCTAACTTAGAGCCTAAGTCTAGGGTTTAATTTTCCTCAGATATGCAAATGAGGTAGCAGTGTTTGTGGTGACAGATGTGGGTTCTTGATGTGCCTGGGATTGTGGGGGGAAGAGTAATAGTGCCCAGGGAGGTCAAGGTCAAGTTGGTAACTTTTAATTTTGGTGTCAACTCCAGAAGATAAGTACCTCCAAGTCCCCAACAGCCATTTGTGCTCGCTTAGGTTCAGTTTACTTTGCTGTTACCTTTTTTCAAACCCAATGAGTACAAGAGTTTTGAGCAAAATAAGTTGTTTTAAAGGTAGCTTACTGTTAGCCTCATAAAAACAAAGCATACAATAACTTCCACGAAGAATATAAAGCATTTCGTGAGTCTTCTGTCATGTCTTGGTGTCTGCAAGCTGGTGATTTTACGGCACTTTTCTTTTAAAGTAGAATATTACCTTTCAGCTTAGAAATGAACGGTAAGTCTCAGAAGTGTTAGCTCCATGAAAATAAATAAGAATCATGCCTAAAATAAGAACCTAGAATAGTTACCACTTAAAAAAAATAACAGCTGAGCCAAGACTAGGAGGGTTCGAAAGATAGTCAATTTATATAGCTACACTCAGGGACATAGTTTAAATTCCACAGCCTCCAAGAGTATTTTTGCATAGAAACTTGGCTGGAGTTTCTCCTTCTCTCCTCTTCTCTGCACCCCCTTCCAAGTTCCCACCTCCACCATAAACAAAGAAAGTGTCTCCATCATAAATCCAAGGGCTGTCCTTCCATCACAGCCCCTTAACAACTACCAGGAATGCCCAGGCAGGGGAAAACCCTTAGCAAGAAGGTTTGTAAATGGTGTTGAAAAGAAAAGCTTGGATATTTTATTGATAACTCCCTCCCTCCAATTTCCTATGTGCCTTTGCCTAAGTTACGAACAACCAAATTAGTTGATGTTCAGGCCCTCGGAACTTGTGAAATAATCATTCCTCACTAAAGAGCACAGTGGGGGTAATTCTTAGTTTTATTTGTTTTCTTTAACATTCACCGTACCTCTTTTTTTTTCCCATCCTTAATTCATGCTCCTATGGTTTCCCCCTCTGTGCAACAGCTATATATTGCTTTGAAAAATCAATAAATCCTTTGCACATAATAATGCTTACCTACTCTACCTCACAGGGGTGCTGAGTAATTAATTAATGTGTGTAAAGTGCTGGGAGATCATACGACGCAAGACACCCTATAAGTGTGAGGAATTATTATTAATAAGTGTTATTACCCAAATGCCTCTAGATGTCAGCAAAACATCTTTTTAAAAATATAATTGGCAGTCAGTTTCGAATCGCCCAAGTTCATTCTTTCTCCAGTGCCGGGCAGACACAGGGAGCGTGGCAGCCATGCCTGTGGAGCCTTTTCTTTTGGCTGAAGAAGGTTCATTGAATCTGAGACTCTGAACTTCGTATGGAAGTAAGCGTTGGAACAAAGCAGCGCTTGACTGCCTGGAGGTCTGAATGTGTGGCAGGCTGGGTCAGTCTCTGGACACTCAGTATATGAGATCAGTCTTTTCTCCAAAAAGAGCACTTCATCTCCTCATTAATGAAGCAATTGGTGTTGGTAACAAGGGGATAGGAAGAGGATATAGATCCTTTACGTGCATATTTAAATGTATGCACATTTTCTCTCTCCTTGTTCAAATATATGCACGAGAAGTTTGTAATAGAGAAACAGGCATGGGCAATTCTAAATACACTGAACCCATGGCTGGCTGCTGTATGGGTTTTATTCCCTGGGGGAAAGATGAAAATTATGGGAATTTTCCACAAAATGTGGTGATGGCACCTCAGACCGATTTTTAACAGAGAGCACCAAGTAACCTAAGTGACTTGGTGTTTATCTCAGTAACCAGTTGCTCATGCCTCTGCTTTCTTCTCGTGCATCATTTGGTCCAGGGAGATAGAATTGTGAGATGCAGTACAGGAGAGTGAAGCCGTGGCCAGGGGACACAGTGTGTGAGTGCTAGGTGATGGTGAACTGGGACAGCAGACAGTAAGCTCCTCTGAGAAAGAGACCTCCACTCAATTTACTGTAGTTCAACCCAACACCCCTTGATTTTGTAGTGGGGTGTTAAGACCGTTTAGCTCAGCGAATACTTCTCAGAGTGGTTAAAATTTTATTTAGAAGTCCCCAGGATTAAAAAAAAAAAAAAAAAAAGTTCCTACACGTTATATTTAAGTATAGCAAATTTCAAATTATTTTCCCCATTATCCAACATCACACAGACTTTATTTCTCAAGGGAGTTTCACAAAGACGAGGTTGAACTGTTTATTCTGTTTTGTTTTCTTCGGTGATTAGGGGAGTCCTTTAAAGAATCTGGCTCCCCAGGGCAGAGAGGCACCAGCCTGTGCCCTGGGCAATATGCCTGTACATGCACACACGGTCCTCTTGGGCAAGAACGGAAATGCCCTTGAAAACTCTAGAATAGCTTTCTCCAGGCCGGAGCTTGAGGCTCTGACCGCTGGGATAGGAATAGGGTCTGGGCTTGGCATTGGCAATGAACGTGAGCATTTGCTTTACTTGATTGTGCCGTGGTCAGTCTTGTTGCTGACAGATTTGAGCCCCAGAGAGGTGGCCAAGGAGCGGGGGGCGGGGGGGGGAGCAGCAAGAGAGAGAGGAAACAAATATAAACATTGTTTAATCAGCATTTTCTCTAATAAATTTAAAATCGCACCTAGAACATTGGATCGCATAGAACACTGTTCTTATTTTGGAGTGACAAATGTCAGACTCCACAGGAGCATTTCGGAAGGATTCAGATACGAGGAGAATTTCCTCCAGGTATGAGGCTGGTGGCTGGTCAGTAACGTTTCGGTGCACATCTGCCATCGGTCCCTCTTCTCTGCGTTTTAACCTGCCAGCCTGTCTCCTCCTGACACGTCTCTTTACCCGCGCGGAGGTGAAGCCAATCTCTCAGTTTCCCAGTTCCCCTCCCGGGATCGTCATAAGGCTTAATTAAATAATGTTCATAAAGCATTCGGCTGTTCAGGTGTCCCTGGATAAAATGCAAAGCACAATATTATTGTGATTATTATTAACTGAGATGATCCTGTCAGAGGCAAGGGATGCTTCCTGTCAGCTTTGGAGAGTTCTACCCTGGCCTTTATCTCTGCAGAGAGGATTTGCCAGTGAGATGGCGGAACTGTAATTCTTGATGTTAGAGGAAACTTAGAAATGCCAGAAGAATTGACGACCTGGAGTTGTCAGGATGATTTTTGAGAGGAATAAAGAAAGATTTTGCAAACAACCTACGAGGGTCCTTCGTTCTAGTACTTCTCCCCCGAAAATAATTAGGACTTTTTATTAAAGGGGCTGGATTAAGAATCTCTGGAGAATGTAGTAGTGATTGTTAAGAACCAACACGGGGTCACCAAAAACAAGCAATTTCTTCAATCTTCAGGTTTTTCCTTTGATAGGATCCTTAGACTAAGAATTAGGGAAATGAGATCAACATACAAGCGAGACTTTAGTAAAACATTTGAAAAGCCTCTCAGGAGAGCTTTTCATCGGGCTTTCAGTGGATGAGTTTGAGGACCACTGACTGTTTATGGGTAAATAATCAGCATGCAAACAGCAGGAGCCATAGGGCAGTGGGTACTGGGTGGGATTAGTGCTGGGTGGTAGGGTTCCATCCTTGACTGCCCTGTCCAACATTTTTAATTGATGACTTAAAGTGCCATATCATCTAGAGTGACAGTGAATATACTGAATACTTTTAAATCGATAACTGGGGCTTGATAGACTAAATCTTAGAAGATAAAATTCAGCAGGAACAAATGTAGGCTATACCAATTGCCAAAGCCTGGGCAGAGAGCAGTGAGGGTAAGCACAGAACACATGATTTGGGGCACTCACCAAGCTTGGCAGGAGGCCAAGGCAATCAAGAAAGATAGATGCCATTCAAATTCCATCAACCAAGTATGCTGTTGAGTCCTGGGCAAAACAGAAGGGTATTCAACACGCTGGGGCATGGACTGTACGGTCTTCGAGGGCAGAGGCTGTACCTTATTAAGCGTGGTATCAACGAAGCCCCTGACACAGTCACAACTCCATAAGTGTTGAATGAAGAAATTTAGGATTTGGAAACATGCCAAGTGAAGCAGGATTGATGAAAGTCATGATGCTTAACTTGGAAAAGAGAAGACTTGGAATAATATGATCACTATCTCTAAGTATTTGAAGGAGCGTTGCCACGTGACAGAGGGACGAGATGGGTCCTAATGGAGCAAGGGATTACCCAGGGGCTGGTGTGTTCAGGGCTTCCCAGTTACACACTTCTGGTGGCAGTGTTCACATAGGAAGCAGGAGCCCTGGAGACGTGCAGTATATAGCCTGTACAACTGTTCAAAGCAGCTCTTAGAGTATGTAGGCTTGAAAGGAGTGGAGACTTTTTCCCTATATTGAGTGAAAATCAAATCAAGCTTTCCCAAGGGTCTATGAGCTGCCTTCAGATCTAGAGATATTGCCGACCTGCTTTTCTAAATCATGGGCTTTAGAAGCATGTTTAAAACAGGAAACTCCTGTTTTAAAATGTGGCAATGAAGTTAGTTTCAACTTAAGTTAAAAAGTAATCATCTAAATGTTTTCCCTTAAAGAAGGAGGAGCTTGAACATTTGCAAATAAGGACAGAATCTGTATGCTGGCTAAGAGATTCTGAGTATGCATGAGACCCAGCCCCTGGAGCCGGCCATCCAGTAGAAAAAAAACAGTGTTATTTAAAGAGTTACACATTTTAAAATCATTTTTACTCTTAGACATCAGGATATAATTTATAAAAATAATAGACATTAAGAAATACCACTGGTATTTTAATTTTAATACAAATTAGCAGAAGAACATAAATGATTATCTAATATCTTTAATACTGGTATGCACTATATGCCAAGTGCTACTCTAATAGCTCTAAAACTTCTAATTCACTAAATCCTCCTAGTAATCACAGAGGGTGGGCACTATTGTTATCTCAAATTTACAGATGAGGCTACTGAGGCACAGAGAGGTTAAGTCACTTACTCAAGGTCACACAGCTAGACCGTGGAGAAGGGGAGTTTAAATTCAGGTGCCTGGCCTTAGGGCCCCTCTTTTAACATCACACTGTGCTAGCTCTCTATAAAAGCTCCCCAGAACCCACATACACTCATCTGATCAGAGTTCTTATATTACTTTATCTACAGTCCTTCAAAACAAATATTAGAAATGTAGCCTGTATTATGGCTGGTTTTGCTGCTCATTTGTTGGGAACAAGGACTACCCATATCTAAGATACATTATTTTCAGAGACACAATGCAAGTAGCAGCCCCAAACATTTTCTCTTATCTTTTCCTTTATAAACACAACAGAAAAAAAGGTTTTAAAGATAATTACTTTAGCATGAAGTGCAAAATTCCAAACAAGAGGTTATAATAGTATTTGTAAGGGTTTTAATGCTGTAAAACATAGTTAATTTTTAATCCATGGCTTCATCCAAAGGCCCCCAAACCAAATTTAATATATTAAAAAAAATTTGTACACAAATAATGTTTTGTCTTACATAAATAAATAGTAAATGAACCTCCTCACACTGGTCAGAATGGCCATTATTAAAAAGTCTACAAATAACAAATGCTGGAGAGGGTGTGGAGAAAAGGGAACCCTCCTACACTGTTGGTGAAAAGGTAAATTGATACAGCCATCGTGGAGAAGAGTATGGAGGTTTTTTTAAAAAACTAAAAATAGAACTACCATATGACCCAGCAATCCCACTACTGGGCATATATCCTGAGAAAACTCTAATTCAAAAAGATACATGCACCCCAATGTTCATAGCAGCACTATTTACAATAGCCAGGTCATGGAAGCAACCTAAACGTCCATCTACAGATGAATGGATAAAGAGGATGTGGTATATATACACAGTGGAATACTACTCAGCCATAAAAAAGAATGAAACAATGTCATTTGCAGCAACATGGATGGACCTGGAGATTATCATACTAAGTGAAGTAAGTCAGGCAGAGAAAGACAAATACCATATGATATCACTTATATGCAGAATCTAAAATAAGGCACAAATGAACTTATTTACAAAACAGAAACAGACTCACAGACATATGAAACAAACTTTTGGTTACCAAAGGGGAAAGAGGGTGGATAAATTAGGAGTTTGCGATTAGCAGATACAAACTACTATATATAAAATAAACAAGGTCCTTCCATATAGCGCAGGGAACTAGATTCAATACCTTGTAATAAACCATAATGGAAAAGAAAAAAAGAGTAAATGAAACAGTACATACTTATTAAATGGGAATAAGTAAAACTTACTTTTACATGTCATAAATGTTATTAAATACGATATTGGAATGTACTTTATCAGACGATTTAAAGTTATATACAGTCCTTAAATGACGTATATTTTATTTGTAAAATTTTCTTACCCTGTACCAGGCAACAATGGTGAAATGATTAATAAATGGTTTAGGGGGTTCTCGAGATTATGTTTCTGTGAAAGGGATTCACAGTTTTAAAATGTTGCAAAATCCCATTACGGACTAATCCAGAGACAAGTGATTGAAATCACAGAATGTGGAAAGCCTTTCTCACTGTGGCCTTCTACCGTCTGACAACGCCAGCATTTCACTCTGCTCAGAGGGTGAGTTCAGAATATTTGTTGGTACCTATTAGGTTTATTCAGAAGAGAAAACAGCCAGGACTTAAGGTATTTTCTAAAAGATGGAGCCAAGGTAGCTCATAGTTTGTGGTTTCAGGAGGGAGACATATTAAAAGGGCTCCTTCTGTCTATAATACTTCTGTCTATTATACTTATCCAAATCCTACTCATTTCTCATTCCCAGTGATACTATGACCACACCCAGGCCATCTCCAACTACCCCAGCCTCCTCGATCTTCTTTAGGGATTAATGCAGGCTCTTGTCACCTGGTGACATTGCTATTGCTATTACAAGAGTCTCCTGCCTTTCTCTTGTAATCTCCTTAAGGACCTTTGCCATCCTCTGTATTATGGTTTAAAATTCAGATACCTGTCTCCGGGGCCTTAAAATTAAAAAAAAAAAAAAGTTGTGAAATGTCTCCTTTGGGGTATGGTAGTGTACGCCTCAGTCGTGTGCATGAGTAGGCGCTCAGAGTTGTCTTGGTCTTAATTTGCTCTGAAAAGACTAGGTGAGATTCTTTAACCTTACCTTTCCTTACCTTGCTTTTAGTGTCCTTGGCAAAAGACAAACAAACAAAAAACTTAGTGAACATTTGGAGTTTCTTTATTCTGGCTCTCAGCCCTTGGACTAGAAGGGAAAAAAAGGCAGTTGAGACCCTGAAGGGGACAAGATTGGAAGGTGGTAACCCTTTTCTAATGACCAAGATTCTTTGGGGGGGTCTCTTCTCAATTTGCAGTGCTAATTTATCACCTGAGGTATCACCAGAGCCATCTGATCTGTTTAATTTTACAAAGTTTTACTTCCTTTCCATCCATAAATCTCCTCATTCCCAGTTTTATGCCAAGGATGATGCTCTGTGTCTGCATTAACTAGAAGAGTAATGGAAAGTTAGAAAGTAACTGAGGACCCAAAGTTTTCCTGGGAGAACTTCTAAAAATAGCCCCAAGGATTGAATTTCTGACCTTCATACTCTCACTCTGTTGCAAAAGCCCCGCCCCCGACAAATGTCTTCTTCACTTGAACATATTTCTATTGTGATTTGATTGAAAAATCTTTTCTGAGGATTGAAAAATAGCAGCAGACATCCCCTCCAAGGAGGGGATGTGAGAAGACATGAATAAAGAAACATATAACCAAGCATCTGCAAAAGTGGTCCATAAAGAATGGAGAAGATGCAGCTTACTCAGTGTTCTCTCTCCCTCCCTCTCTCTCTTTCTCTGCCTCTCAACAAAAGCCTAAACAGTTAAAAATGGAGACACCCTATGCCACTTAATAGCATCTCTGTTGATCTTCCTCCAGTAGGTGTATGTCCTGAGAGCAACAGCACCTTTTGTCACCAGCTGTGGCTGGGGAGTGGCTGCCTCAGGGGATCTGAGCCTAAAAAATCCACCACTGAGAAAAGGCAATAACAGAAGTCTGTTGCTGTCTAAACTGCCATATAAATGAAACAATCAAACAAGACAACAAAGGAAACTCCAGTCACCACCAGAGGCAAAAGCAGTTGGTGTAATATATCCTGTCTTCAGTGACTATTTTTAGTTTCCTCCCATCCCCCCTCCACCAAAAAACAACAACAACAAACAACAACTCTAATTTAGATTAACTGGGGAAAAACATTAAATAATTCAAGAGAGTCAGAGAGAGAGGGGAGTAGCAGAGAGACAGAGAAGACACACACCTGAATGAAATGAAAAACACACTGATGCCTCCAAATGTAGGTGTGAACGTGCTCATAATCAGTGGAGATGGAGACTGTTGAAGAACCAAAGAGGAGGGATGAATGAACAGTTTCATCCTCTGTTATTTTCTTTTAGATCATGAATCCATACTCTAAATACGATCCACTCAGAGAAAGCCCTTTCACAAATGGAGGGAAGAGAAATGATTATTAATCTCAATCATTTTTATCAGCTGACTGTAGCCTTTCTCTGGGCTCACTCCTGCACGCCTTGGACCAGGAGATCCAAGACTATTTCCCAGAACTTCTGTGGGAACAGTGTCTGCAAATGTTACTAAATCACTCCTTAGCAAAGCACATATTTTTTCCCGTTTTATTGAGATAGAATTGACCTACCGCACTGTGTAAGTCTGAGGTGTACAGCGTAATGGTCTCACTTACGTCCATCATGGAATGATGAGCACAGTAATGAACATCCGTCTTCTCATGTAGATACAAAATTAAAGAAATAGAAAAAAAATTCTTTTCCTCACGAAGAGAACTCCTAGATCTACTCTCTTAACTTTCCCATATAACATACAGCAGGGTTAACTATAGTCATCATGTTGTATGTTCCATCCTTAGTACTTGTTCATCTTACGATCAAATATTTGTACCTTCTGACTACCTTCATCCAATTTTTCCTCCCCCCACCTCCTGCTTCTGGTAACCAGAAATCAGATCTTTTTTCTGTGAGTTTTTAGAGTCCACATGTAAGTAAGATCATACACTATTTCTATTCTTCTGTCTGACTTAATTTCACTTAATATAATGCCCACAAAGTTCCTCCACGCTGTGGCAGATTTCAGTATTGCCCCCCCCGACTTTTTTTTTTTTTTTTTGGCGGTACGCGGGCCTCTCACTTTTGTGGCCTCTCCCGTTGCGGAGCACAGGCTCCAGACGCGCAGGCTCAGCAGCCATGGCCCACAGGCCCAGCCGCTCCGCGGCATGTGGGATCTTCCCGGACCGGGGCACGAACCCATGTCCCCTGCATCGGCAGGCGGACTCTCAACCACTGCGCCACCAGGGAAGCCCTCCCCCTTTCTTAATGCTGAACAGTATTCCATTGTATATATTCCATCTTGTAGTTCACATCTTTTTAATCCATTCGTCTATTTCTTTTCTTTTTTCGTTTAACATCTTTATTGGAGTATAATTGCATTACAATGTTGTATTAGTTTCTGCTGTATTGTTTCCATAACTTGGCTATTGTAAATGAACATGGGTGTGCAGATATCTCTTCGACATAATGTTTCCTGTTTCTTTGGATACATTCCCAGAAGCAGAATTGCTGTATCTTAGAGTAGTTCGATTTTTAATTTCTCGAGGAAGCACCATAATGTTTTTCAGAGTGGTTGTACAGTTTACGATCCCACCAACAGGGCACAAGGGTTCCCTTTTCTCCACATTCTCACCAACATTGTGCATCTCTTCTCTTCTTGATAATGGCCATTCTAACACTTGTGAGGTGATACCTCATTGTGGTTTGATTTGCATCCAAGGCACAAGTTTTTAGTAACACTTGATCCAGCACCCTGGTTCCAGTTGGCAAGGCTATTAACTGAATTCTTGGTGGACCTGTGTAGCCCTTTGGACTCAAGAAAGAGTTAAATACTTCAAACACAAATCCACAAAATTTCATATGTAAGATTATTTTAGAGGACTCTGGCAATGATCTTGCTGCTGTAATTAACATCTGAATATAACCGAAGCAGAATGGGGTTTTCTAAGAATCCCCTCATTATGCCTCATTTATTGCAAAATGCAGCCACCTGAGGATTGCGTCCTGACTAGAGCCCACTTACCTTTTCTCCTGGCATAGTGACACTTGTTCCAATAAGAACTTGTAGAATTTTGCTCCATCCAGCCAAATCCTAAACATTTTAAGGTGCTGGATCCCCTTTCACCAACCTCTCCCAAATGGTTATTAATGGCTTAATTACTGATACTCCTCTGAGAGGTATTTATATTAAGAAATGGATGCATAAGGGTAGAATTCAGACACCAAGGCAGACCAATCTAAGTAGAATAGAGTACAATGATGGAGTACCATGCTCAGCATAGGACAGAATGAGAACACTGAGGGAAGGGACGGGAGCCTCCAAAGTGAGGAGAAAGGTTGGATTGTAAGAAGGGAAGGACAACACTTAAAATTCCCTGGGTGGAAAATTCTCCTAGGACTGGCCTTGATCATCATCACTGGCACTTTCCTATCAATCCTATCCAAAGCTATCTGGAAAAATCATGACCCAGGCAGACACCAAACACTCCCTCCCAGGATACCAGACAGAAGAAGATTCTGGGAAGGAGGACGGTGACTTAAAGCAGGTGTAAGGAGCTGGGAGCCATGGCTGGAATGAGAGGTGGCCCTGGAGCCATGGCTGGAATAGGGATTCCTGGCCACAGGAAAAGGGCCACGGCAGGATTTTACAGAATTCCTTGTGGTCTCCTATGCGGTCAGGACTTAAGGTCAAGGGTCTGGCTTAGTACTGAAAGCAAAAACTTCCATACAGAGAGGAGAGTGATAGTATTAAACACAGGCATATAGAGCTCTTTCTGGAGATGTTAGGTAAGTACATTTCAGTGCATTTCCATAATTGTGTTGTGTTGCGTAAACCCACGTTCTTGTCAACATGGGTTGGTTTATTTAAGGGCATGGCACAATGACTTATTGATATAATATGTAGAATTAGCCTCCACGCACAGTGTCAGTTCTGTCATTGCAGGTGGCCTATCACCTGATGTAAGATTCTACTCTACGTTTGCTCTGATCTATGGCAAATAATCACTTGCTTGCAGTGATACCCTTCAGATGCTTATTTTTCTAGAAAAAAATTTATCTTCTCAGGGCTGCCTTTCACTTAAGCCTTCCTCTTACTCAAAGTCTTTGTCTCTCTGGGTCTCTATTTATCTGTCTGTTTCCCTTTCCTTCTGTCCACTCTGAAATGCCTCTGAGTTTTTCCCCTGATCATTCATTGCATGTCTCTGTGTTTCCCTTACAGAGGATGTAGATAAAGTCCCCAGATGTCAAGCTACCCACACTTAGCAGTGATCATAGCTGATATTTATGGAGATTACAAACATTAATGGACAAGCGGTAATCCAGCTGACGTTTATAGGACATGTTTAGGCTAGCCATATACATTAATTCTCTCACTCGTTATGACAGCCTGATCAGAGTAGCAGGTAGGTTCTATTACAAACTAGGAAGCTGAGTTAAGTGTGGTCAACCCAGCAAGTGGCAACCCTAGGATCTGAACCCCAGCAATCTGCTCTGAGTCCGCACTCTTAACCTTTAGACTACAGTGCTGGCCCCTTTATGAATAGCGTGTGTTCAGAAATAGCCCCTTGGGGAGCAAGACCTTAGGCCTAGCTTTAATGCTTTATAGCTCATAATGTTCCTTTACATGTACTGTTTCATTTGGCCTCTGCATCCAGGAAAACGGGTGTTATTAGAGAAATGAAGAGACTTATTTTCAGGATTCTGCAGAACCAAGGCTTGGATTTGGTTCTTCTGATCTGAACTGAGTGCTTTCCCCACTTCCACTGCTCTAACTGCAGAATGGGCATTCTCCTGGCAGGATCCAGATGGCCAGGAGGGCAGAACATATGAGCTGGGTGGGCATAGAGAAGATGTAGAGAAGGGCATAGAGGGAGAGAGCGGTGAAAGGGGGGATGAGACTGATATGAGAAGAAGTTCAGTGGAGACCTGGTTCTGAGCCCAAGAAAGAGCTCTGAGTATAGAAATTCTTTTTTTTTTTTTTTAAAGTGACCCCTTCTCTTATAAAGCATCCTTGTAGTCAAGGATATAGACCAGACCAGTGCTTTTCAAATGTTAAGATGCACAGGAATCACCTGGTGATTTTATTAGAATATAGACTCTGACCTAGAGGGCTGGGGTAGAGCCTGAGATTCTGCATTTCTAACCAGCTCCCCAGGGCTGCTGTACTCTGAGTGACAGCTTCTCCTGCCCAGGGATTTTTTGAATCCCCACTGCTCTAGCATCTCCCTTAGTTCACAGAGCCCACCTGCCCATCTCCCTCTGACAGAAATTTGCTAGGCTGAGGGCCTTGGTTCTGAAAGCCCAATTACGGAAACGAACTACCACTTTTACGAAGGAAGCATTTCCTTCACGTGGCCACTAAGACACCTCGAGGAAGACCTGAGATCCTTCTATGAGTTAATGAGGCAAGGGCACTTCCTGACAGGACAACCCCCTGCCCCCCTCAAAGTAAAAAGAAGTTTCCAGAAGTTTTCTTTTTACATGCCTCAGGATACCACCTGCCTGGAGTGACCTACATTTTGGGAGCAAGGTTAGTCAGGAATGGACCCCCACACACCCCCCCCCCCCCCCCCCCCCAGTGCAAGCCTTTCCTCTCCACTGGGAGCGCCCAGAGCTTCACTCACAGATCACGCAGGCTGAGCGGCTCTCCTAGGGTGCTCTCCCCACTTGGACACAAGTCCTTTGAAATGACATTAGCGCTGGCTAATAGTCTGTAAATGTGTCAGATGATGCCCCCTAGTGCCACGGGTGCCATTTTCCCTTGTGAAGTCACACTGGCTCTACCACAGCAAGCCAGGATATAATTAGTACTAATGTGGTTCTTCGCTGAATGACTACTGCACAGCAATCGTGGTCTTCACTCTGTGCTGATTTGGGAGATGTTTGTTTGTTTTTAACATGTTGAAGAGCTGGAGCAAGAATATTAGGATGGAGGCACTGCACGGTTGCCTCTTTTTTGGCTGATGTCTTGGAGGCGCTGGATCAGTGTATGCGAATGGAATGTGTGCAATTGGCTATTTTTATTTTGCTTTCATTTTGAATTTTATGGCTCCATATAGGTTTAGAAAGAATCCCAGAAGGACAAGTAGTCTACGTCCTTCATTCTGCCCCCCTGGGCAAGCTAACACCAGAAATTTTCCAGCTAGACCAGTACCCCTTGGCTTTGTAAACTAGTTCAAAAAGCCTTCCGGGCGATTAATATGCTTACCAACAGTAGACTCTAACAGTGCACCTAATAGGACCTTTAGCTTAAAGTACGATTCTAGGGCACTAAGACCCATGTCACATCTTTTTAAAAAAAATAACAGTTATATGGTTCTACTGCCTGGTTTCTTTAAGACTGGACTGGTTTCTTTCCGATTCAGATGTTCTAGCTTCAAAATAATTTTGTGGATATTCTAACTTATATATAAAAAGTTCTTATGTAGCCCTGTGAGTTATAACCCCCTCAATAAGGAAGCTGATCTAAAAGTACAACCTGCCTTTTTGCTGAGACCTGGTTAGCCCATTTCTTCTGGTTAAGGTCCCAGGAGAAAGAGAGAATATCCAGGCCCATCTGATTGCTTCTATCTAGTGGTAGGGTTACCTGGTAATGAGCCCTACCTGGGCCTTCCACACGTTAGCATGTGATGGTTTGCTTGTGGAAATTTCCTGGAACTCTATGTCTACATGTTCAAAGACTTACAAAGGGAAAATTTCCAGATACTTTGCTTCATTTGGTGGGGTGCCAGTCTCTGGGGATCACTGATGAAGTGTTGGGACAAGGAATAGTAACTTTATTTGGAAAGCCAGCAGACTGAGAAAATGGTGGACTAGTGTCCCAAAGAACCATCTTACCTGAGTTAGAATTCAGGCTTCTTTTATACTAAAAGGGGAGGGGGTGTGGCTGGTGGCTGCAGACTTCTTGGTGCTGGAATCCTTTGTTCTAGCAGCTGTGCACATAGGTCTGGTCACAATGTTCCTATAAACCTACAACAAGACAACGGTTATTCTCTGTCCTGCAACTTTTTAATGGAAAAGTGTTATACCCTTAAAGGTCAGAGCCTTAAGAATGGGCTATCCTGTACTTCAGGCTATAGGCAACATTCTTTTACAAAAGGTGCAGAGCCAGCATGGCTAAGCACAGGCTACAGAGCACAAGGGTTAGAGCTAAAGGGATAGATCCACTATGGAGTCAGGTTTGTTCTTCTCTGTTACAAGTGTGATAGGTGGTTCCAATACTGGGGAAAGGCTGTATTGCGAAGGTATTGTACTGTGAAGGGCCTTTACAAACTGCATGATGAGTGCATATACAAGCTGGTTGATACTGAGCCATTCCCATCCTCTTGGCCTTCCCCTATGTCCACCCTCTTCCTCTCTTGCTAGGGCCGCCTGGCATCTTCACCAGGATCCTTTCTATTTCTTCCTCAAAGCTCAGCTAAGGAAAGCTTCCCTGCAATTCCCCATGACCACCCAGTGTACAGGGTGACCCTCCAAGGTGTTTCCCTATATGTAACCTCTCAAATAAGCACTTAGGGCACGGTCTCCTAACTATGTATTTGCCTTTTACCCCACTGGACTTGGAGCGTCTGAGAAATTAGAAGTGTGCCTTTTATCTCCGCATCTCCAGTGTCTAGCCTGGCCTGAAGTTGTTTGATGAATGTTTGTTGAGTTCAAGTGCTCTCCCTTGAACTGAACTTGCCCTCCCTTGACTCCCCAGGTGGCTCCAGGTCCTTCCTCTGGGCTCACGTTATTAACACATCCTCACTGGGTCTAAGTGCATTGTCTGTGGGTCTCCAATCCAGGGCTGTCCAGGAAGGAGAGGGGGTCAGGAGCTGGTGGAGCCTCAAGTATTAGATCTGTTTTATCCATACAAAGCAGTCTTTTTTGTTTAATTTTGTTTGGCTTGTTTTTGAGTGATATAGGCTGGATCTCCCACCCAAAGCAATATATCGCCAGAACATCCAGGGAGGCCCTGGGCCAATTAGAACCCTGGAACTTGTTTATCAGTCAGTCAACAACCGTTAGTGGAACCCACTGGGTGGCAGGGCTCTGTGCGCAGCATGCAGCAGCAGTTATATTGGAGTTAGGCTGAATTAGTTTCGTTTTCACAAACATATAAAGTCCCTAAGAATCCTCACAAACTGTTAATTCGACTCTTGTTTTACGAGTGGACTCACGGGGCAAACAGATGTAAACTACACCGGACTCTAAAGGAAAAAAATAATAACAAAGTGATGGTGAATTTAGCGCAAACCCTTCTGCAGAGGGTGCCTGGGGTGCTCTCATAAACCCACTCTCAGAAGGTGGCCTTCAAACACTGCCACCTGTCAGGCATTAACCAGGCTAGTTTAAAAACAGAGATCTCGGTTACAATTTTAACTAGGGTAATATTGGGGATTCCCAGCTGCCCAGTGCTATAAAAAGAACCTAGAAACCCAGAAGAACAATAGCAAACTTTGGAATAAAAACTTGCCTCCTCTACTGGTCCAGGGTACAACTTGGGGGCTGTTTGTAGCCACCCTATATTATATACACACACATATACAATTGCAGCTTCTCAGCCCCAGTGAGGCAGCTTTTCTGGACGTAGTGGGAAAGCCAGGGAGTCGAGCCCTTGTGTTCAGATGTTGACTTGTATTTTTCCACCTATTTCTAACTAGTCACTCACTATAAAGAAGGAGGAGATAAAATGTCATTCTATAGAAGGTGTTGTGTCCACCAGCCTGATAATTCAAAACCTTTCTCCAGAGTTGCTGGCTTTTGGTTTCTTGCTTAGATGATCTTTTCTCTTAGAACTTTGACAAAACCATTATGTGGAACATAGCCTGTTTCCTCCCCATCTGTATCCACCCCGACTTGGTGAGTCTTGGGATGAAGAATTTGCGGTATTGTGGACTCATGCACATCCATGCCACACCTCTTCTTTTCCTCCCTCTGATCTGCCATCAGTTCCTCAGGCTGCCATGGGTGGAAAGTTCCAAGAGGACACCCGGAGTTCCAGATGCTGTACCCAATGCTAGTATGAGGCTTTGGAAAATCATTTGCCAAGTGATATAAATGAGATCCCACGCATCACTATGAAAATCAACAAAATGATTATTATTGGAAATAAGGTGTACAATGTTGATGACTGGCGAGACAGGCTTCAGAGAAAGTGTCTGGAAAGTTTAATTCTGTTCAATGTGTATTGGACACCTGGGTATACAAAGATGGAGAGGACGCAGGCCCTGCCCCTGGGAAGTTAATGCCTACTGTAGTATAGACAAACATCACTGGCCTGGTAAACATTGACTTTGAGGGTTCTGATCTCTGTTCTGATACTGGTATTCTTCATGACCCTTAGTTTCTCCCTAAACACATGTAGTTGTTTGTCAAATACAAACCAAAGAAACTCACTGTTCCATCTTGGGCACAACTAGATACATTTCTTAGAAGTCTCTCAACTCCCGGGGATGGTGGCTTCAGTAAAAATTGCCAGACTCACCCCTCTCTCCCTGGGTAACCACTCATTCTTGCAGCTCTGCCTGGGATGGAGTCTCAGGCGGCAGCCAGGGTTTGGGGTGAGCAAGCATAGCGGAGGGGAGGCAACCTCAGGGACTTCACAGAGGGTGAAGCCCCTTGGAGCCAGCGGAAGCTAAAAGTCCTTGAAGGAGACTTCTGATACTAAGGGTGAGATATCTGTATACCTTCCAGAAACAGTGGGCTGGTGGTTTCTCTCTATCAGATCCAAGTGGTAACCAGAGAGAGAAAACTACAAAGGCTCCATTTTTATCCTTGGGCTGGCATGTCCTGGAGAATGTGTGTTACATTCAGTGAGAGTCAGTGAGTAAACCTCCAAAGTCCCTTGCAGGTTTAGACACCCAATTCTTTTTCTAAATGTAATGATGACTCTCTCCTCCATTGCTTCTCACTCCTCTCACACCAGCATCTGTCTATCTATCTATCATCTTCTATCATCTATCTACCTATCTATCATCTATCTGTCATCTTCTATCATCTATCTATCATCTATCATCTTCTATCATCTATCATCTATCTATCTATCATCTATCTATCACCTTCTATTATCTATCTATCATCTATCATCTTCTATCTATCATCTATCTATCTATTTATCTATCCATCTATCATCTATCTACCTATCATCTATCTATCTATCTATCTTCCAGACACCCCTAATCTTTTGAGTTCTGACTGGGAAGAGAATTCAGACTTTATGCAATGCTAACTCCTAGTAAATTCCCTCTGTGTAGAGGGACTTAAAACATGACAGCTCATTCTCTTAAAGACTCTCTCTAATGGTCCCAGATTTTGTGGCTTAGGGTTCAAGGTTACTACTTCCTCAGTGGCTCTTCCTAACCAGTATTACAAACAATCTATCCTCGGAATTACTAGAATGGATGGGAGACTCTGGTTTTCGACATGAGCAGGAACTTCTGTAGCCAGCCCTCTCACACTCCCTGAGCTGTGTGACTGGTACCTGCCTTCTTAATTTTTGAGTTTTCACTTCCTTATCTGTAAATAATAGGTAATAATGGAGAAATAATATCAATCTCATAATATTGAAGTGAGGATCAACTCTATGTAAAGGACCTATCACCATGCCTAACCCCTGGTAGTTTGCCTATAACTATAAGGTTGCTTCCCTCTCTTAAAATGCAAGTTAAAATGTATACTGGAGATTTAGTAACTTCTGCAAAACAACAGATTATTAGGTTTTCCCTCCCTGACAGTTGCGCAGATTGGAGCTCTCCAGATCTCAAGTCTGCTGTCACAGCTCCATGCACGTGGAGTACTCTCGGGACTTATTTTGTGAATGAGTAGATGAATAAAATATAAAACATGTTGCAATATTAAAAACTGCAAGTTAGAGACAAAGTAAAACCAGCAGATCATAACATGCACTTGCTTTACTCTTAGACTGTTTTTTTTAACTTTTAAGAAGTTCCAAGAACCCCCAAACTCTCCCCCCGAAACTCCACAACCTAAGAGTGAGCTCTCTTGCTGAGGACCTCGTATCTCATCACAATAAACCATGAGATGCTGGGAGGGCAGGGGGCTCTGAGTGTCACTTGGGATGGGCGAGTGTCAGGGCTTCTGGGATGCTAGGTGAACATTTAGGGCACAGGAACGGTGATGCTCTTGTCGCCCGTATCACCTGAGAAAACCATTCAGCTTCTACAAGGACCTGGCTCGCTCCCAGAGAAGAGCTTATGAGGCCAGCTAACCTGATTCCCTATGTCATTATCCTCCCGGGGAGGGACTGCTTCTTTCTGGGGCCACTTTTCAGATCAGGATACTGAGACCCTGGGTAGTCGTATGGCATCCAGAGTTAGTGATGACATGGCCAACGAGCTCTGCAGAAGGGTATGAGCTCCATAAACATTTCCCAGAGTGTACGGTGATTTCTATTCAAGCATGTACTTGTGGGCCACCATGGTGAGTATTTAATGCACAAGCAGCAATGAGGAAATATTAACTAGAGGCCATTAGCATGGTAGTTAAGAACGTGATCATGGAATCAGACGTTTTGAGTCTGTAGCCAAGCCCGTCATATACTAGCTGTGTAACTTTGCATGATACTAAAACTCCTTATGCCTCTGTTTCTTTGGTTGTAAATCTGTGTGGTGAGAGTACTAACCTCATATGGTTGCTGTGACAACTAAATAGGATAAAGCATCAGGAGAAGGTAGCCTGTAAAGATCATCTATTACCACGTACATGGAAGTGTGTTCTTTTCCATTCGCCACTAGATCCATGGAATAGTAATCTGTGTTACAGAAAAACATTTCGGGACTCAAAACAAATTTGAGAAGCAGTACCTTAAATAAATATCAGTAAACCACAGATGAAATAAATGTTAGTAGTTCTACACCTGCACATTTCAGGTACAGTTTCTAAACTCTGATAATTACACTTGTCAGAACAGATGCCCGAGTAGGTGCTCAGCTGATATCGTTACCATGCTGATAACCACAGAGCTTCATGAAGAGGCACCCCATTACTGGAATGGGGGAAGTGGCTCTAGGCAATTGCATCATCCTCTTAAAAAGGCACCCCCAAATTGCCTTGTGCCAGAGGGAAACCGCTTTTAGTGAACAGCTGGGTCAGAAAGTGGGAGAAAGAGAGGGGGTCATCAAATTCTAGTATCCTCAACTGTCCCTGACTCTTTAGCGCAAGTCAGTGTCCTGACCTCCAGGTATTCCTGTGACTCCCTCTGGGCCTCTCCTTGCTAATAAATACCATTTCATTACTAAGTCTGAAAAGTATATAGCCCACCATCTCACAGGTGGTGAATATCACCTTTATCAACAGCAGTGACATTTTTCATTTTCTCTGTACTTTTCCATACAGTATAGGTCTAATGAAGACATTCCTTAATTTTAAAGGCTATCCCTAGAGAGCCGGAACAATCAATTAAAGAACTGCTCAAGTATTCTATAAAAATATTAGATTGGTTGTGAAAATTATTATACTTGAATAATCCCGAAAATTCCATTAGGTGGAAAACTTAAATCTGCAAGTATCTCTTCGTTCAAAAGGAACCTAGTGATGGCTTGTAAGATCATAATATCCATATAATCCTCATATCTTCATGGTTGAATCCAGGCTAATATTAAGTCCTATGACTTTATGAAATAAAATGCAAGGCACCACTGTCACTGATATGTTGGGTATCTGTACCCTTACTTTGATAGAACGACTAAGTCTATGTGATAGTTCCCTTTTGGAGCACATTTTCAAACCTGTCTATCTCATAGTGTTATTCTGAGAATCAAATAAAATAATTGATAGGAAGGAAGATGTTTCCCCCTAAAACGACAGCCTCTTCGTTTGTAAAGTCAGTCTCCTACCCCCTGTGATTTTAGGGACGTCAGGGAGAATGGTTCCACTCCGCCTCTCTCCCTCAAAATAATCCTCCCAATCCAAAACCTAATTGAGCCCATTGCCTTTATATTTTGAACCTGATATTTAGCACGAGGAGCAGATGCCTTCTCCTGCATTGGGCGACTGCAGACTTACAGCAGGTCTTAGGATACCTGGACACAGGTCTGATATTTGGAATGAACCACGAGGATGGAGTGGGTAGTGATGGTTAGAAATGAGGTTAGAGTGGACGTGTGAAGGGGGCATTGATAGCTGAAGGGACTATTGAAATAGGAAAGCATTAGTCAGGACTAGTCGGTTTTTATTTATTGATTGATTGATTTAGCACGGGCACTTCAGTAGCTGCAGCACGAGGGCTCAGAAATCGTGGCTTATTAGCTCTAGAGCGCAGGCTCAGTAGTTGTGGCGCACGGGCTTAGTTGCTCTGCGGCATGTGGGATCTTCCCAGACCAGGGCTCAAACCTGCGTCCGCTGCCTTGGTAGGCGGACTCTTAACCACTGCACCACCAGGGAAGTCCCAGGACTAGTCGGTTTTTAAGTAAGAAACTCTCACCCTTCTTAAACAAAAAACTCTTGGACTTTATATGCTGGTGGAAGTCTCTTGGTGCTGGGTTCTGTGCTAATACTTCAGTCACTTAAGCTTTCTTTAACTATTTGAATCCAGAATTTATTTCATTTATTGAATTTTATTTTTTTAGTTCAATGACTATACTTTTAACTTGCAAAATTTCCAGTTGGTCCCTTTCATATTTGTTTTCATTTAATTTGTACCTATTTTTGATAGGTAGGTTTTGATAGGTTTCTTGTGTTTTTAAACGGAAGTTATAATTTCACTTGTCTCTTTGAAAATCCCAAGAATAAGCAAACCCATAGAGACAGAAAATAGGTTAGTGGTTGCAGGGCTGGAAGGAGCGGGGAATGGGAGTGACTGCTGATGATATAGAATTTCTTTTTTTTGGTGACTAGAGTGTTCTGGGTTTAGATAGTGGGGATGATTGTACAACTCTGTGAATATATTAAAATTTACTGATTAGTACACTTAAAAAAGAAGAAAATCCCAAACATATACATATCTATATATTTTTGAAGTCTTTGTCGTCTGTCTGGGTTTAATTTACTGTTTATTAGTACTTAATTTTTCATCTAAATGATGAAACTTCGGAACTTTGGTTTTCAGGCTTATTTTGAGGGAGTGGGTCTTCTGTTGTTTTCTCACTTCTCCCTCTATATTTATTTCTTCTGCTAGCATTTTTTCCCAGGAACCTCCTCTATATAAATTAGATCTTAAAAATACGTTTAAGAACTCCCATGCTCTTCGTTTTCTCCCTCATCAATTATTACCTGGATTGTTGCCTCAGTCGGTGTAACATCCCAAAGGTTTCCTCGCCTCCAATTTTATCCTTAATTCACCAGCATCTCTTCCTCCAAGTCTGACTCATTCTGGTGTTCTTCACACTTCTATCAATGTGAAGTTTCTTTAAAGAAAAAGCGAATGTGATCACCATACTCAACCTCCTTAATATCCTTCAGTAGCTCCTCACTGCTTTTTATTTCTAGGATAATATTTTTGTAGGACTTTCAAAGTATTTCATAGTGGGCTTCCTGCCACCTTCACCAGCTTCATCATTGACTCTCTTCCTCCTTAATACCATAATGGCCATACCTAACTTCTTGAAATACCTTGAACGTGCTGTGTTTTCTTACTCAAACCCTTGTTCCTGCACCTCCCCTTGCTCCATTCACAGTCCCTGTGCAGTTGACGCCTACTCGACATACTACTCAGGTATGATCTCTTCCAGGAAACTTTATAAATTTATCCTCCCAGCTATCTCCTGACCCTTAGAATTGCTGTTCATAGAAAATTATGCCCATGATAATACATATCCCCACCATCATGTTTCTTTGCTTGCTGTCTTTGCTGTTATCCTGTGAGTTTCTTGAGGTCAGAAGCTATTTCTTTCCTTTATCTTTTTAACGTCTGTATTCCCAGCACCTAGCATAGCACCTACCCTAGAGCAAATACTCAATATTTGCTGAATTATTACGTGAATGAATAAATTGAAGCCAGAGCCATGTTAGGTAACTGGTATATGTTACATTAAGGATGGAAAGCAAGGGGGAACCGATTGGCATCTGAGAAAGAATCCTGGAGCTTATTCACAGACAGGCCTCTTTAGAGTTCCCAGACACTGACATTATAGACAAGGGGCTTACTTATCAGTAAGGATGACTCAGTTTATCACATGGAGCCCCAAATACCTCCTGACAGATACTATGTGCCAGGTTCCATAGTAAATGTTGGGACACAGACATTGATGAGATAAGACCTCTCCCAGAAGGAACTCACAGACTAAAGGTAGATATAGATGAGTTAAAATGGTAATGCCAACGGTGGGATGAATTGGGAGATTGGGATTGACATATATACACTAATATGTATAAAATAGATAACTAATAAGAACCTGCTGTATAAAAAATAAATAAAATTCAAAAATTCAAAAAAAAAGGTAATGCCAATATAACATGGTAACTGCTAAATTCGAGGAATGAATGGAGTGCAGAGAGAATACAGAGGGGAAAATGAATGACTGCTTATGAGAATCAGAAAAGGCTTCATGGAGGAGGTGACATTTCATCAGAGTTTTCAAGGATGAGCAGGAATTTGGGCAGAGAAGTAGATGAGGACCCTGTGGATGAAGAAGGTGTAGAGCACAATGTATAAGAGCTCAATGTGCAAAATTGTGTAGTTTAGGCCATAAACGGACGGGAAATTTTTAAGTTATGAAGTACAGGTGATACACCACAAAATCCCAGGTTTAGTTTTTGAAAAAGTGGGTTCAATTCATGGCTTTCTCCTTGACCAAATGTGTTACCCTGTGGTGGTTCTGATGAGTGTCATGTCAGCTTAGGCAAGTCTCTTTATATTTCTGAGCTCTAGTTTCTTCATCTGCAAAATAAGAACAACTACAAACTACCCTCTGGAGTGATGGGAAGCATCACATTAGTTAATGGTTATAATAACTTTTTATAAACTATGAAGTTTTTATTTATTTTGATTAGGATAACAAATATTTAAGGTTAACTAAATAGTGAGGTCTTTATCTTTAGCCAGGATGCCCAATGATTAAATATGCTATATACATTTTAATGTGTTGCAACTTAAACCAAAATAGTCAAAAAGCAAAATCTCTTAGACCCGTTCGCTTCTCCCTGAGAGCTGGGCAGTCATCTATCTTTTTATATGTTCCAGTCTTCAACAGAATTGGCGGTGCCTTAAGGTCTAAGTCAGGTGCTTCTGAGTACAAAAGTCTCAACAGTTCTAAAAAAGGATGAAATTTCCACTTTACAAGTGCCATTGCCACAAGGGGGTAGGGGTGCTCTGCGTAAGTTTTTGCCTGTGCTCTTCCTAACCAAATCTTTTGACAAAAAATTAAGATTAAAAAACCATTGAGTTTTAATAGACATCTTCTATACCATATACATTTCTACTATCATTTTTTTTCTTGTAATTAACATCTATCCAGAGACATTAGCCAAGATGTCAAAGTCCAACATATTTAAGGTTTGTCTTTCTGTCTCATGTTCAGCAGGACAGTTCTAGAGGGCCAGAGAGGGTGACCCTGGGATTGGAAGATTTGGTTACAAAGGCCACCTTTCATTAATCTGAACAGACAGCCACAGGGCAATGTGTATTCTCCACAACTGGATTTTATCACAGTGAGTTCCTTCGATGTACACGCATTAAAAAGAATGCAGTGATAAAAAAAAAAAAAAACTAGTTTTCTTCTTCTGTTCATTATGCGCTTCTTCAATGAAGAAGAAAACAAAAATAACTAGATGAAAAGAACCAACTAATCCCTTAAAAAAGCATGCATTAAAAAAATTATACACAATGTGTGTGTCTCTTAAGCGGCTTTACTTTAAAAAAATAACCAGTTGAAATATGCAGCAGTAAGGCTATGACATCGTTTCTGGAGAAGGTGTCCTTCCTCCGTGCTGGTGTTGTCCAGGACATAAATCCACAGAGGTACTTGGTGCAGAAAAACACAGCTGGGACACCAGGGGATTCCTCCCAGGATTCACAGAACAAGTCCTATGATTCACCTCCAGTGTTACGGAGCTAACAGATTCCACCTGCGGCATGCACGCCGGCTACGACGCCCCCTTTTCTTCCAGCTCCGGAAAGGCTGAACCCCTAACTCCCACCTTTTCTTTGTATTTCTTACTCTTTAGCTTGTGATATGAACCCATCCGTACCCCGGGTTCAGATGGTTTCATTTATTGGTGGACTTCAACATGATGTCATTAGGAATTCACGTCAATATTTTTTAAGAGAGGAAAAACAAAGCTCTGTGTGCAGGATGGCTTGGATGGAGATGCAGGCTGTCGTAGTGTTTCCCTATCCCTCGGTGGCGCACAGCCGTTCTGGGCCCACGAGCAATCTGTCTGTAATAAGTGACAGATTCCCCTTCATATAAAGGAAGGGGCCGGAGGAGAGCAGCGCAGACCTAGTACAATATAGCAAAGCAGGTGCTCCGGTCAGACCCCACTCTACCAGGAAACGCTTCTGGAATGCATGACCAATTCGGTTTCAGAACAGAATACTCTCTTTAATGGACAGAAAACACTAACCTTTTCTTTTTCCTTTTGCCTTCCCTCCTCCCCCCACCCTCCCAACTCCCCAGTTTCAACAAGCCCCCTTTTCACTTTAACCCTTTCAGAGGAGAAGGGGCCAGGCTCCACTCCGCACACACCCATCCATCTAGATGTTGCTAACAACCCAGGAAGAGGAGAAACATTCATTAGCCAGGACGACAAACACCCTGTGCCCAGAAGCGCTGAGGCACGGTGGGAGAGGGGTGAACTCAGGAACCGGGAAACCCAAACTCCCCAAAATACAAGTTTCACTTTTTCTTTTAGATGCTCATTCAGAAACAACTTCAGGAAACATAGCTTTAGAGAAAGGGCTAGAGTATAAAAATGGGAATAAGAAGGGCTCTGAAAGGAAGAAATAAACGATGAAATCTGAAATAGTCAAAATCGCATTAAAATCACATATTGTTTTAAAGATCATGTAGCATTTGAGTGAAATAAAAAAAAAAAAAACTCACTTTAAGGAGTCTCTGAATTGGGCCAATTCTGCATAATACTGATTGCATCAGATAGTAAAATAATACTTTTAGCATCATAAGCTTGAGTTTTGTTCATACACACACAGACACACACACACACGCACACACACGCACACACACGCACACACACGCACACACACGCACAGGTGGTGTCATTGGATTGTATAGAATTAAATATCCCCATTTCCCCACACACAAAGAAAATAGCTAGAATTTAGGGAAGAAATAATTACCCAAGATTTCAGTTAAATTCTACATATGCACATACCCTTACTCTATTGACAAAGGAACACGTAAACAGTCTTGTATGGTTCCTTTTCCATGCAACAGTATTTGAAATGCAGTGATAGAGACTAACGTATATTAACAGTAATAAGGGTTTCCCCTCCGAGAGTTGTTGTAACTTATCTTTGAAGTTAAGCTCATTTATCACGGGGAGAATAGACCCCAAAAATACAGCAGCCACGGCATCCTGCCCGAGGCAGAGTTAGAGATTTCCAATAGCTGCTGCAAAGAAACATTCTGAAAATGCGTTCACTACTGCACCGATAAATCTTAAGACAGAAGAGTTTTAATTATAGAGGATGGCAAAACCCAGATTTTTCAAATGAACCCAAAACTATGACTTGAGAGAGAGCTTTCCCGCATGGGACCCAACCTTTGGTAAATTTATGTTTTCTTCATCTGGGAACAAAAATCTGCTTTTTAAGCCAGACTCCTGGAGTATTTCTTCATCTGTAACAGTAGCAGGAGAAACAACAGAAGTGAAATAGAGTAAAGCCAACCTATATGCATTCATGAAGAGCCAAGAATATGCTAGGTGCACTGTGGATTCTTTGGGGGCATACTGCAGATCGCCACGCATGTGTATGTACTTTGCACGTATGTATGGACATGTGCTCCTACGTGGCTTAATACTCAGTAGCCTGCTTCTTTAAGGAAAGAAAAAAAAAATCAGTGTCATTCGCATCCCTGTGCCAAAACTGAACTCTTATTTCTTGAAGAAAAAAAGTTAAGGCTAATGAAATTAAGGATTGTTTAAATCAGAGGTCATTAAAATGCACACGTTTCTTTTCCTGGAATCTGCAATTGTATTCAACGTTTGCAGTACAACGCCTGCCTGTAGGATAAATAATTTAATGGGTCTTGTGATTTCGTATGAAAAGCATAAGAAAATCCTACAGATGTAGCTTCATTTTTCTCCCCACTCAAACTGTTCCCTTCTTAAATTGCATATTTTGTACAGTTTTTTTTTTAAGAACACAAAGTAGGTTCTACGTCTTCGAGAACCAATTTCAGACATAACAGGTAATTGCACATAATTACAGGAGTTTCAGAAACTGAAACAAAAACGAAAATCAAAATCTCTTCTCGTTCCAACCCTTCTTTCTTTTTAAAGATTGGAATTAAATCACTGTCTGATTCTCTTCAACTTCTTTTGCCCTTTATTACAACTAATGATATATGCTGAGAATAACCAAAGGTGAAAAATACTCTAAATGTTTGTTTTCTAGTCATTCAGTGTTAATTTGGCGTTGTGATTATACAGGCATGAGGACAGGTTTTTATAAATTTCCTTCAATTTTACATTTTATCACTTGAGCCATGCTACGAGGGAATGTGGTCAGTTTAAGGCTTTGACATACTGTGAGGTGCAGTTTGAATTATCTTGCGATTTTCCACATCCACTCTCTTCAAAGTAGTCTCTGATATTCGTGAACACTCACACACTCGGAATGAGACCAAAGACCAAAAGAATATCCGGCCTCCATGCCCCAAGAAAGAGGATATCGAACTTTCAAGAGAGGAAAGTATATTAAATGAGTGAACTCTGTCCTTCTTCATCTTTTTATATTTCCTTGGGGTTATTGTGATAGAAGTGGGGTTGGGACCTCAGGTAGAGGTAAGGTCTTTCTCCAAGGCTTTCTTGGAAGTGAGTTTCTCAGGCAGATATCAGCCCTTCCGGATTTTCTGCTTTGGATGGCAGACTGATGGTGATAGTTCCTCTCTGCTCCCTCCTGGTGACACAAGGTTGTGGCTCTGAGGCTGGACGAGTGTTTTTAGAGCTTCCTATCATCTTCCTACCTGTCCAACTAAAAACTAAATGCCTCTCATTCAATGAGTAGGTAAAAGTAGCCAGATTGTCTTTTAGTTTGTGTCGTGGCTTATGAGGGCCCCCAAGCAGCTTACAAACCCGTCACTGATCAGAGTCCGGGAGGAAGAAGTGGAGAGTGGGTTTAGAACCCAGAAAATGGGCTGATAGTTATTTTCAGGGTGTATCTTTTATGCCTGGTTTTAACTTATTCCTTTTTCTCCTATGACACTAAAATATCACTCAGTGGCACTAAAAATGAATAAAGTGCAAATCAGAAGTGTGCAGATATGGCTTTTCTTAAACCACAGACTTAAAAGTCAAAGGAAATGTGTGAAGTAAAAGTATAGAAAGGGTAATTTACTAGGGAGTTCAGGTGGCTCTTTCTCCAGCCAATCCAGGGAGCGTTAGAGATATTGGCAATTCAGTGTGTGTCTCTTTATGCGGGGTTAGAGGTGAGGAAGCGGGTCTGTGGGGTTGATCATGAGGACAACATTTGGAGATTCTGATCCCCATCAATTAGTAAATAATTTCACAACTAAAAAGACCCAACCGGGGGAGAGGGATAAACTGGGAGATTGGGACTGACATACACACACTACCATACATAAAATAGATAACTAATAAGAACCTGCTGTATAGCACAGAGAACTCTATTAAATACTCTGTAATGGCCTATATGGGAAAAGAATCTAAAAAAAAAAAAGTGGATATATGTATAACTGATTCACTTTGCTGTACACCTGAAACTAACATAACATTATAAATCAACTATACTCAAATAAAAATTAAAAAAAAAAAAAAAACAACCAGCAAAACTAAAGATGAATAGCAAAGGGACCAGTATTTCCAGAACAAAAAGCATCGATTTCAGGATGCAGGTAAGAAAAGGTTAAGCATCCTTACTTATAGGTCTGCACTGTGATAGTGCAGATGAGAGCCACTCACAGAGCCAGAGTCCAGCTGGAAGATAAGTGTGAGATGGCTGCCTGGGGAGGAGAAAATTGTCTTTCTCTTTAAGAATCTGGAGTAACTTCCTTCAATAGGTGACTTTGCAAAAGTCTCTGAACCTGATCTTCCTCAACTGCAAAATGGGAATAATAAAAATAATAAGCCTATAGGAAGGCAGGGTCTGGACCACAAGATGCCTTTACGATACGTCATATCCTTTGATCTTGGGCTCACCTCTATTCTGCTGCCCAATGAGGTGTTCATCGTCACCCTAAGCCTTCCGGTGTGCATTGCATACAAACACTCCTCAGTATTTGATAAGTGACTGAATGAATGGGGGATGAACTTGAGGACCCCATCCATTTTTTTACATCTATGATCTTACAGCAGTCAAGTTAAGAGAGCATACTTTATAAACTCCTTTGTTTCGCGTGTGATCTCACAATTGCTTCTTACCTAATTCTTCCCCCAAGGCATCATACTCCATCCAAAAAAATATATAAAATTATTGAATGTGGTAAAGTTGTCATACATTTTTTTCTTATATTCCACATAATACTTTACACAATTTGGGAACTTATTGAATACGTGTTGAAATGAATTGAATAGTGAACCTATAGCTTAAGGCAAGATAAGTAAACTAGCCCAAGATGGCCTAGAGCCTATTTTTGTAAAAAAAAAAAAAAAAAAAAAAAGTTTGTTGGAATACAGCCACGCCCATTCATTTATGTATTGTCTATGGCTGTTTTTGACTATAATGGTAGAGGTGAGTAGTTACATCAGAGACCAGATGGCCTGCAAATACTAAAATATTTACTGTCTGGCCCTTTAAAGAAAACATTTGCCAGCTACTGACTTAGAGGATTTCCTCTTTTCTCCACTCACATTAACTTACTAGGACTATGAATTCTGGTCTTCTATCTCTGGTCAGAGAATTGGGATCAGTTTTATTAATAGTGATGTGATTAACAGGAGTTATTCAGTGTCCCTTTGTAGATCCTAAACTAAACATAGTGTTATCATATGTTCCTTTGGCTTCTTGAGTAATATACACCCTCTTTTCCCACCCTCATCAAATTGTTTTGAAAAAAAATTATCTCATACTTAATTGTACGGCATAGAAATTTGTGTTTTGAGATGCCAGTGTATAAATTATGTTAGGATCAAGTAACAAATATTTGTCTTAGCCTAGATATTGATGACTCTGGGAGATGTGAAGAACGGTTAGTTTTGGGAACACAAATAAAGGATTTAATGATATGTGCATAATATTGTATGTTAATAGAACGAAGTTACCTTTCATCATACTGAAATCATCTTTTTTCTCCAAATAATGTTTATTGTTCTCAGACTTTTGTTATATACAGAGTTATACAGACTTCAAATTGGAAATTTACACCACCTATGATTGTGTTTATTACTCTACAAAGGCATTTACAGTACAGTTTTAGACTTTGTAGACTGTGGGTTTATGGGGTATCACAGGTAAAATACGTATATGTCCTTGGTAGAAACACATAAGCTATATTTATACTATGTTGATTAGGGTTAAGTATTAGGATTGACATTTTAGCTAGTATTACAGAAAAGCTCTTATATCCATAATATGCTTTTGTGAACCCATAAAATATAGAAAAGAAGTATGTGGCAGTGTTTCAGAATCCTTCTCAAGATTAAACACAGATAGTCAACATCTGGGGCTAAAAAGTACAGATCTGTCTAGATTTACATAAAGCGGATTGATACAGTGGAAAAAAAAAACATGTCAGCATGGTTTCTGAATGGAGAGGTTATAAGCATGGGATTAGTATTCATACATTCAGGTCCTGACCTTCAATCTTGACTCCATCCCTTAGACCATGTGTGGCTTTTAAAGGTTACTCACAATTCTGTTCCTCAGTTTCCTCATCTACAAAATAGGGAAACTAATAATGCCACCTGGTAATACTGTCTTGATGAGTACATGAGTTCCTCCAGATGAAGCTTTCAGAACAGTGCTTGCCTCCATAAAGGACAATTACTACTTCTGTTTCCCAATCCAGCACTAGCTTCTTCTTTTTGAGCCTCATTTATTTTTTTCTAAAATGGAGTTTGTAGGAGAACGGTCTATCTTATAGCTTTCATTTTTTTGTTATCATTTCATGGGGGATATGGGAGAAAGTGTAAAGAATAGGAGGAGGTGATAGGGAAACTGGACTGGTCAAAAGCAGAGGTGACAGAGGTAGTAAGTATAGCCATAGATCTGCACAGGTACCTGAGTGTTAATACACATCTGGATACACACACACATTTACACATATACATTCACAAACACACTCACACATAAACACGCATTCTCACACAGATATTCCATGTTTGACAGGCAAGGTATTGCTTCTCATAATAAATTGAGGTTTGTTTTATTTTCTTACATTTGCTAAAAAAAAATATTTTCAGGAAATATAACAACCGCAACTTTCCATGCCAGTAGCTTTTAGGAAATGGTGATTTTTAGGAAAACACTTCAGGGCAAAAGGTTAGAAGAAGGAAGCAGATTTCAGCACATCTGAAATTCACGGGGAATTTCAAATCTATTTTTTCTGCATGTATGTAAAATTAGACCATAGAGAAGAATCTTGAGAGTTACCGGAAAAAGAGCTAAGATTTTGGATTGAGTTTTTGAGGTCAAAAAGATTCAGTATAAGACAAAACTCTAGAAAGTATTTAGCAGTGGGCTGCATTTTTCACCAGTTAGATTCATCCACAAGAGGTCATTGGATGATTGGATGACATAGTTCCCACCACTTTTTGAAATAAAAGGTTACTACACCCTCTGGGCTTTTTAAAGAAATTTCAGTTTAGTCCCCAGAGTAAGTTTAATGGAGATGAAGACTTTTGAGGACCATAAAACTTGGCGTTACGATAGTTTGTTTTAAGATGAATTACCTCAATCCTGTTGGGGCACTGGTGTCATGACTGACTACACAATCACATAAAATCAGGAAAGAATTTTCTATAAGTGTCCATTGTATAACCATCCTACCTACTTCTAGTTACGTTATGTGCAGCACTGTGTTGGGGGCAAAGTCACATTTTTTGGTTAATATCTCAGCTCTACCACCTACTCACTGTGTAATCTTGGGCAATCATTTAAGACTTATAAACCTCAGTTTTCTCACCTATAAAGTAGACATAATGATACTTACCACATAGCGTTATTGTGAAGGCTAACCAGAATATACCATGTGTATTAGTTATTATGTCTGTGTAACAAACAACCCCTTCCTCCAAAACTTAGTGGCTTAAAAACAACACTTATTATATCCTGGTTTCTGTGGGTCAGAACTCCAGGGATGGCTTAGCTGTGTTCCCTCACTCAGAATCTTCAACAAGGCTGCAATCGAGGTGTTGGCTGGGGCAGTGATCATCTCAAGGCTCAGTTGGGGAAGGATTTACTTCTAAACCCACTCATGTGACTGACTGTTGGCAGATTGCGGGACTGATGGCCTAAGTTACTCATTGGATGTTGTCAGAAGCCACTTCCAGTTCCTTGCCATGTGGGTCCCTCCACTGGGCCACTCACAACATGGCATCTCATTCCTCAGAGTGAGCAGGGGAGAGGCAAGAGAGAGGGCAAGCAAGACAGGAGTCACGACCTTTCCTAACCTAATCTTGGAAATGCTTTTCCACCACTTTCGCCATCTTACATGCACTAGAAGTAGATCACTAGATCCAGCCCACTCTCACAATGGAGGGAATGAAACATGGGTGTTAACACCAGGAGGTGGTGATCATTGGAAACTGTTCTGGAAGCTATCATATAATATAAAGTAGTTAGCACAATACTTTGTACAGAGGAAGTATTCAGTATTTTTTTTCTGCGTTAGTATATATTCCTAAGAATTTTTCTCTCCTGGCAGGTCCAAACACAAAGAGGTATGGGGTCAGGTTTAAATTGGGCTGAGGGTTTTTTTAAGGTATACAGCTTCTCTGTGACTGAATTTCTCTATTTGTGCCTGAGTTTCTCCCATATATCCATGAAAAATATAAAATAATCATGTGAGCTAAAATGATAGGATATGTCACTCAGAATTTAATGATGAAGAACAATGCAGATATGGGTGCTGTTATTCTTTCCAATTCTTCCAATCCAGTCATTGGGTACATCGGCTGAAACTAGAAAAAGGAGAATTCCATATGTCCAGTTTGCTTCCCAAATTTACCCCAATGCCTGCTCCATGAAAAAATAGGAGACTTCCTGGCTTGTTCGGTACAAGAGTGATATCTAACTTTCATCTTTAAATGAATCACGTAGATTTTCACGGCATCACTTCTATTGCCCTGACTTCAATTATTCAAACTCAGAAACCTCACTTCTACCTGTTTCAGTAGATGCTGCCTGAATGTCCGTGTGTCAGACCTCACTACTTTGCAACTCCACGTATGTGACCTTAAACTCTAAAATAGTTCTCTCTGAATATGTCTGTTCTACTCTCTCACTCTATGAAACTTGTTACTGCTCTTAAGAAAGATCCAACCACAGCTCACGTTCACTTAATTTCTTCCATTTAAAACAATTTAAAACAATTCCACCACTAGATTTCTCAATTTCTGAACTTACGCCATTTCCAGTCCTGCGTAAATCCTTTAGTTACTACCCCTACTGTAGCTTCCAGGATCGTAAGAATTGTTGGACCAGGATAAAGAAAAATACTGATTAGATCCTCAGCAGTTTTCACTGGCTAACCCCTGTGTGATCCTCATTGCTACTTAAAGGTCCACACTTTAATAGTCAAATAAACATATTTAAATTCTGGATCTCCATTTTCTGGTTATAGGAACCTAAGCAAGTTATTTTAACTCTTTATGTCTCAGTTTCCTCATCTGTAAAAGGGGGATGGAGGAAATCTCAAAAAATTTTTTTTCTTGTTTTCCTTCCCTATATTATATATATATTTACTTTGGCTGCATTGGGTCTTCATTGCTGTGCGTGTGCTTTCTCTAGTTGTGGCAAGCAGGGGCTACTCTTCGTTGCAGTGCACGGGCTTCTCATGGCAGTGGCTTCTCTTGTAGCAGAGCATGGGCTCTAGGCACGCAGGCTTCAGTAGTTGTGGCACACAGGCTCAGTAGTTGTGGCTTGCGGGTTCTAGAGCACACGCTCAGTAGCTGTGGTGCATGGGCTTAGTTGCCGCATGGCATGTGGGATCTTCCCGGACCAGGGTTCGAACCCCTGTCCCCTGCATTGGCAGGCAGATACTTAACCACCGTGCCACCAGGGAAGCCCCTCCTTCCCTTTAAACTCCCTGAAGCATTTAATTCTTTTGGTCCTAGGCTCCTCTATTGACTCTTCTTTTACTTATTGTAAACTATCCCTGTTCTTCTCCTACCTATATATCAAGCCCTTGTAAAGCTTTTGCATAGTTTCTCATAATCTGCCTTATAATAATGGTTGGTATGTTTTACTTGGTCTATGCTGATCACAAGTGCCCCAAATACACAACTGTATTGAACCAGGTTTGCCTGTATTACACTCAGCACAGGGTCCTGCACATGGTAGTCACTTAATAAATGATGTTCAACAGGGATGGATTTAATATTTAAGATGCTTGCCTGCATGCTCTTAAATTTTGGCTGCATTCACTGTGTGTGTAAACAAGAAGAGCAGTTCTCTTCTTCAGCTTACTGTATGCCATTCCCCAACCTGAAAAATCTGAAAACCATGCTTATTTTGTTGTCCATTCCTAGTTGGTAGCCATTGTTCTATATGTAAAGAATGTATCAAAAACCAGAGTGTAACACTAGGAAATGAGCTTAATATCCAGGTACCATGTGTCCCAACTTCTATAGTGTTTGATAATTTTAGGTCACAAGATCATAAAATACAAAAATATGTGAAAAAATAAAAACAATCACAGCATTTTGCCCACCCCCAATGAGATGAAAGCTCTTCTCCTGTAAACTTGGGAAATGACACAAAAGTAAAACTAGGGGGAAAATGACTAAAAATAGTACATTATCTAATATCAAGAGATTACCTGTTTGTAAACAGAACACTTCAGCAAGCAAACCAGATACCTCATTTTGATATCTTACATTGTAGAAATTCCTTGCAGCCAGAGCTTTAAAAACTAATATTTGATCATTTTAATTTTCAAATGCTCTGACACCCTCTGTGCCTTTGGAGTCAGCTGTAAACTAATGAATCTGGAAATGATCAATTCATATTTCTTTCCTCAGTATCTTCTTATCAGAGCTCGCCTGAAGCCATGCATCTTCCTTAGTGCATGTCCAGGATGTCTGAGGCATTTTCTCCTTTGTGACCCAGATTCTCTGATCTGTGTGTCTATATCTAGCTTTCAGTTATGTAGAGCATCTCCTTGAACATGCTGTGTAGTCCTTATTAGTAACTGAGAAAAACAAGTAGCTAAAATATGATAAGTTGTATTCTCCAAAGGGCACTTGAAGGAAACATTTGATTTATGATGTTTCTTGCCATTTAATACTTACTCTAAAAATATGAGTAACCAAGATTTTTCTATTTCTCTCAACATTCCAAAGTCCCAATTTTAAAGTAAACTTGGGAGTTTTCACAAGCTAGTGAATATAATGAAAAAGAAATGCACTCACATATATAGAGAACAAACTAGTGGTTACCAGTGGGAAGTGGGGAGAGGCAGCATAGGAGGAGGGGATTAAGAGATACAAACTACTCTGTATAAAATAAATAAGCTACAAGGATATATTGTACCGCACTGGGAATGTAGCCAATATTTTATAATAACTATAAATTGAATATAACCTTTAACAATTGTGAATGACTATGTTGAAACATATAATAGTGTACATCAACTATGCCTCAATTAAAAAAAACTTGGGGGCTTCCCTGGTGGCGCAGTGGTTGGGAGTCCGCCTGCCGATGCAGGGGACGCGGGTTCGTGCCCCGGTCCGGGAAGATCCCACATGCCGCGGAGTGGCTGGGCCCGTGAGCCATGGCCGCTGAGCCTGCGCGTCCGGAGCCTGTGCTCCGCAGCGGGAGAGGCCACAACAGTGAGAGGCCCGCGTACCAAAAAAAAAAAAAAAAAAAAGAAAAAGAGAAAAAAAACAACTTGGGAGTTTTCAGAGGGTGTTTCACCTGTGCTCTTGAGCATTCATTCAGTTATCACCCACTGCTCCCGCCAGATACCACTGCCACTTCTAGGTACCACCTTGTCCACTGCACACTGCTGTTTTCCTCCCGACACCACAGATTCCTACTTGATACTGATGCCCAAGCACAGGAACTCTAATGGTACCAAAGCCATGTGAGCATGTGAGGGGAGGGGAGGGGAAATGCCTCATATCCCACCCATGGATGCTCTGCTAAAAGGATGCCAGGGCACTGCTGTTTGCATAGAGTTTGAGTTCAACTCTTTCCGGTTGCTGTTATTCTTCCTAGTTCCTCCCGTACCATCTGGTCTCTTCGGATTCAAACATGACTCAGTTGTTATTTTAGCCAAAAGGCAAGGCTGAAGGACAATAATGTACTCAGATAACTAAAGCTTTGTTCCTTGGTCACGTTTGCCTTGACAAACTCCTTTTTACGGGGTTGTGTTGTTTCCCAGATGTTTTCTCAGCCTTCCATGTAAATAGATGTCTGGTGGGTGGGCCCCACCCATTTGACAAAGCGTGCTGGGCACCTCAGAACTTCACGCTGGGTTCAGCTGCAGCCCGGCATGGGCTGGAATTAAATGAGATCACCTCGCCCATATGAGAAGTCTTAGCCCAGAGCTGGTGCTCAGGCCTAGCCTGGTGCAAATACTTTAATCACAAGGAATAACAAGCTCTTCAAAAAGCAACGGCATTAAACGTGGATTGCTTGTATTCCCATGTACGGAATCTTAGGAGGAGTGAAAATACTTGATTTTGACGTACGTGTGGATAAAGCACATGTGATTAAATAATTCAGTCATTAAGTTTAGGGGGCACTGGGGTACGATTTGTTGAATAAACTCAAAGAGAGTACAAAATTGTACCCTCTGGGCCGGTAGGAGTGTGTCACTGAGCCAGGGGGGCCTGTTTTTATGCTGCGATTCCCTGGGGACATTTTATTTACCCCAGAGCTGCAGCTTTCAAAAAGTTGAGTGCAATTTTTAGTAATAAACAGATTTTTAAAGAATGACCCAGTACACACACACACATTCTTACACGTGTGTGTGTTGGCATGTATATAGAACTAAAACACATTTCATTGAACGATACCCACCCTCTTTACATGAATGTATTCTGATATTTTTTCTGCACTGTTTTTATTTCTTCCTCTTCCTCCCCCCCCTTACCCCTCCCCTTCTCCTTACCCCTCCCCCTCTCCATCTTCCTCTTTTTCCTTCTCTCTCTGTCTCTCTCTCACTCTCTCTCTTTTTTTATTGCTAACCAGGATCCATGGATGGGTTGCCACGGAGGTTTGTTTCAAAAGCACTGCCTGAGAAGAGGTCATGAGATTTCAAAATACCTCAGGGCATATTAAGCCCATTTGGGAATTCTGGGAAACTAGTAGTGACCTCCAAAAGTTTTTCTTCAAGAACCCAGATAGGGTAACTCATAGAAGAGATGCGTTCAGTCTGACTCAGCCCAATTTCAGAAGCTCCAGCATCTGCCAGGTGGTACTGTGGCTTTTGAAGAATCTCCTCCTTTGGCAAAACATTGGTGGAGGAAAGCACAGGGACTGGATGGTGGAAACTGAGATTAGTGATAAATGCAACCTGACCTTTCAACCTTGTTTGACATTTGAGCTAGTCTTCACCTCTGAAAGCATCAGCGGTGGCAACAATGAGGCCTTCTCTCTGCCTGGGAAATGAACAAAGAGGCTTGTTAGTTGAATATTTTTCTCTCTCCAGTGTTGTGGGCTGGTGGGGAAAAGGGATGGGAGAGACGAGAAAGCCAGTAAAGAAGACCTCTAAAGGATTGCTCTGTCCTTGAATTTGGGACCCTAGTGTTCTGTTAGCCCAGATATGAGAAGGGAGGCGGTTCAGGGAGTCTCATCACTTTGAAGCTGGTATCATATAATTCTTCCGTTCCTTTGCCCCTTATCTTCTTCCCAATAAGCTGAAACAAGATTGACACATTCTAAGACCTGAGTGTGTCAGG
Source organism: Phocoena phocoena (assembly GCF_963924675.1). Lineage (NCBI taxonomy): Eukaryota > Metazoa > Chordata > Mammalia > Artiodactyla > Phocoenidae > Phocoena > Phocoena phocoena. Next base: position 78,973,466 of record NC_089228.1, on the reverse strand, counting down.
GGCAGGCTTCTCGTCATCAGCCTACTGACTCTGCTGGGGTGCTTTGGAATGAGTCCCTTTGCTCCCCAGAATCCAGGAGGCAAGGAAGGGAGACGGGGATCTTCTGCCTGGGAGGCCAGCAGGGTCCAGCACCTGCCCTTCCTGGACCCCTGGTGGGAGAACTGGGCTCAGTTACCTTACAGTTACCTAATGCCTTTATTTGAAATGTGCTCTGCAGCGCTCTACAGATATTTTATTCATTCTTGAATTCTATCGAGAACTCCTGTAAACTCGCATTTCCCAGAGCTAAAGGTAAAAAAGAGAGACTGTTACTCTGTGTACATGCACTGATAGCAGACCTTCAGGAGAGCTGCTAAAGCAATACGTGCATGTCCATGAAGTGAGACTAAAACTGGTTCCCTGGCTCTACCAAAAATTGAGCTTCGGTCCCATGAAAATTGTTAAAAATGTCATCGTTTTTGGAATAAGGTGGGATGGTGATGTTAAGGAAATGACCTTATAAAACACATTTTAAGATGTATTTCTTTTTCGAAGATAACGGCAAATGCGTACGATTGCTTTGCTTTGGCTTCAGTGCTCAGGTGAGTCTGTGGCCTCACACCGGACAGAGAACAGGACAGAGAGTGTACGTATGCAGCCCCTTCCAAAAGAACACCCATGTTTCCTTTTCTTGAAAGTTTCACACGGGCAGTGTGGCACACGGAGAAGTCAAAATTGAGATCTACATTTGGTGGCTGGAGTCGTATTTGGTACACGGACTCTACATCATGAGGTTTCCCTACGTCAGAGAGACCCCAGCTCTGAGCCCTCTGGGTCCCGAGCAACATGTCCCATCCATAGGCTCACGCTCTGTTCTGTGAAACACAAAAGGCCCCTGGTAAGCACTGCGCTCTATTCAGCATCTCCTGCGTTGTACGTGCTTGACTGTAACTATTGAGGCAGTCCTTTCCATGGGAGCCAAATGGACACCTCACAGAGAACAGGACCCCGTCAGGCCTCCGGGGGACCGTTCCATTGCCGCTTCACTGTGCTAAGTGGTAGCCTGGGGCCTGGCAGAGATCTCCCGCTGCTTCCTAAAGTGCTGGGTGAACACCCAGGGAGCAGCGTAGGTGAGAAGCTGCTGCATTAAACAGAGAAGGCTTGGTTTGAAACAATCAGGAAATATCTTTCTTACTTGGAACGGGCTGCCTATTTCTAAGTGCTTTACAGACAGCATTTTCATCACCCTCAAACATCATAGAGGCTGAAGGGAAGTGTTCCCATCTCATCTTAGAAATAGCAGAGAGCTGGCAAATGAACCTTTGTCCCACGGCAATCACAGAAGAAAATTAAGGTCTCTTGAACCCCCGCCCTCCATTCCTGTTTCCCAACCCTCTGCCCAGTCACCCCATAGCTGCACTCCCTGTGCTTTCTCATGGTTGTCATTCAAACCACTGCCCTTTCGCTACCCTGTTTGTGTAGACCTTGCCAATCCTTTAAAGGCTCAAATCGAATCCCACTTCCTTATTCAAGATTTTCCTGAGCCTTCAGCTTGGAAATTCACCTTTCCCTCCCTGATGCTGTTGTATTCCATTGAAATTCATAATTTACTTCCTCTTCATATGGTCTTGTTTTACCTTCCCAACTAGAAAGGCAGCTTCTTAAAGGCAAAAACTCTGCAAAGTCTCTTTAAGGGCAGCTGCTTAAAGACAAGTCTGCAATGTGAAACGTCTCCTTCCCTTTAGCATCACCAGGCACCTAAGAGCCTGGCTCATGGCAGCCCCCCAATGGATACACATCCATTCCTCCCAAAGTGACTATTTCAGGGCATTTCAGGTCCAGAGAGCAGCTTAAATTTAGGGGGCTCAGGTATCTTTAACACTCCGATACCACTAGACAGCTTGCCTTCTTGAATTGTACTTACGGCTCACAAGAAGTGATTCCACTCTGAACATTATCCTCCTGGGGGGGCGGGTGGCAAGGGGGGGGTGCAGACCAGCCAAAAGGCAGAGGAATGTCTGAAGGAGCAGATTAATGAGCGATCAGAGGGGAGGTTGTGGCTCCCCATTCAAGTTCTTGGAAAGGGTCTGTCTGTGGTGTGATGAAAGGGGCTGGACGTCGGGCCAGAGGGTGAGAGTGGCTCCACATGTCCCGGGCCTCCTGCTGCTGGAGACCCGAAGAACAATGAGGGGGCAGCCAGGCAGTGGCACATGAGAGGCAGCTGACTCCAGCTGACTGAAAATAGGCCATTTGTTCCGTGCGATGCGAATGTGTACGGGGGCCCGCACGGGGGTGCTGCAAAGCAGGACAGGGCAGAGATGGCACTTAGTTTGCATGTGTGTGTGTGTGAGATGAAGCCCTCTTTCTTTGCTTTTTAATTAGCCCTCTCTCCTCAATAAACTACCAATAAGAACAGCCCATGATCTCACCAGTTTCTGTAGCTGGTAAAGACGGAAGTGCTCTAGGGGAAAAAACTTGGCTTTGAATTCTAGAGATGGGTTAGGCACCCCCAGATATTTCTGAACCCAAGGAAAAAGGGTTGATCAGAATGAACAAATGTTGCTAAAGGCGTAGCTGAGTATTCTAATCAACTGGATGCTTGACCTCAAAAAGATTGCTTCTCAGGCTTTCCTAAGGCTTCAGAATCTCTGGGCTATATGGAGATCTCTACTGAGGCGATATTTGCAGCCAGCCCTGATAATCTGATCTGTAGAATCAGCCCTTAAAAGCCACTCACTCAAAGTCAGCTGACCAGGCACCTGTGGGGATCCAGTACATAGTTAGAATGTCACCTGGGGAGAGGCAGTATTAGGTCAGACGGCCAGAGGAAGATTCAGTAAACTGGTTTTTTTATTATTTTTTTTTAAATTGAGATTGCTTGAACAATGATGCCAGGGCAAGCGTGTGTATGTGTTTGTGTGCATGTATGCATGTGTGTGCATACTTGCACACACAGATTCGTGCTGATGGTAAAGAGTGTGAGGGAGTTATAACACCGTTTTGTCTTTTCACTATGAAGGGACATCAGCTTTCGCTCTGATACCCTCAAAAGTGATCCAGATGAAAAAGAATGTGGTTCAACCTGCACATTTCTCCTAAAGAGAGAAATGGGCGTCCGGAGAAGTTAAATGCCTTGTCCAGAGCCAGTCAGGGGTCTTTGTCTGTTTCATCTGTGCCAGACCCTCTGCTAGCTCAAAGACAGAGCTCAGACTTCCTGGACTCCGGACCATGCCACTCTCAGTGTTGACATAACTCGCCTGAGTTGGGCAGCTGAGACTCTGCCAAAGAGAAAGGGACTCTCTCTTCACGGGCAGGTGTCTTTACCCTTGAAACAGGCTGGGGATTCTGACCCAAACGGCCAGTTATCAGCTGGATGCATTTATCCGAATCGTCGATCCCTGTTATTGGTCTGGAAGCTGGGACTGGGCACCAGAAGCCCCAGCCACTGTGGAAGTGCGCGTCGGAGTCCAAAAAGGATGCCTCTAAATTGCTTCCCAGGGCTTGGAGGCTGTCAGTGCTACTCCCAGAGTCCCTACAGCAATGGCTCTTCAGCGTCTCCTTTTGCTTTGCCTTTAAAAAAAAAAATCATATAGAGGTTATTTTTAAACTATCCCTATGTTCTACTTTAAAAATCACCCTCAGTCTTTTCCTGAAAACAAGGGGAGCAATTTTTCTTACAGAGTTGCCTCTTCCACCAAATTCCATGTGCTACTCTGCTCTGATGTTCATTCGGGAAAGCCTGAAAGTTAGAAGGCATGAGAAATGTCCAGTTTGTTTCATTTTTCATTGTATTTCATGCTTTCATCACAAGGTTGCTATCAGGAGGGGACTTAGGGATGCAAAAATGAGTAAGCCATGGACTCAGGCTTTAAGAACCTTCTATTTCCATATGGGAGATAACAAAAGCACATACACAACTGCAATTCAAAGTAGAAAAAAATTCAAATGAAAGGCACAGAGGAGGAACATACAATTTCCTTATGGAGCCTTCAACAGAGGCTTTGTGAAAGAGGTAACATTTAGGCTGAGCTTTCAAGGATTGATAAGATGAACATCCAGCCAGATCAGAGCAGTCATTTCAGGCAAAGATGTTATTGCAGCTTCTTGGTAGCTTTTGCCTTTTATTTTTTACATCTTTATTGGAGTATAATTGCTTTACAATGGTGTGTTAGTTTCTGCTTTATAACAAAGTGAGTCAGTTATACATATACATATGTTCCCATATCTCTTCCGTCTTGTGTCTCCCTCCCTCCCACCCTCCCTTTCCCACCCCTCTAGGTGGTCACAAAACACGGAGCTGATCTCCCTGTACTATGCGGCTGCTTCCCACTAGCTATCTATTTTACGTTTGGTAGTGTATATATATCCATGCCTCTCTCTTGCTTTGTCCCAGCTTACCCTTCACCCTCCCCATATCCTCAAGTCCATTCTCTAGTAGGTCTGTGTCTTTATTCCTGTCTTACCCCTAGGTTCGTCATGACATTTTTTTTCTTAAATTACATATATATGTGTTAGCATATGGTATTTGTCTTTCTCTTTCTGACTTACTTCACTCTGTATGACAGACTCTAGGTCCATCCACCTCATTACGAATAGCTTGATTTCGTTTCTTTTTATGGCTGAGTGATATTCCATTGTACATATGTGCCACATCTTCTTTATCCATTCATCCGATGATGGACACTTAGGTTGTTTCCATCTCCGGGCTATTGTAAATAGAGCTGCAATGAACATTTTGGTACATGGCTCTTTGAATTATGGTTTTCTCAGGATATATGCCCAGTACTGGGATTGCTGGGTCATATGGTAGTTCTATTTGTAGATTTTTAAGGAACCTCCATACTGTTCTCCATAGTGGCTGTACCAATTCACATTCCCACCAGCAGTGCAAGAAGTGTTCCCTTTTCTCCACACCCTCTCCAACATTTATTGTTTCTAGATTTTTTGATGATGGCCATTGTGACTGGTGTGAGATGATATCTCATTGTAGTTTTGATTTGCCTTTCTCTAATGATTAATGATGTTGAGCATTCTTTCATGTGTTTGTTGGCAGTCTGTATATCTTCTTTGGAGAAATGTCTATTTAGGTCTTCTGCCCATTTTTGGATTGGGTTGTTTGTTTTTTTGTTATTGAGCTGCATGAGCTGCGTATAAATTTTGGAGATTAACCCTTTGTCAGTTGCTTCATTTGCCAATATTTTCTCCCATTCTAAGGGCTGTCTTTTGGTCTTGTTTATGGTTTCCTTTGCTGTGCAAAAGCTTTGAAGTTTCCTTAGATCCCACTTGTTTATTTTTGTTTTTATTCCCATTTCCCTAGGAGGTGGGTCAAAAAGGATCTTGCTGTGATTTATGTCATAGAGTGTTCTGCCTATGTTTTCCTCTAAGAGTTTGATAGTTTCTGGCCTAACATTTAGGTCTTTAATCCATTTTGAGCTTATTTTTGTGTATGGTGTTAGGGAGTGATCTAACCTCATACTTTTACATGTAGCTGTCCAGTTTTCCCAGCACCACTTATTGAAGAGGCTGTCCTTTCTCCACTGTACATTCCTGCCTCCTTTATCAAAGATAAGGTGACCATATGTGCGTGGGTTTATCTCTGGGCTTTCTGTCCTGTTCCATTGAGCTATCTTTCTGTTTTTGTGCCAGTACCATACTGTCTTGATTACTGTAGCTTTGTAGTATAGTCTGAAGTCAGGGAGCCTGATTCCTCCAGCTCCTTTTTTCGTTCTCAAGATTGCTTTGGCTATTCGAGGTCTTTTGTGTTTCCATATAAACTGTGAACTTTTTTGTTCTAGTTCTGTGAAAAATGCCCGTGGTAGTTAGATAGGGATTGCATTGAATCTGTAGATTGCTTTGGGTAGTAGAGTCATTTTCACCATGTTGATTCTTCCAATCCAAGAACATGGTATATCTCTCCATCTATTTGTATCATCTTTAATTTCTTTCATCAGTGTCTTATAATTTTCTGCATACAGGTCTTTTGTCTTCTTATGCAGGTTTATTCCTAGATATTTTATTCTTTTTGTTGCAGTGGTAAATGGGAGTGTTTTCTTGATTTCAGTTTCAGATTTTTCATCATTAGTGTATAGGAATGCTAGAGATTTCTGTGCATTAATAGCTTTTGCCTTTATAAAACTCCTTTCCTGAAGACTGAAGCTCCATTTTCATTGTAAATTTTCCAAAAAATATTCCTGCACTTAATCCTTGGTTTCAGATACCCAGCCTAAATGACTATCAATAAAGCACACACTCCAATAGAATTCCAATTTATCACCACAAAATACAGGTGTAGGTTATAAGAAGCACACACTCTTTGTCTTTAGTGAAGTAATGATACCAGAACACTGGCACAAATAATACTCAATATAGGATGATATTTCTGACTTCTTGCTATATCTGAGACCTATTTTAAGAGAGTAACATCTATTAACTCCTTAACTCCCACAACAGTAGAGGATAACTTCAAGGTAGGTTTCTATTTTTATGTTCATTTTACAAATGAGACACAGAGAAGTTAAGTAACTTGGCCCAAGTCAGCCATTAAATATTTGAGCCAAGATTTGAACCCAGGCTGGAGAGTTTACGCACATTAACACTATATCAAAGAGACTCTTCTCAGTATAAAAACTGCTTATTGAATTACTTCATTTATCAAATTTGTATTGAGTGACTACTGTCTTCTAGGTACTATGTTTATGTGCTGAGAATAATAAGAAAACTAAGAAGTGGTATCTCCCCTTAAACAGTCTATCTAAAATCTTGAAAATGTAAGCCATTATTTAAAATGAGGCCAATTGCTAATAAAGAGAGGAAAAGAAATTTGAACACTTATCTTTTAGGTCACGTGTTAAAAAAGGATAATGCTAGGTACTTGAAAAGAGCCACCTTCAAATCTCAGTGGCTTAGCATAATATGTTATTTATCACTCAGTAATCCAATAGGATGCTCCTGTTTGGACAGTTCTCCAAACAGAAATGCAGGGACTTTCCAACCTGTGTTTCTGCCATCTCCACAAGAGCTCAACCAAAGAACTCATTCTTTCCTGTCACCTAGAAGATGTAGAGATATGGAGAATCATGCATGGGAGTATTTCAAGAGCCAGGTTGGGAAGTGGCATACATCACATATAATCACATTCTTTTGATTAGACCTTAGTCACATGGCCAATCCTAGATGCAAGGGAGACTGGAAACTGTAGTCTCACTGTGAGCCCGGGAAGAAGAGAAGATGGGTTTGATGATTAGCCAGAGGTCTCTACGAAATATCCCTACACCAACAACTTTCCAATTAATTGAATTTCCAAGTGATACCATTATGCTATTTAAAACTCTATTTACCTTTTAAAATCCAGGAACATTATATAGATAGTCCATTATATATGGAGATAGAATAAGATAAGTGGAGGGAGGATCCTGCTTCTGCCTGCCTTTCTTTCCTATTGTTTGTTTGAGAGCTGCAGCATTTAAGGGACAGGAAGGGCATGTACTTAACCAAGCTCCAATTCTTGATTCTTTTCATTCTAGTATTAGATACTGACTGTGCCAAAGGCTGAGTAGAAATTCAATTATTTGTGCATAATTCCATCTACTTTCAGCTATTCTAAAACTCTGTGCTAAATATATATCATCAGAGATATGAGATGCAAAGAGGACTAACATTTACTGAGTATTCACTATGTAGCAGTCGTGGTTTCAGATCCTTTGCATGTTACTACTTTGAGTTCTTATAAGATATCATCATTAAACCCGTTTAATGGAGGCTATAGAGTTTAAGTAACCTGCCAAACGTCACATGTGCATAAATAGCAAAGTCAGGATTCAATGCCTGTTATGTCTAACCCCAAAATTTTTATTCACCCTTGGAGTGATTACATTTACTCAGTTGAACAGGCAGTTTAGATAATTCAGTGGGGGAAGTAACTCAAAAGCTTCTAAATTTACAAACTGGAGGTATCCAAGTAATTTCTACCACTCTCTGATTAACCCTATCTAGACAGACAACAAATGTTTATGATACAAAGTCATTTGCAAATAAAAGAATCATAGTAACTCTGTGTCTCAGGAGGCATTTCATCAGAGATTGTTCTCATTAATTCTATCAACATATATTGTGTGTATGTATTATATGCTGGTCACTCCCAGGCTATACAGGGATGATGATAGCTGTGGTTTCACCCTCAAACAGACCCCCTCCACAAAGGCAGGCTTAGGTGTTTCCCCCAAACAGATCTATACTTACCCTATTGTTATACCTACTTTATGTGCTTTTGAAACTGCCATTTCATTTGACTGTATCCTACATTCTATGAATTCATGGATTTTGTGCTTTTGCTCATGACCACTCCAGCACGTTGCCTCATTTCTGACATGTGGTCTTCAGAAAATGCACTCTGCAATAAATGAATAGTAGATGGATATATTTCAGGAGAAAATAATCAGTAAGAGCAAATAAATTACGCCCTGAATTACTGCAGTGAAGTCAAAGAACTAGAAGAAATTCAGTAAGTGAGGTGTCAGGTTATGAGTAGGGGAAATGAGGTAAGATAAGATAGCAGCCAGTTCAGGGTTTAGAGTTATAGGCTTAATTCAAATAAATATGCAACAGGAAGAAGGAGTTTTTATGTGCTTGATTGCTTGAAGGTAAAGGTTGAAGTGTCAACTTGGTTGAAGATAATGATCACTTAAAAAGAGAAAATTTTTAAAAATTATTTAAGCGTGGACCACTCTAGTTAGAGACCAGGGGCAGACTTTATTTTGTGGGCCTGGGATGAAGGTGAATTATTTAAAAACTTAAAATTCTTCCAGTAAAGAGTTCTAGTGAATTTGGTAACTATTTGAAGAGTGGATTAGGATTCTGTCACAAAGTAAACATTCATGACCAATAACAAATATATGAGTTTTTGCTCTTCATTGTTGGTATTGCCTGGGGGACAATTATTATTCATTGTTGGTATTGCCTGGGGGAGTATTATTTTGAGTATGTTTCCTGTCCAGATGTAAATCAGAGTTTACAAACTATGGGGAGTGAGGGAGGAAGCAGGGGAAAATCAAGTTAATTATGCTAAGTTAGGAGAATAAATACTGGACTGGAATTTCAGGATTAAGGAAACTGTATCTTCAGAATTCTGGGGAGAAAAACACTTCATTCCACCAGGTTTTCACTTATAAGATCAAACTCAGGTTGAGTGAAGGCCAGGAAAGTGCCTTGTACTCAGAATCAGGAGAGTTTGTTCTAGACCTGGCTCTGCTATTAACTGGATGTGAGATCTTTGTGAAGTAACCTCTCTGAGCCCTGTTCCTCACCTTAAAGTTGAGGATTTGAAATGAGACTATTAGACCAAATAACCAAAGAAATCCTTTTCAGGAGGATGGTTCAAGATGGCGGCATAGGGAGACACTGAACTTACCTTCTCTCATGGAACCAACAAATATGCAGCTATACGTGGGTCAATTCCCTTTGAAAAGAACCTGAGAATTAGCTGAACACCTGCTCCACAAGAAAGGATAAAAAGGACCACACTGAAATAAGTAGGAAAGGCAGAAAAATGTTCTTGCCAAAACACCCACTCCCCATGCGGTAGCACACAATAGAGATGGATCTCACCTGATGGGTTCTTCTCCAGGAGGAGTGAGGGGTTGTCACCCCACACCAGGCACCCCAGTCCCTGGGCTCTACACCAGAGAGATGAGCCCCCAAAACATCTGGCTTAGAAAACCAACAAGGCTGATGACACACTCCAGCTGCCTACATAAAGCCAGTGGGTGCAGGCAATCCACACAAGGACACCACTTGATCTCCTGGCCCTGGTGACCAAGGGGGCTGGCATTCCTGAGCTCCATGGGACTCATGAACGACAAAATCCTTGCACGGCCCCTTGGCCTTACTACAGCTTGATGAGATTCCCCAGAAAGGAGCTTATACACTTGTAAGGAGCCCCAGTTTTTTTGCAACTGTCACCGAGGAGACACCTCCAGATCTCCTGGTCTGAATGCCAGCAGGGGTTATTCTTGTAGTCCCAAAGCACAGTATATATCTGCATATTTTAAAAGCTGCTGCCTGAGAGTCTGGCACTCAATCAGCCCGAAGCTAGGTGCTAAATGAGATTTCTCCCATTGGAACACTGATAGGTCTCAGCACACCATCAACAACAGTGGTGAATCAAGAATAAATCAGACGGTATAGATATGGACAGCTCAAATTCAAGAGACAACAAAAAGCAAGAGCAGGATTGGACAAGAAGGACCATCACGTACACAAGTCCATTCCTTCAAGACTGAGAGAGGTAGCCATTTGCTTAACACATAGAAACAAACCCAGTGAGCCAAGCAAAATGAATAGAGAACTATGTTCCAAATGAAAAACCAAGACAAAACTTCAGAGAAAAGATAAGTACACAGAAATAAGTAATACACCTGATAAAGAATTAAAAGCAATGGTCACAAAAATGCTCACCAAATTCGGGAGAAGAACGAATGAACACAGTGAGAATTTAAAAAGTTTTTAAAATATAAGAACAATCAGAGCTGAAAAATAAAATATCTTACATGAAAAATGCACTAGAGGGAGTCAATAGCAGATTAGATGATACAGAAGAACAAATCAGCTCTCTGGAAGACAGAGTAGAGGGAATGACAAAATCAGAACAGCAAAAAGAAAAAAGAATTTTTTTTAAATGACAATAGTTTAAAGGACCTCAGGGGACAACATCAAACACACTAACATTCACATTATATGGATCCCAGAGGACAAGAAAGAAAAGGGCAGAAAACTTTTTTGAATAAATAATGGCTGAAAACTTTCCTAACATGGGGAAGGAAACAGACATCCTGTTCCAGGAAGCACAGAGAATCTCAGACATGATAAAACCAAAGAAATCCACACCAAGACATATTATAATTAAAATATCAAAAAGTTAAAGAGAGAATTTTAAAAGCAGCAAGAGAAACACAACTGATTACATATATGGGAACTTTCACAAAAGACTATCAGTGGCTTTTTCAGCAGAAATTTTGCAGACCAGAAGGAAGTGGTATGATATAATTAAAGCACTAAAAAGCAAAAAAAAAATCTTTCAACCAAGAATACTCTATCCAACAATGTTATCATTCAGAATTGAAGGAGAGACCAAGAGTTTCACAGAAAAGCAAAAAGTAAAGGAGCTCAGCACCCCTAAACCGACCTTACAAGAATGTTAAAGAGACTTCTTTAAGAGGAACAGAAAAGGCCATAACTTTGTTATAAGAAAACATATAAAAGAAAAAAACTCACCAGTAAAAGCAAATATATAGTAAAGGTAGTGTGTCAACTACTTATAAAGCTAGTATGAAGGTTAAAAGAGAAAAGTAGTAAAATCAACTATAGCTACAATTAGTAGTTAAGGGATACACAAAGTAAAAATTTATAAAATATGGTATAAAAAGCATAAAACATGGGGGGTGGATAAAAACATAGTGCTTTTAGAGTCTTCACACTTAAGTGATTATCAAGTTAAAATAGTCAGTTTTGTATATAGATTGTTATATATGAGTCTCATGGTAACCAAAAACCAAAAACTTTATAATAGATACACAGAAAATGAAGAGAAAGAAATCCAAACGCTACACTAAAGAAAATCATCAAACCACAAGGGAAGAGAACAAGAGAAGAAAGGGACAGAGAAGAACTACAAAAACAACCATAAAACAATTAACAAAATGGAAATGATGACATACCTATGAATAATTACTTTAAATGTAAATGGGCTAAATTATCCAATCCAAAAACATAAGGTGGCAGAATAGATAAAAATCAAGACCCATCCATATTCTGCTTACAAGAAAATCAGGTCTAAAGAGACACACGGGCTAAAAGTGAAAGGATGAAAAAAGTTATCCCATACAAATGGAAAATAAAACAGGGGTAGCATTACTCAGACAAAATAGACTTTAAAACAAAGACTGTCACAAAAGACATAATGATAAAAGGGTCAATACAAGGATACATCATTCATAAACATTTATGAACTCACATAGGAGCACCTAAGTATATAAAGCTAATATTAACAAACATAAAGGGAGAAATTGATGGTAACACAATAACAGTAGGGGACTTTAATACTCCACTTACATCAATGAATAGATCATCCAGACAGAAAATCAATAAGGGAACATCAGCCTTAAAGATGAACTTAATAGATATATACATTCCATTCAAAAACTGCATACACATTCTTTTCAAGTGAGCATGAAACATTCTCCAAGATAGATCACATGTTATGCCAAAAATCAAGTCTCAATAAATTTAAGAATATTGAAATCATATCAAGCATCTTTTCCAACCACAATGGTATGAAACTAGAAATCAATTACAGGGAGAAAACTGGGAAATACACATGAAGACCAAAAACATGCTACTAAACAACCAATGGGTCAATGAAAAAAACAAAGAGGAAATTAAAAAAAAATCTGAAGACAAATGAAAATGGAAACACAACACTCCAAAATCTATGGGATGCAGCAAAAGCAGTTGTAAGAGGGAAGTTTACAGTGATTCAGGCCTATCTCAATAAACAAGAAAAAGTTCAAATAAACAATCTAGCTTTACCTAAAGGAACTAGAAAAAGAAGAACAAACAAATGCAAAATTAGTAGAAGGAAGAAAATGATAAAGATCAGAGATAAAACAAATAAAAAAGAGACTAAAAACCAATGAAAAGATCAATGAAACTAAGAGCTGGTTCTTTGAAAGGATAAACAAAATTGATAAACCTTTAACCAGACTCATCAAGAAAAAGAGAGGGCCCAAATAAATAAAATCAGAAGTGAAAAAGAAGTTGCAACTGCTACCACAGAAATATAAAGGATCGTAAGAGACTACTACAAACAATTTATGGTAACAATTGGACAACCAAGAAGAAATAGATAAATTCCTAGAAACAATCTTCCAAGAATGAATCATGAAGTAGAAAATTTGAATATACCAATACTAGTAATGAAACTGAATCAGTAATTTCAAAATTTCCAACAAACAAGTCTAGGACTAGATGGCTTATCGGTGAATTCTACCAAACATTTAAAAAAGAATTAATACCTATCCTTCTCGAATTTTTCCAAAAAATTGAAGAGGAGGGAACACTTCCTAAGTCATTTTATGAGGCCCATATTCTACCTTGATACCAAAGTCAGATAAAAACACCATAACAAAAGAAAATTACAGATCAATATATCTGATGAACATAGATACAAATATCCACAACAAAATGTAAGCAAACTGAATTCAAGAGTGTGATAAAAAGATCATACACTATAATCAAGTAGGATTTATTCCAGGGGTGCAAGCATGGTTCAACATCCATAAATCAATCAGCTTGATACACCACATCAACAAAGCGAAGGATAAAAATCATATTATCATCTCAGTAGATGCAGGAAAAGCATGTGACAAAATTCAACATTCATTTATTATAAAAACTCTCAACGAACTGGGTATAGAGATACTGTACCTGAAAATAACAAAAGCCGTATATGGCAAACCCACAGCTAAAATAATAATCAACAATGAAAATCTGAAAGTTTTCCTCTAAGATCAGAAATAAGACAAGGATGTCCACTATTGCCACTTTCATTCAACATAGTATTGGAAGTTCTAGCCACAACTGTTAGGCAAGAAAAAGAAATGAAAGGCATCCAAATTGGAAAAGAAGAAGTAAAACTGTCACTATTTGCAGATGACATGATACTATATACAGAAAATCCTAAAGACCCCACCAAATAAACTCTTTTTGAATTAATAAATTCAGTAAAGTTGTAGGATATAAAATTAATGTACATAAATTGGTTGCATCTCTATACAGTAATAATAAGCTATCAGAGAGAGAAATTAAGAAAAATATCCCATATAGAATTGTATCAAATGAATAAAATACTTAGAAATAAATATAACCAAGAAGGGGAAAGACCTATACTCTGAAAACTATAAGACTTGATGAAAGAAATTGAAGATGACACAAATAAATGGAAAGATATACTGTGCTCATGAATTGGAAGAATTAATATTGTTAAGATGTCCATGCTACCCAAAGCAATCTGCAGATTCAGTGCAGTCCCTATCAAAATACCAATGGCATTTTCACATAACTAGAACAAATAATCCTAAAATTTGCGTGGAACCACAAAAGACACCAAATCCCAAAGTAATTTGAGAAAGAACAAAGCTGGAGGTTTCATACTCCCTGATTTCAAACTATACTACAAAGCTACAGTAGTCAAACACTATGGTACTGGCACAAAAACAGACACACAGATCAATGGAACAAATCAGAGAGCTCAGAAATAAATGCATGCAATTACAGTTAATTACTCTATGACAAAGGAGGAAAGAATATCCAGTCTTTTCAATAAACGATGTTGGGAAAACTGGACAGATATATGCAAAAGAATTAAAATAGACCACTATTGTACACCATATACAAAAATAAATTCAAAATTGATTAGAGACTTAAATTTAAGACTGGAAGCCATAAAACTCCTAGAAGAAAACATAGGTAGCAAGTTCTTTGACACCGGTCTTAGCAATATTTTTTGGACATATCTCCTCGGGCAAGGTCAATAAAAGCAAAAAATTTTAAATGGACTACATCAAACTAAAAACGTTTGCATAGCAGAGGAAACCATCATAAAAAAGGAAAAGGCAACCTACTGAATGGGAGAAGATATTTGCAAACTGTATATCCAACAAGAGATTAATATCCAAAAAATATAAAAAATTTGTACAACTTAATATCATAAAAAACAACATTATCAAAAATGGGCAGAGGACCTGTGTAGACATTTTTCCAAAGAAGACATATGGATGACCGACAGGCACAGGAAAAGATGCCCAACATCACTAGTCATCAGGGAAATGTAAATCAAAACCACCATGAGATAACACCTCACATCTGTCAGAATGACTATTATCAAGAAGACAACAAATAATTTTTGGCCAGGATGTGTAGTAGAGGGAACTCTTGTTCACTGTTGGTGGGAATGTAAATTAGCACACCACTATGAAAAACAGTATGGAGTGTCCTCAAAAAGTTAAAAATAGAACTACCATACAATCCAGCAATTCCACTTCTGGTTATTTAACTGGAGGAAACAAAAACACTAACTAGGAAAAATATATGCATCCCTTTGTTCCTTGCAGCATTATTTACAATATCTAAGATATGGAAACAACCTAAGTGTCCATAAATAGATGAATGGATAAAGAAGATGTTTTACATATATATATATGTAAAACATATATATTTTTTACATATATATATACATATATATTATGTGTGTGTGTGTATATATATATATATATATATATATATATATAAAATGAAATACTACTCAGCCATAAAAAGAACGAAATCTTGCCATTTGGACAACATGGATAGACCTAGAGGGTATTACGCTAAGTAAAATAAGTCAGGCAGACAAAGACAAATGCCATGCGATTTCACTTATATGTGAAATCTTAAAAACAAAACAAATGAACAAACAACAGAGAAAGACTCATAGATACAGAAAACAATATAGTGATTGTCAGAGGGGAAGGGGATTGATGGGTGGATGAAGTAGGGGAAAGGGATTAAGAGGTACAAACTTCCAATTATAAAATAAATAAGTTATGAGAATGTAATATACAACATAGGGAATACAGTCAGTAATATTGTGATAACTTTGCATGGTGACAGATGGTAGTTAGACTTAACCATGGTGACCATTTCTTAATATATAAAAATGTCTCATCACTATGATGTATACCTGAAACTAATATGACATTGTATATCAATTATACTTCAATTTAAAAAAAATAAGAAGTCCTTTCCAGCCTTAAATAAGCTATGAACATTTCAAAGCATGAAATTTTTCTTTCACCTTGACTCACAATACATTCTTTAGTTGATGTAGCATTATATGCTTATGAGTTCTGCTATTAGTGTCCAATTATCCAACTTAGACCCCTGGAACTTCACCTAAAAGAATAAATAGGTCCTAGGATTGTCACAAGGTTCTCATTGTTGCTCACTGGGGCAATTCAAGAGAGGTGGCCTTCAGTGTTTAACAAATTTCAGGGTCTGAGGTCAGGAGCTGATAGGAGACCAGACTGGAAAGTGAAGCTGTGGGTTGGGTACAAGCCAATGGAAATGGATGAAGGAGGAGGTGTTGTATATACCAGCTATATCAGTTTTCTAGGGCTGCCACGAACTTAGTGGCTGAATACGAGTTCATTATGTTATAGCTCTGGAGGGCAGAAGTCCAAAACAGAACTCACTGGACTAAAAGCAAGATTTGTCAGGGTGTATTCCTCTTCTGGAGGGTCTAGGGGAGAATCCATTTCCCTACCTTTTCCAGCTTGACTCATAGACCTCTATGTTCACTGTCAGCCACGTTGCATCTCTCTGACCCTTCTTCTGTAGTACATCTTCCTCTTCCACTTTTAAGGACCCTTGTGATTTCATTGAGCCCAATCAGGTAATTCAGAAAAATCTCTATTTTAAGGTCAGCTGATTAACAACATTATTTCCTTCCTTATTTCCAACCTTTATTTTCCTTCCTTATTTCCAGCCACCAAGAACAGAGATCACAGACTCCTCATGGTCTTTAGTGAACGACTAAATGGCCACTTGGTTCTTCCCTTCAGGAAGATTTTATTATCTGATTTTATTATCAGATCAACAAAGTGTCTTTTACGAGTCTTCGCAGAATATAATATAGAGGGGATATAATTCAGGTTTGGCATCTCATCCCATGAATCACCTAAGTTGGAGTTCCAGGGTCCATGGCGGGCCAGAGGAGTAGGTAGTAAGCAGATGGCCTTCATGGTGGGGCATCTAAAGGAATCTCTAGGCACTGAAGTATCTTCTTCAAGAGTGTTGGGTAGCCCATGCTCATGGTCTCTCTCTGGGATAATTCTTTAGGATGAAAATATTTTGAAGATGATGGCTCTCCTTTCCCTAGGGCCATATCAAAGAGCTGTTCTTTTTGTTCCCCCCTTCCTTTATAGACAATAACAGGGAGATCTCATTGATTTTGCAGGGATCCTTTCTAAAGTCGCTAGAGGTCAATAGATGTAGGAGAGGTGTGAGGTGAACAAGTCTCATGATGGAGACTGCAAAATTTTCTCTGCTGTACTATTTGTGCCTTAGGGGTTTCTGCCAGGTCCTTCGGTTGTCAGTGAGGATTTGGGCAGCCTCCCCCAAAGGTCTGTTCTAATACTTGCTGTACTTAAAATACTTTCATATGTGTAACCCATTTTTTTTGAGAAGCGAATAAAAGATTTCCTTTATGACAACTCCCCAACTGTACAGATCACTTTGGCAAACAGACAAAAGTCACCCTTATCTTTCCTTTAAGAGAAACCATAAACAAAGCCTTAAAAATCAGTTCAGATGAGTTCTCTAAAGCAATATCCTTTAGGTTTCAATTCTCTGTACATGCATGTCGATAGTGTTCTACCCAAATCTGCTCTAGACATATCAAGTATGTGATAAGATTTCCATCAATCCTAAGCATCGTAGACATTTAGGAGAAAAATTTAAAAAATAAAACATTTATTTTTCTTTAAAATAGAGTAATAGTGACTTTGGATCAGTTTGATCTTACGCTGAAATCTGAAGTCCCTAATTGTCTACCTCTCCAAAGTCCATCTTCAGTTTCTAAAAAGTGTCTTTCATATTAATAGAATGATAGAAGGGTTTTGTAATTTCCCTAAAAGCAGAGCCATGTCTTAGCTTTCTTTATAACCGTACATGGCCCCTTTTATCATGCTTTATACATAGCAGACTTCTAATATATTTATTGATTTGAGGATTTAATATCTATAGGTAGCATAATAACAACAACAACACAGTATTGAGGTAGAAAATATCAGTCATGATTCTGAGTAAAGCGATCTCATTTTTCATGGAGTAAGCTAATGTTATTCAGTGAAACAGATGAAGGAAGCTAGGTCAAGTATTCGCAGGAGAATGATTAGTTTTCATTACTTTTTCAAGGTGCAAAAAATGTGTCAACCAGCATGATACCTGCTCTAGACCTTGACCCAGCACACCCAGTTTTTTTTTTGTTTGTTTGTTTGATTTAATGGTTGTGAACTGACAATTACAACAGAATATTATACCACTGCCAAGTTAAGATAGCTATACTGGTCGATGCAGAAATAAACACCAGTGTGGTCATTTAAGGAAAGGCATCAGGAAAGTTGCCTGCTTTTTAATTTTTTGGAATTACCGAGACAAAACTCATTGGCTGACTGACCAAGTAAGAGTAGTTCCTACTTCAGTAATGCCAACAAGGCTCAGAGTGAGAGCTGGAAACGTTCTTGAGGCTTGCTCCTTGTGTTAAATTCTGTATATAATGATCACAAGACAGATGAAGAGTATAGCAGAAGTCCTTGGATCTCCTGGATAGGAATGCTACATGGTTGAAAGCTGCTGAGATATTCACTGTCCCTCTCCCTGGTCTAGAATTAGTGCCAGTCATGGAAGTTAGCTCAGATCTCAGGTTGAAAGTGTTATTTTTAGTGAAAACCCAATTGTCTCTTGCCAAGAACGTATTTATTTCTAGTTATGCAGGCAAGCTCTGGATCTCCAAGGTGGGTTATAGCACTGACTCCTTTCAAAACTGCCTTTCCAGAACTTTCTTCAATAATAACTTAGAATTTCTTCAATTGAGAATTTATTTTAGCTCATTTGATTTTAAGGGCTACATTTATATGTAAAATTTTTTTCTCAGATGTCCAATTTCCTTTGGAATTTGATCTCGATATACTGAATCCCAAATTCTTTGATTCTCTCAAAAATTTAAAAAAAGGAAAGATAGGAAAAAAGTAAAGAAGGAATCAGATCAAGATTTTAGTAGATATTAGACACTGTTTCTTGCTCTTTTAGTAATTTGGGGGTTGTTCATATGTGTGCCTTGGACATGGCCCTTGTCTCATTCGACTTTATGCTACTTTAATTAAATATGCTTCTGTTTGTTTTGATTTGATTCATTTATTTATCTTCCAGAACTACTCTGTATCAGGATGAATCCTTATGCACATATCTGAAATCACGATCCAATATAGTAAGAAAAAGCCATATCCCAGCCAAACTGAGTTTTTCAACCTGTGTCCCACATACACTAAACTTCGGGGTCACATTGATATGAGTGGGTGAGCCACTCACCACTCCAGGGAAAATTAGGAAATATTATCTCTATTAACATTCTTTCATTAAGCCTCTACTTTTCCCCATCCTAGGAAACCTGGCAAACTTTTGTTTAGATTGTTCTCTGATAGTTTCTCAGGTGACATAAACAGTACAACCTGGTAAGAACAGATGGAGACACGCAAACACTGTTTGTTAAGAATAAAGGAAAACACTAATCATTTTGCTTACCAGTAACTGGCCTGCATAATCTTACCCTTTTGTAATTTTGTAATAAATATTCTTAGTTTGACTTACTATTGGGCATGTGGTGGAAACGAAAAGGAAACCTTTACCTGTGTATACCCCAAAACATTTCATGATGGAAATTCCAAACTGCCCAGTATTTCTGCTATGAATACTAGACCAATGCATCCCATACCTGTTTCAAAACTCATTTGTGCCCAAGTAAGGGCAGACCCAGCTGGGGTAAAGCCAAGTTCACTTTATTTGCATCAGTTGGCTCAAAGCTGATGTTTTCCTTCGCCCTTTTTAAATTTTTTCATATTTCTCCACAAGAAACCGGTTGTCAGGCAGGAGGCTCTGTTCTCTAATGACTCACAAAATATGCCAAACCAAACCTTTTCCTCCTGCAAGACTTTAGTAGATTTCATTTTTAAGTGTGGAGTCACTGCTTTGTGAATTGCTAATACCAATTTGTCTTTCTTTTTTTTCTCTCCACTGAACAATAAAGGGAATGGTTAGAGCTTTAACAACCAAGACATAAATAAGGAAAACAGCTCGAAAGCAGAACACCGCGTAGCTGTTAAACGATCAGCTCTTTTCAGATCCTCCATAAGGATTAAGGACTAAATGAACCTTTTCACATATTGTTACTCAGACACAAGGCACAGAATCAACTTCATTCTTCTCCTTTGAACCAAAACGACAATCATACTGGGAAGCCCCCCACCATCCCCTGAGTCAATTAAAGATTCTGTCACTGGAGTTATTTTAAATGGGTGTGTTTAAAGCGCTAGGGGACAGATTGTAGGATATAATCCTCAACTGACAGGGGGGAATGTACTAAAAGTCCCCCAGGAGATCACCCATCTTCATGTTTGTGAGACACATGGTCACAGAGATGGACAAACCAATTTGAATGAGATAAGAAAAGCCAAGCTTTTTCTACCCTTCCCCCAAATCCTCAGCCACCTCACAAGCTGAACCTTTCAAATACACTTAGTGCTGAGGCAATTTGACATGGGTGGTAGATTAACACACACACACAATATAAACAGGGAGGGCACCTCCCTTATTGATGCCAAGTTCACAGAATCAGCTGCTACACTAGTCTAGAAGCCAGCTTGGGAAGACCAGAATTGTATCTTCGACTGTCTGTCTTTATTTTAGGGCTCAACTGGGACTCCAGGAGAAGAAAGTTCCATAGGTTCTTGAAAAGTCCTGAGATTGACGCATTTGGTTTTCGGGTTTTTGTTTTTGTTTTTTTGGGAGGTTGTTGTTCTTAAGTAAGGGGAAAAAAACATCTTCAAAGTATGTCTGTTGTTTTTGTTTTTGTTTCTAAATTGTGGTGGTATTCAGAGGACATTGGTAGGGAGGAATCCAACGAGGGTTTGTAGGAGAACAGGATTCACCCAGATCCAGATATAAAAGCAGAAACCTTGGCTACCTTTCTAATTTCTACATTTCCTCTTGATGTTATTATTTACAACCCTCCTCATTCTTGTACCTTCACTCTGCTGGTTATATGGTAAGATTTACAGGAAGAAACAGAGAGAAACTGATCTCTACAGGCACACAGTCATGGGTTTTAGTGTCTATCTGTGTAGCCCATCCTTATGCAGCACGAAGGGAAGATATCTCCTACTTTCTGCTGAAAAGGAGACCACCAGGCTAAGAACAGAGGAGTCTGGTGCATCCACATGATCTAACAAGACTTTCTTGTTCTTCTTTTTAGCCCCCATAAAAAACAATGGAGTTAGAAGATGATGTGAAAATAAGTTGCTTAGAGAGAGTTTCTCTTGGGCTAGGAAGTGAATATGTGCATTTGTTTCCAAAGTTTTCATGTACTCTAAGCCCAAAGACACACTAAAGCCCAAGTGTCCATTCTGAAACCCAGCCATCCCACAAGGCTTTATGTTCTTTACCCAATATCTCTTATTTTTTGCATGTTCCCACCCCAGTTTCACACCAAAATGAATCAGTGCGCAGATTTCAATAGCATCCATTTGAATCATTACTGTAGGATGTGGAAAATAAGAAGTAAGAATTTTTTTCCCTTAGATTTTATTATTTACTTTGATTAGTTTTAGCCCTTCACATTTTTGGAAATCTTGGTGTTATACTTTGTGTTGACGTACATTTAATTTACTCAGATTTGCCACAGAATATGTTGGTTTTCTTCTTGACATTATCAAGCTTTTTATTAAAATAAAGAATACTTGTGCCCCTTTGGTTGAGACAAAAGACATGACATCATTGAGAGAAGTAAAAGCATAGGAAGTTGTCAAAATAGTAAATATTGATTATGAATATTCATAGTGTCTCATACTTGGTCGTTTCAAGTGCAGTTAGAAGAGGAAAGTAAAAAATAGCCTCTCTCCAGGAAGTATTCTGTGAAGAAATAGAAATTAAATTTTGGTCGGGATATAGGTATATCTACTTTATGAAAAACCTACGTTTTGTGAGAACAGGGATTGTCCCAGGAATTCATGAACAGTTTTTAAGAGATGAGAAAACTCAAATCCAGAAACAGAGCTGATAATCTGGAACCAGTATATATTCTAAAGTCACATAAGTCCTTTCAAAACCTAGTGCAAAGTACCATAAAAAAAATTTTCAGCTTTTCGTTCCAGGGGGATGGGTGGCTTATACAATTTCCTTATGGAACTATTTTGTTCTGCCTGTCTGCATTAATGCAGGCTATTGGAGCATACATCTCAAAGTTCCCAAGGATATCTCCTCCTGCCATTTATTGGTTTCTTGGAAGAACTTTTAATTTTCCAGAATAATTTTTCAGCACATTCATTACCTTTTTTGTTTTTTTTTCACATAACGCACATACACAAGAACATTTTGTGGAAATAGCCATGTACTTTCCCATGGTTTCTAGCCAATTATAAATAACTTTTGAAGTGCGGAAAAGAAGGACAAGGAGGTTATTAATTTGGAACCTACTCATAAACTATGAGTAGCTTATAAATCGCTTAATAGCAATATCATTAAAATTATCAGTGTAACATATTGGGTAAAATATGTTCAGAGATGCTTTCGACCATCTATGTGTCTCTTTGAATAAATGAGCACTCGCTAAGGAACTTATAAATCACACGTGCCCATGCACTCATTTGCCAAATTGATAGCTCCAAATATGTATATCAACTATTTATGCATCCACTTATATGGCTCTGTAGAAGTATATTCTTGTGTCTTTAATTATTCTGATGGTCTTGTATGTTGAATATATATGTGGCTCAAAGAAAAGGTAAAATTTTTTGAAAACTTACGATTCCTTTCTTGTCCTCTGCGTGTTAGTTAATTAATGATTGTTATCCCCTTTTGGAGATTGATGAGATATTGACCTTTTTTCCACCCTATGCCAGTATATTACCATGTACACACAGTTTGCCAACGTGCCTACCACTGTGCCTTGAGCAGAACGGATGCTAAATCAAGTTTGTTTAACTGTGTCTCATTTCTTCCTCTAATTTGTTTACCCTTAAGATCTGATGCAGTGTTGAGTGATCTGAAAGATCTAGCCTCATCTCTACTCAAGGCGTCTCTTTTCCATGTTTGAAAACTCTGGGTAAATGAATCTCTGATGTCCACAGTAAAAAGTAGGACAACACACCTTCCAGGTCATGGCCTGCATCTTGTGCCTAATATCAAAAGAGAGAGTAGGGTCGCCTTTGCTAAAATAGCAGTCAGGTTTTTGAAATGGTTTCCTGCTGGGGGAGTGGAGTAGTAGATAAAGTTTCTTTTCTTTCTTTCTTTTTTTTTTTTTTGTAGCTACTAAAAATACAAACCAAGAAAAAAAAATCTAAAGTTCTACTTGTTTTGTGCTTTCCTGAATTTCTAATCTCATTGACTTCACTTCAGTGGATAGAACTACCCTCCCACCTTGGGCAGTCAATCATGCCACATGGGGCAGGAGCCCTCAAGCTGGGGCTATTGGATCCAGTGAAGAAAATACTATAAACTGTAAATCAAAGATGATGTCTAGTTTATGAGAATTTTGCCTGAAGACACAATTTTAGTCCCCAAAGCCTCTTTGCTAAAGCATTTTTTACGGATTCCTAATTCCTCTTGCAAACTTAGTTAATACTCATGGATATCTTTTGCATACAGAGCAGGGCACATGCTATCAGAACTGATGTGTCTGCCTGACAAGTGCAGAGCGGAGCGGAGTCAATTACAGAGAGGAAAGCGGGCAGCTAAGTGGTATGCTGCCAAAACAGAGCCTAGCAGATCTGTTCACTCTGGGAGCCAGTCTTGACATTCTGTGCCGTATGACCATCTTCCTAGGACCACCAGCTGGAGAGTTCACACTTTGAGAAGTAGTAGTCCTCTGTATTCTCCAAAAGCAACTTCATGACCGCTTCTGAAATAATTAGAAAACATATGCTTCCTTCAAGCAAGTGTTTATTTAATTCATATTTCTGAAGTTCTCTGGCTTGATTTCACTTGAAAGTCAACATTCTTGGTCTCCTCCCCTTTCCCAGCATGTTTAAGTTGAGATGGTGCTCTTTCTTGTTTCCTTAAGAGCTCTTGCCAAGTCATTGGGCATGTGTCTTTTGTTCATTTTCTGGGAGTCCTCAATGAATATGTGCCTTGATTCTCCCAATTTGTGAAAAAAAAGAAAGCTCACTTTTGTTTCACGTGTACTGAGTTATTTTCATTCACAAAGGTGTCTAATATTGGTGCCTTATCAATGATTGGAAAGATCAGGCTCCACAGACTTTTAAAAACGTCTTCCATCCTTCCTCATCCCCAGCTCCACACGAAGACATGGTTGACTAAGGGGAAGGAGGGGGGTGAGGGATAAATTAGGAGCATGGGATTAACAGACACATGCCACTACATATAAAATAGATAAACAACAAGGATTTACTGTATAGCACAGGGAGCTATAGTCAATATCTTGTAATAACCTACAAAGGAAAAGAATCTGAAAAATATATATATGTTGTGTGTGTATATATCTACCTATATCTATATATTGTGTGTGTGTATATATATACGTTGTGTGTGTATGTATCTACCTATATCTATATATATCTATATATCTATATCTATCTATATAGATATAGATATAACGGAATCATTTTGCTGTATACCTGAAACTAACACAATATTGTAAGTCAACTATACTTCAATAAAAAGAAGTTAAAAAAAAAAAGACATGGTTGACTAAACCTTAAGTTCACTAGTCAGATTCTCCCACCTCTGATTACCTGTCACATCCTATTGCAACAGAATTCTGAAAACAGAGATTCCCATATCCTAGTCCTAGCCAAAACTACTTTAAACAAAATCTTAAATAACCAAATTCTGGAGACTTCCCTGGCGGTCCAGCGGTTAAGACTCTACGCTTCCACTGCACGGGGCACAGATTCGACCTCTGGTCCGGGAACTAAGATCCCGCATGACGCATGGCACGGCCAAAAATAAATAATAACCAAATTCTGAACTTATAGAGGCATATGGATAGCTCCTTGAGAGCTTCTCGAAGTACATTTTGACCTAGATAGAAGCAAAATGTGTTCTCTTTTGAAATATGCAATATTTTCCCAGCTCTCAGAAAAATGTCTTTTTATTGCATCCATTTAAGTGTACCCATCAAAATAAACCAGGTCTGGAACCCAAACCTCCAAGCCCCACTCCTCCTTGCCCTCTCACCACACTCAGCGTTTGCTTTGTTCATTTGGTAGTCACCACATACTGCCATTTTATTGTTAGTTTGTTTTTTCTCTTTTGGATATATCCCCTGTTAAATCCAAGAGCGAGGAAGGTGCCAAGAGTTCTCTCTCTTCTATTAGCTCTCTGGATTCCCAGTTCAGGTTGAATTACTCCAAGCCTCCTCAGCGCTAGAGTTTGCCCAGGTACCTGGGACTGTGCAGCTGCGAGCCAGGACTGCCTTGATGCTCTGGCTTAAGATGACAGATGTCAGTGCGAAAAAGAAAAAGAATTGTGTTGTAAACAGTCCCTTAGAAACCCTATCCTGGAGGTGAGCCAACCAGGAGGGGAGACTAGTCCCAGCTTCAGGTAGAGCCTTCCCCTGCTTTCCTCCAGCCTGGTCTCCTTGAGTTGAGGTATCGTGAAGGGCCCAGGACTCTGTGCCCAGAAGGGCACTCTGAAATTTTCAGCACAAGCTACTGAAGAAGGGATGAGATATTTACTTGGACTAATTTCGGTGTCAGAAAGAGAAACTCAGAGTAGTAGACTGAAGAATGCCTGGAGTTGAGGAGTCGGGTTAGTTTCTTCAACGTACCAAAGAGTCTTTTACTTTTCCTGCTACCGGAAGGGACACGCTGAGCCTCAGAGTTCCGCCTTTTTGCTGCTCCATCCTGCGCTTTTCCTTCCTTCGATGGTGTTCCTCTCAGGTTTCTTGTGTCCATATACTTTCTCTCTCCCTCTCAACTTTTTCTTTTCTCCTTCCAGTTCCAAAAGCTTTCCTTTAAGTACTAGATATGAATTCATACCGAAGGATCAACGTCTGATAACAATTGTGCCGAGAAGGAAAACTGCATACATGATACTCAAAAACATGAAAATAAAAGATTGAAAACAGTAAAGCAAGTCCATGTGAATTCCAGGAATTAACATAGGGGAATATAGTTAGGGGAGAGTGGCTCAACCAAGACCCCTAACCTTGTGCAAGGTAGGCAATACCCTGCGGGTGTAGTCTCTGCATGAGAAAGTCCTTACCGTGGCACTTTCCCCTGAAGATACCCATCCCCCAACACACACCCAGTGTAAACCTTGAAGGGGATGACGAATATGGAAAAATATATGATTCACTGTCTGAGAATCAGAGGCTTTCTAATGGAATGGTGCCACGCAAAGAGCCATTTTATCTTCCAATCATCCCACATTTCATGTCAGACTGGTGGTGTCATCCTCCCCATTCCCTTATTTTAATATATAATTCAGATTTGGTGATTCACAAACCACGTAAGATCATTTATCTTGCCTATAACAAGTGCTCATTCATCCATTTGTATTAAGCAATTGGATGCTTTCTGCTAGCTAGGCACTCTGACAGGTCACAGAGAAGTGCTTACCAGCCCCGGTGCCCTACTGCACTGCAGTGTTTAGTCACATATTCAGTGAATATCTACTGAGCCGGCACTTTATGCCAAACACCGTTTTCACCATGTGAATACAGTGGGCAACGTGGCAAAGTCCCTGTGTACACGTAGGAGGGCTTTGTGTATGTTTGTTTTACAAAGAATTTCCAAACAACTTTTGGTCACAAAGAATCTTCCAAAAAATCCTTAACGAGAAGGCACTCTCACTTATTTGCATTCTAATATACTCTTCTGTGCGGAAGGAGTTTTAGCTATTTCCCCACATTATTCCGTGAGAGTGTGTCACACAGGAGAGCATTAGAATTATCACGTTGGGCGTGAAACATTTTTGGCAGCTCTTTTTGAAATGAAACTGAGTAGGTTTTAGAATGAACACCCTTCAAACTCATTCAATCTATTATACTAAGTTCAGAAAACAGTCTTTTAGAATGATGGCAACCCCCATCAACACCAGACTTAAAACAATGATTCTCAGTACTTGGCTGGATTCTTAGCATGCCTTCGACATCGGCTGCCATCCGACTGTCGGATGTACCTTAGAGTTCTGAGTGTATTTGCTATCGTCCAATGACCTTAGATATGGATAACTCTAGAGAAAGCCTTATCGTTATCATCACTCTTACACTCCATCCTCAAAGACTTTACCCTGCTGTAAGGAATGATGAATGAATGAATGATAGAATCTGAACTGAGATCTGTCTGAATCCCTCATACTAGCTTTTGTTTGATCTTGGTGAAGATGGGAGGGCTTGATGGTTGTGTTACTGAAAATTCTTCTTGCATTTCCTAATCTTTGCTACTTTTTTTTTCATACCTCTGGTACATTTCTTCCATCCTACATCTGTAATTTGATTCCTCTTTAATAAAGGTTTGTCACCAAATGCTTGAAATTTGGTAACCATCCTAGCAAATCCAGACATCTGTAATTACAGAATTTGAAAAAAAAAAAAAGAACTAAACCTCATCAGCCTTTTCTAGACCTTATTTTCCTAAGTGCCAAGACATTCCTTTCCCAAACCAATGTTTCCTACTACCCCAAATTGACCTGGTGAAGGACCTGCCAGGTGTTAAGTGATGCTGCCAGGTGCTAAGTGACGGAGCTAGACAGTGATATAATCCCCCTACATGACTTTCACCTTCCATCCTGTTTCATTCCTCTCTCCTCCTGGGCCCTCCCTTCCCTTCTTATCCTTCTGTTAATATTGCCCAGTACAGCCTGTCTCCAATGTGTCTCAAAACAATCATCTGATTCCTTAAGTAGACATTTCAAAAATATATTAGTTAAATACGTTTGGTGTACATGAACAAAATAGCCAACTGCCGTAATTTAAAAAATTTCAACCAGTGGTGTAGGTTTTCACATTAGCATAGAGGTGAAAAGCTATCCGTTGAAGATTCCCAGGAGTAGTGAGCGAGAGAGACTCACCCTAAAGAATGCATTTTTAAGTTCAGATCTCTCAGAATTGCAAATGTTGTACTTTACGTACAATTCCCCATGAGTCTAGGTTATGGAAAGAAAATGGAAGAGAATGGAAATGCTGGTCAGCCCAGTACTTCCTAATTGGGAAGTTACTCAACACTTTGCTAATTAGGACCACATTTTACTAGCAACAAAAGTGGCAATCAACAGAGCAAGGGCATTTTTAAAAATCAGTGTCTTTATGGAGAAGCTCACTGCTCAGTGAATATGTGCTACACAGCACAGATGACTTGGAAGACCTCTGTAAGTATTGCAATACCAAGTGGAGATTAGGGAAGGGAAAGAGCCAGAAACAGTGCCAGAATTTTCACATAACATCTGTGGGTAACTTTGTGAAACCCAGATAGAAACAAGTTTCTCAATATTTCCAGGAATTAAATATAATCTTCAGTAAAAAACTGTGGGAACGTAGTGCAGGAGCAACAAAGGGGATTTAATGCATTTTAAAAGGCAAAAGGCCTTCGGAAATGATTAGGTTTAAAGGTGGCGAATTGGAGATCTCTGAACGTAGACAGACATTGATTTGCCTTTTCCAAGAAATTTACCCTGGCTTAACCACTTCCTATAATTTTTAGCTTGTTATATTCCCGACTTTAATGCATAGAATCCCATGCAATTCCGCCCTTGTTTGTAAATTGCACGTCAGTTGCTGGCTGTGTTTATGTCTCATTTCCTTTATCGTGTTACAACTAAGCAGCCGCATGTTTCCTCCTCACCCGGCTCCTCTCATCCCATGGAGGGCTGAGCTGTGCGTGGTGTGCAGTCAGAAATGCCTATTGAATGAACTTCTTGTCTCTGTTGATCCTATTAACCAGATAATTGCCTAATCTCCACTTGGCTTTGTGCTCTGTAGGCCCAACATAACAGGTGAAGTGAATAAAAGCTCTCTTCAAGCAAATACTCTCATGAATGGGGGTCTTTTTCTGAGAGGGCATGGTCGCCTGGACCTTTGGAAGACAATGTTCATCTCACACCAATGAGCAGATTAGACCCAGAGCAAAGTTGACCCAAAAGATCAGCTTTAGTATCAACACAAACAAATCTTTATAGAGGAGAAGTCAGGGTGAGACTGCCTCCCCAACTGGGCTTTCCCCTTTCCATCATCTCCACTTTATTCTGAGCGAACGTCTGAACCGCAGACATTCCAATCACCCTGAACACTGTGTACTTGGGCTGAGGCAAAACTCAATAAGATCGATTCCAAGTTACCGAGCCAGATATACAGAAGAGGAGAGCCATGGCATGAATGCAGATAGAGAGGGAGAGAGAGAAGAAAGGAAAAGAAAAACAGGTTGCTAAACATGTCATGAGACTGTGGGGGATATACTGCCTCTGAACAAACCCATTGCATTGGGGACTCTGAGTTAATCAGATACAGTCACCCAGCATTTCAGGGACTTTCTACTACTGAAGGTCAAGGATGCTCACTTGGAGAAAGTTATTTCAAGCAGCTACCTGTGTGTCTTATATACCAACCCTTGATACATACAAATATAAATATGTGGCCCATCATCATATTTTCATATTGGGTAACTACAAAGAATATTTTGGCAAGGGTGCTCAATCTAAAAATGTTCAATTTTAATCAGTTTGAACTATGGTCTGTCTTTCTGTGAACTGAAAGCCACCAATCAATTTTCCTTTATCTTTTTTTCTGTTTTTCTTACCCAAGGCAATGCCTTTTGTAAAAGGGTATTTATTTTTAATGGATTTTTTAATGAATTTTTCAGTCAAGCTATTAATAATGCCATTAATTATAGGCAGCTTGTATTAAAGTGCACGCTGGCCTCTTAATCCTGACCCCCAGCTATTGGCTTGCAGCTAATCCAGCCTGGTGCTTGGCGGAGAAGGGCAGGACTCAGCCAGCGGCTGCTAGGAAACAGGATGGGGAAGGAGGAGGGCTCCAATAGAACGTTTCTCTCTTCTTTGCCAGAGGGCCTGCAAGTTTCAAGCCAGATGATGTGTGAGCGGGGAGGAGGGATAATCCCGCGGATGCTGTGCGAGCACTTAGGAGGAACTTCCCAGTGGAAGGGCTTTGCTCTGCCTTCAAGGCCTGGCTGGTGTGATAACCCCACAGGAACACTGCACACCCTCACCTGAGGCGGTTCTGTGCGACGGCCTCGGTTTCAATCTGTTTAAATCGACCAGACTGAAGCCTCAGCCACATAATGGATTCCAATCCCTGGCTTGCTTGCTTTCTCCACCCAGCTTCCCAGTGTTCGGAAAGTGTTTCATTGCCATTTGCTTTCAAGATGCTTCCACGTTTTAGGATTTCATCTATCAGTGAAAATGCTTCTGTGCGTTTATGGCCACGGGTGTGTGGTGTGTTTTTAAGAACGCTGGCAGGTAGCGTGAGTAAGCTGTTAGGTTTCGGTGAGTAACAGCGAGCTTTCGGAAGTCTTCTGTTGATTGTTCTGGTTGACATAAAGTTGCGTCTGAAGGAACAAAGCCAGTTTACTCTGAAGCCAGAAGAAAGGCTTCAAGGGACCACAGCAGCCCAAACCGGAGAAAGGAATTGTCAGCAGTAACAGCTAGAAAATGGTAAAAGTAGACATACGATAGTGGAAGTGGACAAATGAATAAAATGTTTACCATGATCACGAGGTGAAAAGGCAGGAAAATAGGAACTCGTGGGTCTTCCTGACAGCAACTTACTTTGTCTCTTAGAGGCAGTGGTTGCATGCAATCGGTATGAGAGAAAATATTGTTTCTAATAACAAACCCATTCTAATCAAAATAAACAATAAGCCTAGTGGCATTAATCTCTGAGGGACAAGGTTAGAGCTATTTTCTGGTGCCATGGTTTTGACATACACCGACCCGAAAACTCACTTTTAATTAATCCACAAAGTCAAGTCTGGGTTCAGTTCTTCAAAGAAATGAAAAAAAATGTTAAGGGGTTTATTTCACGTTGGATTATGATAAATATTTACATTATGTATAGAAATGGAAGAGTTTCATAGGGAACTGATTCCAGCATCAACTGATTTATTAATGACCTTTTATTTTTTCAACTATAAACATGATCAGTTTCTCATCTGCCTGAAAGGATTTCTGACGTTAAAAGTACAACAGTGTATTAATGGGTTGCTTTTACTATGACAAATTGGAATGATATCGTCACATTAGATTAAACTGCTTCTTCATGTAACCAGTGTATATTATGTAGCTTGCATGAGTCTGGGACTGTGCTCTATTTTGAGGATGAAGTGATAAAACAAAAACAGCATAGTTCTACCCTTACAGAGCTTAAAGTTACCCGAGGTGCCTTGGCAATGCTAACATCTATCCTCCTCTTCAAAAGTTTTTTCCCCCGCCCCCTGCCTGAACCGTATAGGGAATGAAAGTTAATTCAGGGTTTGATAGTACACACGCCGGAAACCACAACCAAATTGTTCCTAGAGAATGCTGGAGATGTCCAATGTCAAAGACTCAGAACATAACTTGTTTCCTCTTTTACTTCTACCTTTGATGAGTATAGAATTTTTTTGATAAAACTAAGAGCATGTGTCTTTATTCGTCTAAGACAGTCCTCTCTGATGATATCTCTATGGAATTATCATATGGAAGAGTTTTATGGGCCATTAACTTACTACTAGTGGGAGCTGGGCTCCAGGGTCTGCCTGTCACGTTAATTTTTGAGGTCACCTATGCCAGGAAATATGAAGAAATCCCCTCTCTGGTTCACCTCCATGTGGCTATGTCTGTGCTCTTTCAAGCTCGAGGTACTTGATGGTCAAGCCATCCACTGAACTCTGGACAGAGTAAAGAGAAATGTCCTTCATATGCCCCCAATCATTAGGCAATTTACCTTATTTTCTTGGTATATGGAAGAATTTGGTTTGTGATTTCAGAGGATAAGCAGACTTCTGTATATTACCAGTAGTTCCTATGTTTGAATTCCCCCCAAAAGAAATCCTTGGGGAGCAAAGACTGTATTCTTTTTCTTCTTGGGCTTCTCAGTCTCCAGCACAGCACAGGGAAAGACAGAGAGCTGGCATTCAGAACACTCAAGTGAATGAGAGCGAAAAGCGAAAATCTGAAATGAAATGAAGGTAAAGGAAGATGGGAGGAAATTTTAATCTTCTTCTCAGGAAAGCTGGTTTCTATGAAAGTGGTCACTGAACATTTGATCCTTTTACTCTGTATTTTGATCCCTAACTTAACCATCCACAAGCTGGATAAGCTTGAACATCTTCTCTAACCTCTCTAACCTATGTTTCCTCATCTTTAAAATGGGAATAAAAATCCCTACTTCTCAGGGTGATGCAACTTAATGAGAGAAAAGTCCCCATGAAAGGCGATGAATGGGAGCTCAGACTATGGTCAGAAGCCCGTTATTACCCTGTTGCTTCCTGATACATCGTAAATTAAACTCATACCACGTGGTATTCATTTTTTTTAGCGTGTCCATTCCCAGGAAAATGACTCTGCCTGCTGCTTGATGGAACTCCTGTGCCTTATTGCATGTGTTGATGTTGCTGGAGATTAGACCTCATTGGTCATTGTACTGATGCCACTGTACTTGAAGCCAGCTTCATACAATTAAGAGATGCAAAGGCAAACAGAGTTCTCAGCTAACCATTACATAGAGCCTTCTGAGCACCTTTGTGAATTTGCATGTGCTTAAAAAATGTATGGACTCTTTTTAATTTAAGGAGCTTGCTGTTACCTGTGGCTTATCAGGGTCCAAATTCAAAATCAAACTCGGCTGAGACAAGGCACTGCAATCAGATTACTGTCACTTTGCGACTTGACTGGAGATGAGGGAGAGCCTACGCAATTGTAATTTTAGGAGCACCTGATTTGAAACTCACTAAAGAAATACTCCCTTCTCACATCTGTGAGCTGGGCATTCTCCCCACTAGATTCACGGGTTTGTAAATTGTGTCTTAAGACAAGCAGTAGAATGAAATTAGATTGGTGGTGACAGACTCAAGACGTAATAAAGGCCAAGATTACGTGGACGTGCCAGTGGTGTCTCCCTTTAGAAGATGCTGCCGTTGAAGAGTCTTTGTGAGTTTAGTTGTCCCAGAGTGCTTGGGGTTTTCTTTGTTTTAGTGTTCTGTATTGATCAAACATTTCCAAATCTTCCAGAACAAAGGGAACCATAAATGTACCTAGCTGATTTCAAGTGCCTTGGTGGTTTGATCATGTACCCAAAATTCTAACTGCCTATCCTTCAGACTTTTTCCTGGGAAGCAGGCTTCCTGTTGCTATGGTGGGGTCAACCTCACAGTTGCCTTAAAGTTCAACTTTGGATGTTAGCTTTATTATCAAGCTAGACCAGTCAGAGTCCTAGAAGGTAGTAGTTCATTTAAATGCTTGTAGAACAGATTAGGCTGTGAATAAGACAGAGAGTGCTTCTCTTATCTAGCATTTATTTTGGGATAAACAAAGGACTCAGAGGCCCAACTGTTCTGATAACAAAAGATGCTTTTAGTTAGTTTTGCAATGTGCATATGTATTTTATGTCCCTGTTCATGCCAGTTCTTCAATGTTCTTCTTTCAGTTTTATCACCAGCTTTCATATTTTTTACGTTTTGATTGGTTATGTGTAAAGCCAATTGGCATTTCTAGAAAAATTTTCTAAAGAGAAGTTTTGTGAAAATTGTGTCATAATCTCTGAATTCACCTTAGTTTTACATGACTGTGTTACTGACTATATTCTTAGTCTTTCTCCTGTGTGGGAGATACTGCAATTTTATATACTGTGGACACTTGCCGAATGTAAACCCTATACTTAAATATATTTAAAATAAATCAGGTAGGAGCGAAGATAAATTTTTCGAAGATAAGATTGAGAAGGATCTAGTTATTTTTCCAAGGGGTGCAAAATAAAACAGAATTTTTTGGTGCATCAAGGTTGGAATCATCAGGTAAGACATTATGGAACTTAATTTTATAATTCTCCTGACCCTCTTCCCCTCTTACACTCACTTCCAAGTAAGTTGCACAAAAGACGGTTTCTGTCTGAATAGGAGAGCAGCCTGTGTTTATGGATGGAATCCTGTATGAAAGTCATGACACCACCTATAACCCTGACTCCCTTTGCCCACTCCCTTGTTCAATACGCCATGCCGGTGCTCTGGTGCTGTATACGATGGAAGTCCTTGCTTTCACATAGCATCTCAGCTGGAGTTTACAGACTGCCTCTATACTCATTTCTTCATACCATCCATGCAATATATAGGAAAGGTATTGTTATCTCCATCTATAGATTAGGAAATTCAAGCTCAGAAATTTCAAGTGATGCCAGCCATCCCATAACTTTAAGTGGCAGAGTTAGGATTTGATCCCAGATTATCTGAGTCCCCGTCCACTGCACTTTCTGTCATTCCGAGTTATACTCATGGTAGTTAATCTTGGCAGAATGTGTGAACCCTTCCTAGAATGTGTTAGTTTCCTTTCAACCCTAGCATTCTGATTGTGTTTCTGGACCACGTTGGAATGTTTAGTCTATGCTGTGAGGAATATGAGGGTCCCAGCTACGACATCTTTCTCTTGCCTTGAAAGCACTAGATATATTTCTCACGGGGCTTCTGGTTCCACATCAGAAAAGAGAGGAAGGATATATATAGCATCGGTAATGGAAGATTGTCAAAATTAAAACTAAATCCTTGAGCAAATCCAGCTCATTAAAATCATAAATTAGTCAATTAAGGAAGGATAGGCAATTTCCCCAAGATGTCTTAGAAAATCAAATGGTAAACTAAGGATTCTGAAAAAAAAGGTGATGGACCAAAATGAGTTCTTGAATCATTACAGGCCTGTTGAGTTCAGTCTCTCACACAACTGCTGGTGGGTGGTAAGGGATGGAGGAGGCATAGGGGATGATGCAAGCTGTATTACAGTCTCCAATTCAAGGTGAGCAAACTAGGAAAATGACTCCTGTTCAGACGCAATCAGGGAAAAGGAATTAAGTCTTTCTGGAATCCTCTTCCCTCCATGTTTCAATTAATTTGTTGGCAGGGCGAATAAGTATGTTGCCAAATTCTTCTCTCTTTGTACCTTGTCAGGTCTCTCTCTCTCTCTTTCTTTCTCTGACTTTTAATAACCTTCAAAGGAAAGGTACATGATTGTATTGTCAAATCTGATATTCAGTTGGTAAATCTATAACTACTTCAAATCCTTGATCTGTATGCTTGTTTTTCTTGTTCATCCTTGCCCGTTTTTTCTCTTCCATCCTGTTGGCATGTCTTTAACAAAAATATCTTTAAGGTTCTCCGGAAAATACTTTGATATTGTTCTCAATCCTACTTCTTTCCTTTCCCTATGGAAGTTTCAAATGGCTGATGCTTTATTGTTTCGTGTGGCTTACTAGTTATTTAACTTTGACAAAGCTGGGTTATGGATTCAAGGGAAGGAAAGAGGAAAAGAACAAAAGGAGTCCAGTTCATGCTTGAGATTCTCTGTCTTTCCAGTGGGACTGTGTTTTTGTTTGTTCTTCAGAGGAATGATGAATACGGATCAGACTAAATCTAAGACCCACAGGGAAGATGTGTGTACTATAAAATTCTTTGGGTCCCGAACAGGGTAACACACTTTATGATTTCAAAAAGTACTGGTGAATCTCAGTAGAGACCAGGGGAACATTTTTTTTAAAAAGCAAAGTAAATAAAATACCCCAGGGATTAGATTTCTCTCTCTTGTCTCACCTTCTCTGTTTTCTCTTATCTCTTTGTAGCCTCCACCCTTCCAATTCTCTCCAGGGAAATACACAATCCCCAAGGTGAGAGCAACAATAAAAATGACACTCAGTGAGTTTTCAGAGGAAACAAAGGCTATACTTGTGTACAAAATCTGTTTTATTGGCTCTATTGAACAAACTCCTTCCATGGAGCCTTGCGCATATCAGGAACTGGGGTGTGGCTCCTGGAATACAAGACTGTCTTATGGAATCCTGGCAGGTGAAAGCAATTCAGACTTTCAGTTCTATCTGATTTCAGCACGTACATATGGACAAGTTGGTATAATATAACTGCGGAATAGTTGGTGGAAAGGGCCATACATATAAACACCTACATAAGGTGATTTGATATGTCTGTTCCTTCTACCTTACGGCTTTGCTGGCCATAAAGAAAACTGGAATGTCTAACAAACAATAAATTTCAATATATGTATGTATATATAATTTTACTCCACAGTCACCTTTAAAGAACAAATTGATAAACGTTAACCTTACCTCATTTGAATGAGCCACAAGAAAATAAAAAGCTAAAGGATGACTTCACTTTTGTTTTGATAAGTTCTTTTCCTCTTGGCAGCAAGAAACTCTCCGATAGTACAGCATGGTCTATGTAGTCTAATCTAGTCCATCCCAGGGGTAGCAGAGCTGTTCAGTAAAGGACCAGGTCGTAAATATTTCAGGCTTTGTAGGCCATACGATGTCTGTGTGAACTACTCACCTCTGCCCTGTAGTGCAAAGGAAGCCACAGATAATGTGTAAATAAATGGCTGTGGTTGTGTTCTAATAAAACTTCAAAAAATCTACAAACAATTAATGCTGGAGAGGGTGTGGAGAAAAGGGAACCCTTTTGCACTGTTGGTGGGAATGTAAATTGATACAGCCACTATGGAGAACAGTATGGAGTTTCCTTAAAAAACTAAAAATAGAACTACCATATGACCCCACAATCCCCCGACTGGTATATCCCATATACCCTGAGAAAACCATAATTCAAAAGGACAAATGTACCCCAATGTTCATTGCAGCAGTATTTACAATAGCCAGGACATGGAAACAACCTAAGTGTCCAATGATAGATGAATGGATAAAGAAGATGTGGTACATATATACAATGGAATATTACTCAGCCATAAAAAGGAATGAAATTGGGTCATTTGTAGAGATGTGGATGGCCCTAGAGTCTGTCATACAGAGTGAAGTAAGCCAGAAAGAGAAAAACGAATATCGTATATTAACACATATAAGTGGAAGCTAGGAAAATGGTACAGATGAACCTATTTGTAGGGCAGGAATAGAGACACAGACGTAGAGAACAGACACGGGGGGGAAGGGGAGGATGGGACGAATTGGGAGATTAGGTTTGACATAAGTACACTACCATGTGTAAAATAGATAGTAAAATAGATAGCCTAGTGGGAACCTGCTGTATAGCAGACAGAGCACAGCTCAGTGCTCTGTGATGACCTAGATGGGGGTGGGGGGAGGAAGGGGGTGAAGGAGGTCCAAGAGGGAGGGGATATAGCTATACCTACAGCTGATTCACTTCATCATACAACAGAAACTAACACAACATTGTAAAGCAATTTTACTCCAATTAAAAAAAAAAAAAACAGATGGCAGCCTGCCCATGGGCCATAATTTGCTAAACCCTTATCTACCCCATGGCCTATGAGGTATGGTGTGGAGAAAAATGCCTCATCCATTTTTGATACTAATACACAATGTTGCAGTTAATGTAATCCAAAGTAGAACCATTCAGTTAATTTTTCATCTGTAATGTCGTTACCTAGAAGGACTGTTATTCAATTAGCTTGAATCTATCTTTCTGTTCATTGGTAAGTAGAGAGAGATTGTCCTGAACATGTATATGAATAAAGCATCATGGTTGATTCTGTAAGGAAACAAATGTATACAGGATGGAATTCTAGACTCCCCAAGAATTTACAATCTGTTTAGGATATTAAGGGATTAACCCCTAACTGCAATACAAGGTAGACTATGAAAAGTGTCTTCTGTAAAGGTATTGACAATGCATTTCAGTTGACCCTTGAATAACATGGGTTTGAACTGCACTGAACTGCATGGGACCACTTAGCTGTGGACTGTTTTCACTCAATACCATTACAGTACTACACGATCCATGGTTGGTTCAATCCATGGATGCAAAACCATGGATACTGAGGAAGGCTGACTGTAGAGTTATACGTGGATTTTCAACTTCATGGGAGTTCAGCGCCCTCACCCCAGAGTTATTCAAGGGTCAACTGTACATTGAAATCCAGAAAAAGTAGAAGTGATTGCTAAGGCAGGAATGATACTAAAGTATCTTAGGTGTCAGTCAAAATGTCAAGTGCTTTTGCTTTATATATTTCTCATCTAATCCTGAAAATTAACCTGAGACAGTGGTATTGTTCTTTTCATTTTTTTTTTCCTGTTAGGAAATTGAGACTCAGAAGGGGTAGTGTGAGCTGCAATATTCTTTATTCCGGTTTGCCTTTTTCTTGAAAGTCATGGTGGAAGGAGTGTTTGCTCATTTCTACTCAGCACAACTCAGAGTAGTACCTAAAAAATTCCACTTCTTATCGAGAAGCAGTAGCAAAGGAAGATGGAATGAGTTGCTTCTCGTCTCACAGTAATTTACCAAAAAAGCCAGATTGGGATTTGCAGTCTAACATTTTTAAACCATTGGAACACATTACCGTGCACAAGACCAAGATCTAAACCGTGGTACACCAGTAAAAAGAAAGTGGAAAGTGAGACATTAACCACCCTTGTAAGAACAATATTGCTTATTTTGAATGACATGTCATAAATACACCAGTAAGTATAAGAAGGGATTATAAACTGACGAAAATTCTCATGAGATGATACATCTGAAAACTCTCTGCAAGGCTACACTAAGGCAGAATGAATCTTGGATGCCATGGTGATAACTATTAAAACAGTCGTTGCCAGCTCATCATAAATGTCATTAGCTCATTAGGTGGTAAGTCATTTCAACACCTGGACTCCAGTTTTCTCATCTGGAACAATAAGAAACTGCACCAATATTGATCACTAAGGTTATTTCCAGCTGAAAAACTAAACAGGGGCTTCCCTGGTGGCGCAGTGGTTGGAGGTCCGCCTGCCGATGTAGGGGACACGGGTTTGTGCCCCGGTCCGGGAAGATACCACATGCCGCGGAGCGGCTGGGCCCGTGAGCCATGGCCGCTGAGCCTGCGTGTCCGGAGCCTGTGCTCCGCAACAGTGAGAGGGAGAGGCCACAACAGTGAGAGGGAGAGGCCACAACAGTGAGAGGCCCGTGTATCGCAAAAAAAAAAAAAAAGAAAGAAAAACTAAACACATCTGAGATTCTCAAACTCACTGTGATCTAAACCTATGAGTTACGCTCATGTGACTTTTGGATACTAACCTGCCCATCAGAGTTTAGAATTGGGCACTAAGTCAGAAAACAAGTGACCTAATTAACGCAGAGCAAACAGTAGAGACAACACACGTTAATGATGGCTAACGTATCTTTTAGAGTAAACCACACCCTCCAATGATTTTTTTTTTGTTTTATTACATTAGACATGCATTTTTAGTATTCCATGATGTTTTTCATGAATACTGCAAAGTCAGGATTAGCAGGGTGTTGGATCTTACGAAGAGGCTTTGAGAAGAGGAAGTTCACGTGTGTATCTTCCTTCTGAGTACGGCTCAGTACATCTGAGGCCCAAGAGCAAGAGGCCACGTACTCAGGGGCTAATGGTTTCCCATCTTTCCCTTTCAGAAGACAGGATTCATAAATGTCTGGTTTGATCCCCATCCCTCTTCCCTTCGTTACAGCTATTTCCTATCCCAGGAAACCCTACCTCCTCCATCCAGTCATGATGCTGGGCATCTCTGTACCTAGCACAGGGAGCCTGACCAATTAGTCCGTTTAACAGGAGCTCTCCAGCCAGCATCACTCTGGAAAGTAGGTGAGAAATTCTTCTATTCCTCTCAATCTGTTAATCAGACAACCGGTATCGCAGTTCTCTAACCGTGTAATACCAGTCCCCCTTGGCAGATATATTTTATTTGGATAATGATGTGAAATTTAAGATCTACGTTTCAATTGTGCAGAGCCATAGGCAGTTGTCAATTTCAGTGACAGACACAGACCCGGAGCAAAATTCCTGTGCACAGGCAAAAATTCCAACACGCGTAGCACAATGCTGGTCCCTTAATAGAAATACATTTCCGCCCATCGAGGGCCAGTATATTTAAACTGTTCGTCGCATCTCTTGGTACCAGCAAATCATTAATGTTCTC
The DNA here is from genome assembly GCF_963924675.1 of Phocoena phocoena. NCBI lineage: Eukaryota > Metazoa > Chordata > Mammalia > Artiodactyla > Phocoenidae > Phocoena > Phocoena phocoena. The sequence goes on along the minus strand of NC_089228.1, from coordinate 78,933,550 downwards.
GAATATTTCCTTTAACCTGGGCATTGGTGACTTGAACCATCCACCAGCCTGACAGGAAATCAGATGGTTATAACCTGATAGCCTACTACTCCTCCAGGAGAACAGTGTGGGATGTATGCCATCCTTTATCCCTCTGCAGTTTCTCTAGCAATGTTGCTAGTTAATAGGTCCAAACTCCAAGGCAAAAAGAAGAGCTCTCAAAGGCTGAATTTCTGAGACCTTAGGATCTATGGACTGGGGAGAATTCCCACTGCTGATCTTGCTGTTGACAGTTACATTAAAGAAACAGCAAGCGAGTGAACTCCATGGCCTGGGGCATCTGTAATGTGATGAGTGGCCTCTCACCTCGAGGTCAGTGGTTCAAATCCAACCGTGGCTAATGGGAGCTGAAGAGTGTCTGGTATTCTAGGTAAAATTGTTTGTTAGATTTGTAAAAACACACATCGGGTCCTCAGGCAAATGTACCAAAATAAACATCACAATTAATCCTAACCCACTGGTATTATGATTTAGCACTTAGTTTTACGCAGCCAGGTTGAGAAGAAGGAAGGAAAAAGACAAGGCCGCAAAGTCTGTGCTGCTTGTACAAAACTGACTGCTTCCCACTGTGTCCTAAAGGGAAATAAACCCAGGCTTTGTCTTCGCAGAGAGCAAGGGAATTCCAAAGAAAAGGCTCCACTTGCCTGAAACGCAAAGCAGGGACATCAGCCAAAGATGCTGGCTGAGTATTTCTGCTCCGGTGTGGATAGGCAGACATGCTTCCGGGCACCCAACATGGCACACATAGGAAGACAAAGCTCTGGGGGTGGGGTGTAAATACTCATCATATTTGCTCTCTGGACCTTATTTCCTCATCTGTAATATGAAGGGATTAGGAGAAAGAGCTCCGAAGCCCCTACTAGCTCTGTGATAGTGAGAGCTCTGAGCTCTAATATGCAAACAACTTTTTACTCTCCGACTGGGCCAGGGTCGCCCCCTCCCTGAGCCCCAGCCAAGGCACATCTGAGATCTCTGATGTGGGACCCACACACAGGCTTGGAGGTCACCAAAGCAAGATCTGAAATCGGTCTCAGCTCCTTCCAGCTGTGCATCCTTCTGCAGGGGACTTCCTTTCCCTTCCTGAGCCCCGGATCTCTCATCCATGACGAAGGGAGATAATATCTGCCTCCAAGTACAGTATGGATTGAAGGACATAAAGAACCTAGCACAGTGCCTATACATGGTAGATACCTAATGAATAATAGACATTTTATTAATAATTAACCTCTTTCACTACCAGCCCCACCTCCACCCCAGAACCTTTATAGTTGGTATCGCTTATTCACTCACTTATTCAGGGTTCCTGAAAATTGAACTTATCTTTTCTTCAGAGCTATATAATCAGAAAAAGTGAACTACGAACTGTGGACTCCAGCTGTCTATCATCAGCTTACTTCTGAATAAAGTGAAGGTGCTTATTCTACTTAATGTGAGGTATTGTTAAGACTGATAGGGTGAAAAAAAAGTCTGTCATACAGAGTGAAGTAAGTCAGAAAGAGAAAAACAAATACTGTATGCTAATGCATATATATGGAATCTAAAAAAAAATGGTACTGATAAACCTAGTTGCAGGGCAGTAATAAAGAGGTAGATATAGAGAATGGACTTGAGGACGTGCAGGGGGAGGGCAAAGCTGGGGCGAAGTGAGAGTAACATCGACATATATACACTACTGACTGTAAAATAGTTGGCTGGTGGGAAGCAGCAGCATAGCACAGGGAGATCAGCTCGGTGCTTTGCAGTGACCTAGAGGGGTGGGATAGGGAGGGTGGGAGGGAGGCTCAAGAGGGAGGGGATGTGGGGACATGCGTATGCATATGGCTCATTCACTTTGTTGTGCAACAGAAACTAACACCATATAGTGAAGCAATTATACTCCAGTAAAGATCTATTAAAAAGATATATGCTTGAGAAAACCTTTAGTTAGGACAAAGAAACTCACGATATTTTCAAAACTGGATTTCTTTTTTTTTTAAATGAGAGACTCTACTGGAGGGAAATTCAGCTTGAGTGGGTGGCTTTGGAGCCAGTGGAGATGGCTTTATAACTCATGGTTTTAGCTCTTTTCTGGACTCAGCTTTTTTGTTCATTTCCAGCCCATCTTCTCCTATTTCCTCCAGATACCGATATATGCACCCAAATAGCTAACTACAGTAACTTATCAATTGACATTGCATGGATAAAAGAAAAAAATCTTATGGAAGATAAATGAAGTTCTCTCTTGACTACCTAAATTCTTATTTTCATACCCATAGATCTGGAGCTGAGATTCTCCACCTCAGTACTACTGACATTCTGAGAAGGATAATTCTTTGTTGTAGGGTCCATTCTGTGCATCTTAGGATGTTTAGCAAAACCCTCGGTCTCTACCCACCGGATACCAACAGCATATTCCAGTTGTGACAACCAAAATGTATCCAGACATTGTCAAATGTTCCCTGGGGTGACAAAATCAACTGGGCTGAGAACCAGTGATCTAGAGACTCCACCCGCCTCTTCAAACCAACTGGGAAGAACACACCAACAGAAGGTAAGTAGTTGGCATTTTCCCAGAATGCAAAGGGGCTGCAGTTTGTGTTGTGTTCACCCAACTTTCTAGTTATCCATTGCTGTCTCTCTTGTCTTGTTAAGCCCTGTGGAGAGCTGTCAATATAGATGTTGGGCTTTCTTGGTACCTTGGGATTTAGAAACAGGAACTGGAGGATTGGTGTTTGTTTTCATTTGACAGTTTTTGAGATTCTGTGTCTGTTGATCTTGATGCTTTCCGGGTAGAACACACAGCAACAACATACAGCTCAGTTGTTGATTTAAAAAAAAAAAAAAAAAAAAAAAAAATCAGGGCTTCCCTGGTGGCGCAGTGGTTGAGAGTCCGCCTGCCGATGCAGGGGACACGGGTTCGTGCCCCGGTCCGGGAAGATCCCACATGCCGCGGAGCGGCTGGGCCTGTGAGCCATGGCCGCTGAGCCTGCGCGTCCGGAGCCTGTGCTCCGCAACAGGAGAGGCCACAGCAGTGAGAGGCCCGCATACCGCCAAAAAAAAAAAAAAAAAAGAAAGAAAATCGTATAGCAATTTCCAAGAAAAATCCAGAAAAAAAAGGGTGTATCAGAAATTCAGCCACAAAGGAACAGCACTGTCACAGGAAGTGGTAACTCAGAGACATAGCATAACAGAGCCAGAGCCTGGGAGGAGGAAATCAGAGACATAAAGGATGTTGGCCTCACAACCAAAGGCATCTACTTCTAGAGCTCTGAGACAATAGATAGAATCAGGGTTCTCTTAAGACTGACTGGCGCTTTAATGCTAATATGAGTGAATATGTCAAGATCATAACAGAAATGTGCTGCAAATAAGAAAATTATTGCGTAACAGACTGCATGACGCAGGGGGGAAAAGAAGTTAAAAAGCAGAGCCACACCATCGGAGCTGGAGGAGGAAACCGGTTCAACTGGACTTAGAGCTGCCTGGCGGCCTGGCACTCTGCACTTGCCCAAAGCAGGCTCTGCTCTGGATCACATGTAACTGATGTCTTGCAAAGATCCTTGATTCCCAGGTAACTGTCAGATGCTTTGGCAGTTTGCCCAAGCCTCTTCAGTTGTGTGTTGTTACATGTCAGCTACAGAAACATGTTACTGACATGTCTTTTTCTGCTTGTGTGCTGTGCACTTCAACAGCACACTCACAGTTGTCCTAAATCTCACATTTTTCTTAAGACTCAGCCTCAGATGTCACTGAGAAATAATATATTTGGGAATTCATGTCTTTAGACTCCCCCACTTTGCCTGTGCTAGTGGTCTGGGAAAAGGTAACTGGAAACAGGATGATAGAAAGGGGGGATGAAGGTGATGAGAAAGATGGGCTAGATTAAGATATTTCCTACCCATTTGTTGAAAGATCTTTGTGGGTTTCCATCCCTCCTGTTCATTTGCCAGTTAGTTATTCCTTACAAGAGAAGGCAGGGTGTTCGTCATCTCAGCATCAACTAAGAGGCGACAGGCTGGTCTCGGAGTTAAGACTGTTCTCCTGTAGGAGGTTTTCTGGAATTTGGAACTAATGGATCAGTCATCCCTCTCCAATGCCTTGTCCTAGTTTCCTGTAAGGAATCTAGAAATAACCATTTCCCAACCTCCTCCCCAGTCCAAACACCACCTGCGCTAGTATATGTATGCATCTTGCTGCTAACTGATAAAGAATGGTTCAAGGTCCCTTTTTGAAGCAAAGGCACCCCTTTGAGTCCCAAAGGATGGTTAGAGTTCTGCCTGAGCAAAGAAGAGATGCCTCTATTGGTATTTTCAGTCATGTACAAGTTACAGTCATAGACAGACTCATCCTTCAAAATAAAAGAGCATCAAAACATACGTTGTAAACACCTTAAGAATTCACAAGATACTTCTCACCTCCAACGACAGTTTTAACCACCACTATGAAAGGAAGTTGCACTTGTGATTTCAATGAGGCAAGATGTTTATTCCCAAACTTCCTCTCAATAGAGGTGGATAGAAGAGGAGCCACGTGCCTCTAGTCGATACAGCAGCTAGAGAAATTGTGTGGGATGTTTCTGAGGGATCTGTAAAACATGAGTAATCAGTTATCTTACAGAGATGCTTTGAGGATGAGATGTGATGGTCTATGAAAGCACTTGGAACATATAAAGTGGTGTTTAAGTGTACGATGTTATTAACAACAGTGGTTATTTGTTTAGATAACAGCTTAGTGTCTAGTGCATTATTTCGGCAGATCACAGATGTGGAATGAAGGTATGCTGGGTGATATTCAGAAGTATGCATTCTCTTCATGATTACCTGTCAACCCGTTAAAGGATATGGTGATATGTTAATTGCATTCATTGTTTAAGGAGCCTTTACCATTAAATGCAGGAGGTCACTTGTGGCCCAGGGCTTGTTTTTTGTCACATGAGCAAAGGAAACCACTGAAGAGGGTCCATGGTATATGGAATGGTCACAAAACGCCGCCCTGCATTCACATCTTAGTTATAACTTTTGCTTTTGCTTTGTGGCATTTTTCAGTTGACAGTTTTTATGAGCACCATCCCTGTCCCTAAGGGACTTCATATCGAAGATAGATAATTATTACGTGGACGTGAACGTTCAAGTACAAATATTAAAGGAACAAGTAAATAGACAATTTTGTGACAGATCACATGATCAAAAAACCTTAAACTGGAACAAGGCTAACGTGTAGGAATGGGAAGAAGAGTATAGAAAGGGGAAGATGGCTCTGTATTTAACTTCCTGGTGACTTCTCTTTGGAAACATTCTCAATGAGAAACTTTTCTTTCTTTAATACTAAGAACCAAATAAGCTACCTTTTCCTGGCGATATCTCTTCTTCAACAGAAAATTTCCAGGTTTCAGATACAAATTCATAACTTTATATTTTACTTGTTAAGAGAGGGAGAAAAGAAGGGACTCCTTTCTGATTCTTACTCTAGGCAAGAAGATATTTATAGAGAAAAAAATATCTAAACTGCTGCATGAACAGATTAATATATTTGAGTTAATACTTGTCCCAGGCAGAATTATCAATGTAGCATAATTCCTTCCTTTAAAATAGGGATATATATTTTAAAATTTACTAAAAGAGCAGTTTTAATATAGATCCTTACACGAAATCCATATTAGAGGACATGAAACAATCCTTGTTCTAAGGGGTTTTCTGCATATTTTAATGATTTGGCAGGTGGAAAAGTGAAAAAGAATGGCTTTTTCAAATATTACTGATTGTTCCATCCTCAACTCTGTTTATTTCATTTTATAAAAGGTTAGTGCTTTTCCTAAGTCTTTTGGGTAATAACTTATAAGAAAGAAAAGAAATCACTCTACAGGTTTAAAAATCGCTGTCCGGTACTAAATTATAGCTAATAGACACAAAGTCTACATTATAGTAGGAAGGAAATCTGCTAATTTATAGCCAATTCATTAACATGCTAAATATGAGTATATTTCAGTTCTGCCTTCCCTTGGAGCTGGCTGACTCACGAGCCTCATCAAGGAACCATTAGGGGCTCAAGTTAGGCCCCAAACCAAGAGAACAACCCAGACCCATGTCCTTTTCCCTTGGGGCTCAGAAACCAATATAAAATAATAATGTGGGCCAAAAATGTACAGAACAGGAAAAAAAATCATTTATCTTTCTAGGCGATATTTTACATCACGTGCTTGTCCTGTGTGTATTTTTTGAGATAAGGAAGCAAAACCCCACACATAGTAGGCATTCAGTGAATGTTTCCTGATTATAATTAGGAATCATTTGTGACTTTGTGGCTCAAAGCTACATTCCCTAATGCTCTAAAATAGACCCACTGTTTGGTAGAAAATTGGACAAGGAATCTGCAAGTGTTCAAAAGCCAAAGACCCCCATACTCAGTCTTCCAGATATCCTTAAAAAGAATTCCCAGACTGCAGGGAGGGTTACTCCCCTCATAAAAATGCAGAGAACACCACCACTGTTCTATAAGAGAAAGGGAAATGACAATAAGATTAAAAGCAGGGGATGTTGATCATTACAGCCTGAGAAAAACTTAGGTTCTCGCCCAATGACTAACCCCCCAAACCTAACAAGTATCAGAAACCAATGGTCCCTTCTTTGCTATTCTTGGATGCAGAATTCTTCATTAAAGTTGAGGGATTAAATACAACACTTCAGCTAATTAATTATAGTTTGATCATTTTGACACCTCCAAATGACTCAGCCACATACCTTGAAGCTTTGTCAACTCAATTGCATCTTTATTTTTGTTGCCTTTAACCAACAATGAAGACTAATGCCACTCTTTCTAGTTTTCAATCACCTCTACAGAAGTGCTCCCCTGGCAATGTGCAAGGACAGACCTAATTAATCCCTCATCTGCCCTCTGTGCTGTCTATACATCACCCTGGCAGTTGAAACTGCTGCTTGTTTTAAGGCTATTGCTGGAATGAAAAGCTCATCTGTTTTTCAATAATTTTACCACAGGTGGTGATTTGTAATTAGAAAGGGCAGAATCCAAATTTGGGGATGTGTGTGTGTGTGTGTGCGCACGTGCGTGTACGGGTGCGTGCATGCACTCCGTAATTTACAACGGGCACTTCTTGTAGAAGGAGGGAAAAGAATGTAAAACAGTAGCACAGCAGGAGAAAAGCATTCACTTTTGCACCAAGCCGAACAACAGGATTTTAAAAAATGGATCTTTGTGGTTTCAATTCTTTTTCTTCTTTTTAAAATTGATATAGTCACGGACAGGTTAGAGATCAAAGGCTTGGAGAAACTGGAAAGATGCAGGAAATGTGAGGACTCTTGATGTTCCCAGAGGGGGTGGTGTTTGTCCTAAGCATGGGGAGGTGGAGCAAAGGGGGTCAAGGTGAAAAGCTCCTCTTTGACTTTGGTCTCTTTGGCACCTGGTCTCACTCTGAGGGGAGGGATAGGCATTCTCATCTCATCCTAGGTGGAGCTCGCTCTAACTGGAAAGAGAGTATAGCTTAAGAAGGCAGTCTGGCCATCTTTAGCAAAGCAGCTAGGAGAGGAGGTTTGCTTTCAGGTGGATGGAAATGTTCTAATAAAGGCAAGTTCATTTCAGAACTTTATCTGTCAGCAGTTACTGCACTGCCATCCCTTGACCCTCACCTTGATCACTTTATTTGCTCTTCTTGGTGTAATCAGATTCTACTCCTTCTTTTCTTTAAGAAAATAAATATAGATCACATATGATAAATTACTACCAAAAACACAAGTATCCAGCGATTGCTGCTACTAATATCTCATCTACATAGTATATATCGTCAGCTTTTATTTTTACAGTCTTCTTTTACATAATTGGTATATATACTGTTCTTCAATATGACTTTTAGTATCCTATCATGACAATTTATCAAAATTAATATACTTGATTATTTAATAGTGGACATATCCAGCTAATATTTTATTATGAACAACACCCTGACAAACATTTTTGTAGATTAAACTATAGGCCTAACTAACTTAATTTTTTTATTTTTAAAGAGCTTTTTTAAATTTTTTATTGATGTATTGTTGATTTGCAATGTTGTTAGTCTCAGGTGAACAGCAAAGTGATTCAGTTTTATATATATATATATATATATATATGTAGCCTTTTTCAGATTCTTTTCCATTATAGGTTGTTGCAAGATACTGAATGTAGTTCCCTGTGCTATACAGTAGATCCTTGTTGTTTATCTATTTTATATATAGTAGTGTGTATCTGTTCATCCCGAACACCTAATTTATCCCTCCCTTCCCCCCCACCCCCTGGCCTTTTCCCCTTTGGTAACCATAAGTTTGTTTTCTATGTCTGAGTCTATTTCTGTTTTATAAATAAGTTTATTTGTATCATTTTTTTAGATTCCAGGTTCTACTCTTTACTCTCCAAGGCACTGCTCTTCCATGAAGCCTTCCTCAACCATTCCAGCCTGCCATTCATCTTTTGAAGACCACATGGCTTAAGGCTCTCTCTCTGGCCTAAAAGACAGACAGCCTGGGACTTCCAAATATCAACTCGAGCGTAAGTGTCTTGCCTCTCCAACTGAACTGCAAATCCCTGGAGAAAGATATATCTTGGGGTTTCCTCTTGGTCCCAGAACCATGTGTAGAGCTAGTGTGTTTACTTATATATACATCGAATTGAACTGGTCCTATGATTCCCAGTGTGAATTGTAAAGTGGAGACTGAGACAGTGGCTTTACACACAAGCTGGAAAGGAAGGTGGTATCTAAATGAGACAGAAAAGTAAAAAGTAAAATAGCTTAGAAGAATTTTAGTCTAAGCACTGACAGAAACTTCCAGGTTACAAGTATTATGAATCACTGGAAACAAATTATCATAGAGGCTCCAGACAGTGTCTGTTTGGTTTTTTTTAAGACTAGTCAGTTATTTGGCTAAGTGTAGCCTGCTTTAGGAAAGGTGAATACAGGAAAACTTTGCCATAGTTTTCTTCCAGTCATAGGTCTATGATGATGACAGAGGATGGTGGGGTAGATGTGGAGAAATGGAACACTGTTGCTACAAGATTTCTGCTAACTTATGTTTGTTTGCACAGAAAGAGTCTTACATCCCTTGGTATAATAGAAGGATAATGGTACGTCATACTGTAGACGTATGAGATCTTTGTCAAAGATCAAGATGCTCCTTCACATCAAGAGATTTCTCCATTAAAAGGAAACCCCTGCTTATTCTCTAGGGCTTTCTCTCCACAAAGGTAAGCTTACAGAACTACAGTAGAGCTGATATAATCCACACTTCCCACTCTTCCTTGTCTCTAGCCTCTTACACCTGGTGATTGCAGGAAATCGTTAATCCAAACAATTGCAAGGTGTCTGGGTCCTGTAATATGTTTATCTCCCACTTACATACTCATCATATTGAGTTTACTAATATCACATTTAACATAGATGAAGAATAGTATCTGCTCTGTTCAGTTGAAAAAGAGAAAGCGGATACTATAAATGCAAAGAATAGCTTGGATCATTTTATTCAAGCTACGTTTTTGCTTGAGTTTTATAGTTTAGACCTTGAGGTTTCGGAGTACTTTTTCCAAATTCAGGAAATTGCCTTATATCTCTTAATTCAAACTGCTTACCCTGGTATTAATGCTGCCCCTATTTTATATGCAATGTTGATTTTCAGCCTGATTCCTCACTATTTCCCTACATGGATTCTGTAATTAGACTTCCGTTCTCACACCATGCAGACATGCATATATACATTCCCATTTCTGGGCTTGTATACGCAACTCCCTTCACAGGAGACACTCTCCTCACTTCTTACCATCTTACTTTTTTCAACCAGCCTATTCTGGTTGACCACAATGCCTCCCTTTTCTGATTTCAACACTCCTAGTATGTGTACCATGAGATAAAGCTCTGCTCCCAGTATCAGGGCAATAATCATGTTTTGCCCCAAGACATTTCTGTATTTTATATTTATTGTTATTTTATTCTGGTAGCATCATTTTATACATTAATGCTTTATTTCCCTAATTAAGTTATAAGCATGCCTCATCTTTTGCCTCTCACAGTACTTAGCACACAGCAGACACTCAATAAATGATAATTTCCTTTTAAACAGCATGTGCAGTATCATCATTCCACTTCCTGAATCTGGACTTCAACTAAAGAGGAGGAAAAATATAAGATATTGAACATCTATCTTCACAGAAGGATCAGGAAGCTAGGTAATCCCTATACCATATAACCAAAGGTAATGGAAAGAATTGTGCTTTTGCAGAATTGAGAAAATATTTCATACTTATATCTAGACCGAGCTGGAAGGAATTGTAGAGCTCATTTTTTCTAACTTCTTTCAATAACTGAGACTCTATAATATGCAACTTGATTTTAAATCTTTTTACACTGTATTTGGGCAAGATGTCTCAAAACATTAACACAATTTAATATTCTTCATATTTCTCAAAGCATTTTTATATACACCTATTTGCACACCATCGTAGCACTGGAAGACGTTTGTTATTAGCCCTCTTCTTTTGTTCAGAGTAGTGAACTTTTAGAAGTTCATGTGCCTGGTTCACAGCTGAGTCAGAAGAAGACTTGCATCCTTGCCATCTTTCCCTGGGTAATTTATTCCATTCCCCCCAAAGTCAAATATAATGTTGCCAACTCAGAACTTGTCTTTACACACATATACACACACATACAAGTAATCCAGGTGAATAAGAGTTGTGGGAATGGAGAGAAATGGAAATAAAACAACAACAAAAAAAACTTCCAGGCAGAGGGAAGAATGTGTTCAAACACTCAAGTTGAGAGGGAGCATGGCAACTCTACAGAAGGAACAAGGCCGAAAGACAGAGAGAGGGAAAGAGACAGAGAGAATGTGTGTGTGTGTGCTTGTGTAAAAGACGGTGATCCTCTTCTTCATATTTTCACACTCCAAACTCAATATACCCAAAGCCAAACTCACTATGTTTACCGAACAAGCAGCCCCACATCTGACCTACTCTATACTTCTTAGTTGGTGAAGAACGTCCCCACTCATAAAGCTGGAAGTCTGGCACTCACCCTGGGCATCTCTCTCATCCATTGTATCTATTCGCCCCCAAGGAGGCCCAGTAGCGATGCGATCTAAACGTCTCTCCACTGCACTCACTCTCTCTCCGAAAACCACGCCCACTCTGGTCCATGCTACCATCATCTCGCCTTATCGCACCAATATCCTCCCTGCAGTTGGTAGCTCTGTTCCGCCCACCCAGTCTGTTCTTCCACATTACTTCCAGGGCAACCCTTTAAAAGTCCCTCAATGACTTTCCATTGCTCTAAGCATTAACTAAAAATCTTTAATTAATTTTAGATCCATGTCTCTCAAACTTTAATGTGTGTACAAACCACCTGGAGATCTTTTCAAAATGCTGATTCTGATTCTGCGTGTCAGACTCGGCCGAGATTCTGCATTGATGCTAAGTGCCCTGGTGAGCCAATGCTGGTGGTCTGCAGATGACACTTTGTGTAGTAAGGACCTGGAAGACCCTCACCTGTCTGGCCAGCCACCTTCAGGAGTCCCTCCTCTGTCACTCTCTGTCCACCGTGGCTTCCTTTCCATTCTTTGACGTTAGCATGCGCTCTCTCAACTCAAGCCTTTGAATACGTTTGTTCCTCTACCCAGAGTTTTCTTCTCTAGTCCCATTTTCCCCATTCCCAACTCCCATGAGCCTGGTCCCCTCATATTCATCCCTTAGAGTTTATCTTCAGACGCACTCTAATGCTTCTACTTTTCCTTCATAGCACTTAACCCAGTTTGCATTCACGTTTTGAAGTTGGGAGATTATTCAGTAAATGTCTCTATTTCCCTGGTAGACTCCATAAAGATTTAACTTAGAAGTAAAACAAACAAAGAACTGTGCTATCAGGGGTCCAAAGTAGCTTTTTAAAAAAATTTTTTTTTAATTTTATTTATTTATGTTTGGCTGCATTGGGTCTTCGTTTTTGCGCGTGGGCTTTCTCTAGTTGCGGCAAGCGGGGGCTACTCTTCATTGTGGTACGTGGGCTTCTCATTACAGTGGCTTCTCTTGTTGCGGAGCACGGGCCCTAGGTGCATGGGCTTCAGTAGTTGTGGCATGAGGGCTCAGTAGTTGTGGCTTGCGGGCTCTAGAGCGCAGGCTCAGTAGTTGTGGTGTACGGGGTTAGTTGCTCCGCAGCATGTGGGATCTTCCCGGACCAGGGCTTGAACCTGTGTCCCCTGCATTGGCAGGTGGGTTCTTAACCACTGCGCCACCAGGGAAGCCCCCAAAGTACCTTTATGGGTCTGTCTCCAGGTCAAGACAGAGCTAGACCCTAGAAGATGACATGATTTCACTGCTGGCTGGAGTGGGACATTGGCACCAGACACCTGGATGCAGGTCAAAGATGGCAAAGGGAGGGACCTTGAAGATGGCGGAAGAGTAAGACGCGGAGATCACCTTCCTCCCCACAGATACACCAGAAATACATCTACACGTGGAACAACTCCTACAGAACACCTACTGAAGGCTGGCAGAAGACCTCAGACCTCCCAAAAGGCAAGAAACTCCCCACGTACCTGGGTAGGGCAAAAGAAAAAAAAGAAAAAACGGAGACAAAAGAATAGGGACGGCACCTGCACCAGTGGGAGGGAGCTGTGAAGGAGGAAACGTTTCCACACACTAGGAAGCCCCTTCGCGGGCGGAGACTGCGGGAGGCGGAGAGGGGAGCTTCGGAACCGCGGAGGAGAGCACAGCAACAGGGGTGCGGAGGGCAAAGCGGGGAGATTCCCACACAGAGGATCGGTGCCGACCGGCACTCACCAGCCCGAGAGGCTTGTCTGCTCACCTGCCGGGGCGGGCAGGGCTGCGAGCTGAGGCTCGGGTTTCGGTTTTGGACGGAGCTCAGGGAGAGGACTGGGGTTGGCGGCTTGAACATAGCCTGAAGGGGTTAGTGCGCCACGACTAGCCAGGAGGGAGTCCGGGAAAAGCCTGCACCTGCCGAAGGGGCAAGAGACTTTTTCTTCCCTCTTTGTTTCCTGGTGCGCGAGGAGAGGGGTTTAAGAGCGCTGCTTAAAGGAGCTCCAGAGACGGGCACGAGCCGCGGCTAAAAGCACGGATCCCAGAGACAGGCGGGAGACGCTAAGGCTGCTGCTGCCGCCACCAAGGGGCCTGTGTGCGAGCACAGGTCACTCTCCACACCCCTCTTCCGCGGAGCCTGTGCAGCCCGCCACTGCCAGGTTCCCGGGATCCAGGGACAACTTCCCCGGGAGAACGCACGGCGGGCCTCAGGCTGGTGCAACGTCACGCCGGCCTCGGTCACCGCAGGCCCGCCCCGCACGAAGTGCCCCTCCCTCCCGCGCCCACCCCTGGCCTGAGTGTGCCAGAGCCCCCGAATCAGCGGCTCCTTTAACCCCGTCCTGTCTGAGCAAAAAACAGACGCCCTCCAGCGACCTACACGCAGAGGCAGGGCCAAATCCAAAGCTGAGCCCCTGTGAGCTGTGAGAACAAAGCAGAGAAAGGGAAATCTCTCCCAGCAGCCTCAGAAGCAGCGGATTAAAACTCCACAATCAACTTGATATACCCTGCATCTGTGGAATACCTGAATAGACAAGGAATGATCCCAAATTGAGGAGGTGGACTTTAGGAGCGAGATCTATGATTTTTTCCCCTTTTCCTCTTTTTGTGAATGTGTACGTGTATGCTTCTGTGTGAGATCTTGTCTGTATAGTCTTGCTTCCACCATTTGTCCTAGGGTTCTATCCGTCCCTTTTTTTACTTTTTAAATAAGTATTTTTTAATTCAATAACATTATTATACTTTATTTTATTTTTGCTGTATCTTCTTTCTTTCTGACTTTTTTCCTTCTTTCCCTCCTTCCTTCCTCCCTCCCTTTCCTTCTTGCCTTCTTTGCTTCTTTCTTTCTTTCTTTCTTCCTTCCCTCCCTCCTTTCCTTCTTTCTTTCCTCATACTTCCACTAATTCTCTCTACTTTTTCTCCCTTTTATTCTGAGCCGTGTGGATGAAAGGCTCTTGGTGCTCCAGCCAGGAGTCAGGGCTCTGCCTCTGAGGTAGGAGAGCCAACTTCAGGACGCTGGTCAACAAGAGACCTCCCAGCTCCACATAATATCAAACAGCGAAAATCTCCCAGAGACCTCCATCTTAACACCAGCACCCAGCTTCACGCAACAACCAGCAAGCCACAGTGCTGGATAACCTATGCCAAACAACTAGCAAAACAGGAACACAACCCCACCCATTAGCAGAGAGGCTGCCTAAAATCATAATGAGGCCACCCACAGACACCCCAAAACACACCAGCAGACGTGAACCTGCCCACTAGAGAGTCAAGATCCAGCCTCATCCACCACAACACAGGCACTAGTCCCCTCCACCAGGAAGCCTACACAACCCACTGAAACAACCTTAGCCACTGGAGACAGACATCAAAAACAACGGGAACTATGAACATGCAGCCTGCAAAAAGGAGACCCCAAACACAGTAAGATAAGCAAAATGAGAAGAAAAACACACAGCAGATAAAGGAGCAAGATAAAAATGCACCAGACCTAACAAATGAAGAGGAAATAGGCAGTTTACCTGAAAAAGAATTCAGAATAATGATAGTAAGGATGATCCGAAATCTTGGAAGTAGAATAGACAAAATGCAAGAAACAGTTAACAAGGACCTACAAGAACTAAAGATGAAACAAGCAATGATGAACAACACAATAAATGAAATTAAAACCACTCTAGATAGGATCAATAGCAGAATAACTGAGGCAGAAGAACGGATAAATGACCTGGAAGATAAAATAGTGGAAATAACTACTGCAGAGCAGAATAAAGAAAAAAGGACGAAAAGAACTGAGGACAGTCTCAGAGACCTCTGGGACAACATTAAACGCACCAACATTCGAATTATAGGGGTTCCAGAAGACGAAGAGAAAAAGAATGGGACTGAGAAAATATTTGAAGAGATTATAGTTGAAAACTTCCCTAATATGGGAAAGGAAATAGTTAATCAAGTCCAGGAAGCACAGAGTCCCATACAGGATAAATACAAGGAGAAATACGCCGAGACACATATTAATCAAACTTTCAAAAATTAAATACAGAGAAAGCATATTAAAAGCAGCAAGGGAAAAACAACAAATAACACACAAGGGAATCCCCATAAGGTTAACAGCTGATCTCTCAGCAGAAACCCTACAAGCCAGAGGGAGTGGCAGGACATACTGAAAGTGATGAAGGAGAAAAACCTGCAACCAAGATTACTCTACCCAGCAAGGATCTCATTCAGATTTGATGGAGAAATTAAAACCTTTACAGACAAGCAAAAGCTGAGAGAGTTCATCACCACCAAACCAGCTTTACAACAAATGCTAAAGGAACTTCTCTAGACAAGAAACACAAGAGAAGGAAAAGACCTATAATAACGAACCCAAAACAATTTAGGAAATGGGAATAGGAACATACATATCGATAATTACCTTAAATGTAAATGGATTAAATGCTCCCAGCAAAAGACACAGACTGGCTGAATGGATACAAAAACAAGACCCAAATAAATGCTGTCTACAAGAGACCCACTTCATACCTAAGGACACATACAGACTGGAAGTGAGGGGATGGAAAAAGAGATTCCATGCAAATGGAAACCAAAAGAAAGCTGGAGTAGCAATTCTCATATCAGACAAAATAGACTTTAAAATAAGGACTATTAAAAGAGAGAAGGACACTACATAATGATCAAGGGATCCATCCAAGAAGAAGATAGAACAATTGTAAATATTTATGCACCCAACATAGGAGCACCTCAATACATAAGGCAAATACTAACAGCCATAAAAGGGGAAATCGACAGTAACACATTCATAGTAGGGGACTTTAACACCCCACTTTCACCCATGGACAGATCATCCAAAATGAAAATAAATAAGGAAACACAAGCTTTAAATGATACATTAAACAAGATGGACTTAATTGATATATATAGGACACTCCATCCAAAAACAACAGAATACACATTTTTCTCAAGTGCTCATGGAACATTCTCCAGGATAGATCATATCTTGAGTCACAAATCAAGCCTTGGTAAATTTAAGAAAATTGAAATTATATCAAGTATCTTTTCTGACCACAATGCCATGAGACTAGATACCAATTACAGGAAAAGATCTGTAAAAAATACAAACACATGGAGGCTAAACAATACACTACGTAATAATGAAATGATCACTGAAGATATCAAAGAGGAAATAAAAAAATACCTAGAAACAAATGACAATGGAGACACAACGACCCAAAACCTATGGGATGCAGCAAAAGCAGTTCTAAGGGGGAAGTTTATAGCAATACAAGCCCACCTTAAGAAGCAGGAAATATCTCGAATAAACAACCTAATCTTGCACCTAAAGCAATTAGAGAAAGAAGAACAAAAAACCCCCAAAGCTAGCAGAAGGAAAGAAATCATAAAAATCAGATCAGAAATAAATGAAAAAGAAATGAAGGAAACAATAGCAAAGATCAATAAAACTAAAAACTGGTTCTTTGAGAAGATAAACAAAATAGATAAACCACTAGCCAGACTCATCAAGAAAAAAAGGGAGAAGACTCAAATCAATAGAATTAGAAATGAAAAAGGAAAAGTAACAACTGACACTGCAGAAATAAAAAAGATCATGAGAGATTAGTACAAGCAACTCTATGCCAATAAAATGGACAACCTGGAAGAAATGGACAAATTCTTAGAAATGCACAACCTGTCAAGACTGAATCAGGAAGAAACAGAAAATATGAACAGACCAATCACAAGCACTGAAATTGAAACTGTGATTAAAAATCTTCCAACAAACATAAGCCCAGGACCAGATGGCTTCACAGGCGAATTCTATCAAACATTTAAAGAAGTGCTAACACCTATCCTTCTCAAACTCTTCCAAAATATAGCAGAGGGAGGAACACTCCCAAAATCCTTCTATGAGGCCACCATCACCTCGATACCAAAACCAGACATGGATGTCACAAAGAAAGAAAACTACAGGCCAATATCACTGATGAACATAGATGCAAAAATCCTCAACAAAATACTAGCAAACAGAATCCAACAGCACATTAAAAGGATCATACACCATGATCAAGTGGGGTTTATTCCAGGAATGCAAGGATTCTTCAATATACGCAAATCTATCAATGTGATAAACCATATTAACAAATTGAAGGAGAAAAACCATATGATCATCTCAATAGATGCAGAGAAAGCTTTTGACAAAATTCCACACCCATTTATGATAAAAACCCTGCAGAAAGTAGGCATAGAGGGAACTTTCCTCAACATAATAAAGGCCATATATGACAAACCCACAGCCAACATCGTCCTCAGTGGTGAAAAACTGAAAGCATTTCCACTAAGATCAGGAACAAGACAAGGTTGCCCACTCTCCCCACTCTTATTCAACATAGTTTTGGAAGTTTTAGCCAGAGCAATCAGAGAAGAAAAGGAAATAAAAGGAATCCAAATCGGAAAAGAAGAAGTAAAGCTGTCACTGTTTGCAGATGACATGATACTATACATAGAGAATCCTAAAGATGCTACCAGAAAACTACTAGATCTAATCAATGAATTTGGTAAAGTAGCAGGATACAAAATTAATGCACAGAAATCTCTGGCATTCCTATATACTAATGACGAAAAATCTGAAAATGAAATCAAGAAAACACTGCCATTTACCATTGCAACAAAAAGAATAAAATATCTAGGAATAAACCTATCTAAGGAGACAAAAGACCTGTATGCAGAAAATTATAAGACACTGATGAAAGAAAATAAAGATGATACAAATAGATGGAGAGATATACCATGTTCTTGGATTGGAAGAATCAACATTATGAAAATGACTCTACTACTCAAAGCAATCTATAGATTCAATGCAATCCCTATCAAACTACCACTGGCATTTTTCACAGAACTAGAACAAAAAATTTCGCAATTTGTATGGAAACATAAAAGACCCCGAATAGCCAAAGCAATCTTGAGAACGAAAAAAGGAGCTGGAGGAATCAGGCTTCCTGACTTCAGACTATACTACAAAGCTACAGTAATCAAGACAGTATGGTACTGGCACAAAAACAGAAAGATAGCTCAATGGAACAGGACAGAAAGCCCAGAGATAAACCCACGCACATATGGACACCTTATCTGTGATAAAGGTGGCAGGAATGTACAGTGGAGAAAGGACAGCCTCTTCAATAAGTGGTGCTGGGAAAACTGGACAGGTACATGTAAAAGTATGAGGTTAGATCACTCCCTAACACCATACACAAAAATAAGCTCAAAATGGATTAAAGACCTAAATGTAAGGCCAGAAACTATCAAACTCTTAGAGGAAAACATAGGCAGAACACTCTATGACATAAATCACAGCAAGATCCTTTCTGACCCACCTCCTAAAGTAATGGAAATAAAAACAAAAATAAACAAATGGGACCTAATGAAACTTCAAAGCTTTTGCACAGCAAAGGAAACCATAAACAAGACCAAAAGACAGCCCTCAGAATAGGAGAAAATATTGGCAAATGAAGCAACTGACAAAGGATTCATCTCCAAAATTTACAAACAGCTCATGGAGCTCAATAACAAAAAAACAAACAACCCAGTCCAAAAATGGGCAGAAGACCTAAACAGACATTTCTCCAAAGAAGATATACAGACTGCCAACAAACACATGAAAGAATGCTCAACATCATTAATCATTAGAGAAATGCAAATCAAAACTACAATGAGATATCATCTCACACCAGTCAGAATGGCCATCATCAAAAAATCTAGAAACAATAAATGCTGGAGAGGGTGTGGAGAAAAGGGAACACTCTTGCACTGCTGATGGGAATGTGAATTGGTTCAGCCACTATGGAGAACAGTATGGAGGTTCCTTAAAAAACTACAAATAGAACTACCATATGACCCAGCAATCCCACTACTGGGCATATACCCTGAGAAAACCAAAATTCAAAAAGAGTTATGTACCAAAATGTTCATTGCACCTCTATTTACAATAGCCCGGAGATGGAAACAACCTAAGTGCCCATCATTGGATGAATGGATAAAGAAGATGTGGCACATATATACAATGGAATATTACTCAGCCATAAAAAGAAACAAAATTGAGCTATTTGTAATGAGGTGGATAGACCTAGAGTCTGTCCTACAGAGTGAAGTAAGTCAGAAAGAAAAAGACAAATACCGTATGCTAACACATATATATGGAATTTAAGCAAAAAATGTCATGAAGAACCTAGGGGTAAGACAGGAATAAACACGCAGACCTACTGGAGAACGGACTTGAAGATATGGGGAGGGGGAAGGGTGAGCTGTGACAGGGCGAGAGAGAGTCATGGACATATACACACTAACAAACGTAGTAAGGTAGATAGCTAGTGGGAAGCAGCCGCATGGCACAGGGATATTGGCTCGGTGCTTTGTGACAGCCTGGAGGGGTGGGATAGGGAGGGAGGGAGGGAGGGTGGGATAGGGAGGGAGGGAGGGAGGGTGGGAGGGAGGGAGGGAGGGAGGGAGGGAGACGCAAGAGGGGAGAGATATGGGAACATATGTATATGTATAACTGATTCACTTTGTTATAAAGCAGAAACTACTGCACCATTGTATAGCAATTATACCCCAATAAAGATGTTAAAAAAAAAAGATGGCAAGGAAAGAACTTTCTGCAGTAGCAGGAGAGAGAAAGAGAGAAAGTAGACCTGGAGGCACCAGAGGCCACATGTGATCCACATACTTGCTTTGCTCACCATTAAATCCACCTCTTGCCCAATTCCTGGCACATCATATAAGTTCAATAAGAAACTAAATAAGTACGTATACATAACTAAAATGCGTATCTCCTGATCTGGTGGTCCCTCTAAATCAGCACAGTGTAGATACAGCGAGTCAGAAATTTGAGTTACATGTGTAATTAAATTTTCTTGAAGCCACATTCAAAGATGTTAAAAAAAAAAGTGAAGTTTATTTTAATAATATATTTGGTTTAACCTGAAATATTATCATTTTAGCATATAATCAATATTTACACGTATCTTTCCTTTCAAACTAAGTCTTCAAAAATCCAGTGTGTGTTTTAAGCCTACTGCACATCTCTGTTCAGATCAGCCACATTTCATGTGCTCAGTAGTCACATGTGGTCATGGCTACCATATTGGACTCTCAGCCATCTGACCTCTCTCTAAATTTCTCTAGTGAATATCTGACCTGGCACACATAGGGAGATGAAATTCTGGAAGAGAATGCAGCCAACAACTGCAAGCCCGCTGCATCCCTCACCCCACACCCCTTACAACAAAGTCATCTTTTAACCACTGATGTGTGCTGTGCACACAAGTTCCTCTCCATTGGGAGCCTACGTTGTGAGTAACTCTCACTGTTGAGAATGTAAAACAAAACTGGAAGGAGAGGCTTTTATTTCTATGCCAATATGCCCAAAGGGTAGAAACAATTTTTAGAACATTGTGTACTTGATTTGGAATGTTGAAGGAAGGCGATTGAAGGATTTCTGGTTTTCCATCCTTTACAGGCTCCCAACAAGCCACTGACAATTCCAGGTAACGTAGACAGCCTGTATACACTTACATGTATTAGCACTGGCTGGTGACAAGGAACTGCTCCTTAATAAAGCATTCAGGACACATTCTCTGTGGCTACTGGGAATGCCATTCATAAACACGTGTGTAATTTTGAAATTAATCAAATGCATTCCGTGATCTGTGATGCATATGCTGAATAATATCATAAAGTTGTGTGCTAAACATTGTATATTTTCATCTGTAACTTTAGGGATCTTAACTCTACATATAAGTTGGTGGGCTACTCATTCATTCATCCATTTTACTCATTTATTCATTCCTTCCACAAACCTTTATTGAGCATCCTTGTGTGCGTGGCGTCAGGCTGGTGACTGAAGAGACAGTGACCCGAAAAGCACGGTACCTGCAGTTCTCAGTCTAGGGAGTCTAATTTGGGGACATCACTCTTGTATATTATTTACTCAAGAAATTTTTATGTATAATTTAGGGACACTGGAAAATAAGCTGCTAATCAAACATGGCAGGTGTTTTTGCTAGGTCTGCAGAAGTTCTCTTTGCCAACAGTTTAAGACAAGTGTTCTCTAGGTCCCCCTAAATTCCAAGGGAAGGTCACTTTCATGGTCTGTCCACAGGTGTGCTGTTCAACATTTCCATCAACCCAGTAACAGAATATTAGCAGCTTCCCCCAGCATCTCCTGTCTTCAATCTCTAGGCAATGAAGGGGAAAGGAGGGGTAGGGGAAGGAGAGGTGCCTCATACAGCATCAGTGCCCCCTGCAGCCCTTTTGCAAGCCTTCCCTGAAGCCATCTTGCTATGGACTTCTGAGGCTTAGATGCCCACTTTTTCTGCTTCCCCAGTGGGATGGGCCCAAACTAGAACTCCGCTGCTTCTTCACTTGCTTGTCAGCATTGTTCCTTTCCCTCACTTGCTCTTTCTCCTAGAACTAGGAGGAGCTCCTTACCACCTTTTGGGTGCCTTCAGGTCTCTAGTTCTCACCTTTTCTTTGGGCAAAAGGGAAAAAATACCCTCTCCCAGTGCACAGCTCTTTCAGAAGAGGCACCCACAGCAGAAGTGCCAGGGTCCCTAGTAATCAGTTCTTTCAGTCTGTTCCACTACCCAGTCTTAGTAGGGTATATCCTTCCTAGGGAAGGGGCTGGGTAAAGGAGGGTCAGAAACAGACCCTTACTGTATATATCCTGAATCCCTTGTCTGTCGCCACTTTCTGGCTCTGCTACTGAGTCTAACCCACCTTGCAGACACCTGCGGCAAAAGAGTGAAGCTATTTCTAATAATTTTCCATTACACCGCTTCAGCCTGGATTCCATCAAGCACCCCGCCCCCCTCCGATCCCCTTAAGATGGGCTGCCATGTACATACATTTAAACTCCAGTGGTAGACAATACTCAAGTATTTGCTCTTGGAGCTCCTTGGCCCTTGGTTAGGAACTTTTTTAAGTGTCTCTCTGTGTGGCAGGTAAGGAGTCTTTGCCCAGAGAACATGAAGAACTGCCAGGAGGAGTCAACTCTCTCTGTGCCAAGAAACCCTGTTGTGCTAGGTGTGTATACTCCGAGGGTGTTGGAGCCTTGGTGTTCAGAGGGTGTTGGAGCCTTGGTGTTCATAAAGTTTAAATAACCAGCTTTTATATTTCCAGCTTTCTGTTATTACAGATATTTAAAATTTCAATTTAACATATTCCCCAAAAGAAGGACATGGAATTGGTGTATTTGTCACAATGGGTCATCATTTTTTTTGTGCACAGTCATTGGAACGTGCAGACTCTACAATGCCATTGAAAGTGGTTGCTTAGTTGAGAAAGGAGCATTAGGAAAATGGGAATTTTAATGTATGTGATCATTAAGCTAAGCAATAAGACATTGATCCATTCTTCGAAAACCTCACTACATCCTTAGCACTTGCTAGCACCTCACTACTTGCTATGCTCTTTGAATCCAGGCTACTAGGTTCACCTCTTTGACATGGTAACTATATGCTTATCAAGATCATGACATTCAAGGTGTGTTTTTCCTGAAAAATGAGTTAAGAAAGTACGTTATATATAAGATCACATACTCCCATTGACTTTCATGGTCATTTTAGAGAAGATTTCCCATACGGAAATTAGTAAGGAAATATATAATAAAATTTCCAACTTTCTATTCCAAGTAATTTTGCTTTGTTAATGTATTACCTTTGTAGCTTTTACTTTCCTAATCGATTTGCCAAGAATTAGGCAGATGAATGGTTGATCCACATGAACTGGAGATAGTCTCTCAGGGAGTACACATGTATTACTATGTCCCTGGAGATTCTGTGGACTTCATGGGATTTGCCTATTGGATCAGCAGTTCTGACAGTATTAAACCAAGAGTCAACAGAACATTTTTATTCTTGAATATCTTAGATGCTATAAAGTGTTCCTGTCACTCCCATTGTGATTTTCTACATTCTGTAAACCTTGGGAACTGTCAATTCTTGCTTCATTGATAACTGAGTATTGTTAACCTCTAGGATTTGGGGTCAAGAATTATCTTACCTTTGAGTGACTCAGTTGAGAGTGATGTTGAGTGACTTGTCTGCTGCTACCTTTCTCTAAGCTGTAAGATGGCTGATTTGGGGGGCACATGGTGAGAGGCAGCACTTGGCATCTTTCTTAAAGTGAGTCCCAATCTTCCCCAGGTACTTCCATGCAAGATGAGGTCATTTCCAGTTAAGATATTAAATGGTATCCTTATCATCTCTAAGTATACATACTAACTTCCTAATTTCCACTTTATATCACCTCCCATAGGCATCGTGAAAATACAGATGATTAAGTAGAAAAACAATGCACAGTCATTGCTTACCTTCTTATATACCCTCCACTCCTCCCATCCCCAGTGTAGGGAAATAAGACTTGGAAAGCCATGCCAGTGTACCTGCCTCCAGGCACGGCTCCTGTTCCAACCCTTGGACTCTTTCCCAAGTTCCAGTTTTACTACCTACCTGGGAAAGTAAACAACCAAGTGATTTTCTGAACATTTCTGCAAGACTACCTGAAAGGTTCTCCATCAGCCCTGTGTTTATATGCTTGATGCCTTGGAGGGGATTTGGCAAAGCCAAGAAAGACTTATAAATCACCTCTGGGTGACTCGGCCAAAAGTCCAACCGTCTCTTACCCCTGAGTGATTTACTTCGCCATTGATTTCCAGTTCTAGTGTCGGACAGTTTGGTTGAAGAGTTGAAATCCTAACCATCAACTGACCACGGTTTGAAGTAGCAGCAGACTGAAGCCAATGTGTGCTGGGCCTGGTGACGGCCACTGTGTGACAGAGCTTGCCAGAAGCATGGGGAGAGCCTCAGGTTCTGAGTGTAGGCCTGACCCTTCCAGATGAATGGGAGCTGACAGGAGTGATCTCTGCAGCATGGAATGGAGTGATGACATGAAAACAGTGACATGTTTGGGACTGAAACACCAGGCACAGAAATGTCACTTACAATGGCCAGAGAAATGACATGGGACTCACACTAACTTTACTTGATTTCAGTTCAAAGATGTCCTTTATGCTAAGAGCCAGAGCTAGCTGGGAGTCATGCCTCGGGAAAACCACTCCCTTCTTGACCACCCCCACCCCAATTTAATCAGAGCTACAAAACCACTGGCATTCTGTGCCATTAAAACTGTCATCCTCAACCCTGGCTTCACCGCAGAATCACCTGAGCATTTCCGCCCTGGCCCCTGGGAGGGGGCTTTTTAAGTGGCCCTGGGGGATTTAAGTGGCCCTGGGCGTGGGATACAGGATTGACATGCCTTAAAAGCTCCCCCGGGTCATTCTGATTCCAATAGTGGTTGAGGACCACTGCATTAGAGGGCTGAAAATGAAGAGTAAATGCCCTGGAAAATGGGTATAATTTTCACTATAATAACACCATGAATCTATATTGCCCAAGATGCTCAAACACTTTCCTGTTTTATTACCTCAACATTATTTTTAAGTGCTGGCACCTGAAGCTAAGCAAGTTTAAAAGAATTAGTTTGACTCATCCAACTAGTCACTTGGTTCTAAGAACACACCTTTTCCTGCCTTTTTTTCTAATGCCCTTTCTTTGAGCCAGAAGAATGATTGTGGATCCCAAACAAACAAAGGTCGCATTGACTCTAGCCCAATCTGAACTTTGAAAAGCTGAGAGGAAAAGGTGCGTTAGAACTGCTTATTCAATAACACAAAGGTGCTGCCCTTTGTATGTAGAGCTGATGCAGATGTTAGGAAAGGCAAACACTTCGTAAGCTTCATTTTAGCTGAGGTCGTACTTGCCATATTTTTTTCTTTTGGCATTTACATATTCTAACTCAGCTGTGGTGGGGGTAGGTGGGTGAAGACTGACAAAGACCAGAGTGAGTTGGTCCTTTTCTCTTCCCCTTACCTGTCTCTCATCTGGGATCTGAGTCCACCCGTGAAAACCTGTCTCCCCCAAAGGATCCGAGAGACATCATTTCCTTAGCAAAACTTTGACGACCTGTATCTTTTCCTAGGGTTATTTACATTTCAAACACTGTCTCTAATGTAGACTGAAAATAATGCAGACATGGGAAAACAGGTTAGAAATACAAATAAGTAGAATAGATAGAGATGATAGTTTAATAAACTGGTAGATGACAGAGAAATAGACAGATAGATAGATAGGCGGACTTTTCATTGTTTGGGGTGCCCCCATGGAATTCTACAATGTAAGTAACTACCTTTGAGGAGCTCTGAATATTTTGGAACATGAATGAAAACTAATCCTTGCATCTTCCTTCCCTGTGGCCTTACAGGCTAGGAGAGAAAATACACAAGGGAGGTGGAGGTGGGTTAAAGGATCTCAAATTGCATCACTATAACTGACTCCTTCAGTAACTTTCTACCTTAAGTAACCTGCCCAGTAGTAATTGTTCCTGGGACATGAAAGTGAAATTAGGTGTCAGTGTGTTAGAAATTGAAAGCAAAATTGCAACTCAAAAATTTTTTTTTTTTTGCGGTACGCGGGCCTCTCACTGTTGTGGCCTCTCCCGTTGTGGATCACAGGCTCCGGACGCGCAGGCTCAGTGGCCATGGCTCACGGGCCTAGCCGCTCCGCGGCACGTGGGATCTTCCCGGACCGGGGCACGAACCCGTGTCCCTCTGCATCGGCAGGCAGACTCTCAACCACTGCGCCACCAGGGAAGCCCTCAAAAATTATTTTTTACCAATCCATTAGACATCAACAAACCATCATTTCTGCTTTGTTCTTTTTAATTAAAAAAAAAAGCAAATAGTGAAGTAGGCTATCTATACTATGAAGAATGGCCGTTTCATCTATTGCTTGTGAGGAACAACACTTTGGATTGAGAAATGTGATTGCCATTGAGATGTTATTCTCCAAATATCAAAGTTTTTTTTAATATAAAAGTTATTTTCTTAAAATAGGCCCAGGGTGTGATGGTGATTAGAAATATGTACCTGATTCATTTTCATCCACCCATGAAAACAGAAGAATAGGTGAAGTCACAAATTTTTCATCGTACCGGTTTTATGTAAGAATTAACCCCAACTACAGCATGGGTGGGATGAATCGAGAAATCTTAGTCACCAACTCACACCCAAACCTATAAAACAAAGTCAGCTAAACAGGTGAGATACGGTAAAATGTTAACAAGTCCACAGTCGCTCCCCTTCACATTTGCCCCCATCCCCCAAATTCTCTTACAGCAGAGAATAGGGTTGTATCATCAATAACTTAGCCTGGATTTGATCCCACTGATTCAGGTGCTCAGCAACCTCTGTTTTCAACCCCATCAGGACCTTTGTTGTGATCCCTCTTTGAGAGACTATGATGCCTAGCCTGCAGTGGCCAGGAGTGAAAGGTCATGAACAGTCACATCTAGTATCCTAAGATGTGCATCCAGAATTAGATGGGACAGAGGCAGGAAGGACAGTGAGAGTACTCTAAGACATCCAGCAAAAGGAGACCACAGACTGCTTTTAAATATCCTTGAATAATAATCAACCTCCCCAGAGTTAGAAACTGCACAGTGAAATCACTGATCATGTTCAAGGAGATAGATATATTTTAGGAAAACTCTGACTTTCCTGGAATAAAGAAAAAAAAAGTCCAATACCAGACGGGGGGTGGGAGTAGCTAATTTTTACATACCTATCTACCTATCTATTTATTTTTCCAGCTTTATTGAGGTATAATTGACAAATAAAAATAAAGCTAATTTTAAATAAACCAATTTAGGCTAACTCAGATTTCTTTTCCTGACTGGAAAAGCTCATAATTTGAAAATATTCTACATTAATAGTAAATGGAAAGATGAAATTTATAATGAGCTATGCTGTGAAAAATGTTTTTAACAAACAATGCTCTCCAAAATTTTGAGGTGGCCATGACAGAGGTACTCAATATTGCTGGAAGCAGTGTAAATAGTTAGAAGTATTTTGGAAAACAACTTGTTTATATGTGTCAAGAGTCTCAGAACTTTACGTTCAACTTGGAGAAAATCTATTCTCAGGGTAGAATCGGAGTTGAAAACAAAGGTTTGGATTTAAAGAGATTTAGCTCATCATTATAGGTAAAAGGAATAAAAGTGTGATAAAAATAAATAGATGAGATAAATTAACTATCGTACTCTTTCCTAAAGGTTATCATATAGTTATTAAAAATGTTTCCAGGGCTTCCCTGGTGGCGCAGTGGTTGAGAGTCCGCCTGCCGGTGCAGGGGACACGGGTTCGTGCCCCGGTCCGGGAAGATCCCACATGCCGTGGAGCCCGTGAGCCATGGCCGCTGGGCCTGCGCGTCCGGAGACTGTGCTCCGCAACGGGAGAGGCCACAGCAGTGAGAGGCCCGCGTACCGCAAAAAAAAAAAAAAAAAGTTTCCAAACAATATTTTGCAAAATTATAAAAGGATGAACAAAATATTAATAATCCAGAATATGAAATATATATACATAACACGACCCTCAATTTCAATAAATAACCTGAGCCTGATTTTTTTTTTTTTTGCGGTACGCGGGCCTCTCACTGTTGTGGCCCCTCCCACTGCGGAGCACAGGCTCCGGATGCGCAGGCTCAGCAGCCATGGCTCACGGGCCCAGCCGCTCCGCGGCATGTGGGATCTTCCCGAACCGGGGCACGAACCCGTGTCCCCTGCATCGGCAGGCGGACTCTCAACCACTGCGCCACCAGGGAAGCCCCTGATCTATGGGTTTTTAAACTTGGAAAATCTTGGATGGATGTTAACCAGTATATCTCATGGTGCTATTAAGGGTTATCTTTCTGTGATGAAATCATAGGTCATTTTAATTTTTTAATATTGTGCCATATATTTAAATTTTTCTATCATAAGCCAGATAAAGTATATCCTGAAAAAATTATGTTTTTAAGTAATAAATAAATATATATATATATATTTTTAGGTTCTCTGCTAGATTCTGCATGGTTTTTCTTAAATTTTATTTTTTTATACAGGAGTTTCTTATTAGTTATCTATTTTATACATATTAGTGTATACATGTCAACCCCAATCTCCCAATTCATCCCACCACCAGCACCACCCCCACCCCCGTTTCCCCCCTTGGTGTCCATACGTTTGTTCTCTATATCTGTGTCTCTATTTCTGCCCTGCAAACCGGTTCATCTGTACCATTTTTCTAGGTTCCACATACATGCGTTAATATACGATATTTGTTTTTCTCTTTCTGACTTACTTAACTATGTATGACAGTCTCTAGATCCGTCCACATCTCAACAAATGACCCAATTTCGTTCCTTTTTATGGCTGAGTAATATTCCATTGTATATACATATCACATCTTCTTTACCCATTCGTCTGTCGATGGGCATTTAGGTTGCTTCCATGACCTGGCTATTGTAAATAGTGCTGCAGTGAACATTGGGGTGCATGTGTCTTTCTGAATTACAGTTTTCTTAGAGTATATGCCCAGTATATTATCGGCTAAATTCAATAGCTAGTTCCTTGCTCTGAGAAGGTAAAAAATTTTAAATAAAGCCATAAAATGTCAGATGATTAGTACAGGGAATGAATCTTCTGGAAATTCAGAAGAGAGAGGACTAGTTGCTCAGGGAAATTGGAATATCTCATTAGACATAGTTGAGGTCAGGTCAGAAGGCCTTGAATGTCAGACTAAGGAATATAGACCTTATTCTGGTGCAAATAGAAGTCCTTGAAGAGACTGTACAGCCCTAGTTAATGAATATCCTTCTCCCTTAAAGCTAGTACCTTGAAAATGTATATGCATATGTGTATTCATATCCAAGCGTATGTACCCTGAATGCATTCACCCTTAGGAAATAATGCGTCTATAAAGAAGAAACAGGAAGAATGATTATGGCATTCGTTCATTAGGGTCCATTTACATTTCCATAGTCAGCTAAAAGATCATCCACTTATTTAAATGGAAATCTTCTCAGTCTATTACAGTCGTTACTCGGCAGTAAGAGATAACTAGTCTGAATCTCACCAGTAGGGAAAATGCATAGTCTGTTGCTTCTCTTAGGGGTCACTATTACTCAGTGTTTGAGGAAAAGAAATTGCAGTTCTTTGGGAAACAAAATGAACAGTTAGTGAGTACCTACTATGTGCAAGACCGTTGGATGAATTCCATATGTAAACTCATTTACTCCTCACAGCAACCCCTCAAGGTTGGTATCTATAATTCATGTACTTTTTTTTATAATTCATATTTTAAAGTAAAGGAGTCTGAGAAAGATGTTAAGAAGGTGAAGTAACTGGCCAATATGAATCTAGATTTAAAGCGAGGACTGATTTTTGCTCACCTTTCAGTGTGAGCCAATGGATGATAACTTACCACACTAGAGCACCCCCATTAACTGAAGCATTTTCTAACGTTGTTGAATTATATATTTTTGAGAATATGTCTGTAGATATGCAATATGTACATATGTGTCTATATGGGTATAGTGTACATATATAGCTGTTTTACACCAATGTGTTTGTGTGTGATATATAGACATGCATTATAGTAACTTGTTACTATAATTATATTATACATGTAAGTATAGCAACAGATTGAACGTTTACTGTGCTAGGCTTTTTATATGCATGTGTTATATATCACTATATAAAGACATTAAATGCATAAATATAAATTATATATGAATGCATATGCATATATAGTTGACACAATTATATACAAAATAGATTAAAACATTGATATATTATACACACGTACACATATAACACTTTTTCCCACTGTCTTTATCTAGAAAAGAAAATGGCTGGACTATTGGAGAACCTATGTATTCATTGAGGAAACGTTACCCGTCACCACAAAATGAGTTCTGACTTTAACTGCAGGATTGCAGCCTGAAGAAGAGAACTGATGCTTGTCAGGAGTCCAGAAGCCGAGAACCCCTACGAATGACCAAGAATCCCAAGTGTAAAGATGAAGGGACCTCATTTCTCCTTCCATCCCTTGGACCCTGCTCACCCAACACCCACTCCACCAATCCTCACCCGTGAAAGTCCCCAGTTGGAGGAGGAGAGGCAGAGCCCCTTCAGCTCTGACTCGAATTCTGTTCTATTATATACTCAAAAGATCCACTCTCAATCTGGGCCCTGCAGGGAAAGGACAGTCCCCTGCTAGTTAACTTCATTCGGCTCTTTATTCAACAAAACGATGTAGCATTTTCATCAGTGAACCAACCGAACAATCAGCCCTACACGGAAATAAAGCGTCAGCTTTACAAAAAATAAAGCATCTTCGAGGGCAGAAAAGAGCCCTGGGTGGGAGTGTGTGTTTCTACACAAAGGCTGGGGAGGCCGAGCTGTCACTCCTTTTCTTCCTCCCACTACCCCATGCATAGCACCAGCTCTGGCGTGAAGGGAGATTTAAAAGCAACTAAGTACATAGAAACATTTCGCATTCATTATCTGGAATTTCTGCTACTGGGTGACATATCATTAGTCCTAGTGTAAGGCAAGCTTTAAAAACGTAATTACTTAATCATGCAGTTAGCTTCCCATCAATCCTAGCAGCATTTGTTCTTAACTAGCTTTTAAGAACAAAATTAGGAGTAATTTGTAAACAAAAGTAATTGAAGAAAGGCAGATATTGCCAAGGTGTTGACAGCGTTAGCAGACATTATTGTTTCCCTTAATACCACCGCAGCACTGCAGTTAGGTATAGGTGGCTGGCACAAGGCAGCACTAGGGAATTAGGAGGTGGCCACATGAGGAGGGGGGCACTAGGCAAAGTGGTCCTTCCCTAACCCGTACAGGCATCTAACTGTAACAGGTAGGTGGACCCTCTTCTCCTACATTGGTTTGATGACTTGGAGATTTATGGTACGATTTAACATGTTTAGCATGACCATGAAAATAATCTCATCATATTTTTCATACCCTCTTATCAGATCTAGTAAGACCCACTCAGACAAGTCTGAGTGGTGATGTAAAAGTTGGAGGCCAAAATTTTCTCCAAAGGAGCTTTGCCTGTCTTTATTTCTGGCTACCTGTAACAAGTTCAGAGCGTACATCACTTCTGGGCCAGATGGTGTGCTGAGCACTTAAGAAATGGTGGTGAGGAAGAACTGCATCCCATTTTCAAGGAGCTCATGATTTAGCGGAGAGAGAAAAATGGAAATAAAATATGATCAGAAAGACTTAAACCAAGTGCTGTAACAACCCAACAGTTAGTTTCTGACTCTGCCTGTTGGTATTGAGGTTTTATAGAACCTCGAGCAGAAATCATGAAGAGATATGAGTCTTGGAGTACAAACAAGAGTGTCAGATCCAGGAATGAGGCTGCTACCATCCTTACTTTATAAAGTAACTGAGTCTGAAATGGATCAAATAACTTACTGGAAATCACACACATCAGGAATGGCAATGCTGGCATTCAGACTCAGGTACTTATTTTTATTATCACTGTTGTTGTTATGAGGAAGACGAGTCCAAACATCTTTCCAGGATCCACTACAATTCAACAGAAGGAGTCCCGAACCCAAAATCAGAACACCGAGCTTCAATTCTGCCTTGAAAGCCTTCTACTGGGTGACATTAAGCAAGTCTGAGCTTTGCTGTCCCATCTATAAAAATTTTTACCTTGGGACCTTTCTCTCACTCCAAGGATCTAATGGAAGTAGTGAAAGTAAAAGTGCTTTGTAAATTTTAATTCAGAAGTAAAGTATCCATACTGTAGGATTCCATTTATATGGAGTACAGGAACAGGCAAAATACCCTGCGGTAATAGAAATTAAAATATGCTTGTCCCTGAAACGTTAAGAATTGCCCGAAAAGGACACAGGGAACTTACTAGGTGAATGAAAATGTTGTATATCAATTGTCAATACTCATCAAGTTGAACAATTAAAACCTGTGAGCTTTATTGTATATAAATGATGCCTCAAAAATTCCATTGAAAAATAAGATACGATTATTCCTAACAAGTGTTTTTTTGTGGAAACTAAATTTTCACATCAGTTGCTACCATCTTCGAAGGAAGTTAAAGTCTAAAAAACAGACTGGATCCTCTAAGGGATTCACCTCATATACCATTAGAAATAGGGAGAGAGCTCCTAACCTTACATCTCGAATTTAATTCAAAGTAGATATCATCTCTTCTTTACATCCTTAAGAACCAAAGCATTAGGAGTCATCATGAACTTCTACGTTACTGTCTCTAGCATGTAAGTCAAAGTTGAAAACTCATTTCTCTTTATATTTTTCAATGGGGAAAAAGTCAGAATTTAAATGTATCAACCTGAGAATGTATCAACTTAACATTATTAAGTCTGGTTTGGGAATAGATATAAGAGAGAACTTTTGATCCACTGGCATATAAGATAACAGAAATTATTACCAAAGCCAGTATGGTGTCTTTATACATCATTTTGGGCTGGGTAAACTCGAGAAATTTTTACTCTCTATAGGGTTTTATGATTCTAACATAAGCAAAAGTAAAAAAAGTATATTTGTCTTGAGTGCTCAAGGCATTTGACCTTCTGAATTATTAGAATTTGGGGGTTAGATTTTATATATATATAGAATGGAATAGTATTCAGCCTTAAAAAAAGAAATAAATCCTGCCATTTACAACAACGTGAATGAACCTGGAGGGCATTATGCTAAGTGAAATAAGCCAGACACAGAAATATAAATATTGCATGATCTGACATATGTGGGCTTCTAAAATAGTCAAACTCATAGAAGCAGAGTGTGGAAGGGTGGATACCAGTGTCTGGGGGGAGGGGGTGAACGAGAAATACTGGTCAAGGGATACAAAGTTTCAGTTTTACAGAATGATTAAGTTCTAGAGATCCAACGTACAACAATCTGACTATAGTGAAGAGTACTTTTTTGTATACTTGAAATTTCCTAAGAGGGTAGATCTTACACACACACACACACACACACACACACACGTTAATTAGCTTGACTGTGGTGATTATTTCACAATGTGTATGTATATCAAATCATCAATTGTATACCTTAAATATATAAAACTTTTGTCAAATATACCACAATTAAAAGTAAAAGAAGACTTCTATTTAAACATGGGGGGAAAAAAAAAAGAATTACTGGGTCAAGTCTTCATAGTCAAAAGCAAATCAATCAACAAGTTACCACGGAATGCCTACTATAAGCCCAGAAGAGCAGAATTAAAAGGGTTGAGATAATTATCCAGATAATTATCCAGCTCCAAAGTGACTTTTATTGGTTACATAGATCATTTGGGCAGAAGGAGGTTTATCCCTTTTAATTATCTTTAATAAAGCTAAATCACTATGTTACAAGACTGGTCTACTTCTTAAAAAGATTAAATAAAAATTACTCACAATAAATGTAAACACTTTGGCTGGGACCTTCAGAACTTGAAAAAAGAAGTGCATCAGCTAAGGTTTTGAAGCCATTCAGTTAGGTGAGTCTCGAAGAACACTCCAATCATGAGAATTGCTCAACATTCACAATAAAAACCTTAGTTTATTGCCTCGTCTTTTAAAAAAAAAAAAGCTAAGTTGACCAGCAATGGCCAAATTAAAACTATCTGCACCTGTGGACCAGGTTGGCCTTTGGAGTAAGCCGAACATTTATGGGAGACCTAACTGCCTCTCCGATGTTATGAGAAGCTCAGGGCAAACCCTTGTCAAAAATAAAAATCTTCTCCCATCTAGATGCCATAGTAAACACCTCCTCCATGACCATCATCATCGTCACCATCATTTATTTTTAAAAGTAGCTTTACATAAGGCTCTGTCATTCTTTGATGTTCAATATTGTGTCTCTCATGTCTTTACAAATACAGCACGAATAATATGATTGGAAAGAGTGATCCATGGCATTGAGGTTGACGTTGACGTTGAGGTCTTGGCTCCTTGTCCTATCACTTTGCTCTTTTCCTTGACAGGCAGCTTATTTTACTGACAGAGTCCAGTGTCTGGAGAGAGAAGGTGCACTGAGAGAGAGAAGACAGATGTGGTGGACAAGTTTTCCTGCTGTGGAACACATGAGGAGAGGTGCATTGGGATTAAGGAATGGTGTGGATCTATGTTTCTGCCCAGGGAACATACTGTTCAGAAAGCAGAAGGACTGGTTTCGTAGGTTTATCCTCCAAATGTATAAGCAAACAATTGGTACTAAATGTTCCATGATCTTAGTACATTTAGGAGACTCATTTAACATCAGTGAATCAATTAATCTCCTAATATTTATTGTGCTGAGCTGAAACTATGGCAAATAATACTAAGAATTTACATTTGTGTGGGCTCTAGATTTACAAATTACTTTTGAGTAGAGTCTACTTTCTCTCTAGTTCTCAATACAACTCTGTGAGTTGGGCCTTATTATCTTAGTCACATCACAGAAGAAGAAACTCCAGTTTGAAAGCGGTTTGGATTTCACTGGGTTGCAGAGCTGGTTAGCATCCGGACCTGGGTTTGAGCTCGTGTTTCAGATCCACACTTATACCCAGTCATCGTCACAGGTGAGAACAGAGGCTTAAGATGCAGGCTGTGAATTCCAAGAGTGTGTGACCTAGTTGGGATGACACCACAGTGCTTGAGAAACAGGGACAACACAGTGACGAATAGTGAGTGGATTAGAAGGGGAGACGGTCTGAAGGTAGCAAGACCTTGAGAGGTGAGGACAGCCTTCCAGAAAAGATGAGCTTAGGCTGTGCTATTTGACTGACCTTGGGGACTGGAAGGATGATGAATCCAAAATCTTATTATTTGTGTGTCTTAGGTTGGTAATTACCACTGTAGGGAATAATTCTAGTGAAAAGCGAACATCTGCATGGTGCTTTGCTGTTATAAGATACAGTGATTTTCTTTAGTCAAGGATAAAAACTGATTTAGACAAGAATGATGAACTTAGATTTGAATGGGTCGAGTTTAAGGAGGTGTTATAACATCCAAGTGAAAAATGATCAGGTGCGCCTAGCTTTGGGTGAGAAGTCAGAGCTTCAAACTGTAACACTGCGATCTCTCGGGGGGGCAGAAACCATTTTTAAAAATTCATCCTATTTTCTCACAGCCATCTTTTATCTTGAGCTTCTATCCATTTGCCTGGCATGTATTGGGGCTAAATAAGTATGTATGAATTGTTTGAATGTCAATGATGGATTTAATTATTATATCTGCTCTCTTACCTGTAATAACAACAATACCAAAGGTAGCTGAAGCTAAGAGAGATGATTTCAAATAACAAGAAGAAATGTATACCACTCACTATGGTTTTCTTGTTCTCTTCTTGATTTGTTTTCATGGGAGACTGTGTTTTGGGGCACACTATTTGCTGCAAGTCAGATCTCATCTTTTGTTGTGGGAAGATCAGAGAACCCGCTAAAAGCAACATGGATCGAATACAATTCCTTCACGTGTAGTGTTTTCTGTTTGTTGGCTTGTTGTTTTTACATTCGTTCCCAGAAAAATATCGAGACCCTTCTACCTCTTCCAGGATTCCCAAATGCCTTGCAATTAACAGACCCTCCTGATCTCGGAGGATGGTTCTTGCTTAAAAACTGTACAATGTAAATGGTATCGGGTATTTAATGAAAAGCACTGAAATTGCTCTGTGGTGCCACAGATTCACTGCTGAACATGTCATGAGGCAACATTTTATAGGCGTTGTAAAATCTCCTTACCCCACACAGCTGCATTACCCAAAATTAATCAAACTGCAGGGCATCTGAAACTCACTCTGTACCAGTAATAGGCTTTGCTGCTTAAAAAGTGGTTATGGCTAATGCACAAAAACAATTATCACGAGACTTAATTGCCAAGAGCTGAGATATATATAGATAGACACATAGAGATTGATTCATTCTCACTGAAATTTGAGGCATCGCTAGGAAAAACTAAGAGATTTTCAAACTTTACAAGATCATGAAGCAGAACTGGGGAAAATGTTTTTAATCTGTCAGTCTATATAAAGAAGATCTTTATTGGCATTATTTTTAAAGCATTGTTTTTAATATACTTTGGGGGTTAATTGGGAAAAGTTTGAAAAATATATATGAATAAAACTACCCCAGAGGCTGGCCCTACGCCACCAGGAGATAACGTGAGGATAGAGACAGGAATGGAATCTAACAGACTTAGTTTCTATTCATGGCTTGTCCCTAGGCAATCCCTTTATCTCTCTAGGTCTTGGCTTCTTTCATACAAAGAAAACGTTGGGCTAAGCATTGCTGGGGACCTCTTCCTGTGCTAACCTTCTATGATTTGACCTTAGATGATCTAAAGTGGAAACAGTTTGCTGTCTACCTTGTCCTTCTCCTTCTGAGAGGGGAAGATGAGAAAAGGCTCAGTGAAAGAGGTAATACTGTACTTTGCCATCAAGGGTTTTGGTGTGAAAGAAAGTGATCTTGAGCATTTAGATAGAACGGACAGTCTGGTAGAGACAGTATGGTGGGAAAGTACAGAAATGATTCAAGAAAGGATTGGAAAGGTACACTGCCCTGATGTTGGAGAAATTTACAGTTAATAATAGTCTTGACTTCCTTCAGTGAGTGTGGCAAAGAGTTTCTGGCTGCTCAGCAAAGTTCATATTGTCCTCTCTTCTCTGGCCTCGTGATTATTCTAGATGTTCTAGCAATGGAATGTGGAGTGAAGGTGATGCACCACCGGTCCACAGAACCCTTCCCTGGCTCCACCCTGCTCTTTTCTCTTGGCTGACCAAAGGAAGATATCCCCAGTGGAAGCCCTGAGTGATCAAAGAAAGCCCCCATCAGCTTGGGTTTCTAGATGAATGCATGGAGCAGAGCCACCTTGCTAACCCCAAACCGCTCAGCGCTGTGAGATGAGCAAGAAATAAAGTCAAATGAAGTCTGAACATTGCATATTCGCAGAGTAGTTCCTGACCAACATAATCAACTGTCATGATTCACCACCTAGAGCACAATGGCTATGGAGTGGTGGTGACAGAAGGCAGAGTCCAGCGGGTGGTGAGAGGAAAAAATGGTTCACGCTGTAAAGCAGTGAGGATGGACTCCATTTTCATGAATTTCAGCAGTGAAAGGGCAGAGATTGAATGGGTAGAAGAATTAAGGAAGGGAGCTAACTGAGCGAGTTGAGAATATTGTTGAGAAGCTAATGGCTATGAGTTCCAACTCTGGGATCAGACGGCCTGAATTTGTTTTCTGGATCCAGCTTCATTAGATACGTGACCTTACACAGTAATGCTTGATGTACATTATCCTCATAATGACACTCCCATTAATCCCATTTCAGAGAGGAGGAAACCATGGCTTAGAGCAGCCAGATGTATTACCCCAGGTCATTTGTGGTAAACAGTAAATCTGCCATTTAAAGCTAGGTCTCTCCAACCCAAAAGCATAAGCGCTGGTGCATGGGGAAGGCTGAAATTTGTCAGGTACTGGATCAACTAACGAGACACCTCTGAGATTAGGCTGAAAGTTCAGAAGACCCAATTGTTCTCCAGTTGAGCTGGCCTGTGCTATTGGGAACACTGACAGGAAGGAGAGGTAGTCAGAGGCCTCTGAGCACGAAACACCATCGGCACTTTGATCAGAGTCCATCACTGCCCCACACCACACGAGGTGAATCTAATGTCCCTCGCCACAAAGAAATCCAGAAATAGCTACAGGAGGCTGAAAGATTAAATCACCCCTGACTCACAGCTCTGTCTCTAGAAATCAGACACAAGTCAATCAATGCTACATTTTATTAGTACCTTTTCTGTTAATGTAGAAATCAAAGTCGCTAGGTAGCCCCTATAGTTTATAACTGGGTGGTCTTAATGGGCTCTGGTTGGTTCGATTTGGTCTTTTCTGTGGCTTCCGCTGCTCCTGTAATCCTTGGCAAGGCAAAGGCCTATGATCCAGTGACAGGCTTATCCAATTACACGTTAATTGAACATCTACTGTGGACGAGGCAGTTTGCTCGGAAAGTAGAATCCAGGGAAAACTAAGACATGGCTCCTGTGTTCTAGTGAAGAAGGTGCACAAGTAAAAGGCCATCTAGTCAAGGTGTAAGGCTAAGAGCATGGAGCTAGAGATGGGATATATCAGTCTGAATCCTAACTCTTCCAGTTACTAGTTGTGTGAATTTGGGCAAGCTACCTCACCTCCCAGTACCTCTGCTTTCTCAACTGTAAAATGGGAAACTGCCCCATAGGGTTGTTAAATGATTAAATGTTAGAACAATGAAATGAAATTAAATGCCAATAGAGAAATTAAACATGTAAGGCTAGTTGGCTTTGTCACTCTTGGCTTCCCATTGGAGGTGATAACTGAAGACTGAGTAGGCATTCACAGAAAGTCAAAGTTGTGACAGCCTTCTCGGCAGGAGGTGACATGTACTCGGAAACTATGAAAGAACCTGTTATTAGGGAAACTCCGAGAAGTCCCATCAGCTAGAGAGTCATGCGTCCGAGGTAGATGATATAGATGTGGCTGGAAAGGAAGAGAGGAGGCAGCTTATGAGGAGCCTGTAAGTCTGGTTCAGGATGTAGACTCATTCCTAGAGGCAGGTAGAGCCACAGACAGCCTGTAAGCAGGACAGTGATGGTCAGATGCCCGTGGATTGATAAGGGTTCAACAGCCCCAGGAGCTGACTGAGGTAGGGGCATCTGGGGAAGAGGCACAAATGTCTGCTGACTCCCAAGGACTTGCTTTTATGTGCCCTGTAGGTATGAGCAGATACTAAAAACTCGAAATACTCACACAGCACTTGAGAAAAGTGAAGACTTCTATGGCCCGGTAGCCACCCGCGATTTCACCCCTTTTCCCAGCCTCCTATAAACTGAGAGCAGACATGAGGTCTCTTCCATGCCTGTCCTGATGTACCATGAGGGCAGAGCACCGAATTTAGTGCAATGGAGTTAGGAAAGTATAACAATAGGCCAGGCATTTGTCCTGATAATGTTATATTCTAAGTGGAGGAGAGGAAAGAAAACCACACAAACTTCCATAGAAACATATGTGAAAACTGCTTCCAAAGGAAGTGAGTTCAGCATCTTTGGCAGTGTCTCTTCAAAGCCCAAGTCTATAGGCATCAGAATTAGCTGAACAGTTGTTTAAAATGCAGGTAGCTGAGCTCCACCCAAGACCTGATAAATCAGGTTCTGCATTTTAAACAAGCATCTCAGTCAACCTGCAACACACTAGGTAAAACATTCCCTATTTTAAATAATTTTGTATGATTATATGCATCTGTAATCAAAGAACTGGAAGTACTGTTACCTGTCTGGGACTGTTCTGTTTCCTCAACTTTAGGGAAGAATGATTCTTATCATTTTAGGAAGCTCTCATGCCTCTCTCATGGGGCACTCAAACCTCTTAATCTTGTGGACCAAAATTAACCACTACAGATAAGAAAACCAAATCAATGATTGGTTTGAAAGCTAAGAAACTTCAGTATTTTCTCAGCATAACTGTAATGTTTGGAAGAGAACCCTGCTTCTTCTGAAACGGCTTCCATCTAAGAACAGCCATTTGGCTTTTTCCCAGCCAATATTTTTGTCTACACAGGCCAGATACTAGGTGCTAAATCCATGTATTATAATGAAGAATAAGATCTGATCTCCACACTGGGGAAGACACAGTCAAAATTTTCTTCTCTTTTGGTCAGAGAAGGAGATGGCGTTGGAGAAAGACATGTAAATCATATCAGATGAGCACAGAATTAGAGATATGTTACAGGGACTCTGGGATCCCAGTAGTAGAAAATCTCAACGTATCAGGAAAGGCTTCATGGAGGAAGTAACTTCTGAGCTGATGCTAACAGTGGAATATGGATGTGTCAAATGCAGGAAGGGAATTGCAGACAGAGCAACTCCCATGGGTCAAAGCCTCAGGAAAACATTAGTCTCTGTGTTTCCTGTGAAGGCTCCTAAGACCCATAAAACTTGTTCATAAAACTTAGATGGTCTGACCAAAATAATCTTAACCAATATCAGATTTGTACCATTTTACATGTGAATAGGAATACTGTTCCTTCAAACATCAAAAAATGAGAATTAACCCAAATAATTTCACTTGAAATCAATTAGCATTCTCATTTACTTTATCCTGATAAAGGAAAAGCCTACATTTTCCTTACATTTAGAGACATTATACTTACAAAAAGAGACATTTCAAGACATCCTATATAAATTACTAAAAAGAAAAATATTATACCGTAATTAGGTTAACTCCATTTTCTCACTTCTCCCTCTGGCCGCCTCCTTCCCAAACAGATCACTTTGTAAAAAGTAGCAGTTATTCAAAACAAAATATGTTGGAGTATCTTGCAGCCAAATGAAATGGATCGACAAGGCATATAATAGAAGCCGACCTCAAATTGATAAATTTGTCCAGTAAAAACAATGTAGCTTGAGCAGCTTGTTCATCATTTTAAATGTTAATGGTTATATGCTTCTTTACTATTGAGATATTTGTGACTAATGGTGTGATGCTATTTAAATTCACAACGTTCATTAATTTCAGCTGTTTTTCATCATTAGGAAAAATAATTCAAAAGAAACTTCAATATTTCCGAGAGCAACATGTGAAACAACACCAGAGTGCAACCAAGCACAGAAAGCCCCTTCCACAGAATCCATTCTGCTAAAACCAAGCCTTCAAAGAGGACATCCTCTGGGTAATGTCTGGGTTGTATCCAGATTTCCAAAGACTTAAAATGAAAAGAACTCTTCTAATTCCTCATTTCAACTTGGTATCAGAATATGATTAGTCCCATTGTAGTTATGATTAGTAATATATAAAGGCTACATTTATGCCCCATGCAAAGGAGTGATTTTCCCCCTTGAGTCCGTGGCCGACTCAAGTCTATCATAATGTTCACATTTTATAACAGGAAATAGAAAGTTAATTGATAGCTATTTAGAGCCTTTTTTAAAAAACCTAGTTAGACAATGAAGAGTTACTTTGTGTAAGATTAGAAAGATCATAGAAAATAATTTATTAGGACTGACTTCCATATTCATTGCTAAGCCAACAGACTACTGGAGCTAATTGTTTACTTAAACTAAGTCATTGAAACTCCAAGCCAAAATGGTTTCCATAGTTTAAGATTGGCTTCAGCCTTTTACCTCCCAGAATTGATGGGCAGGAAGGTTCCACAGGATATCAACTCTATTTGCCCCCCTTTCTCTAAAAAAATCTTAATGTTATGTGAAGTCAAGAGTCTTATTTTATTTTTGTTCTGTTCTACATAATCCTGCCTTTATTCGTGTTTATATATGTGGAAAGAGCTACATTCATAGCCATGCTTATCTATAAACTCATTGACTTGTTCGCAGAATAAGATTTTAAAGACCACAGTTTTTGTTACCAGATACTTAAGCAGTAAGTAATGTGCTAATATTAGGTGTACACTACTGCTAAAGTTTATATGTGCGTAACAAATGAGCTCATCAGACTTGGGTCATCTTGGCATGTTGAGAGGAAGAGCTCTCACTCTCTGATGACCAGTTAATCAATGAACTGTCCTATGTTTTATAGTCATGAATATCTAACTAACCTGGATGTAATATACATATCTACAGAATCACGTTGACCTAAGAAAGCAGTCACCAGCTGAACTGCCTGCTGATAAGATGAAACTCATTTGCTCGATTAACAATAACAATAAAATACTGGAATAAAGATGCCTGAAACTGCAAAAAGAACAAGAGGGGAAGCATTAGCAGAAAGAGCCGTGGAAGATAATGCTCGATCAGGCTCTTAGGAGAGATCATTGAGCTCAGCTCCGGAACGTCCAGAACCGTATGGCTGATGTATTCTTGAATTTGAGCCAAGTGTATGTGAGGGAACTGCACCTGCTTCTGTTTTGAAAAATGAAAACAAAAACAAAACAAGAAACAAAGCTGAAATTTAGGAAAAAGGAAAGCAAAAAAAAAAAAAAAAAAAAAAGAAAAAACAGAGAGTGAGGGGCCAGTGATACTTAATGGACCAGACTTGGCATCAACAGAATGGTTGGAATAGAGAGTGAAAGTTTTGGCAAAAGAGACTGTTTCGCTCAACTAATGCTGCATTGTAAAACATCCCAAACTTAGTGGCTTGAAAACGACAACTGGTTATCTCCCACAGTTTTATAAATCGAGTGCGCTCACGTGGGAGGTTTTTGCTTGGGGATTCGCATGAAACTACAATCGTACGTTGTGACTGGGATACAGTCATCTCAAGTCTGGACTAGACTGGAAATCTGGGATGACTCTCTCATGCCTGGCGGCTGAGTTAGCTGGTGGCTGGGAGGTAACCTGGATCTGTCACCTGGGGTGCCCTACGCATGATACCTCCACGTAGCTTAGGTTTCACACTGTGTGGTGGCTGGGAATATTCCAAGAAGAACCATTCCAAGAAATCCAGGTGAAAACTAAGGAATCTAAGGACCTTGCCTCTGAAGTCCCAGATCGTTACTACTGCCACAGTATATTGGTCAAGCAAGTGACTAAGTGAAGCCTAAACTCAAGGGGAGGGAAAACAGGGCTCACTCCCTTGACACGGGACAGCATGAGAAGAGGAACTGATAGTAGTCATCATTGAAAGAAAGGAAATTGATAGTAGAATTAAAAGAAAAGGAAGTGATAGTAGTCATCATTGAAAGAAAGGAAATTGATAGTAGAATTAAAAGAAAAGGAAGTGATAGTAGTCATCATTGGAGACTCTCACAGAAGCTTTGTTTTTAT
Source organism: Phocoena phocoena (assembly GCF_963924675.1). Lineage (NCBI taxonomy): Eukaryota > Metazoa > Chordata > Mammalia > Artiodactyla > Phocoenidae > Phocoena > Phocoena phocoena. The sequence goes on along the minus strand of NC_089228.1, from coordinate 78,890,821 downwards.
CCTGAACATGCTAAATACAGTCTGTAGATCCCAAATGATGGGTGTGGATTCTATGCATGTCGATGTGGCCACAAATACTGATCCCAAAGGGAACATACAAATGATATCATGTCACCTCTCCACTCAAAACTAACCAATGGTGCCATTGTACTGAGAATAAAATTCACATTTCTTACCATGGCCCATGAAGCCTACATGGTTTGCTTCATTCCAACTTCTCTGACCTCATTCCCTCCCACTCTTTCCCATGCTCCTTTTGCTCTAGCCATGATGACTTTCTTGTATTTTTCCCAACAATCAAAGCAATCATTCCCACATTATAGCTTTGTCAACTTCTACTGCCTATTCCTGGTAAACCTGGCTCCCAGATCTTCGTACATCTCATTCCTTCACTTGGTTCAAGTTTCTGTGCAAACACCTCTTCAGAGAGGACATACCTTGACCACCCTCTTTAACTGATCACTAGTGTGTTCCACTCACCCATTATCATGTCACCACCATCCAATACAACCTTGTTCATCCGTCTGTTTAGTTTTAGGTATCAGTCTCCCACCATCTGACTATCAGATCCATCAGAGCAGGCACCTTACCTGTCTTATTCATGTTCACATCCCCCGAGCTGAGAACAACGTCTGACACAGTGTGATGCTCAGCACATATTTGAATAGATGAATAAAGGTGGACCATGCCCAAGTTTTCTTAATTGGTTATAATTAGAAATGATCTAAATATCCTTAAAAATGATGTGAGCCTTATGTATAATTCATTCAACTGTCAATTTGACCTATGACTATCCATATGAGATGTAATCTAGAAGGAAGAGTCTGGCCTATTACCTTTACAGCTCTAATATGTTGGTTTGTGGACCCCTGTTACTGCCACACTTTGCAAGGGGGCTCTCTAATGGCCTGTGGCTTTCTTTGTTTCTGTTACCATACCCCAAACAAAACAATACAAAATGAAACAAAATATTTTTCTGTCTTTTTCTTTATCTAATCCAATATAGTCTTTAGAAAACTAAAGATGGAGGTCTTAAAGAGAGATGACAGGAAAGGTAGCATTCACTATCTTTTTTAAAATTATTTTTTCTATTCATATTTTGGATCCTATATTTGTCTCCCTGTTCATTATTTGATGACTGTTGCCTTAAAATCTACATTACAGCCTCAGTGGACTACATATACTTCCCTTAGAAACTTAGCTCTATCCCTACTTTGCACCTTTCTGGAATTCTTTTTTCCTCCCTTATTCCTCCAGCTAAGTACCTTTCACCCCTGAACCCCTGTTTCATATATATGCTCATTTGGAAATACTCACCCTAAACACTATCCCCACCTCCCATTTTCCAACCTTTTCTGGATTAGGTCTTATGTTATTAAATATAGTACAGTAAGGTAAACGCTGTCTCTTCACCCAGCTATGAGTTTTCTTGGAGGCAGGGACATTATCTTATAAATTTCTAGAATATTAATGTCAAGTCTAGTGCCTGGCACATAACACACACTCAGTAAATACTTACTGAATTGGATAAAATTAAATTGCAACAAAGTGAAAAGAAGAAAGCAATAGGGAATGGGGACTGTGGTAGAAAATGTCAAGAGGCTAAGAATACACTGGCCTTTTCCTTTTATACACACTAATTTTATGAGTTCAGGCCCAATTATATGTGCTTTTCTAGAAATGTCAGCATTGTCAAATATGTTAAGAAAAGAAATTGAAACTAGAGTTACTTAGAGGGCAGGCATGAAATCAGGCATTTTTTACACTCTTCTTCTGCCACACCCATTATTCCTCCTTGTGTTCATTTGCATTTTTCTGGCTCAGTCTGTGGGTTGCAGGTGCAGAAAGCAGGCACCAGGTGCATTATATAGAATTCTTCATTATCTCTGACAAAAGATGCTATCTATCCATGTACTTTTATAATTGTAAATGCTCTTCTCTTTTTGTATCTATTTAGATACCTCTGCATTTATGAAATTATATTTTTGTGTCTATTTTGGGCGAATGTCTTTCATAGGCACATAAAAATTGAGTGTGACATCCATCTCCAATATATGGAGACGTTATTGGCAAGAAAAGTTTTTACTTTAAAGGGAACGGATTGATATTACATTTTGAGCAATTATATACATAATACTTCCAAAACATTGCTAACATGGCGCTTTTCCACTTTTTTTTTTAAACAAAGTGAAAACAGAAGCGGTCGGCTAGAGAGTTAAGTCTGACCTTGTTCACTGCACACAGAGAGCAATTTGAAACTGCACCTAAGCCACCTTCAGCTCAGCATAACCATCCATCACCCTGTTAATAGCGCTCTTCTTGAAACACCCCTGTAACAAACTTTCTAGGCGGTTAAGACAGTGCAAAACAACAGACTTAGCTCTGGCACGCTGCTTGCGACGCTTGTGAAGATTACCAGGTATTTTACAAAGTGGATTGATCAATGATCACAGGCCAAGGTTTTCTTCAACGTTTGAAAGATTTGGGTCAGCTGTCGGCGATGGTGGGCGGGGGGGATGGCGGCTGCATGGAAAGTTAATGGAAACTATTTAATTGTAGAAATCATGACTTTGTGGTAGCTTGGAAAATCAAGGATTGTCCTTTCTGGTTCAAGATTTCTTACGAGTTGTAGATGGCTGATTAAGAAATACATCTCATTTCTCTGCACGTATGTGCCTTCACTGAAGGGATGAAGCTAGTGTCAAGTTTGTTGAATACTATAGTGATAGAAGTTTTCATGTGTGCTACGAAAGTATCAGACTGAATCTGGCACTAATCCTTTCATTTCCACAAAGAGCACAAATAGTCACCCTGCCCCCAACTTCCAAAGGCCCACCCCTTCCAACAGTGCGTGTCTATTAGAGGCCAAGACAAATGTACCACATTTCACTGCATCTCATTGTTATGGCTTCCTTTGTAATCTAATGCCAACTCCCATAAAATTCAAGCTGTAGCAAGCAACCTTGCACAATAGGTCATTCACATAGCTTTGTCCCTTTTAGTTTATGGGAAACAGGAGGAAAGTCAGTAGTACATATCCAAGCTTGGTGTAGACCATCAAATCACTCTCCTTGACTAATGGTGGACTCTCGGTCGTCATTTGCGAAAGCCAGATCTTAGCCAAACCGGAAGAGCTTCTAATAGATTTCTTCGTGTCCATTTTCTTTCATGCTTGACACCCATGAGAAATATTTTTTCCCTAAACTCCCAAACATTTAATCGTGCTTCAATTTTTTCATTTATCACATCCTGCCTCATATTCTAAGTATTCATTCATATAACTTCCTTCATTCCCTCTGATAGACTGAAAACTCTCAAGGGACAAGGCGTTTGTCTAATTCAGCTTTTTATGTATCAAGCAAATGGGAGAATACAATGTACAGAGGAGTTATGCCATATTCATTTAATGAACATATGAACAGGTAGATAATTTTGAGAAACTGTATGTCATGGATTCAACTTTGGATGTGAGAAACCATGGTGTTATCAGTTCTTGTACTGAGAAGATTGTCTAATTTTAGTCACCTGATCTTGGACCAGAGGCCAATCTGAAAAATATAAGAAGCCAGAACTTGGGCAGTCAGTATTTTACCATGTTCATTTAAAAGAAATTCAGAAATGATGTGATGGAGTTGCCAGATATTACCAACTGTCACACTGCATCAAGGAGATTTTTTTTCAAATCAAATCTGTGCTCAACAACGAAGAATAGTAAGATTGGTTAGCTGTGTCTGCCTTTGAAATGTCGGATCAGGTTCAAATGCCTTATTTTTAAAATAATGAGATGGAGATCCCAGAGGCAGAATCACCTTCCCAAAGTCATGGAGCAGCAGCCAGCTCTTATCAAGGCTCTAACCAAGAGCTCAGTTCTTGAGATGCCGGGAAGGGCCCCAGTGGGGAAGACTCTAATGAAGAAGGTCCTGCAGGAAAGACCAATTCAGGAGAAACCAAACTTCACCCTTGAGCCCCTAGCTTGCCCAGAGTTTCTACGGCTGTCATACTGATGGTTACAAAGCTCTAGGGGATGAAAGATGAGTCTGAAGTCCTGGAATGGAGGAGCAGAGCTGACCCTAACAAGCCTGAGCCTCTGAGCTCCAGTGAAGACCGCATTCACAGGCACAAGAGCCTATGGGGGAGACCTCAGCGGCTCCTCCAGATACCACTGCGTCCCCATGGCCAGCTTCCAGAGAAGCGCCAACAGCTGTTGGGAGCTCTCCCTGGTGCTGCCACAGCATTGATCCAACCCCCCAATTCAGCATATTTTGCTGTTCCAGCTCTAAAACTCTTTTTGTAAGCCTAGTTGCTCGAAAAAAACCACATAACCTCTTTTTCAAGTGTTTTATTAGGGAAAATTTCACACACACTGAAAGTAGGGAGAATAGCCAATGAAATCTCTTGCACTCATCCTTCAGGAGAAGACTTTTCTCAGTGTCTGTATTTGCTGATGCTTGATTGTGCCTCCCCAGTCCTTCTTGCCATTCTGCCATGTGTGATCAATCCCCCAGCCTCAGCCCAGCCTAGCCAGTGATTTAGTCTGATCCAGATCTCTGTCTGACCATGACCTTCCCAAGGCTTCTGTCCCACCTCAATCCCAGCTCAGTAGGCTAGAGCTCCTGAGTCTTTTCATTCATTTATTTTTCTTTTGTTCCTCAAATTTTTATTTGATAGCTATTAGGTATACAGGCATGGTGCTGATTCCTAGAGACATAATAGTTGATAACTCTAGCTGCTGTCCTGATGGAGATAATATATGATCCAACAGAGGTACACTATATGTACTACAGAGTATTAGAAAGGAGAAGGGGGGTCTTTTCCACCGTGGCTAAGACTGAAAGACAGCAGCAGTCAGGACTAAAACCTAAATCCCAAGGAATGGCAGTTCTATGATATGAGATATCTACTGGGAGGCACATGATAACTTTTGATTAGGTACCTTTTATTTACTTGACTAATATGCAACTGTGCTAGTATTTTGAATGAAATAATTAATACTTCATTCACATGGCACTGCACATGGATGTACAACTCCTTCCAAAGGAGGTCAGATAGTAAGTGCTGACTAAAATTAAATTGGGGGTGGGGAGTGCTGGGGAGTGGGACGGTTACACTATTTCTAAACGTGAGAGTGATATTGCAGGGGAAACCCACATGATGAATCACCGAGAGACATGAGTTCTAGTATTGTGCCTGTCTATAATTTGATGGTGACCTTCAGCAAGTCACTACTTTTCTCTGGATCTCAGGTTTTTTTTTTCTACTGTGAAATAAAGGAGTTAGATTTAATAATCTCTAAGATTTCTAGATTTAATAATCTCTGAGATTTCTAATACGTGGTGTGACTATACTTTTCTCTGGCCCGATCTTCAGGCAGAGTAAATGGTTGCCATCGTCTTGTGGCTACAGTCTCCTGCGTGCTGTGATGACTCCACTGGACTCCACTTCCCGGGAGCTGACACTAAATCATTACGGGGCTTTCCCCAGAGCCTTGGAAATCCTCCCAACTATTTCATGTCTTGTCGTGACTGTCAAAATGATTTCTCAGGCATCATCTCTTTCTACGTACACAGCTAGCTGAAGCAGGTATTAGTGCTTTCATATTTTAAAAGAGAAGACTGAGGCTATGACACCCACCCAATATCATTTGAAAGGCAATTATCTTTTCCCTTACTTCTCAGGTACCTGTGTTTCAGCTACTTTTCTGAAATAGATGTCATCCAACCACCTTTGCTTTTTTTTTTTTTTTTTTTCTGTTTAAAAGCTCTTTGTGAGATCTGACATTAGAATAGGGGTGATCAGAGGTACAGATGATGCTTCCCATGCTATGACAAAGATACATGCTTGAGTAATTGTATATGACCAGTTCTTTTAAGCAGATTTTAAATATGCTGATGGCCTGTTCAACGACAAGAACTTTTATACAGTGAATAATAACACCTCATGGCCTGCCCCCGCCCCCAGGGATTTGTTCCGGAAACTTAAAGTTTCTGCTATACTGTGTGCTGGAGTAGCAGTTGCATTCTAATGGGGCAGCATGGGCTTTCTGATGAGAACATCTCTTCTTCGGTAACACTCTACTGAATTTGGGGGTTCAGAGCCTTCGGCACCTGGCTTTGTTTAATGCCTTCTTCCTGCTGTAGCACCTATTTGGAGGCCCTGTATTTCTTAGCAGCTGTGCTGTTCTGACATCATTTTAAGTCAATTAAAATTATTAGTGTCGTTTTAATAGCCAGTGCTCCCTGAGGCCAAGTAACAAACGGTGCAATTTGAAGAAAATTGAATAAATAAAATGAGGAGACAAATGAAACAACAGTCCAGGAAAGGAATGAGGAAAAAAATTAGCCTATTAGCAAAGCCATCTACATTAAAAAATAATAATAATAATGAATGCAAAACTAGCCAGTAGACAGGACAGAACCAGACTTCAAAACAGACAAAACTGACCGGGGCCGTAACACTTTGATTCTGAGAACACAGGAACAACCCCCAGAACCCACCCCATCTTCACCAGCCTGGCTGGCTTCTGAGTGGATGTGATTGATCCCTTTGTCCTCCACTCACTTGCCCCATGTCTGGGGTGGGCAATACATTATGCTTTATTTTTAACTCATGCCCTTGTGGGCAGGATGTTTTTATTTATAAGTTTACCACTTCCATTTCACTTGTAAATAAGGCGATTGTACAAAAGTTTGTACAGCCTTTCAAGTCTCATAATGTCATGAGTTCCGCTTCCAGGAAGGAGCAGGGACAGGAAAATATATGTGATTTTAGGACATGAAAAGAGGGGAAAAAAAAAAAAAAGATCGAGCAATGAATTTTTCAGATTGAAGCAGATTTCAGTAGTGGAGACAGTAGTGGGGTCTTGGAGTAAGGGGTTTTTCCCCAATGCCGCCTGAATTCTAGCTGTCTTTTAGACTTTGGACAAGTCGCTTAGCTTCTGTGAGTATAAGGCTCTTCAACTAAAAAATGGGGTTAAAAGAGGAACCGATTTTAGAAAGATGTTGGGATGACTAAATGATACCATATACACAAAGTACTAAACCCAGGACCTGAAATATGCTAAATGCACAATAAAAGTCAGGCATTATTATCATTGTAGTTGTTTACTCAACAATGGGGAGAATTCCTAGGGTCAAAGAACAATCTACAGAAGGGATGAGGCTAGCAATCCTAGAGACTGTGCTAGGCACGTCCCGTTTTTGTGAAGGTCTAGGGTAGCTTAGCACTCTGCTATTCATACATTACTAACACGCAACATTTAGGGAGAACTTTCTTTGCACTGGGGACTGTTTTACATGCTTTCTATGAATTTTCTCACCTCATCTTAAGAATGACCTCTGATTAGATGCTACGACTGCCATACAGTTTCACAGATAAGAAAACCAAGACATGGAGCATTTATAGGTCTTGCCCAAGGGAGGGAGGGATAAATTAGGACATTGGGATTAACAGATACACACTACCATACATAAAATAGATTTAAAAACAGGGACCTACGGTATAGCACAGGGAACTATATTCAACGTCTAGTGATAAAGTATAATGGAAAAGAATCTGAAGAAGAATATATATATTCTATAACTAAATCCCTTTGCTATACACCTGAAACTAACACAACATTGTAAATCAACTATACTCCACTTAAAAATAAAGTAAAATAATTTAAAAAATAGACTAATGAAAAACAAAATGTCCTGCCCAAGACAACAGAGCTGCCTGGCTACCAAATGGTAAACCCAAGATCCAAACTCCCACCGCAGTCTGGTTGTGGATGTCCCACTCCCCGCCCAGGCACCACACTGCCGCTGAGGTCGGCTGGAGACAGATGGCTGATGGAGGTGCAGTATCTACTCAAGCTGCCCCATGATGCCTTGCATCTGTGCAGTGTGAGCCCCACCGTGGGACTGGGGGCCTAGGTCCAGTGAGAGAAAGCAACTTTTCCTAATCCACTGGCCCACAGGGGCCAGGGTTTCCCAATTCTCACAAGAGTACAGCCTGGTCCAAGACGTGTCCTGAGTCTAGGCTACCACATCTTCCACTTCTATTACCCTCTGCCAAGGCAGCCGGCCTCAGCTTCTCCTCTATAGCCAGTGTCCTGTTCTCCAGGAGGGTGTGCCCAGGAAAAGACTAATCATCCGAAAACACTAGCCATGGGACAGGATGCCCTGGTCTCCCTTGATCAAAGAAGACAGAGCTGTTCATGTATCAGAGCACTCGCTGTGGAAACAAGTCCCACCACTGAGGCCGCTGCTGCGGCGTCAGACGGAAATTGTAACCCAGCTCAAGGGTCCTCTCCAGCAGAGGAGAGCTTGGCCACAGGCCAGGAAAAGGTGCGGAGGGTGCCAGAGTCCTAAGAGAAGAATGGCTCCACAGTCAGGCCTCTCGCTTGAACTGTCGCTCCTGTTCTCTCTTTTTAAAGCTCTCTTTCCTATTGTAAATAATCGCATTAAATGAGGACCACTGTCTCTCACACAAGAGGTCCATTCAGAGCCTTCAGCAGTAATGAAAGGGGAGAGCACACAATAAAGAGACGAGGGGTGCGTTGTGTTCCATCAGGAGGGACACAGGAGGAGGGGGAGGGAGCTGGGTGCAGTGAGGAAAGGCCCGGAGTGTCAAACGCGCCCCGCCTTTTGGAAAATCTCTTCTGAAATCTGCCCCAAGTTAATGCTGGTCAAGGGAGGAAGGGGGTGGGCGCATGGGGCACAAAAAGAGAAGATGGAGCTGGGCTTGAGCTTTCCAATATCTTTGGGAGCCAGAACAATAGGTAGGATGATACTTGATGCAAACAGAATTGCTGATCTGGTGACCAGAAGAATACACTTTCTGTGGCCTTTAGCACGAAGATATTACCCAGTTAGCCTTAGTTTTACTGGAAAGCACTGGAATGAGTTTCTCTGCCATTATGCAAGGTAGGCATTTCATAGGATGGGCGATCAGATGATCTTAAAAAGAAAATATATATTAAGCTTATTGAGAAAGTTAGGGATAGATCCTTGTCAAGTCTTACAGTTATTTTTTTACAATCAGGCATCAAAACCAGATTGGCCAATCACCATTTTTCTCTTTAATTCTTAAAACACAGCAGTTACATTTCAAGGAGAGGAAAGAACAAGTTAAAGAGTCAGCAGGGCATATGGGTTCAAAGAGACCACCCTGGAACCAGGCTACGTAGATTCAGATTAGCTCTATCATTCATTAATGTGTGAGCTTGGGCAAGTTACACAGCCTCCCTGCACTTCCGTTCCTTATATAAAACTTGGAAATAATAACAGTACCACAGAACATTGTTGTGAAGATTAAACAGGTTCGCAGAGGTGACGGGTTCGCACAGGTGAAGTACTTAGAAGATTGTCTGGCATGTCCTAAGTGATGGATAAATGCTTGCTGTTATTGTGAAAGAATCACTGTCAAATAGAGAACAAGCACCTCCCCATCCATTGTCACGGAAGATAACCCATAAGCAGTGGTGCTGACCCCGAGTTTTCTTCTTTTGGCATATGACACTGTGAGTACTTAAGATTTTGTTCAGAAAAAAATGCAAATCATACCTGTAGCTTCTCTATGACCCTGAGGCATTTAAAAGTAACTTGTCCCCCAGGGCGGATACAGAAATGCCAGTCACGAAGTTTTAGTCACTCTTTCTGTCATTTAGCCAGAGTTATTGTAAGGATGCTTTGCATCAGGACGGTCATCCCAAACCCCATTTCTGGAGGTTTTGGTAACATCTGGTCCATGACCTCTAGAGAGAGCAAATGCGTCCTTAAAAAAAGGTCTTTTACTCATATACCATTATTCTCTGACTTTCACCCCAAAATCACCAAGCAAGGCTAAAAGATTGGTCCTTCCTGACATCCTTGAGATTATGGATTATGCTTTGGTTAATTTTTCCCCTTAATCCCCTCATTTATTTTTAATGTAATTTCCTCATGTACAAATGTTTACCAGGCCATGGTGAACCGCATTAGTAACGAGACTGAATCCTACAAGAATGTTAATTATTGAGGCTGCTTTTAAAAATTCACATATATATGAGTGTGGCTGCAGTATTATTGCTCAAGCCATCTCACGGATGGTAGGGCAAACGTGTTGTACTGCTCATAGATTTCTAGACTGTCCTGAGTGGACCAAATGTTTCAGGCCCATCTATATTATTACACGTATGGATGAAAGCTAAAGAAACCTCGACATACGGAAACTTATAAAATTGCTTTCAACGTGGACAGAAAAGGATTATGAATTTCAAAGAAACGCGTTTTAAAGAGGACAACAGTGCTCATTCACATTCACTAATTGGAGAGTGAAGTTCTGGATAAAAGCAGTATTTAGTCCGTTCCCTATAGGAGTGGCTGTTGAGAGAGATCCAACCCCTGAGCATGCTTCGGAATTTGCAGGGGTGATTTTGGTTGTACCAAAGATTGGGTGTGTTATTGGAACTTAGTGGATGAGATCCAGGGTTGTAAATACCCTGCAATATGTGGACAGCCTGACACAATGAAGAGTTATCCTACATACTTTAACGATGTTTTCCATAACCCACTGGATTCTCGTGTGTGCAAAGATCTGGTAATGCACTTGGCATGTTATTCCAACATCGGTTAGGGTGTTTTCCTCTTCCTCTTATAATATGCTAACAAATCTAGTCTGTTGTTATGTAGCTTAATGCTAGTTTTCAGTCTGGTCCACCTCTGTTCTTTCATTTTCCTGTTTAGCTTGACTGCAGTGGCTTCTGATCTTTTTTACAGCTCTTAATCCAGAGTTAGTCATTTTAAGTGGGCAAAAAAAAATCAAATTCAGCATCATGACTTCTAGTATATTCATGCCCAAGATTTTCCAAACTGAAATACATGTTATTTTATTAGCCATTGCTTTCTGTTTCTTCTTTAAAAAAGGGCATTTTATTAAATATTTAAATTAGATGTAAAGCCATATTTTATATATATATGAGTCTTCAATTTAGGATAGAAAGAAGAGCATATTTATACATGTATTATACATATATTTTATAAATTATTATGTTTGTGCGTTTCAGGTATATGTTCTGAAACATATCCTATGTTTTATGTATTACATATTTGCATATAATAAAACATAGAGTATAGGTACCTATGTTATATGTTTTAGATATATGTGCTATATAGGTAGATATTATATGCTATGGTATATTCTTTGTTATATATGTTATATGCTCACATACTCACATAAACATGCTACATATATTGCATACCACGTGCACATGCCTTATAATGCATCCATATACACATTACACACATGCATGTTACGTGCCATTTACATGTGTGTGTGTGCTTGCATCATGGATGTGTGTACATGCATACATGTGCTGGATGGGTGTGTGACAGATTTTAAATACACATACATATTCTGTGCCTTATACATGTACATGCTTATGGGTATACATGGTTTGTAAATTCATGTTAGATATGATTTACACATCATATTCATGTTTCATATATTATATAATAGGAAGAGAAGCATAACTATAAATCTTTTTTATGATAAGGAGATGCCCCATGAGGATAAAGTAGCTGGAGAGAACTTGCTCTGATGTTGATTTAGTCTAATCTCTCTCCTCAAATGGGCAGTGATGGGTTTGCAAGTTTTAGCATCTGAAATCATATTTTCAGGGTATATTTCAAATGAGATTCAGCAAAGCTAGAAATATTTGAGAAGAAAAGGCAGTAGCTATAGGATGAGGTAACATAGTATTTACTGATTCATCAGTACTAACATGACTGAAGCTGCATTGGAAACCAGAACATTCTAGTAAGTTTGCTTACATCCCCATCTTTTCCCATTTGTAGGTCTGAGCCAGAAGCAGAAGGCCCAGAAATATCCATGGCTCTCACTTGCATTTTCATACTTGCACATAATTCAATTTCCCATATGCTAAGACTAGCATTGGAAGTGCCCAGAGACACAGACACAGAGCAAAAGTTAGAGAAATTACTGATATAAATTCACTGAAATACACTAGAGGTAGAACAAGCCCAGAAGCCATGCTGGGAGTACCACCTCATACAGAGGCTGGCTCCCAATCTCTCAGAGAGTCTGTCCATTGACAGACACCATGTGAATCTTCCACCTCCTTATCATGGTCTACAAGTCACTGCATTATCCTAGACAAGGAATTAGCCCCTGTTTATAAGGCTTGATGCTAAGTATGACTCAGAGGTTAGACCTTCCAGTACACCAGTAATTCTCTGCCATGTGGTTAGCCCTGAGGTCAGCAATGAATTTGCCCTCCCAGGCTTCATCAGGTAACAGTTAGAAAATGGGGTTTCTTAGCAGGTCACCAAGTCTGAGGAAGTCTTTGACTGAGCCTCGTTGTAAACTAGTCAAAACTATAAGATAGATTCAGGCCAAGATCTATCCTTTTGCATTGGCTTTTACTCTTTACTAAGTAGAGATTTTGCCTCCCAAAAATTTAGGGAGGGCTTAGAATATGTATTTTGTCCTCCAGTTGTCCCAGTTCTCAAGAATAGCCTTGACTAGAGGTGACCATAGCAAGGACCCCAAGGAGAAAGACATTACCAAGAGCTGCTGGAGCAGGATTCATCATTAACCTAGAGCCTAGAAAACTTCAGAAGATGTCAAATCTTTAGATCATCCACATTTAGGCTGCAAGGCAATCGTATACTTAATGAGGGGTCCACAGGGAAGGGATAAAGCAAAAAGGTATCAACAAGTTCTTCTATATTTTACTGAGAGCCTGAGATCCTACTCTTACGAGCACCTTACGACCACGTTAAAGTCCTAGCACTGACTGTATAGTGCCAACGGTTCCACTACTCTGCTTTAGTCTAAATACATTTCAAGGACTACTTTGACCCATGGGAAGTGGCTGCCCGGAATGCTGGGCTGAGAAGGATTCTCAGGCTGCATAGGGGTGTGAGCGTGTGTGTGTGTGTGTGTGTGTGTGTGTGTGTGTGTGTGTGTGTGTGTGTGTGTGTTGAGAGGGTACATATATATGATCCATTAGAAATATGTACATCCATGGGATGGAAAAGATCTGAGCCACAAAGCATTCTTTAAAATCAGACTCTAGTGGCTTCCCTGGTGGCGCAGTGGTTGAGAGTCCGCCTGCCGATGCAGGGGACACGGGTTCATGCCCCGGTCTGGGAAGATCCCACATGCCATGGAGCGGCTGGGCCCGTGAGCCATGGCCACTGAGCCTGCGCGTCCGGAGCCTGCGCTCTGCAACGGGAGAGGCCACAACAGTGAGAGCCCAGTGTACCGCAAAAAAAATTTAAAAAAAAAAAAAGATTCATTACAAGGGTAGCACATAATCTTTTCCAGAGAGGTCAATGCCTTGGAGAAGGCTCCTGGGGGGGATGTGATCTAGAACGTGTATGATTGCACAAAAGAAAAAGTCAGGTCATCTTAGGGAAAGTGGGGCGTGGTCATGACAGGGAGAGGTGAATGAAGGGTGATGGTAGGAGAGGTTCCAGTTATAAACCCAGAAAACCTAGAAGCTGGGAGCGGGTGAGGGAGTAATCACAAAGAAGAATAGAATGCAAAAATGAGTATGCTGGAGTCTGAAATAAAATGCTTTTGATTTAAAATTTTAGCTGCCTCTGTCCTTGGCAAGGGTGATGTTTTCTTAACAACCTCTGTTGTACCCACATGTACTTGTGCCATATTGTTCCATAGGCTTGATTTGACCCACTTATTCAACAACGAAAATGTATTGCTATGTGTACAACAATATGTTAAACGTGGACATTCTAGAAGCACAATAAGAGACCACGCCATCCAGACTGTCTCATTCTACTGGAGCAATGAGCATTAGTATCTGTGGGAAGGAAACAGAAAGAAGGAAGGGGGCAGGGGGAGGGGTGGGGAAGGAGTTGAAGAAGGTCCATGATTCAACCCCATTTACACCATGCAGGAGGGAAAATCCGAACGTTGGGGTTTTGCTTCCCATCAACTCTCTGCTTGCAGCTCCATAGGAGTCAGAAGACAACAGAATTTGTTGTTATGTCTTCAGAATATACAGAATTTGCAGCCTTGAGAGCAGCAAAATAAATCTGCTTTAAGGAGCAGATTGGTGACTAGATTTCAAGGCCAATCTTAAGATCCTATGTAGGTTTCAAACATGCTTCTGAATCAAGCATTCTAAATGACAGGAGGCTTTCATTTCTGCTTCCATTTTCGTTTTCTAAGTCCGCAAATAAATTCAGAATGTAGCCTTCCTCACAGCACTTGGTAAAGGTTTAATGGATGGAAAGACTATAATGATAAATCCTAATTAATATCAGTAACTATTGATAGCTTAGATAAGACAGTGTCTCTAAAAGCTCACTTCACATTTTCAACCCTTTGTATGAACAAATTAAATTTACTGATGTCTTGCTTTGATTTTCTAGAAATACAGTAATTCAGTGGGCTTGCACAGACATTGCCATAAGGCTGGTAGGTTATTGTGGACTTGGAGAAGCCTAGGAAGAATTTCAAGAGATCACTTATTCCCTTCTCTTTACAAAGCTGGAGCTAAATGGGCAATTATCTATATTTAAGAATGCAAATAATCATTAGATAGAACACTGCCAGTTTTCTCTTGACGTGAACATGGCTTGAATTTGGTACAGGATCTTTGTACTTTTGAAAGCCATCAAATTTGAGGAGCAAATCTCATCATGTGGAACAGGAAACAAAGAAGAACAAGAGTTAAGATAAATAGGAAACCAAACTGGATAGCGGGCAAAGTTATGGCAAACCCTCAAACACAATTTCTTTCTCTAATTTCAGAGCTTCGAACCTTCTAAATATCATATGTGGAAATGAATACCTCCTCGTTGTGTTACTGGGGAAACACTTTTCACTGAACTTCAGACTTGATTAATTATTCTGCTGTTAGTGTGATTATAAACTGTTGTTGATTATCTGACTCTTCTGGGCATGTGAGTGATGCCAGAATGTCAGATTTATATTAAAAGGATGTCGTTTGTGAAAACTAAATACAGAAATAAAGTATGTGTTTAATTAGGGCTTTAATCTTCCTTGAGTTCGTTTTTGAGAAAGGGGAGTGGAGCCCTGGATGCCTATGGGGTTGATAATATTTTCCTAAAATGACTCGTATTCCTATCATAAGTATTAGTAAACATCCGTCTGTGTTAGTAATTAACTTTAATGGCTTGATATTATTTTACCTCTCTTGATTGTATGTTCCAGTCCAGACACTATAAACTAATGGTGCCATCTATATATTTTGCCAAATTAAAAAAAAAAAAATACAACTGCCCACTTAGCAGACAGCTTCAGAAAAACAAGCAGGCAGAAAAATGATGGGAGAGTGAAGCAGAGGAGAGAACAGGAGAAAAGAGTGTATGTTTTGGAGGAGCTGGGAAGAGAAAGAAGAGAATTTAAAAGGTGAGAAATAATTTAATAAGTGAAAACAAAAGAAAAAAAAAACATCAAAGCAGGGACCTGGAAAAGAAGAGGAAAGTCACACAGTGTGGGACTAAGGAAGGGTCAGCTAACACCACCCACCAGGTGTGCAGAGGGATTTCCTGTCTCCTAGTGGCTGACAGCCATCAGCAGAGTGGTAGGGCCACTGTAAAGTTCGAAGCTGGTTCTTCATATGGAGAAGGTGACAAGGGAATGTCAGAAAATTCAGCCCACTGCTAAAGAGTATTTTCTTTACAGGTTTCCAGGGAAATCTTTGTTTCCCCTCAGCAAGCTCCGCAAGTAAGGAAGATTGCTCAGCATTTTCTGTGTGATCTTCAACAGCTCAGTCCTGGGAGGGGTTCCTGTTCTGTCTGCCATCCCTCACCTGGACTAAGTTCCACCCAGGGACGGAGAGGTGTGGCTCCTGGACCATAGAAAGCAGACCACTGTTGCTGGGTGGGGATCCAATTCCCCTCCCGTTTGTAGGGGAAAGGGAAAACAGTGGGAGAAAAATAAATGGGTTCTAGTGACTCTGAACGGATGATGGTGGCTGTTTTCAGAGAAACAAGTTTCTCTATCTTTTGTGAGAATAAATCAGTAGGTATATATACTAAAGAAGAAAAAAGTCATCTCTTCCAAAATAGGTCAAGTGTTGAAACGGTATAAAAAATTCTATTTTATTCATTTTTTTGTTCTCTCCATGGCCCTGGAATGCTTGCTGACATAGCCCTACTTAGGCTTCAGATTCCGGACTGTGCCCTTGAGTTCTAATGATAACTGTAATGATATTTTGTGGGTTCCCTACTGCTTAAACAAAGACAGAATTTATAATGCGCCCCAGAGCATCAAAAATGGATGTTAGAAAACATTAATATTACTATTTTTATCACTATTTAGTGAACAGTGCTGGAAGATACTAATATTACCATGATCATTATTATGGTGAGATAACGAAGTTGTGGAACTCCATGTGGCCAAGAGATTGTTGAGGGGAAAAAAAATGGATGAGGCTCTTTTCCTCTAAGTTCTTTAAATCAGGCTTAACTGGAAAAATAATCACAGTGGCTAACAGAGTCAGGAGTCAGTGTAATTAAGTGGGTAAATGAGGCCCGTGTCATTTGAATTTATGCATTTTCCTTCATCCCTTTGTTTGCTCTGCCTTTCTCTTCGCCGGTCTCCACCGCAATGTTGTTTATTCATGGAGGGCAGGCCACAGTTTTTAATACTGGGGGGAAAATGTGAAGCCCTTCATCCAACTGGCCAATGTGTAGACTGGAGAGAACACAAGGGGATCAAAGTGATATGAAGACAACAGGGGTTTCATTAAAATGTTCCGTTCTCTGCCTGAGGACAGAGCAGGGAGAAAAGGGTGAAAAAAAAAAAAAATCATCTAGCCCAAACAAGTTTAACTTAAAAAAAAAAAAGCAGCGAACCACCTGTGGTCTCCTTGGAAACAGGCAAGCACACCCTCCAGCCACCTTTTAATGAAACCCCAGAGCCCCTTTATTAATTTATTAAAGAATCTATTTTCTGAAGATTCATAAACCGCATATAACTCATATTCCAACACCTCTCTGCTATGCTAATGGCACGTGCTGTTATGAATAATTAATTATTTAATTAGTAATAATTAGAGGTTGCTGTATAGGTCAAACCATTGGACTGACAGCCATGCTGTTGTCAAAATGTCACTTGAATTAATGCAACAGCATTTAAGCAGAGAGTGATTCCTCATCGTTTAGGGTGGTTATTTACCTCCCTGTGCCCTTCCCTTCCCCCAAGTATCTTTCCCAGCATATGCCATTTTAAGATGTGTATAACACGTAAAGTGGAGCATTTAATATTGAGCATTCTACCGAAAGTGTGTAGCCTTCAGTACTTTGTTAAGACACACAGGACAGGGTGACTTAAGTAGCTGAATTTGTGACATTCAGACACTTCAGCATTAGTACATGATCTGACACCATTCACATAAGATTTCTAAGACTCTTTTTATATGGCTGGACACCTAAGCACTCATAAAGAATCAATACATTCAGAGTGAACAGTTGTTCAAATACATTTAAATGATATGTGGGGTAGCTCCGGTGAAATAATCCTTAAAGATGATTATTCTAAAGCAGTCTAGTATTATGGTGTCACGGCTCTGTGCTGTGCCAGCTCTTCACGCTGGCTTTTGCATTCTGTCCGTACTCCAACCCTGCTGAGAGATTTCTGGGTCCTCACCATACAGATAAGGGAGCTAAGAATGGCTCTCCCCCAGAGGAGAGCCAGGCTTTGTGCTGCTGGCATGTCACTCCAGCCATGTCAATTAAGTTCCTGATGCCCCAATTTTTTCATTTGTCACATGGAACCATGATGGCAGCTATCTTGTGAGGATTCAATGAGATGATCCATATAAAGGGCTTAGCTAAACACCTGACTCACAAGGAGCTCTCAGTAAATGATTGCTACTGTTACTTCCTATTTTAAAATATCACTTTTCGGGCTTCCCTGGTGGCGCAGTTGTTGAGAGTCCACCCACCAAGGCAGGGGACACAGGTTCGTGCCCCGGTCCGGGAAGATCCCACATGCCACGGAGCGGCTGGGCCCGTGAGCCATGGCCACTGAGCCTGCGCATCCGGAGCCTGTGCTCCGCAACGGGAGTGGCCACAACAGTGAGAGGCCCGCGTACCGCAAAAAAAAAAAAAAAATCACTTTTCTGTACACAGAAGAATATTGTATGTTGCACAAGGGGGACATTTATCTCCTCATTATTCGGATCAGGAAACTAAGCCAGGCATGATATCTTTGATCCCCTAAGCCAGAGGTCACGAACTGTTTCTGTAGAGGGCCAGACAGTAAAAATTTTTGGCTTTGTGGCCCATATGGTCTCTAGTGCAAAAACAGCCGCAGACAATATGTAAATGAATGGGCATTACTGTATTCCAATAAAACTTTATATACAAAAGGAGGCACCCAGACTGAACTTGGCCTCTGGGCTATAGTTTGCCAACCCCTGGTCTAAGCCATGTTGGCAGCAGGTGGTACATAGTAAGTGCTCAATAAATTCTAATTAGATTAATGAAATAATGGGATGGAGAAAGTGGGGGTGAGGCAGGTAAGTAGGAGGATAGTGAAACCAGGGATGGGAGTGAGGCAAGGTCAGGAGCCAGGTGTGGGTAAGTGTGTGACCCAAACCAAACAGGTGAAAGACCGACAACCCAAGTTCCAGAGGTTACTGGTGCCTGAGACTGGCCAGAAATGGTGAAGAGCCAAGATGGGTCGCACGCTGTTTTAAGGACTGTTTTCTTTGTTATCCAAAGTCTTACTGGTCCAGGACCCCATGTGACATGGTGTCCTTCTCCCATACCAGGTTGGCTCAAAGGGAAGTCAGAAGCCTGAGCATGGAGACCTCCAGCAAACGATCACTCTGGCGTTTATTGCATACCAAGGCTTAAAATTTGACCTTTCAAAATTAAACCTCCTTTGGAAAATTGAAGAAGGATGTCCTCTGGGGACAGCTGAGGTCCCACTGCTCTCCCTGCTCAAACCCTCTCCTCTGAGAGATGGAGGCCGACCCAGATTCCCCCCGTACCCAGTGCCCTATCCATCCACCAGCCTCACATCCCGGGCAAGATTCCGTCTGGCTCACAATTTCCTGCTCATCATTGTGTCTTGCATCTCACTCTCTCTTTCGGGGTTTAATATCCTTCTACCTAATTTAAAATATCTCATTCAGCCTCATTCCGTGGATGGGAACCTCCCAGTCTTTGCCTAAGTGAATTTCTAAGCTGCTTTTTTTTTTTTTTCACTCAGTTCTATGAAGCTATTCTTCCCACTGTCTTCTTGCTGTTGTTTTGCTGGTGAGAAATCTACTTTCCATATAAATGTTGTTCCTTTGTAGGTTCTATTCATCACTTCATATTTGGTGTTTTGTGGTTTTCCCAAGATGAGTAATAGGTGGATTGATTTTTCTTTATCCTGCTTGGTACTCATTGTGCTTCTTGAGTCTGAAGGTTCACGCTGTCATCTAATTTAGTAAATATTCAGCCAGCTTTGATTCAGTTAAATATCCTAGGATCACCACTACCTTTTTTCTCTGCTTCTTCTCCTCTGAATCTTCCCTTATTAGGTCTCAGCCTCTACATCGTTGGTTGTATCTTTTTCTTTCCAGGCTGCATTTGGAATAATTGCCTTAGATATGTCTTTCTGTTCATTAATCCTTTAGCTAAGTCTAATCCAGATGTTTAACACATCAAATTAGGTTTCATAAAATTTCAATGACTATTTTTTGTTTCTAGAAGTTCTATTTGGATTTTTCTCAAATATGCCTATTCTGGTTCATAATGGGTTTTTAATTTCCTCCCTGTGGCTTCCATGCTCTTTTAGTTATTTAAAACATCCTTATTTAAAGTCACTTTTGGGGCTTCCCTGGTGGCGCAGTGGTTAAGAATCTGTCTGCCAGTGCAGGGGACACGGGTTTGAGCCCTAGTCCGGGAAGATACCACATGCCGTGGAGCAACTAAGCCTGTGAGCCACAGCTACTGAGCCTGCGCTCTAGAGCCCGCGAGCCACAACTACTGAAGCCCACAGGCCTGGAGCCCATGCTCCGCAACAAGAGAAGCCACCGCAATGAGAAGCCCGCACACCGTAATGAAGAGTAGCCCCTGCTCGCTGCAACTAGAGAAAGCCCGCACAAAGACCCAACGCAGCCAAAAATATAAATAAATAAATAAAATAATAAAGTCACTTTTGGATTTTTCCACTACCTCAGTGTCTTAGGATCCATCATTCCCTCATGTGGTTTATAATTTTTACTGCAAGCTCACCTTAATCGGTTTTTTTAACCTTAATAGCTGGAAATTGTGCAAGTCTTGCTACAGAGAACTTCACATTTGTTTCTTGCTGGCACTCCAGGAATTTCACTGGTCCAACATCAGTTTTACATTAATTTATACCCTTGAGGAAAGTCCTGTTGCTTTCATGTAGCAAAAATTATAGGCCACACCCACAGTTTGTGCATGCAAGCCTAGTTTTTCAATTTCTCCTGGGAGACTTTTTGTCCACTCATAGCCCAGGGCAGAAAAAACGTGGCTAGGTCACTCCCCTGTGTTGACAGGAGAATCTTTCTAGTTCTATCACTCAAGGGTTCTGGCTTTATGTAAATTCTCCTCTTCACACAGGTCTGAGGCCACGCTTTCAAGCTAACTTCCTTAGAGCCCTGATATCTGATATCCCTCTTGGCACTGATGGTATCAGGTCATGAGATCTGTGTTTTGGCTTTAACTTCCCTTTTCATTTCTGACACCCAAGGGGATTTTCTCCCCTCCCTCCCTCCCTTCCTCCTTTCCTTTCCTTCCACCGTCCTTCCCTTCTCTTTCTCTCTCTTCACTGTCTTTCTTTTTCTCTTTTTAAAAATTCATTTGTATATTTAAAAGTTTGGCTACGTCTGATACACTACAGAAAATGGGAGGTAACAAGCATCCCAATTTATGGACATCTTAATCTTCAACACTCTTAAGTGTTCTGTAACTACTTCAGGTTGACCTCTTGGCAACAGTGATTTGAAGCAATTCTTTCCCATGTCTCTCTTTTGCTGTGACCAGATTGAAATGATTTATCAATGTTTTTCATTGCTCTGCTCTCATTGCCTGCCACATGGCCTTTATTTTTCCAAATGAATTACTCTGATATTAACAGAAAGTGGTATGTGTGCATGTGGGGAGATCAAGAGAGTAGGTGGCTTCTACAGGAAAAGCATGCAGCCGTGTATCAAAGGCAATTGACTGTCAAAGAACCAGGAACCCCTCTCAAGCTAGACTGGCCATGACAAAACCTGGCTGGTTGTCACGGAACATTTTATTTTCTACCTTCTCTCTTTTCTTTTTTCCTGTCCTCAACCACTTCCTCAACTTGAAGTGACCAATCTCAAAAGTAGCTACTTTAACGTTATAGAACTTCCGAGTACACCTCATTGAAGAACGCATTTCCCACTAGTATCAGTCAGGATAGGTTAGGTTACGCTGTCATAAAAAACACCCAATGGTGAGTGGCCTCCAACAAGATTTCTTTCTTTCTCACCTCTATGACCTTCCTGGGTTGTGGCAACTATCATTTTCACAGTCGAAAGCAATCACATGCCACACCTAACCTCAAGGATACAAGTACTAATCCCAGCAGTAGAGAGAAGGAATGGAAATATTTGATGGACAGAATTCATGGTTATCACCCTACTCCTCCCCAACCCAACTGTTTTTGCCTGAAGGCAGAAGTCCTTTGTGGGCTACTCTTACGATCACTGCAGGGCTGCATCTGGAGGAGGGAGCTGCCTGAGAGGAATGCCATGGCAGCCCTCGGCAAGTAACTACACCCTGACCTACTCTGACCAGCTGGGGGCCAGAAAGGCCAAAAACTAGTTATTATAGGCACCTTCCATAAATAGTGACTGTTTTGGCTTACTTGATACTCCAGAAAGCTAGACTCATTTGTCATACAAAGCAGTGATATTTCAGCCTCAGAACTGTAAAGTCATATGATTTGATGGTTTATGGGTCACTTTAGTTGGATGTCCTGAGAAGGAAGTATTGCTGTCCCCATTTTGTAGATGTTCAAACTAAGACTAAGAGAAGAGGTGAAGTTAGGTTTTCCACAGCTTCCTCAACTGTCTAATGGAACTAATCATACCCACTTTGCAGGTTTATTGTGAAATAGATAAATAATAGCAGACATCCAACTCCAAGCATGTTGTATCAGTAAATATTCATTCACTTCCCAGTACAGATACAGGAGATCAGTGAGGGATGGATTGGCCCCTTTACGAATGAGGTGGAACTTGAGCTAAGGGCATATGGAAACATTTATTTAATGTTTAATAATTCAAAATATTTATTTAAAAATCAGCAACAGGGCTTCCCTGGTGGCGCAGTGGTTGAGAGTCCGCCTGCCGATGCAGGGGACACAGGTTTGTGCCCCGGTCTGGGATGATCCCACATGCCGCGGAGCGGCTGGGCCCATGAGCCATGGCTGCTGAGCCTGTGCGTCCGGAGCCTGTGCCCCGCAACGGGAGAGGCCACAGCAGTGAGAGGCCCGCGGGCCGCAAAAAAAAAAAAATCAGCAACAACGACAACAAAAATAATATATGTCCAGATCTTGAGGCCTTTACTTATTCCAAAGTAAAAAGTTTAAAAAACAGCACTACTATGTGTGAAGCTCTGTTCTAAGCTCCTTAGAAATATTAACTCGTTTAATCCACATAATAACTGTATGAGATATGTGCTACTATCGTGACTTTATAGATAATGAAAGTGGGGCACAGAGAGGTTAAGCTACTGGTCCAAGGTCACACAGGGATGGAACTGGGATATAAGCCAAGTCTGTCTGGCTCCAGAATTCATGCTCTTAGTCAAGAGTACCATTTTATTTCCTAATGCAGCAACATATTCTATTTGGAACAGCAACTCCTCTTGAAGAATCTGTCATTTCTACTCCCCAGAAGCAGTAAGTGGTGTGTGGCATCCCTAACAAAAGTGGGAGGTGGTCCACTTTTCCTTCTTGCCATTCGCCTCCTGACAGTGGATGGCGTGGCTCGGGCACACCATGTTCCTGGTGGCTGGTGAGCTGGAAAGTAGCAGTATAGTTTTAAAACCCATGTACAACTTTTAACATCTGAGTTCCCACAAGTTCTTATCTACAGATGGCTATGAAATTCACAGACTTTTTAGCACCTATTAAGTATTTTAAGCAATCTTTAATACCTTGCATCACAATTGGATAAAACATCCCACTACTGGGCATATACCCTGAGAAAACCATAATTCAAAGAGTCATGTACCAAAATGTTCATTGCAGCTCTATTTACAATAGCCAGGACATGGAAGCAACCTAAGTGTCCATCAACAGATGAATGTTAGATAAAGAAGATGTGGCACATACATACAATGGAATATTACTCAGCCATAAAAAGAAATGAAATTGAGTTATTTGTAGTGAGGTGAATAGACCTAGTCTGTCATACAGAGTGAAGTAAGTCAGAAAGAGAAAAACAAATACCATATGCTAACACATATATATGGAATCTAAGGAAAAAAAAAAAGGTCATGAAGAACCTAGGGGTAAGACGGGAATAAAGACACAGACCTACTAGAACATGGACTTGAGGATATGCGGAGGGGGAAGGGTAAGCTGAGACAAAGTGAGAGAGTGGCAGGGACATATATACACTACCAAACGTAAGGTAGATAGCTAGTGGGAAGCAGCCGCATAGCACAGGGAGATCAGCTTGGTGCTTTGTGACCACCTAGAGGGGTGGGATAGGGAGGGTGGGAGGGAGGGAGACGCAAGAGGGAAGAGATATGGGAACATATGTGTATGTATAACTGATTCACTTTGTTATAAAGCAGAAACTAACACACCATTGTAAAGCAATTATACTCCAAAAAAGATGTCAGAAAAAAAAAAAAAAACGTGCTGCAATCCTATTTATTGGTTTAGCAGACTGAGTACACTGTAAAAACTGTTCTGGAATTTTAATTTATTTCACTATATAGATGCGCCCTCATTCTCTTTTTTAACTCTACAAATGCTAGAGACTCCTTGTAGACACTATTTCAAGGTACTCCACTTTCAAGTAAATGCCATATTAAAATAATTAATAATGATCTAGATAATTCTATATTGTATTCTCAGTTTGGTCTTTGTCAAAGGCAAGGAGCCCTCTGTTCAATTTCTTGTGCACTTCATTTTTTTTTTTTTTTTTTTGCGGTACGCGGGCCTCTCACTGCTGTGGCCTCTCCCGTTGCGGAGCACAGGCTCCGGACGTGCAGGCTCAGCGGCCATGGCTCACGGGCCCAGCCGCTCCGCGGCACGTGGGATCCTCCCGGACCAGGGCACGAACCCGTGTCCCCTGCATCGGCAGGCGGACTCTCAACCACTGCGCCACCAGGGAAGAGCCTTGATTTCATTTTTGAAATCATTGCTCAATGGTTCTATGTAGGTGTTTTGTCAAGTGATTGGGGAAGTAAAACATCTCAACAAAAACTTCTAGGAATCCCATAAACACCAAGCGATGTTGACTAAGCTAAATTGCCCAGGTAGAGAAGCCTTCCAGTGAGAATTTCTACCTAAGGAGATCACTAAATAAGTAGTTTGTGACATTCCTTTATTTGCATAAGCACTTAACCCCAATACAGGTGACTATTCCAAAATAAATTAGAAGTGAAAGAAATTTACAGGAAGAGAGAAGATACCTCCTACTGCCGAAGATGAAATATAAAAATAAATAAAACACAGTCATCCCCTCCAAATAAAACAAAACTCAGAAAGCCCCTCCTTAATTGGCACGTGACCAACGGATTTTAATTAGATTACAAGCCTCTCCTGCTTACCAACTAATGGTTGAGGGGTTAATGGAATTAGGGAGGGCTACCAGAAGAGCTGATGAGTGATTCTTGCATGAATAAGAATTCCTGAGCAGGAGTGAGATGTACCACCTTCCTCCCCATCTCAAGGTACTTCAGGCTCAACTGGATATAAAGATTAGACAGTGTTCTTTCTGCTTCATACATCACCCAGCAGAACACAGCTGGCTCTTTGGCTCCGGGGCAAACACATTAGAATAGACAAAAATACAGGCTATGTTAGGGTAGCTTGACTGAATTGACCTTCAACCTGGATTTTTTCTTATTCATTTATTTATTCATTCTTTTATTTATGTGACAAGCGAAGAGGCCTTTGAAAATTTCCCCAATTCCTAGACTATCCCTTCTTTTAATAAGGAATCATTCTCCCTTGAAATCTTGTTTCATCACCGATCAGTGCAATCACCATCAGCCTCACCTCCACCTCTATGAATCTCTAAGTGAAGAGGGAGTTCTGAGGCTCTGAGTTTAAGAAGACTTACAATCAAAGTGGTTCCAACCTATACTTACTCATAGCACCTCCTTGTTCTTCATTCCAACGTCTGAGAATCAGTATTGCTTTACAGATCTCATGTCAATCTAAAAAGTTATAATCTCTTGTGAGTCCTATGAAAACTGTCCCCTGTAATAGCCACCTCCACCTCATGGAGTTGCGGGCAGCTGCCCTGCTCATTCAGGGGCAGCTTGGTCTGCCATCAAGCTGAAGATTTTACCGACTGATCATGGTCTGTAAAGTAAACAATGGGGTTTTCAGAGGGAAAGAAATGTGGATGCTGGAAGATGAGAAATCAGGAAAAATAGAAGCCTATGAAAGAAGAAACAGGGCCCTTGGAGTTGGAATTTCCGTGCCGCTGACTGTTCTCTGTCGCCAGGATGAATAAAGGAACAAATTTCCCATTTTATTAAATCACAACAACACAGCCCAATGGAAAAATAAAAGCACTTACCAACCCTGCTTCTAGAGCTTTGCAGGAGAGACCACTAATGGTTTACCCTTGCAGACTTAACTAGAGTCACATTAAAGAGATGAAAGAAATAACTGGGGGACAGGCCCTACCAAAACAACAACAAAACTATTTTTCCCAACTATGATGAAATTGACTGCAGTCTTATGAAAAACTGTATTTGATAACGACATCTGATGCTTCAGAGCATATGAACAGTTGCTGAAATACGTAAGAGAAAGAAATTGTGTGTTCCTCCCACAAAGAGATGAATGTAAGAATTACATAATTAGACTTAGATATATATTAAGATTATAATTGTTAACTTTAAAAAGCCCACTTTTTTTCTTCTTAAAAATAATCCATGCATGGTTTGCAAAGCCCACACGATGTTTCTATACTTTGAATGTTGCCTTATATTAGAAGACATTTTAATGAAAACTTTCTGGGCACAAAAATGACAGTAGCTGCATAGAAGCATATATAATTTTGATAATATTACCAGTATAACAAAATCCACTTTTCTTTTCTCCCTTCCCCCAACTTTTTAAAATTTACTTTTAAATAAACCAACTTTGACACCTCAGAATAAGGAGGAGAGATTTTTTATGGCCACTGGGTCTTCTAATTGAATAACTATTTTGCTACTTTAGTCCAGGAAGTTGATCTAAGAACCTGAAATCTGTTGTTGTGACCATGAATGAGTTTTCACATGACTCGGGAGTGTAGGGGTTCAGGCCAGAGAACATGTGGCAAAGGAAAACAAGAGTGTAAACCTACAGGAGGTGATAAGTAAGCCCTGGACAGTAAAGATTTTTAACCAAATGGGGGAAAGTATAAGGTGCTAGCAGAGTGGAGGTTTTATGAACTGGAAGGTGGCCAAGAGAATGGACCCAGGAGAATGGAGGTAGAGTCTATGGACTCCTAAGAAGACAACCTCTATACAACTGGGGGAGATGCATCTATTCAGTGATTGCTTTTGAAGATGGAGGGGCATGAGTCCTTGAGAAGTCCATTGACTGTAGTGATTCTCAGTGGGGAGAATAAAAAACATGACGCTTTCAAAGGCGCACGTGCTTCTACCTGTTTCAGAGATTCTAATATTCTCTCTTCAGGGGAACGTGCCCCCACAAAGCAAAATTTCAGGTACTTTGTCTGATGGAGTCAGAATCACAGACTCTTCTGGTTAAAGAGTCAAGGAACCTGGGAGCTGAGGCCTTTGGGATAGTCAATGCCATGAGGTTCTAGTAAGGATTCCTTGTTCGTCAACATTCACAGCTACTCAGAGCCACAACCCCTGGCCTTTTATTCCATTCCTCTGTTGCTGGCAATGCCTGCCCTGCCTTCGCCCCGCTTCTTTACCCCTCCTATCTCTCTGCTCCACTCCACTCACTTTGTCTTCCTGAATTTAAGCCTTCTTTAGACAAGGCTCACAGATCACCTGCTCTCTAACTCTCCAGGTCTGAGCTAAAGGCTTTTATTCATGTTCGCCTAGCACCCCGGGTCTCTCTCTACACATATTTGCACCTTCTATAATGAACTGGTTTATTTACTTGCTTATGTTCCCGTTATGCTCTGAGTTTTATACAGAGTCCATGTTTTCTTTTGAAATCCTCCTTTTAATGCGAAAGAAACATCCACTCAGTATTTGTTGAAATAAACTAATCTAAAATTCCAAAACAGGATTTTTTAAAGATTAATCAAAATGACAATTTTAAAAGACACCTCAAAGGAAAGGGAAGAGAGGGGTAAACTTCAGTTATTCCGTGATCTTAACGAGTAATGGCATCTACGGAATATCAGAACTATGAGATAGAAGTTATTGTCAAAGCTATGCTTAAAAATGGAAGCCAGCTGACTACCAAACAAAATATTCAGGTGACCATTAAAGGAAGTTTGCACAGATACTGCGGAACTGGAAATTCTGCCTTTGGACACATTCAATTTGGTATGAAATCATTGTTTAGACAGGTGCACTTTCTGCTATGCCTTGCATCATCCAAGCCACAACAACCCAAGGTGTGGGAAGATTTCTGGAGTCTCTGTGATCCTCTGTCTTTCCATATTCTTCCTGGCTATGCTAAGCCTAGATGACATGATTTACTCCACTCTGTGAATTGTGTTTGGGAAGATGTATTAGGTAAGCCTAGAACACAGAAAAAGAGGACAAAATAAAAGAGCTGATGTTCACAGAGTGCCTGTTATGTGCCAGAAATTTCCAAAAATTCTAAATACATTAACAAATATAGTCCTTACAACCACGGTCCACAATCAACATTTTCATCACTAGGTAAGGAGACTGATTCTCACTAAGGTAAAGTCCCTCTTCTAAAACCACACAGCAAGCGTAAAGCAGAGACAGAATTGGGATCAAGGGCTCCCTGACTCCACAATCCATGTGATCCCTGCATCCCACAGCCCACAGTCTCATCCATGGACAGCAAGGTTCACCACAGAGGACAGACACAGGGATCCCCTGCTATTAAGATGACTCATGAGAGAATATTTAGCTATACGCACAAAAGGGGTTGTATAGCATGGTAGACATATTAATTAATCTGGGGAGATAAACCTAGGAAATTACACGTATAAATTTCTTCATTCAACAAAATATGTATGTCCATATTGACCACCCTTCCTGAATCTTGTACAGGAGAAGAGGATTTCATCCCATTCACATTTAGTGAAATAACTAAATGAATAATTTATTCCTTCAATGTTATATTTCTTGTATACTGTGGTTGGTTATCATTTCCTGTTTTCCTTTTCTTAATATCTTTCTGCCTTAACTTCCTATTCATTCCCTTTGTCCCACTTAATAATTTGAAGTTCTACTATGCTTTTTAATGTGAGTATTTTCTCATTCCTATTATGTTAAGCCTTTATTCCTCTATTATTAGATTTATTAGATTTGAATATGAGAGGTAGTCTTCCAACCCTTTCTCATTTCGATGCAGCTCAGCAAAATGAAATATAATTTTCAAAGTCATTTTTCTGTGTCCCATCTTTACTCCAAACTCTTGGATTCTGTTGAGATAAACTTTAGTTCCAGGCTATTAGCTATATTTTCTCCCATAACAGAATGCCTCTTCTCTTTCAAAAATCATTATTTAGCAAATATATTATAAATTTGTTTTGACGTTAGCCTTTTATGTTAACTTACGTATTGCATCATTTGGTGCTTGTCAATAATTTCGCTTTTCTTCATTTTTACGCTGCTGTTATGAATCCATTTTGATTATTTAAAATATGTTTGTGAATTTTTCCTTAGATAAACAGCACCTTGTTTGCATTCCTCTCTTTTTCTTCTAAGTAGCTGCTGCTGGTCATGATCGTTGGGCTTCCAGAACTGTAGAGAAGTCTGATGCTAGTCTGATCCCTTTCTCTTTGTAAGTGAATTTTCTTTTTTGAGTGAGACTTTACGGTATGATCTTTTTATACTTAGAGTCAGCAATATTCTGGACGTGTGTCTTTTATTAATTCTGCCTGAGACTAAGTCAGCTCAGCCAATCTGCTCATTCTGTTGACCTTCCACTCACCATTTCTGTTTTCAATGGCATCTGTCTTCTTTTTCAACTCATCTTTTGGATTTTTAAAGTCATGGACCATGTTTCCTAAATTCAAAACTGAAGTCCCTTTTTGTACTCTAATTTTACTCACTTGAGAGCTCTCTTGTTTTTTGATGAAATATCTCAATTGACATTTTCATTGTCTCTACTTCAGTGAGGGCAGTCTATTTCAGACAATTATCTAGGTCTTCCCTTCTCAGATCGCCAGAGCCCTTGAATTGTAACTTGCCTTTGTCCCATTATGGTATAAAAACCTTGGGCATCCAGTTAAATTACAAGGTCTTTTGAACAATGGAAAACCAGAAAATAGGGAAAGAATGACGTGTCCATCCTTACCAACCATCAGAGAACAAGTTGACAAACAGTTCACCCTCTGCAGAGGATTTCTGCTCCTGGACCTCCTAGGAACATGTGGCAGCCCTCTCCTAATTTCAGGGGCTTGGAGCTACTCAGTCTACCCTCATAATTGTCCCCCATACCCTCCAGGGTCAGCTGGACTGGGAGAGCCTTCCTAGTATGATAGAAATTTGGCCCATGCAATATTTGCCGAAGGGAATCGTGTCAGCTGACCACTCTGGCAGGTACAGAATTCTGGACATCTAGTCTGTCCTCAAGGACAAACATGACTTCCTTTCTACAACTGGTAACCTGGCTCCTTTCCCCACAGAACCAAATCCTGGACCTGCTCTTTCCTTAGAACTAAAATGTAAAACTTCTCCTGGGTCTACCAGCCTGCCTCCCCTGGTGGATATCTTCTGCTGCAGAGGAAGATAAGAGGGGATGAGGGTCAGGACCACATCCTCTAGTTACTCTCTTCCCAGAATTTCCTTGGAACATATTTACCGAAGACTCATTATTTGCTGCCAGTGGGATATCTTGAGATGGAACCATCAAAGACATTTATAGTTTGCTCATGGAACACAATATTTAATGTTTTTTTCTTTTAAAAAAGGTTGTTAAAATTGAAGTTAAAAGAACTGAATGGTTCTAGACAATCTCTGATTAGTAACACAGGGGCTACAAACATATTTATTTCATGTATGAAAACTTCAGTAATGTGCAAAACTGGATTGACATTACACATTTAAGGGATATGGCAAGGGCATACATGAGGACATTTGAGAATGACTTTTGCTGCTTGGAAGGGCTTCAGAACTATTAAAGTAAATTCACTAGTACCTCCTGGATTCCCAAGAGAACTCATGATACAGGTATTCTTACCACTTCCACATCCCTGATGAGTCTACAGTCCAATTCAGGTTAAATGACTTGCCCAATAAGTAAATAAACTGCTATACTTAAAACAGACAACCAACCTACTGTATAGCACAGGGAACTCAGCTCATTACTCTGTAATAACCTAAAAGGGGAAAGAATTCGAAAAGGAATAGATACATGTTTATGTATAACCGAATCACTTTGCTGTATACCTGAAACTAACACTACATTGTTAATCAACTATATGCCAATATAAAGATAAATAAATAAATAAATAAAAATTTAAAAGAATATATAGTGGAACCTAAGTCTTCTTATGCCAAAACCCAGCTCCAACATACCACAAAACTTCCTAACCATAGGAGCAAGATACCACTGAATAGTGATAGCATGGCAGCATGCCAGCTTTAATTTCCTAAAGCAATTGTTCAAGTTGTACAGTGTAACAAATTGATAAACATACTTTAGCAGAGTATGCTAAACAAGTACCTTATAGTTCAGGGAAATATTTACAAGCAGACTCTTTTTCCTCTGAATAACCATGTTTTTACACAAAGTTATACGTAAGTGAAGAAAACACAGTCACTTTCTAGCTCCCAAGATCCACTAGGGCAGAATGGGGAAGGACTGCTGCCGTGGAAAGGAATTGGAAATTACTGTCACTTGCTCTTCTGAGCAGGAAAGTGTCCCTGTGGGGGGCATAGAAGGATGTAGAGTTTCTCTGAAATCTTATGTTTCCTGAAGAACCAAATTTTTTCTTTTCCACCAGGGGAGGAACACCACTTTCATCGGCAGGGGTCAGCTGTGTAGTATTAGCACGCAGTCTGGGGAAGGGTCCTGCTGGCATTAGACCCTCTCTGTGTATTGGGCCAGCAGGCTGGAGTGCCGACACCTATGAAGAGTTGCCTGGCATTCAAAGCAGAGCTGCACAGACAGGAGTAATTCACCCGTACGCACAACTGACCGTATACGTATGCATAGCTAATCAATGCATACTTATAGCTAATCAGTCTTAAAGATGGTGTCATAATCATATTTCATCAATCTATATTATATTTAAGTCAAATAAGCTTAACCAGTTAAAGGGACAATCCCATTACCCAGGTCAGAGTGCTATTTCACTGAGGGTCCCAGGTCCCCAAAAGAGCTTTGCTTCAGAGAGTTCTATCAACACAAGTACACATAAATACACACCTAGCCTTAGGTTCTGCACGACAGGGGTGTCAGCTATTGCACAGTTATTACTTCTCTTTTTAACTCCTATCTTGTTACTCCATCAGTCTCAACATTCCCTAGATACTTGCTTTCTTATTTGAATGCTTCATCTCTAGAAGCATATTAGTATTTGCACAACTTCAGATACCAAATTTATAGCAAACTATTTCTAATTTCAATTAAGTCTCAAAATATCCATATTCAGGGCTTCCCTGGTGGCGCAGTGGTTGAGAGTCCGCCTGCCGATGCAGGGGACACGGGTTCGTGCCCCGGTCCGGGAAGATCCCACGTGCCGCGGAGAGGCTGGGCCCGTGAGCCATGGCCGCTGAGCCTGCGCGTCCGGAGCCTGTGCTCCACAACGGGAGAGGCCACAGCAATGAGAGGCCCGCGTACCGAAAAAAAAAAAAAAAAAAAATCCATACTCATAGTTGTAACTGCCTTAGCTTTTTAAACAAAAACTCCTTGCACACATGCTATTTTACATGAGTGTCTCATTTCTGAGGGAAGTTTTCTAAATCGCTCATAACACACAGGTACAGGGCCCCGAGAGCTGACAGGCTAAGATTAGGATGAGCTGGGCTGAACCGCTATCCCTCTAATTACATCGAAGGGAACCATTGATTCTACATTTGATAATACACTGACCCTGAAGTAAGGAAGAGATTACAGCGGGGAAATGGAAGTGGTTACTCATATTTTGTTGGCGAAGCAATTTTTCTACTGACTTAACAAAAGGGCCTATAACCTACAGAAAAGGTATCCACAGAGTGGTCAAATTATTATGTATGTAGACCTTCTTTAGGCAGTTAAGTGATAAAAAGAAACTCTCCTAAGTGCTCTGCTTTAAAACCTCAAAAGCAAATACCTTATAAGGCCATTAAGCTGCAGTTCCTTACTTTTAGAAATGCTTTTATTGTCCAGTTTATCTTCATACATTATCTTTACACTTTTCTATGTACTGTTACTCCACCTCTTATGTAATGTTTTTCTGTTTTTTTCCCTATCAATTGATAAGCGATTTATAAAATGAGGAGAAAGTGGAAACTCAGTGCATGTGTTGGTCAGTATTCAAATGTGCGTATATATGCAGATAACATGTGCATCTGTATAAAAATAGAAATATATGTATAGTAATCAAACAGTCCTAAGTAAATGCTATTACGAGATTCTGAAGAAGAATGTTTTTCTCATACCTATCCTTACACTGATGTAGCATTTTATACTTTTCAAAGGCACTTCACATTTTTTGACATTGCACTAGTGAGGTAGAGCAGATGTAACCTTAATTTTAAAAGGCTCAGGCAGAGAGAGATCAAACTCAAAGCCCCAAAGTTAACGAACAAAACAGCACTTGAGTTCTTGTCTCTTAACCTCAACCTCCTTCTACAGAAAAACACTGAATAAAGAAACACACTTGAGGATGGGCTGGGGAAGATGGCGGAAGTGTAAGACGCGGAGATCACCTTCCTCCCCACAGATACACCAGAAATACATCTACACGTGGAACAACTCCTACAGAACACCTACTGAACGCTGGCGGAAGACCTCAGACCTCCCAAAAGGCAAGAAACCCCCCCACGTACCTGGGTAGGGCAAAAGAAAAGAGAATAAACAGAGACAAAAGGATAGGGACGGTACCTGAACCAGTGGGAGGGAGCTGTAAAGGAGAAAAAGTTTCCACACACTAGGAAGCCCCTTCGCGGGCGGAGACCGTGGGTGGCGCAGGGTGAAAGCTTCGGAGCCGCGGAAGAGAGCACACACAGCAACAGGGGTGTGGAGGGCAAAGCGGAGAGATTCCCGCACAAAGGATCGGTGCCGACCAGCACTCACCAGCACGAGAGGCTTGTCTGCTCCCCCGCCGGGGCGGGCGGGGCTGGGAGCTGCGGCTCAGGCTTCGGTCGGAGCGCAGGGAGAGGACTGGGGTTCGCGGCGTGAACACAGTCTGCAGGGGGTTAGTGCACCACGGCTAGCCAGGAGGGAGTCCGGGGAAAAGTCTGGACCTGCCGAAGAGGCAAGAGACTTTTTCTTACCTCTTTGTTTCCTGGTGCGCGAGGAGAGGGGATTCAGAGCGCTGCTTAAAGGAGCTCCAGAGACGGGCGCGAGCCACGGCTAAAAGCGCGGACCCCAGAGACGGGCATGAGACGCTAAGGCTGCTGCTGCCGCCACCAAGAAGCCTGTGTGCGAGCACAGGTTACTATCCACACCCCGCTTCCGGGGAGCCTGTGCAGCCCGCCACTGCCGGGGTCTCGGGATCCAGGGACAACTTCCTCGGGAGGACGCACGGCGCGCCTCAGGCTCGTGCAACGTCACGTCGGCCTCTGCCGCCGCAGGCGCGCCCCGCACTCCGCGCCCCTCCCTCGCCCCCGGGCCTGAGCCGGCGACCTACATGCAGAGGCGGGGCCAAATCCAAAGCTGAGCCCCTGGGAGCTGTGAGAACAAAGAAGAGAAAGGGAAATCTCTCCCAGCTGCTGCAGAAGCAGCGGATTAAAGCTCCACAATCAACTTGATATACCCTGCATCTGTGGAATACCTGAAGAGACAAGGAATCATCCGAAATTAAGGAGCCGTGTGGATGAAAGGCTCTTGGTACTGCAGCCAGGAGTCACTGCTGTGCTTCTGAGGTGGGAGAGCCAACTTCAGGACACTGGTCCACAAGAGACCTCCCAGCTCCACATAATATCAAACGGCGAAAATCTCCCAGAGATCTCCATCTCAACACCAGCACCCAGCTTCACTCAACGACCAGCAAGCTACAGTGCTGGACATCCTATCCCAAGCAACTAGCAAGATAGGAACACAACCCTACCCATTAGCAGAAAGGCTGCCTAAAATCATAATAAGTCCACAGACACCCCAACACACACCACCAGACGTGGACCTGCCCACCAGAAAGACAAGATCCAGCCTCATCCACCAGAACACAGGCACTAGTCCCCTCCACCAGGAAGCCTACACAACCCACTGAACCAACCTTAGCCACTGGGGACAGACACCAAAAACAACAGGAACTACGAACCTGCAGCCTGCGAAAAGGAGACCCCAAACACAGTAAGATAAGCAAAATGAGAAGACAGAAAAACACACAGCAGATGAAGGAGCAAGATAAAAACCCACCAGACCTAACAAATGAAGAGGAAATAGGCAGTCTACCTGAAAAAGAATTCAGAATAATGATAGTAAAGATGATCCAGAATCTTGGAACTAGAATAGACAAAATGCAAGAAGCATTTAACAAGGACCTAGAAGAACTAAAGATGAAACAAACAATGATGAACAACACAATAAATGACATTAAAAATACTCTAGATGGGATCAATAGCAGAATAAATGAGGCAGAAGAACGGATAAGTGACCTGGAAGATAAAATAGTGGAAATAACTACTGCAGAGCAGAATAAAGAAAAAAGGATGAAAAGAACTAAGGGCAGTCTCAGAGACCTCTGGGACAAAATTAAATGCACCAACATTCGAATTATAGGGGTTCCAGAAGAAGAGAAAAAGAAAGGGACTGAGAAAATATTTGAAGAGATTATAGTTGAAAACTTCCCTAATATGGGAAAGGAAATAGTTAATCAAGTCCAGGAAGCACAGAGAGTCCCATACAGGATAAATCCAAGGAGAAATACACCAAGACACATATTAATCAAATTGTCAAAAATTAAATACAAAGAAAACATATTAAAAGCAGCAAGGGAAAAACAACAAATCACACAAGGGAATCCCCATAAGGTTAACAGCTGATCTTTCAGCAGAAAGTCTGCAAGCCAGAAGGGACTGGCAGGACATATTTAAAGTGATGAAGGAGAAAAACCTGCAACCAAGATTACTCTACCCAGCAAGGATCTCATTCAGATTTGATGGAGAAATTAAAACCTTTACAGACAAGCAAAAGCTGAGAGAGTTCAGCACCACTAAACCCGCATTACAACAAATGCTAAAGGAACTTCTCTAGGCAAGAAACACAAGAGAAGGAAAAGACCTACAATAACGAACCCAAAACAATTAAGAAAACAGGAATAGGAACATACATATCGATAATTACCTTCAATGTAAATGGACTAAGTGCTCCCACCAAAAGACACAGATTGGCTGAGTGGATACAAAAACAAGAACCATATATTTGCTGTCTACAAGAGACCCACTTCAGACCTAGAGACACATACAGACTGAAAGTAAGGGGATGGAAAAAGATATTTCATGCAAATGGAAACCAAAAGAAAGCTGGAGTAGCAATTCTCATATCAGACAAAATAGACTTTAAAATAAAGACCACTAGAAGAGACAAAGAAGGACACTACATAATGATCAAGGGATCGATCCAAGAAGAAGATAGAACAATTGTAAATATTTATGCACCCAACATAGGAGCACCTCAATACATAAGGCAAATACTAACAGCCATAAAAGGGGAAATCGACAGTAACACATTCACAGTAGGGGACTTTAACACCCCACTTTCACCAATGGACAGATCATCCAAAATGAAAATAAATAAGGAAACACAAGCTTTAAATGATACATTAAACAAGATGGACTTAATTGATATTTATAGGACATTCCATCCAAAACCAACAGAATACACATTTTTCTCAAGTGCTCATGGAACATTCTCCAGGATAGATCATATCCTGGGTCACAAATCAAGCCTCGGTAAATGTAAGAAAATTGAAATTGTATCAAGTATCTTTTCTGACCACAACACTATGAGACTAGATATCAATTACAGGAAAAGATCTGTAAAAAATAAAAACACAGGGAGGCTAAACAATACACTACTTAATAATGAAGTGATCACTGAACACATCAAAGAGGAAATCAAAAAATTCCTAGAAACAAATGACAATGGAGACATGATGACCCAAAATCTATGGGATGCAGCAAAAGCAGTTCTAAGAGGGAAGTTTATAGCAATACAATCCAACCTTAAGAAATAGGAAACATCTTGAATAAACAACCTAACCTTGCACCTAAAGCAATTAGAGAAAGAAGAACAAAAAACCCCAAAGTTAGCAGAAGGAAAGAAATCATAAAAATCAGATCAGAAATAAATGAAAAAGAAATGAAGGAAACGATAGAAAAGATCAATAAAACTAAAAGCAGGTTCTTTGAGAAGATAAACAAAATTGATAAGCCATTAGCCAGACTCATCAAGAGAAAAAGGGAGAAGACTCAAATCAATAGAATTAGAAATGAGAAAGGAGAAGTAACAACTGACACTGCAGAAATAAAAAAGATCATGAGAGATTACTACAAGCAACTCTATGCCAATAAAATGGACAACCTGGAAGAAATGGACAAATTCTTAGAAATGCACAACCTGCCAAGACTGAATCAGGAAGAAACAGAAAATATGAACAGACCAATCACAAGCACTGAAATTGAAACTGTGATTAAAAATCTTCCAACAAACAAAAGCCCAGGACCAGATGTCTTCACAGGCGAATTCTATCAAACATTTAGAAGAGCTAACACCTATCCTTCTCAAACTCTTCCAGAATATAGCAGAGGGAGGAACAGTCCCCAACTCATTCTATGAGGCCACCATCACCCTCATACCGAAACCAGATAAGGATGTCACAGAGAAAGTAAACTACAGGCCAATATCACTGATGAACATAGATGCAAAAATTCTCAACAAAATACTAGCAAAAAGAATCCAACAGCACATTAAACAGATCAAGTGGGGTTTATTCTGGGAATGCAAGAATTCTTCAATATATGGAAATCAATCAACGTGATACGCCATATTAACAAATTGAAGGAGAAAAACCATATGATCATCTCAATAGATGCAGAGTAAGCTTTCGACAAAATTCAACACCCATTTATGATAAAAACCCTGCAGAAAGTAGGCATAGAGGGAACTTTCCTCAACATAATAAAGGCCATATATGACAAACCCACAGCAAACATCGTCCTCAATGGTGAAAAAATGAAAGCATTTCCACTAAGATGAGGAAGAAGACAAGGTTGCCCACTCTCACCACTATTATTCAACATAGTTTTGGAAGTTTTAGCCACGGCAATCAGAGAAGAAAAGGAAATAAAAGGAATCCAAATTGGAAAAGAAGAAGTAAAGCTGTCATTGTTTGCAGATGACATGATACTATACATAGAGAATCCTAAAGATGCTACCAGAAAACTACTAGAGCTAATCAATGAATTTGGTAAAGTAGCAGGATACAAAATTAATGCACAGAAATCTCTGGCATTCCTATACACTAATGATGAAAAATCTGAAAGTGAAATCAAGAAAACACTCCCATTTACCATTGCACCAAAAAGAATAAAATAGGAATAAACCTACCTAAGGAACAAAAGACCTGTATGCAGAAAATTACAAGACACTGATGAAAGAAATTAAAGATGATAAAAATAGATGGAGAGATATACCACGTTCTTGGATTGGAAGAATCAACATGGTGAAAATGACTCTACTACCCAAAGCAATCTACAGGTTCAATGCAATCCCTATCAAAGTACCACTGGCATTTTTTACAGAACTAGAACAAAAAATTTCACAATTTGGAAACACAAAAGGCCCCGAATAGCCAAAGCAATCTTGAGAACGAAAAACGGAGCTGGAGGAATCAGGCTCCCTGACTTCAGACTATACTACAAAGCTACAGTAATCAAGACAGTATGATACTGGCACAAAAACAGAAAGATAGATCAATGGAACAGGATAGAAAGCCCAGAGATAAACCCACGCACATATGGTCACCTTATCTTTGATAAAGGAGGCAGGAATGTACAGTGGAGAAAGGACAGCCTCTTCAATAAGTGGTGCTGGGAAAACTGGACAGGTACATATAAAAGTATGAGATTAGATCACTCCCTAATACCATACACAAAAATAAGCACAAAATGGATTAAAGGCCTAAATGTAAGGCCAGAAACTATCAAACTCTTAGAGGAAAACATAGGCAGAACACTCTATGACATAAATCACAGCAAGATCCTTTTTGACCCACCTCCATGGGAAATGGAAATAAAAACAAAAATAAACAAATGGGACCTAATGAAACTTCAAAGCTTTTGCACAGCAAAGGAAACCATAAACAAGACCAAAAGACAACCCTCAGAATGGGAGAAAATATTTACAAATGAAGCAACTGACAAAGGATTAATCTCCAAATTTTACAAGCAGCTCATGCAGCTCAATAACAAAAAAATAAACAACCCAATCGAAAAATGGGCAGAAGACCTAAATAGGCATTTCTCCAAAGAAGATATACAGAATGCCAACAAACACATGAAAGGATGCTCAACATCATTAATCATTAGAGAAATGCAAATCAAAACTACAATGAGATATCATCTCACACCAGTCAGAATGGCCATCATCAAAAAATCTAGAAACAATAAATGCTGGAGAGGGTGTGGAGAAAAGGGAACCCTCTTGCACTGTTGGTGGGAATGTAAATTGATACAGCCACTGTGGAGAACAGTATGGAGGTTCCTTAAAAAACTACAAATAGATCTACCATATGACCCAGCAATCCCACTACTGGGCATATACCCTGAGAAAAGCATAATTCAAAAGGAGTCATATATCAAAATGTTCATTGCAGCTCTATTTACAATAGCCTGGAGATGGAAACAACCTAAGTGTCCATCGTAGGATGAATGGATAAAGAAGATGTGGCACATATATACAATGGAATATTAGTCATAAAAAGAAACGAAATTGAGCTATTTGTAATGAGGTGGATAGACCTAGAGTCTGTCATACAGAGTGAAGTAAGTCAGAAAGAGAAAGACAAATACCGTATGCTAACACATATATATGGAATTTAAGGGAAAAAAATGTCATGAAGAACCTAGGGGTAAA
This sequence comes from Phocoena phocoena, assembly GCF_963924675.1. Lineage (NCBI taxonomy): Eukaryota > Metazoa > Chordata > Mammalia > Artiodactyla > Phocoenidae > Phocoena > Phocoena phocoena. The sequence goes on along the minus strand of NC_089228.1, from coordinate 78,851,242 downwards.
ACAGAAATAAAGACACAGACCTACTAGAGAATGGACTTGAGGATATGGGGAGGGGGAAGGGTAAGCTGTGACAAAGCGATAGAGAGGCATGGACATATATACACTACCAAAGTTAAGGTAGATGGCTAGTGAGAAGCAGCCGCATAGCACAGGGAGATCAGCTCGGTGCTTTGTGACCACCTGGAGGGGTGGGATAGGGAGGGTGGGAGGGAGGGAGACGCAAGAGGGAAGAGACATGGGAACATATGTATATGTATAACTGATTCGCTTGTTATAAAGCTGAAACTAACACACCATTGTAAAGCAATTATACTCCAATAAAGATGTTTAAAAAAAAAGAAACACACTTGTAGTCATAAATTACTAGAGGCCATGCTTCCCTTACAGACAGGGCTGCTCAAAAGTAAACTTAGGGCTTCCCTGGTGGTGCTGTGGTTGAGAGTCCACCTGCCGATGTAGGGGACACGGGTTCGTGCCCCAGTCCGGGAGGATCCCGCATGCCGCGGAGCGGCTGGGCCCGTGAGCCATGGCCACTGAGCCTGCGCATCCGGAGCCTGTGCTCCGCAACGGGAGAGGCCACAACAGTGAGAGGCTCGCGTACCGCAAAAATAAATAAATAAACTTAGAGCACAGGGAAGTATACTCAATATTTTGTAATAACTTATAAGGGAAAAGAATCTGAATATATATGTGTGTGTGTGTGTGTGTGTGTGTGTGTGTGTGTGTGTGTATATAACTGAATCACTGTGCTGTACACCTGAAACTAATATGACATTGTAAATCAACTATACTCCAAATAATTAAATAAATAACTAAACTGGGAAAACAGGAAAAGAGGTTCAGCTGTTCTTTTAGGATCGTCCTCATGTCTGGTTACATCCCTGGGTCTTTTATGAATTTGTTTCCTTTTTATTTTCTAATCCTCCATGGCAAGCCCCCATACCCCGGCCACTCTCCTTGTTCCTTGGTCTGAGACTTCATCCTATCCCAGCCTCAGCTCCCTAAACAGATTCTCCTTGCCTCCATCAAGAGAGCTTCAAGCCCCCAGGCAAAGACTCTGTCCTGCTCTCAAGATCCAGGCATTGAGGCACCGTTCATGACCCTGAAAAGCACAGTTCATATTTACTTACAGACCACTGGTCCATCTTTCCCTCCCTGGTAACTTAATGTGCATTTTAGTGAGGGTTCTTCTGGAGATAATGCCTCTGCTTTTGCAAATTCCCTAAGGTAAGAATTCCAGTAGTACGATAAAGAAGCACCAAGGCGGAGCAGCAGGCCCAGTGTCAGTCAAATGATTCCCTTGCATTCCAAATTGCCTCTCGCTCTGCAGAGAGGCAGAGAGGGGTCTGCCTCAGTGCAGGTACCTAGGAAGATGCTATGAACATGATCTGCTAGGAATGGGAGAGAAAAGATGCTCTTTCTCTCTCTACCAGCATTGCTGGTGAGGTTAGAGCTTTTGTAGCTTGTCCCTTGGCCCCCCAGACCCTTTCAACACGAGTGGGGTAAATAACCACGTACCACAGCCCCGCTGCTTCAGAGTGCTGCCTTACCTCTATGTGCCATTACCAATAGCAATCATATATATCTCGAAGCAAAGAAGAGGACTTAACGTGGGACAGGCTTAACATGTCACTTTACAGAAATCTTTTCTATATTGATAAGTGATTTTCAATACATAAATATAAAAACTGATTGGGAAGCTGATCAAGTTCAATTACCATAAAAATATGGATTAAGTGAACATGAAGACATTTACCTCATGCAATTACTCAATAACTATTCATATTTTGAGGGCTTTTTATATGCCCAAAGCTTATTTACCTAATCTCAAAACAGCAGATATATGAGATTCCTAACTTTAGACAACATGAAAAAAAGTAAATACACGAATCTCAAGAAATGATTTAGTCTGAAAATCTGATAGATGTAGTATATATTTTACCTGTGTTAATTGACTGATCCTAAATCTACTAAGTTTAATACATATTTTCACCTGTATTGTTTGACAGATCACCTGTATCGGTTGATAGATTGCCATTTTTTAAGAACAGGTATACCAGGGAATAGCCCTAACCTTTGATGTTCTTAGCCTACAGGACAAGCCAAGTCCTACTGTACAAAGTTCCTGAGGCATCTCTCTCCAAAACACAGCAGAGGTCAAGGTCAGCCTTGAGCTAATCATGGCTGCTCATATATTCTTCCTAAAAAGTGTTCTGTGTTTTGCCCTCATTTTGGTATCTTAATAGCCCTAAAGTCTAGCCGTGGTTCTGAGCTCTGATCAGGAAATGCAGGGTGTTCAGAAACAAAGTGAAGAAAGACACTATATCCACCCACAGAGGTGATAAGTCATCAGCTATCTTTTCAAGTTCGCTAGAAATTCTAATCAGTGCATGTAAATCATTAGGGACCGGTATGCTTATTGTAGGGTTACTTCACAATTTACTCTCCTTCTCGTCACACAAATATGCTAGCCTCTACGGTCAAAAAGACCTGAGTTTGTGCCTCAACAAAGTCATTTATTGGATATAGAACCTTGGAAAGGTCATGTAATCTCCATAAACCTTAGTTTCCTTATATGTAAAATGAGGATAATAATAAAAGTTACCTTGCAGACAGAGGATTAAATAAGCATGCTTATTACAGTGTCTGGACAAATACAAATGTTAGCTTTTATAATTATTCAATAGTCAAATTATCCAAACCCTACTCAGCTTCTCTATAGGGGTAGAACTTCCATCTTTCTTGGTGGTAGCAGTATAATCCTCTTCTAAGATTTTTTGCAAAAGTGGACTTTAATAGGTAAGCTCATATTATTTACAGATTTCAACTAGAATATTCTTCCTTCCTTTTCACTCAGCCCACTTTTTTGCTTGCATACTAGGTTCCGAAATTCTGTCCTTTGGGGTTGAATTTTTCCATGCATGATCTCAGACAAAAGGTGATTTTTTTTTTAATAATGTCAAATCAAATTCACTCTGTCTACTTTTGAATTAGAAGCAGATGAAAGTAACTTATTTTATTTTTCTGCCTGAAAGAAACGTAAGGCTGTTTCTGTGCTCAGATAATTCACTAATAGCTAAAAGTAGCCAAGAATCTCATCTTCACTCAGGAAGTCTCCTGGCTAATTATGAAAATATTAATTAAGTTAGGGGCAATTGAGAAAAGTTACTTTTGAACCTGCTCAACGTGAGCTGGTATTAAATTACTACTGTATTTGTGTGGCATTAGGTTTCAGAAACATCTGGGAACAGATTCCCACGAAACATAACTATGGGTTTATGATCTTTTTTCTCTAGGAAAAGGGATAGGTATTCCACTGTCAGTCAGCACACATGACCTTGGGAAATTATTCAAAAGTTTAGTATGTCCAAAGCCATTCAAAAATATGTCCCAACTCGGAATATATTAGGTATTGGTTTGGGGTTCTGAACATGGTCCATTTGTCCCTCCAGATGCACTGTCTACTATTCCCATCCTGCTCTGTATCCAGGGAGGCTGCCCCTTATTAACAGCATCCATGGGTTCATTTGCCCTATGGCTTCTAGCTGTTTTCAGCCAATGGGGAGCATAGCTACGAGCTTAGAGAGTGAGAAAAGGGTGAATTTGAGATGTATTCCCTGCTCCCCTCATGCTAGGTTGCAGTGGGTTGGCTGCATCTCTCTACCAACAGCCCCTGTCCTGCTCCTGTTTCCACGTAGCTACTCTACATGGTCCTGGGCAGTCTCTCCCCCACCTCATCCTTTGCCCTTTTAGGCCTTGGGATGTTAATGACTTCCCAATGTGACTAGCTCTGGGGTATGGCACACCCCTTAAACTCCACCCAGGCTGTTAAATGAGTCTCTGTATAAAACTTTGTGAAAGGGCTTCCCTGGTGGCGCAGTGGTTGAGAGTCCGCCTGCCGATGCAGGGGATACAGGTTTGAGCCCCGGTCCGGGAAGAGCCCACATGCCATGGAGCGGCTGGGCCCGTGGGCCATGGCCGCTGAGCCTGTGCATCCGGAGCCTGTGCTCCGCAACGGGAGAGGCCACAGCAGTGAGAGGCCCGCGTACCGCAAAAAAAAAAAAAAAACTTTGTGAAATTATCCATTCTGAGTGTGCCACAACATGCTTAGTGTTAACAAAGCTTTGAAGCCTATTCAGATTCTGTTCCATCTGCCAAGCATCCCATTCCCTGTCTCACCTGCCTGGAGATCATCCATTCATCCCTTGAGACATAACATCAAAGACAGCTCTTCTGCGAAGCCTTCCCTCTGGTTTTCTAGTCAGTGAGTGCTGCTCTCCCCTGGGCTAAAGTCTTGAGCCAGGTTGCATGTGTTCAGATCCTGGCTCCACCATTCACTCGTTGTATGACCGGACATAAAATGTGTTGCTCAACTTTCCTGGGGCCTCAAATTTCTCCTTGTAAGGTAGAAACAATAACAAAACAATAACGAAACTCCCTCAAAGAATTATCGTGCGAGTGACATTTGTCCATACTTTTCATGTGCTCAGAACACTGCTTGAAACATTTGAATCAATAAACATTATTATCGCAGTCATTGTTAATCTACATCCTTAGGCTCTCTGTGCTCTGCATCTTGGTCTCCCCGGCCTTGGCCTAGCACTAGTGGGTTTTCAATAACTGTTTACTAAATCTTGGAAATGAGTCTTGTGGCAAATATTCTCTTCTCTGGAACGCTTTTCATTTCTAAGGGGACACTCACTGAAACCTGTGTGAGGTGCAGAATTCCATTCTGACTTTTTTATGGAGCTGCATTTGAAGAAACATGAAGAGCTCAGACACTTTGGATTCTCTTGGAAACTCTTTCAGGTTAAATAGTTACAACAAGCTAAAGAACACTGAAAAAATGCTTCCAGGATTTCCAGTACACTGTGCTTTAGAAATACATGCAGAATTGAAGCGAATCCAGCATATACAATACTTCTAAGTAACAAACATAGATGAGAATTGGAGAGGATGCCTACCAAAGGCTGTTGGTTTTCCAGAAGCCAAAATTTCAAGAAAATGACTGGTAACCTACTCAATCTGATGTTTTATTTTTTAATATCACAAAAAGCCATTGTCTGAAATGATAAAAGCTGAGAGTTACATCCACTCCTTGGAGGTTACTGCTGGTCGTGAGCTAGTTTAACAGATAAAACCTGTTCATAGGAAACGAGTTTGCTGGGCAAGACAACAAACTGATTATTGAGGTGAAAATGAAATGTTCATGTAAGTGAACTATGCACATAAGTTGAAACCAAGTGAGATTCTAAAAATCTATTCTAGAGACTATACTTCATTTCTGGAAGAGTACATGCCCAAACCAACTTTCTGAGGCCTTTTGTATCATGTCTCAACACATCTACCACAACAGCTCTGGTTGTCCAGCCTTTCCTGTGAAAGAAAAATGTTAAATTAGAAAGAGAAAGAAGCAATAGAAGTTAATGAATTATATACTGTTTGCCTGCTATTCATGAGGTGATTCACTAGGAACCTGATATTCATTATTTCATTCATTAATTTTGATCACATTAGCAATAATCTTACAAGCTTCCTTGTTATTATTCTCATGACACACATGAAGAAACTGAAGCCCAGGGATAAGTCATTTACTCTAGGCCACCCAACTAATAATAAATTCTGCTTTATTTTTTCACCTTTTATATTATTTTTTATTTAATCAGACGTTTTCAACCACAGGCAGTACTTCTTCTGCTGTCCCCAAGGAGCATTTGGAAATGTGTGGAACATTTTTATTTGTCACACTTTTGTCTGAGTTTTTCCGGTTTTTAGTGTGTGGTCAGGGATGCCACACATCTTGCAGAGCCTGGACAGCCCTGCACGGAGAAATTAGCTTTCCCCAAGTACCTACATACACCAGTTGAAAAATACTAGATCTAAATCTAGAGGTTGGATGATTTCTGCCTATTAACTAACTATTAATTAAAGAATAGTTCATTTGTCTGAGTTTTTGTGGCCTCTCCCGCTGCAGAGCACAGGCTCCAGATGCGCAGGCCCAACGGCCATAGCTCACGGACCCAGCTGCTCCGCGGCATGTGGGATCCTCCCGGACCGGTGCACGAACCCGTGTCCCCTGCATCGGCAGGCGGACTCTCAACCACTGCGCCACCAGTAAATTTATTTGTTTTTATTTTTGGCTGTGTTGGGTCTTCGTTGCCGCACACGGGCTTTCTCTAGTTGCGGCGAGTGGGGCTACTCTTCATTGCGGTGCGCGGGCTTCTCATTGTCGTGGCTTCTCTAGTTGCAGAGCATGGGCTCTAGAGTGCAGACTCAGTAGTTGTGGCGCACGGGCTTAGATGTTCCGCGGCATGTGGGATCTTCCCGGATCAGGGATCAAACCTGTGTCCCCTGCATTGGCAGGTGGATTATTAACCACTGTGCCCGTATGAGTTTTATTTTAACCAAATACACCTATCCCAGCCATTATGAATATCTGGATCCAGATGCAGTAACTGAATATTACTCCATCTCAAAGTACAAATATTTGGCCAACTAGGCAGCCTGTGCTTACTGATTTTAGATCAAAGTCTGACTTTCTTTGAATTGTTCTAATCAATTGAAAACAAGAAAATCTCATAAAACCTTACATTTGCAGTCACTGTTAGAACTATCCCAAATGAGCCTGGGGAGACTGATAAGTTAACACGTTTTCTAACTCTTTAAAACCCTGTCACATTTAAATGCAAACAAATGGTAAATTATCCTGCATAACAACTACAGTTGGAGGTTTCAGCAAATACACCAGAACCTTCACATCAGAAAATGCCACCCTCCAAAGGCACCCCTCTGAAGTTGATACATGCAACCCAGTAATGTACCCCTATTATTCCAAATAGATTTTTCATTCCTCTCTGCAAATGTTCTCAGAGCCTATGGACATTCTTTCAAATATCTTCCACTGTACTCTCTATGAGGAGCTGTCTGGAGTCAACTCTTATAGTCCAGTTGATTTGATTAAATTAGACAAAAATATATTGCTTATATTATATGACAGGATAGAGATGAACAAGGCAGAAATCTGCAAAAAAGCGTGTAATCCTCTGGCTAGCAATTTTCTTTGTTACAATTTAGGCACCACTGTAATTCTTAAACAGCCCCGTGTGCCTAAAAAACCGAAACTGAAGACTCCTTCCAAAATGGAACTCAAAAAAAAAAAAAAAAATGTGCCAGATTTCATGAGACTGGAGAGAGGATGCTATTTATTTAAATCTCTACCTTCTGGAATATCTTTTAGAAATCAATTTTATTATGTTATAGTCACACTTTGTATTTGTATCCATACAATTTGCTTCTTATTTTGGAGTACACATTTTATTCCTGAACCACCCTGCAGAACAAAGTGGTCCCCTCATGAGTTCAGATGAAATGACGTGAACATCGGTGGAGGCATCAAGAACTTGGCGGACTTAGAGATGCGGGGCCGTCGAGTTGAACACTGCCTGGGACTCCAATCTAGAACAGGAAAACTGAGGCCACAGATGATATAGCGTCTCTTTAGTTCACCAACCTGTCATGATCCTCTGTATGAACTTACACTACCAAATAGGGGGAAATACCTCTTAAATGTCTCCAGTGAGACCAGAGAAAAGGTGAGGGAAAGGTGAGGGAAAAGGAGGCAACAAGCCTGTATTCTGGGCTACTCTGTAAACTCCCAGTGGCATAGTTTTGGGCAAATCATTTAATATCTCTGAGCCTAAGAATCCTCATTTGTAAGATAAAGACATTCAGCTAGGTAATACCTATTATTCTTTTCACTTACGTATTGTATTGTTTGAAGGACTCAGAAGAAAAATGATTTCATATAAAAGAAACAAAAGCTAAAAAATTCAGCAGCTTGACTGAAAGAAGCTGGATTGGAGATGCCTTTCAGCTTTAGGAGTCTCAATTCCAAACAGAAATTGATTCATGACATCATAACCTTTACAAATGTGGCCACTCTCTCCTCTTCCCGTATTTTATTTCCACTTCGCTGCTCGCCTTCCAAACAAACTTTGCTATTCATTACAACAGGGGACGGAACTACCCTCAAATTGGGAATTCCCTGGTGGGCCAGTGGTTAGGACTCCTCGTTTCCACTGCAGGAGGCACGGGTTCGATCCCTGATCTGGGAAGATCCCACATGTCGTCACATGGCGCGGCCAAAAAAAAAAAAAAAGACACCCCAAAAGAACAAATCAACCCAGTTTTATACATTTCCTTCAAAGTTTCCACTTAAGGAGATTCCTTGAATTAAATTAGAAATAAATTCCAGGATTAAATTCCAGAATTCCCCAAACATTCAACCAGGTGGTCCTTCCTTCTGTCTAACGTGTTTGTCCTGTGCCATGATTTTAAGCCCTTTTCCTTGTGTTCTCTGACTCAGTCTAAATAGAAACACCATCAATGTCTCAGCCTTCCTCTCACAGAGAGTTTATGATTCGTTCTATAGATAAGATTGTCCTTGGGAGGAAACCAGAGGTCACTCTTGCTGTCAAACAAAATCTTTGTCAATATTGAAATGAGAACTAATTCGACTTAATCTAAATTGACAGAGATAAAAAGGGCTCAGTACTGGAATAAATTCACCAATGACATCGGAGTTGGGAGACTACTATAACAAAAATACATCCTCAATCTGAATGTAGTTTTAAAGAATTTGGTCACTCTTTAGAGTACCATAAAAGAAGTAACAATAGTAAGAACGGTAGGCAGTTGTTTTCTATTTATGACTGGAAAGAGTACCATTTCTTCAAATGACGACATTTTATAATCAATTCCTGTTCTGGATGAAAGACACTTTTCTGTTTGGGGATTAGCAGAAGTGCACTTAAAGGACCTAACCATTAAAAAAAATAACCAAATTGTTGCATCAGTTTATAAATAATTCTATAGAGTTTATTTTATGTGGTCCTTTTCCAGAACAAAGGCAACAACATCCCCTCACTCCATCGTGGGTGGCTTATTATATTGTTGGCTTGGTTCCATACTGTAAGTAAGGAATTGCTGTTTAATGATAATTGACATTGTTATGGCAAATGTTTTGATTAGTATCATAATCAAGATCTTGGTTACACAATTATCATTATTATGCCTGTTTCAGCTTGATAACAAGATGGGTCACTTAACCATCCCAGAGACCTGTTAACTTAACCATTGATTGCCTGTTGGTAAAAATCGGAATTTCGACAGTATGTGTCAGAACTTAGGCAATGTGGTGGTAGAGTGACCAACTTATCCTAGTTTGCCTGCAAATTTTACAGTTTTAACACAAATTTTCATGTCCTGGGAAATCCGTCAGGTTCAGGCAAACTGGGACAGTGGGTCACCCCAAAGAGCGGAGGGAGGCTGGGGTTTAGGAGTCAGAAAACTGATCTGCTCTGACCCTATTGCTTTCTGTATCTGATGGCATCTTCCTAAGCTTCCGTTTCCCACCTATAATATTTTGCTTAATTTGTCTTGTAAAATCTCTGCATAGTAATACACTTGAGTGTACTTGGAAAGTATAAAGTTACCGACGAGTATCAGATCTTTTCATTTTGTTCTTACGAAGCAGCAGCCTGAACAGTGATTCCCGTCTCCCTGAGAGCTGTGGATTGTCATAGCTTCTGTTTAACATCATTCGATACTATGGTTCGTTGAGATGATGCTTGGGGTAAAGTTTTGGTTGTACAGTTGTTGAGCTTACTTAACACCCATAAAAAAGTTATCTTCTCTATTTGAATCTGAGCCATTGTGTGGACTGGGGGAAAGGGTACTGAATTCAGTTCCATCTCTGTGGTGTGTCGTTAGCAGCGTGGCTTGGGATGAATCATCTAACTTGCTTCACTTTAGTGTCTTTGTTTGAAAAATAGAAAACAATTCCTGCATAACACGTCTCAAAGTGTTGTTTTGATTATGAAATAACATATGTAAAAATGTAAAAACTATCAAGTGATACATAGATACAATGCAAAAAATATATTAATATTTATAATAAATATTAAATTTATAGCTAAATAACAAATTTATTAATATTTATTATAATGTATTGTGACACTGTATATAAATCATAGATATCAGTTCCAAGATGCATGCTAGGAATTTATCCTCAACCACAATGCCGTAATATTCAATGTTTAGAGTGTTTAGGGAGGAATTATGAACTTACATGCACATAGAATGATAAAAATGGAAAGAATCTTAGACACCATCTACTCTAACTCCTGAAGTATAGACATGACACTCCAATGTCCTAAAATGTAAAGTGAACTTGCTCTGTTTTCACAGCTAATTAGAGGTGGAGCCACACCTGAACTCCAGTTTCTTGGCTCTGAATTCAAGTCTCTTTTACTTTACCTCTTAACTTATCCTCCCAAGGCCTTACCAGTCAGTGCCTTTGATTTTGTATCTGCAGCTAGTTATTTTGTACATTTTTATTTCATTCTCCTAGAATAATTAATACCTTTCAGTCTAAGAAACCACCAAGACGGTTGTAAAGCACTTAATATACAAAAGGATTGGACATAAATCTTTAATTCTTCAGTTAATAAATGGTTCCTAATACAGAAAGGGTGAAGTGTAAGGCTATGATGATTGGCATCTAGCCAGCCTGTCTGTATCTGTACCCATGACTTATTACTGTTGTCCTTCTCCAACCACCTCCTACATCAATGTCAACAACTCTGATGAAACAGACATGGACTAAATTGGATGCATAAGTGGGAAAGACAAGGCAGAACATCTACTGCAAAAATGTTTGAAATCTCACTCAGACTGACCTGTAGTTGGGGATGCGAAACTCTCAAGGGAAACTTCACGAATTTAGAAATGGGGTCTGGCAAGAAGTTATGGTGCAGAGCTGGAGGGGACCATGATAGAGGAAAGAATAACCGGACGCTTTTCTGAAGATTTAGAATGAAGCCAGAACTTGTGGGTCTCCACCTGGATGATTATGTCCTTGGTACCCTGGTAATGATGGTGATGGTGTTCATCACATAAATGCTCACAGGGCATGAGGCATGATGCTAAAGGCTTTAAACACAAAGAATGAGGTGAACCTCATGGTAACACTAGAAGGAAGAGAACAGCAGTATTAGCTTCATTTTATTTCAGAGGAAAGCTTGGTTTTAAAACGTAAAGCAATTTGCCCAACGTTACACATCTATGAAGCAGCAGAAATATGTCAAATTCAGCTCTCTTTGACTGCGAACCCCATGTTCTTAATCCCTGTATTTATTGATTTTCACAAGTTATCTTTTAGACAAGGTTTCCCCTCCCTTTAAAACTCAAGTGTCTCCTCAATTTTACCGCTCTTACAGATTCCCATCTCTCAAGAGCATTTCTTCCACACCTGTGTTGCCATCCATAACCTCTTACAAAACTCAACTGTATTTGTGTTATAATATCAGTTCATACTCTGTCTCTCTAACTCAACTGAGAACGCCTGGAAAACTGGAGCCCTATTTCATGCTACTTTGCATCTTCTTCCCTGGCCACCAGCTTCAACTCCATAAGTGACAGCTGAGTTGAGCGTTTAGCTAACACTGTCTTTTAGGCAAAGTTTCTACAAAACGTTGTTATTGTTGTTTTCAATGGCAAGCAGACTTTGAAGATGATGAAGCTGCAATCTGACAGTGACAGAAATTAAGAGGCGATAATGATTAGAGATATCTTTTTTTCCCCAACCCCATGAGAGCAAATTTAGAAGAACATTCTTGAAGTTTGAAAGGAAGTTCTTTAACTGCAAATAAGGTAACATGTGGAATTCATTATTCCAGTTATTTATATGAGCTGAAGGTAAAAGTAGGTGCAGGAAGGGTTTAGATAAATTCAAAGATGAGAACTACATAACAAATTGTTAGTAGCAAATTAGACTGGTTCATGGCATGTTTATGAAGGAAAACTGTCCTCTTCCCTCTAAAAGGTCCTTTGGTCCCAATATTGTGAGCTGAGTGAGAGGTTAATAGGAATTCATCAGATTTATTCTGGTGCTTCCATTTACGTATTTTTTTCACTTTCATACTCGCATTTTGATTGTCTCATCTGCTGAGTAAGAATTGGCACTAGGACTAAGACTTTGAGTTGAATAATGCTGAACCAGCCAAAACAGACACTCAGTAAATATCACAGAGCAACAAACTGGATGACAGAAAGCTTGATTACTCTTCTGTGGGTCACGGAGAACACTTTCCAAAACCTGATGGGACTCACATCATTCAACACCAGCGCTATAATCACTGGAGTTGTTTGTTCAAAATCTCTTGATCAAACTACAGTATTCAAGATGATAAAAAAGAAAACACTGATCTTAGTAACCGAGTTCAGATTGCCAGTACCATGGAATCATTCCTTGAGAATTTCCTAGTATCGACATGATTGGTTCTACCAGACACACTAAAGGAAAGACACCATTTTAATTCAGAAGGAAGTGGGGACAAAGCACACTCCTCCTGGGTGATCCTTCCCAGTTACTTTGTTACCGACTATTGAACAAATTATCCTTAATAACTTATTTATTAGACTTCCATATATGTACTTAGTACAAGCTATTTCATCAAGGAAGGCTCTTGTGTTATGCATCATATCCATTTCTCCAAACATCGTATTATTGCATATAATTTCACTTCCCTCCAGAACTAACAGGAAAGCTGGTTAAGTTGCAATTACCAATACAACTGCAATATAAAATTAGATATGTATTTCCACGGGCTCTTCTCATTTCGTCCAACTCTCTGTGGGCCTGGATAGCACAAGGTTAAAATGCTTAAGATCAAGGTAATCAGATCACCACTAAGTAAGTAAAATGTAGTCGCCTATACAAGGTAATAGTGCTTCACCGGTGAAGAATGAAGAAACCAAACACGTAAGCAGTGCTGCTGCCTGCCACCCCTGTTGAGTTATTAGTAGCAAAAGAAAGAACCCTTGCCCTTGGCACATAAGCTATCAAACTTGAAATAGATTTTTCCAAAAGTGCAATCTGATCATCCTTGCTGAATGTCTGTAAACTCAGAATTATCGCTGGAGTTCCAAGGTGGACTGAGATTTCTAGAAATAAAAGACCCATGAGAACGAGTACATGTGCGCGCGCACGCACACACACACACACACACACACACACACACACACACACATTACTTGGGGATTTTCAGTGCACCCAGAGAATAGAGCAGCCCATCTGTTTTAACCAGTGACTGATTCTCAAGTACTTACAGAGCCTTTAGGATGTAACCTGCACTGTCCCGGACTCTATGGCAGGAGGGTGATAGTAGTAAAATGGACGGAACCATCCTTAATCCAAAAGGTGCATAGAGTTCGAAAGGAAGATAAGACAGGGGGCAATTACTAATAAGGCAGTTTGTAACAAATGCTACATTGTGAGACATACAAATTCAGTTCAGCAAACTTTTATTGGGTACCTCCTAAGTACAAGTTGTTCTTTCATGTGTCCTAGGGGATAGAAATAGGTTCAGGTCTTTTTGTATTAAAAAAAAAAAAAAAAGGGAGGAAAATAAGGGAAGTAATCTCATTGTAGGCCTATGACGAGGCCCTCTGCTTAGTACTTCAGCCCACGGACTGACTGAACAGGCAGAATTGTTCCAAGGCAAATCGCAGCATCCCGTTTTATAGATGAGGAATGTGAGGTTCAGAGTAACTTATCGAAGATTCTACCTGTTCTAGAGCCACAGTTCTATCTCGGAAGACCTGTGTGGACCTGTTCCCAGCACTGGACAGCCTCCTTCCAGATTACTGGAACTCGTAAGTCAGGCCAGGGGTTACTGCAGGCTGGTCTAGAGCTGGTCTACTGTGATCCATCTCTGGTTCCTCCGCAAAATGAAAAACACAAAGCCAAAGTTGTGAGTTTTTCCAAACCTAAATTGATTAAATCGAAGGGACTCTCCATTTCTATGAAGTTGTTTCCTTCCTCCTTTTTAGATATTAAATGTCCATCAGGAAATGACCAGGTGCCAGTGGATAGTAGCTGTGTCTATTTTGTGAACTCTTTTTTTCCCTAGAAAAGTAAACTCAGAATTGGTACTCTGTGTCAGTTCCTCATGTATTGTTTTGACTTTTTTTTTCCTTTAAAAAATGCTTGAAATCCAAAATCTGGGAAGCACTAATTGAATAGACAATTTTGAAGTCAGTCTGTGTATAGAGCTTGGTGATAGAAGAAATTCTGGTAAATTTCAGTAGATTTTTAAAAGAAACCCCCACCCAAATTCTGGAAGTGCTGGCTTTAGCTCTATATCATTGCCCAACTCTCCTCCATCCACATTTTTTTGGATAAATGCTCAAACCACAGGAAAATATCCCATTTTGTGACATCCCTGGAACTTTATCCTGCTTAGACATCTTCCATGTTGTGAAGGATGAGAACCACTTCTATGAAAGCAAGACAAAACTGCTGGTGAAGGGCACCAACAGGAAAGGACTGCTGCTCTTAGTTTATTTTTCTACTTTAAAGGATAAACATAGCCCCATCCACTTCAGTTTGCCTTTCCTGATGATATGAGGCCACAGTGCAGCTCTCAGCTGCCTCCCAATTCAATGTCGACCACTCGCTCAAGCCTCATCTCTTCCAAAACATGTCTCAGGCAGGATGGAGAGAGGAAGCGCGGCATGTCAATAACTGAACAAGAAACGAAACTCATTTTAGCAGCATTTCCTCTATGGGTCTGGCTAACAATAAAGGCAGCGGTGATGCGAATGGCGGTGGTGAGCTGAAGATGAGAAAAGCCTATTGCTCAGCCAGAGAGACGAGAACCGGGACTCTGCTGCCTTCATGTTTTGGATGCCAGTGGCGCGTTTCCTTCTCCCAAACTCAAAGCTTTGGATAGATTTTAACAAGAAGGACAAAGAGTCACAAAATATCCTCTGGCTTGCTGTTGTCAGTTGCCCTGGTCATTCCAGCAGAGTGGCTGCACTAGTGCTCCCAGGTCCCAGCGTTCCTGAAGATGAGGCAACACCCAAGCAATGCAATCCTTTTGTCAGACATCTCACACGTGCAGCAGGCAGAGAGACAAAGGCTCTGGACTGGTTAAGGGAAAAGGGGTTGTTTATCTACCTGTGTTTTCCCCACTCCTAGGACAGTTTCTGGCACCTAGTTGGTATGCAATAGATTCTTAGAATAAACAAATGGAGAAGTGGAAAGTGTATTCAATAAATATGCATGGAATAAAGAACTGAATGTACTGTCTTAGCCTGGTGTGTTAACTGACGGTCAAGACTGAGTGAGTGGGGGAACCCTTCCTTCTACACTGTTGGTCGGAATGTAAGTTGGTGCAGCCACTGCGGAAAACAGAATGGAGGTTCCTCAGAAAACTAAAAATAGAATTACCATATGATCCAGCAATCCCACTCCTGGGCATATATCTAGACAAAACTATAATTCAAAGAAATACATGCAAGTTCTTATTAGTTATCTATTTTACATAGAGTAGTGTGTATTTGTCCGTCCCAGTCTGCCAATTTATCCCTCCCCTCTCCCTTTTTCCCCCTTGGTAACCATAAGTTTGTTTTTTACACTTGTAACTCTATTTCTGTTTTGTAAATAGGTTCATTTGTACCATTTTTTTAAGATTCTACATATAAGCAATATCATAGGATACTTGTCTTTCTCTATCTGTCTTATTTCACTCAGTATGGTAATCTCTAGGTCCATCCATGTCACTGCAGATGGCATTATTTTGTTCTTTTTTATGGCTGAGTAATATTCCTTTGTATATTTATATCACATCTTCTTTATCCATTCCTTCATCGATGGACATTTAGGTTGCTTCCATGTCCTGGCTGTTGTAAATAGTGCTGCTATGAACATTCAGTTACATGACTCTTTTCGAATTATGGTTTTCTCCAGATATATGCCCAGGAGTAGGATAGGGGCTCTTCTCCATAGGGGCTGTACCAATTTACATTCCCACCAACAGTATAGGAGGGGTCCCTTTTCTCCACACCCTCTTTAGCCTTTATTGTTTGTAGACTTTTTGATGATGGCCCTTCTGACCAGTGTGAGGTGATACCTCACTGTAGTTTTGATGTGCATTTCTCTAATGATTAGTGATGTTGAGCATCCTTCCATGTGCGTGTTGGCCATCTGTATGTCTTCTTTGGAGAAACGTCGATTTAGATCTTCTGCCCGTTGTTTGATTGGGTTTTTTTTTTTTTTGATATTGTGCCGCATGGGCTATTTGTATATTTTGGAGATTAATCCCTTGTCAGTTGCTTTGTTTGCAAATTTTTCCTCCATTCTTGGGTTGTCTTTTCATTTTGTTTATGATTTCCTTTGTTGTGCAAAAGCTTTTAAGTTTAATTAGGTCCCATTTGTTTATTTTTATTTCCATTACTCTAGGAGGTGGGTCAAAAAAGATCTTGCTGCGATAGCACAGGGAACTCTACTCAATACTCTGTAATGGCCTATATGGGAACAGAATCTAAAAAAGAGTGGATATGTGTATACGGATAACTGATTCACTTTGCTGTACAGCAGAAACTAACACAACATTGTAAATCAACTAGACTCCAATAAAAATTAATTTAAAAAATAAAACTAAATAAATAAAATTAAAAAAAAGATACACGCACCCCTATGTTCATAGCAGCACTATTTACAATAGCAAAAACATGGAAACAATCTAAATGTCCATCGATGAAAGAATGGATAAAGAAGATGTGGTTCATATATACAATGGAATATTACTCAACCATAGAAAAGAATGAAATAATGCCATGTACAGCAACATGGATGGACCTAGAGGTGATCATATTAAGTGAAGTCAGAAAGAGAAAGACAAATACCATATGATGTCACTTATATGTGGAATCTGAAATATGACACAAATGAACCTCTCTATGAAACAGAAACATACTCATGAACATAGAGAACAGACTTGTGGTTGCCAAGGGGGATGGGAGGTGGGGGAGAGATGTACTTGGAATTTAAGATTAGCGGATGCAAACTACTACATGTAGAATAGATGGACAATAAGGTCCTACTGTGTAGCACAGGGAACTATATTCAATGTCCTGGGATAAAGCATAATGGAAAAGAATATAAAAAAGAATGTGTATATATATACATACACACACACACACACACACACACACACACACACATATGTATAACCGAGTCACTTTGCTGTACAGCAGAAATTAACACATTGTAAATCAACTATACTTCAAGAAAAAAAAACACAGAGTCAGTGGAAGAGGCCATTGCTTTAAGAAAAGTTACAGTAGTGTCATGATTACTCCATTTTTGTCTATATGCTATCTTTGTTTATCTCTCTCTGCCTCTGTCTGTCATATGTACGTATCTCTCTGTCTCTCTCATCTTTCTTTCTTGCTTACTTTACTATCTCAGGGGTTTGGAGGAGTTACAACAGAAAAGTTGCAGAGGAAAAAAATTTCTAACCCAGTTCTTCCTTTAGCAAACAAAGGATTAGACTCATTTCTGTAATCTGTCTTAGCTTTTCTGCGTCTCCTGTGTCTTTCAAATGCCTGGCCTCACCCTTTTCATCCTCTGGCAGCAGGGCCATGGCCTTGTAAGCTCTGATAACTCTCTGCAGCTCCTATCATTTATTCTGTCCCTGGGACTCTCTGGGAGGCCACCAGAAACAGAATACATGGAGGATGGTGAGGGTTTACTCTGGAGGGCTTGCGAAATTGTTGGGCATAAAAGGAAAACTCTAGGCAAAAATCACGCACGTCTTCTATTCAATGAGGCTTGTCATAACAGTCAAAGGACAAAAAGAGCCCTGTTTCATTGGCTCCAGCGTCTTCAATTTGATTTTTTCACATGCCGCTTTTTAGGCTGGTGGTCCAGGTTGTTAAAGAAAGAGGAGGTGCCACAGTTCAGCAACTTCTAATGTGAAAGTGAATGATTTTCCGATTTTCCCCAGCAATGTGACACTCCTTCCTGATTCCCAGGAGCACACCCTGCATGGTCTGCTTGTGCTTCCCACACCAGCCTCCCACTGACCTGTGACCACATCCATAAGCAGAAGAAGCGGTGGCCCCATCACCACAGCCTCAGCGCTCATACAGGAGGGCACCGCCACCTCCTGCCAGCACGGATCTGAAGCCAGGACCGTGGCTTTCCCACTTGCTCCTGGCAGACTCCCTTTGGATACACATTCTGCATCAGGACTAGCTCCTTTTTTTGTAGCCCAAGTTCCACTCTGTCTGCAGGACCTGCTGCCCTCGAGTGAGCCCCACAGTTTGCTCGCATTGTGAGCACAGCTTCCCTTGAACATCTGCATCCTTCTGCCCATCGTTCAAGCCCCAGATCGAATGCCACCACCTTCATGAAGCCTTGCTCACTTTGCACCAGTGGCAAATTCTCTCTCCTTATTTCCCTTGGTATTTTTTGCTGTGGGCATCAGACAAATGACTTATGTGCGCACAACCTCAATTCTGTCCTGTTTTGTAAAACAGGACACATAATATTAATACATACCAAAAAGGTCGTTAAGAGGAAAAACTAAAGTAACATATACGAGCACCTGGCACAGAGTGGGCAACCAATACCTCCTTGTTTCATTTATTCATATATCACAAATTTTATTTTCCTTCTAGTTCTTTGTGTATGAATCTTATCTGCAATACATCACAAGCTCCCAGAGAGCAGATTCCATCTTATTCATCTTTGTAAATTGCCTAGCACAGTTCTTTGCATTTTGCTTCTCTGAAATGTTTATGTTCAGTGAGTACATTTACCTCTCTGCCTCAGTTTTTTCATCTGTAAAATGGGAGTGAAAATAGCTTAATTATTTCAAAGCACTATTATCGGAATGAATTAAAATGTTATGTGTAAAAACATTTTGACAAATAAAAAGATCAAATGCTAGGCAAGTATGAGTTATTGTTTGATATAATATAGGGACAGGAGTGAAGCAACATTACCCAGTTTATCCAGTAGAGGGCAATGACACACGCATGGATATTCAGATTCTCTGTAAGACTCCGAAACTATAAATTAAAAAGGGAGAAACGTTTTGGTATTATGCAAACAAAATAAAGCGACTTTTCTGGATTCAGCTGGGTTTTTCATCTCTTTTACTGTTTGTCTATGCAATTTACCTGTGTAGGAAGGACACTGGGCTTTGTGAGTGTTTCCAGTGTGGGTCAGTGACCTGATGTTCTAATTTCTCTATTCGAATTTCCACTCGCCCATGTGCCCAGCATGAGGAATGATTCCAGCCTAGCCAATGGGAAAAGAGTGCTGCTTTCACTAGTTTTATTACCTCGATCCCGAGCAGAAGCATTTCTACTGGGCCATTGAGGGCTTGGTCCTGGTCTGGAAAGCAGCCCCATAAGTGTTTCCATGCTGGGAGAGGGACCAGAGAACTACTAGGAAGAACAGTGTCGACCATTGTTCCCGTAGCCTGCTTTGGCTCCCCTGAGTCTGCTCTGTGAAGACACTGGATCCATTGACGAGCCGTTGACATTTTCTGAGGACGGGCTAAGTCTCCCAGATATAAGGGAACGGCAGAGGGTGGTGAGTATACCCACTGCACACGCTTCGGCACACTCCATTCCGAAATTAGCAAGTTTCACACAGAAAGATGGCTTGAAGATGTACACGACAGTGTGGTATTTGCCCCAGAAGAATTCAAACTTTAATACGAGGCAGTCAAATATAACTTAGATTAACAAAATTTGAATGACCCATTGAATACTCTCTGTGTATCAGGGAGAGACAGATGATACAAAGATGAGACAGGATTCTTACCGTCAAGGAATTCACAGTCTAGACCAGATAATAAATAAACACATGCCTGTATGGTGATCATAGAAATAACTACAGTCGGGCTTCCCTGGTGGCGCAGTAGTTGAGAGTCCGCCTGCCGATGCAGGGGACACGGGTTCGTGCCCCGGTCCGGGAAGATCCCACATGCTGCGGAGCGGCCGGGCCCTTGAGCCTTGGCCGCTGAGCCTGTGTGTCCGGAGCCTGTGCTCCACAATGGGAGAGGCCACAACAGTGAGAGGCCCGCGTAACGCAAAAAAAAAAAAAAAAAAAAAGAAATAACTACAGTCAGTTATGCTATAATGCTTATTTTCAAAATGGTGAATTTGTTCCAACGATTGTCATATTAGGGAATGATTTGCACATAATGTGAATTTCGTATCTGATTATGTGCGATTTCGTTTGCAAGAAACACTAGATGAGTGCAAAAAAACTGCACTGAGATTAACTGAGTGGTGTAGAAATATCCAAACACACACACACACACATCTAAACAAGCATCCCTCCCTCAGGTCATGGAGTGGGCCCTGAACCACACACGTCACCCTCTGGAGTCACAACTTTTCCTCAAACTCCAGATAGCCCGTCTCTTTCCACTTCACTTTAACTCACAAGCTGAACTCTCCAGACTTCTTCCACTTCCACAGGCAAACTCCAGGTCTTTTTCAAGGTCAAGTGCCATATTTGTTGTCGTTTTTATGTATTTCTTGGCCACTTTGCATGTGTAAAACAACGTGGCTGTTTTCTTTAGGTTTCTATCATTTTTGTGTTAATGAGTCACTTAACAAGGTTTTGGAATGTTGTGTCCCTAACCCTGTTTTTCCTATAAGTCCTGTGGTTTTCATTGCTTGATTTTACATAGCACAGTGATTTTTAGGCGCACGTCCATGGTACTATCCTTAGTTTTATCGCAGAACGGACTGTACAGCAAGCCCTTGAGTGCACAAAACATGGAGCTCCTGGCCATGGGGAGGGCAGAAGAGACCCAGAATGGCCTTCCCGGGAGACAAACATGGAGAATTACAGGACTATGGAAGAGAATGAGTATCTTCTCGGTCTTCTATTTTTTTTAAACTTGTTTCATTATAAGACCAACAATAAACAAAGAATACCTTAAAATGGCTTATAACAAGGCATTTAACGTGGCAAGGCAAAATACATTAAAATAACTTTAAAAAATTAAGCAGAAGAAAAATAAAAAGGGAAAAACAAGGTATTATGTAAGCTTGCAAAAGCCATGCCCTAGGTTCTGTATTAAGATCTGCTGGAGGTGAAGCTCTGTTAGTCCCTAAGGTTCCCCAGCATCAGCGCCTGTCTCTCAACTGGTCCATCTGATCCAGAGAAGACTGACAGTCTTCACTGCACAGTTCAATGTAGAAGTCACCAGCCACGTGTGATTATTGACACTTGAAATGCAGTTGGTCCAAATTGTGATATGCTAAGTGTAAAATACACACTAAATTGTGATATGCTAAGTGTAAAATACACACAATCATGTAAAAAAATCTCATTTATAATTTTATAGTGATTACATGTTGAAATGACAGCATTTTGTAATAGATTAAATAAAATACATTACTAAAATGTATTTTACTCGTTTTCTTTCTGTTTTGTTTTCAAGATGGCTGCTAGAAAATTTTAAATGACACACATGCCTTAAGTCCATGGCTCTCATTGTATTTCTTTTGGACACCCCTGATCTAGGGGAATGTGTAGGCTCTGTAAAGACGCATTTCTGAACAATGGCGAATTCAAATGATGCTTCCTGACTAATATCTGTGATGAAGGTTTCTGTGTGCTTGGTGAGGACGAGATACAGTTGCTTTTGCAAATCAGCTAAAATGAGAGTAGCATTCATCTGCCATTGGGAAAAGCAAGAAGCCTGATTAGCTAATGAACCAAATAAAAGGCTATCCCACAGGAAGGAACAAGGATTAATCTGCGTGAGCTAGAGTGTAGGGTGTGTGTATCCTCGGATGTCCGTGTCTGCATGTGTGTGCCTTCTATGTAGTCCCATGAATGTCTGTGTTTGCACCCATGTGTGTTCTTGTATGTGTGCCTGTATGTGAATACATGCCTGCGTGTATGCATACATATGTGTCCTCATGTGTGCACCTGTGTGCATTTCTGGTGTCCCTGTGTATACACATGTTTGTGTGCTGTGTACCCATGAGTGTACCTGTGTACTTGCTTGCGTGCATGTCCTTTTGTGTGTGTCCATGTGTCTTATACGCATGCCCGTGTGTATCTTATGTTTGCCCGTGTGTATATATGAGTGTTCTTGTGTAGGATTGTGCCCATGTGCCTGTGTTTGTGTGTGTGCCTTTGTGCACGTGTGTATATATTACTTGTATGTGATGCAGAACACAAAATTGGGTGGGAGAGAGAAGTAAGCACAGAAATATATACTTAGAGCCCAGAAAGCAGACGGTTTTTAGATAAGCAACAAGGACTTACTGCACAGCACAGGGAATTATATTCGATATCTTGTAATAACCTATAAAGGAATATAATCTTAAAAAAGAAACAAAAGAAAGTAAATGGTTTTATTCGTTAGGCTTGGAACTCATCCTGTAAATACTGATGGGTTTCAAACCAGAACATGCTACGGATAGATTTGCATTTTTTAACAGACTGTACTGGCTGCTGGAATGAACTGACAACTGGCTAGGAACATCTCTATTAAGGGAAAGAGATATCTACACATTCTGATAACCTCTTTAAAAATTAGAAAACGTAATATGTAAGCCTGACATTCTTATATACTCTATAGAATGCATATCCGTTCACTGTAGGTATCTAAAAACCTGAAATGAAAGCTGGAACTATCCATTAGCATGTCAGCCCCGTAGGAGGGTGGTTTAATATGTCATGCACTTAACCATGAAGTTTAGGTAGCATTATTTTCCCCCTCACTATCTTCAAAGGCATTTCATAGGCTTTTTTGTGTCCTCTGGTGAGAAGGGCCTTATGGTTCTCCATCCTCTTTGACTGAAAAGCAAGAGCCCCACATGGTTACGAGCCTTACTCTCCTTCTGCTAGAATCACAGCTGAAAACTGAACTCAGAGCCCACAGCAGAGGTTGTGATTCAGAAATCTACCTGCTTCTCTGTCCTAAGTACATGTAAAGATACGAGCGCTGACTCTTTTCAGAGGATGGGAGGGGTCCTCCCCTCCACTGCCCCTCAATCACTTTCACCTCTGACCCACTCCCTTCTTAATCTCCTTAATCTAGTCCGTTTATACAAGCGCAAAGGGATGATGTCATCACGTGCGTAGTGAGGGTGTCTGTGCCTTTTAGGAAGGTGAGCACCAAAGGGCATACTTTTCCTACCCACAGTCTTGCAGAGTGACGAATTTTAACCACTCAAGCCCTTGATATTAATGGGTTCTGCTATATCAGTGGAAGAAAAAAAATCCAGATGGAGGCCAAGTACATACTCAGGAACTCTGACCAATCTTCTAATCGTCATGTCCTTACCTGGCTCTCCCTTGGAATGTTATACACCAAGTTTACAGAATCTGCGGGACAAAAAAACCTAGTCTTCATAAACTTAGACCTCAGTGAAGTCATTTGAGTGTTAAACAGGCTACCAAATATTTTAACTGTCTAAGAGGAAAATAATCTATCTAAACTATTCAACAAAAATATGTAGGGAATATTGAGTACAGCCCAGTAGATTGAGCCCTAGACCGAGGAATGCAGGTGCTGTGAGCTGAGGGTCATAAACATGCACACAGGACAAAACAGAGAGGTCCCACACAGGAGGAGGCCCTGGGCAACTCACAGATGCCCTGAGTGTATAGTTTCTGCAGTAGAAAGTGAGCGGTAGAAATGGTCAGTGTGAGGACATCACAGGGGGCTGCCAAAGGGCTCTCAGTGAGGGATGGACTTGGTGGATTTCACTTTAGTCGGGTCACCCTTATTTTGGCAGCTGCGATCAGCAGAATGACACTGGAAGTGAAATAGGAAACTGTTAAAATATTGATTTAGAAGCCGGAGCTTCTAAATCAACAGCGATGGTTATGGCAAAGAAGAGAAATAAAAAGTTAGAGCTAACATACAACAAGTGATTGGATGTGGGAGAAAAATAGAAAAAGACAAGGACTGACCAGGTGGTTCCTAGCTTAGACGACTGGGTAGATGGTAGAGTGATAGGGAAGAACAGATCTGACTCCCTATTCCATCTGTTTCTTTTACTTTAACCTTTGTCTTCTATGGCTTTTGCTCCAAGTTAATCACTAAAGGGATGTTGCCTAGAGCTTAAAGTAAACATAATGCCCCGTCTCAGGAACCCTGGCCCCCCAGGCCTGAATGTAAAACTAAAATACCTTTGTTTAGCTCACAGGAAACATCCTGACCAGGCCCACCTATGAATGGCTGCAGGAAAAAAAAAAAAAGAAATGAACACATCCCCTCCCAGAGTCCTGCTGAAACCAGGAATTATTTGCCTCGACTTATGGCCTTTTTACTTTACATCCTCCTCTCTCCTCCTCTTTGTTCCATGAAAGAAACCAGCATCCAAACCCAGGCAAGATGGTTCTCTAGGACATTAGTCCACCATATCCTTGGACTCCCAGCTTTCCGAATAAAGTCGCTAGTCCTTGCCCCAGCACCTCGTCTCCCGATTTATTGGCCATCGCAAGCCTGGGCACAGTAACAATAGTAGGGAGATAAAATTGAGACCATAGAGGTAGGACCAAGTCCACAGGATGAGAAAGAGTTCTCTTTTGTTTTTTGCGGTACGCGGGCCTCTCACCGCCGCGGCCCCTCCCACCGCGGAGCACAGGCTCCGGACGTGCAGGCCCAGCGGCCAAGGCTCACGGGCCCAGCCGCTCCGCGGCACGTGGTATCCTCCCGGACCGGGGCACGAACCCCTGCCCCCTGCATCGGCAGATGGACTCTCAACCACCGCGCCACCAGGGAAGCCCAAGAGTTCCCTTTTGAATAGCCTGCATTTGCAGTGGTTTGGAATAGCCATGGGAGATGCGCTCAGCAAGCCATCGGATGCATGGTTCTGAAGCTCTGACACGGGTCTGATCCCTGCGTACAGATTAGCGAGTCATCAGCATCCTGAAGTAGAAGAAATCATGAATGTGCCTGGGATTAACCCATGGGGTTTATCAGCTAAGAAGAGTCGTGGCTGAGACCCAGCCCAAGCCAGGGAATCTCTACACTCCAGGCACTAGTGGAAGGAAAGGAGTCCATGAAAGAGACAAAATGAAAAAAACAAAAACAAAAAAGAAGAAAAACCGGAGATGAACTAAGACAATGCAGTTTCATGGAAGCCAATGGCGTAGAAGGTCCCAGGAGGACTTGGGGAGGGAGGACCCTGAAGAAGATGCTCTGGAGTGGAATACTGAGTTCCAAAGAGGAATTATTCTGGAGAGGAAGATGGGGACGGCACATCCGAAAGGGAGAACAGACTGTGAGACGTGAGCACCCCCAAGGATGTCCATGGCAAGCCTGCAGATCACACTTTCTATAACATCAGCGCCCAGCACAAGGCTTCGTGCTGAGCAAGGGCTTAAACGTAAGTTTATCAAGATGAAGTGACCTCTGTAACAAAGCAAATTAAAGTGACCAAGTTGAGTGCCATTCAGATGAAAACCATCATCATCACAGGTAATACTGACGCTCAACCTTCCATAGGGTTCTTTACACGCATCATCTCATTTAAACCTCACAGCAACGCACGACTGAGGTAATATTATCACCCTCGCTTTCACACGAAGAACTTAAGGTTGATGACTTGCCTAAGTTCATATAGGTGGCACATGGCAGATGAGGGACTTGAACTCGGGTCTTCTAAATTCAAGCCCATGCTTTTGTAATTGAATTGCACTGAGTCCAGTTTCTTTAGTGAGTCCTTTATATCTGACACAACACACAACCTGGGGCCATAAAATATGCAGGTCCCCTGTAGGCTTTATCCCAAGGTTTGTGGTGCCAGGTGATGTAACTAACAATGTGACAGCCCTGACTTGCAGCTGCAGAAAACAGGAGCTTCTGCTCAATTGCCTTGAGGCTGCTTCCCTTTGCAAAGTGTTGCTGCTTCCGTAGTTGCCAGGCCAGCAACTATACTCCACTTCTTCCTCACTAACAGAGCCTCTTTGTTATTTTGAATGGTGATGCGCCCAGCACCAGTACTCACCTCCCCAGTTTCCCCAGGCTGGGTGTGGTCATGTGACTGGGTCTGGGGACAGACCTAGCTGGCATGCGCTCTGTTTGCTTTTTGTCCTTCTTTCTTGGAACATAAACACAATGGCTGGAAGCATAGCAATCATTTTATGACCATGAGGACAGAAGCCACAGGCTAAGCATGGTGAAACAGGAAGATGCGAGGCTGGTCTCTGAGGGCATATTTGAATTATACCAGCCATGGATTGTCCACCTATAAGCTTCTTGTTAAGTGTGAAAATCCAAGTCTTAGTTATTTAAGATGCAGTCTTTCATCTATTCTGTTAATTTTTAAATGTGATCCTAGCTGATACAAAGAGCCAGTTTCAAGGTGCCACTCAGCTTACTTCATTCCCATGTCTCCTACCTTTCAGTAACTGGGTTTGTAACTCACAGTTTAGAGGTCCAGATGGAGGAGTTACTTCTTCAATCAGGGGAACGTGCAGGCGGTTTAGAAAAGATCCTTTCAAAACCAAACAATTCTGCTTTACAATCTAATAGAAATAACTTATTATGGCAGAATAGTGGTTAAAATCTTGGGTTTTGAAGTTATACAGACTGTGGCATGCATTTCAACTCTGTTGTTTGCTACCTGTGTTACCTTGGACAAGTTACTGAACCTCTCTGGGCCCTGACTCACTTTCTGAAAACTGATTTACCAATTATACCAAACTAATTATACCAATCACATAGGGTTGTTATAGGGATTAAATGGAAAAATGTCTGTATAGTGCCTTATATAATGCTTGCCACCATCAACATAAGCTTCATTAATGACAGATATTAATTTTAAGGAAGATTATCCATACTATGTCAAACATAAGACACTTTGTATAAAATACGTCCTTTCTCACTTGCTCTTAGTGGGTCTCCAGGAGGGAAATGGGTTGTGATGAGTCATTCATAGTCTCACCCCATCCTCCTTGGGACCAATGGAAGGGGATAGTCACAGTGTCTCAAGGTAAAGTCTGAGACATGAATTGAAAGGAAACTTTAGGCCAATGGTTTCCTCAGCAAGTATTAGAGAGGACTCCAACGGAAGTGGGAGCCATTCTGAGAACTCAGATCACCTTCAGGCTAAAATTGTGGTCACTGGTGGATGATTTGCACAGAGTCTAGGGGCAGAGCCAGAAGTTCCTATGCCCAGTCAACACCAGAAAAGCAAACTGAACTCCTCATGGAAGCCAGGGACCCAGGCCCCTCCCATACCTGCAGTTCCTGCTGGCGCTCAAGAAAATGAGAATCAACAGCTCTCTTGCCATGATGCCAAGATATTGTCAGGTACTTTGGGAACTTTCTTGTACAACATGAAGATAAAAACAATAATGATCCGTATTTATAAACCTAAGTGTACTGTTCCCTAATCCAGGGCTCTTACCCTTTTGAAGTCTCAGACCTCTTTGAACATCAGATGAAAGTTATAAACCCTTTTTACAAAAAATGCATGCATACACCAACTAAATTTCGCTTATAATTTTAGAGCTGTCAGAGACCCCTGAAGTCAATCCACACGCCCACTATGGGTTCACAGACTCACACCTACTCTAAGCGTTTTCTTCTTTCTATCAGTTGCCATCAGTCAGAATCCCAGCATTTCATATTTTATTTTTCAAAGGTTTGTAGGGTAAGATAACCATAAACTACCCTTCCATCTCCTTCCACTAAGGCCTGGCTTTCTAGACTTTAGAGCTGTGGGGAAACAAATCTTGTTTCAGGTTTGTTTTTCAGGGGATGGGGGCTGTTTTCATTTTGTTTGTTTGGTTGGTTGGTTGGTTTTTTCTGTTTGGATTTTTTCCCCTGATTCGTAGTTGTTGGCAAGAAGCTCCTCCAGCAGTCCAAGGTAGAGCTGTCTGGGTTTGTTTTCTTAAGATGGTGGCACACCAGTCCAGAGGCTTATGTTGGAGAAGTTTTCCAAGGGAAAAAGCTGACCACTACCTCCTGCCCATCACTTGTGTCAGGATGACCCGTATCACCAGGTGCTTCAGTGGAATGGGATGCTTCTCATTCATTTATGCTTTTCCTACTGCGTTCTGCTGTTGAAGTTCATCTTAAGATCAAATTCCTTATTGCTTAAAGACAAACAAGAAAATAAGGGACAGCAGAGAATCCTGTATTCTCAGACCCAGTCCTTACCAGGACGCAATGTGTTTAGACATCATCGAATAGCTGCAATGTTAGCACCTAATAAAAATTGATCACTGATTGCTGTTTACAACATGCCATGTACCTTCCTTAGACATTAAAATGAATTTGTTTATTAAATCTTCACAACAACCCTATACGGTTGGGTACTACCATTATCCACATGTGACACCTGAGGAAACTAAGGAACAGAGGGGGTACACTGGAGAATTTATCAACAAAAACAAAAAGAAAAAAAATAAAGAGAGAGAGAGAGAGAGAGAGAGAGAGAGAGGGAGAGAGGGAGAGGAAGGTTGACTGCTTCTCCCGCATTGTTAAATCTGGTCCTCACGATAAGAAGCAGGTATTGTGAACAAACTGAAGCTGTCTAGATGGATCGACCTAGATGGAATATTCAGATGTTTGTAATATGGTGCCAGTGACAGAGCAGGTACTTACCCTATTTTAACTGATGAAACTTGGGTCACATAACTATTACACTACACTAGGCCTGGAACACAGATGTCCTGACCCCTTTCCACTCTACCACTTCTGACTCTAATGCAGTTGAGTTTCCCAGCACATCTACAACAGTCATTGGCTTCAGTATTATTGGGTACAGTAAACCTAAACCATGGAAAAGTCAGAATATTATGCTACTCTTAATTATGTCAAATTAGACCCCCCCAGGGCGTTTTAATTTTATTTTCATATCTTTGTTTTCTTCCCCTTTCTCTAATTTGTTTACTGGGACTCTTGATTCAAACTTCCCCAAATCACCAGATCTATTACATGTAAGTGAAAAATACAGTCAAGAAATCCAGTTCATCTTTGGATCACTAGACTACATCTTCCCTTGTATTCCTACCTCTTCATTCTGTCCAGAATATCAAAGCCTGCCCTTAGAATGGGATCAAATAGAAGCCCCACACACCCTGGTGGGGATTCTGAAGAGCAGCAACCCCTCTCAGGGGCATTTGGGTTTAAACTTTAGCTCTAATAATGGCATGACATGGGTATCTTCCCATGAAAGGTGTCTGAGGTCTTAGCTCTTCTGTTTGTGTGGGGCATTACTTCGGGGGTCACCATCTCTCTTAGGGCTTCTTAAATGAGGGTGCAAGCATCCACCCTCTCTGGTTTCGGGTAAGAACTTCCTGAAAGGAGCTTTCACAGAGAGTGCCCGATTCTCATGAAAATGAGATTGTCACTCTCCTTCTGGAAACACTGAATTCTCTGAGGGCGCATGGAAATCTTCTGTCTGGAAGGAGCGGTAAAATGGATTCTCTCACCATGGCTTCTGCTTCGGAAGAGAGTCTGGAAGTGACAGGTACTTCTAAAGACTATTTGGAAATTGTGTCTGCTTGGATTTACTTTCATTTATCAAATATTATTTTGCTACCGTACCTAAGGTGGTGGAACTAATGTCTCCAATTGCACTTGCCCGCACCCTGGCCCCGTGCCCACCAGACCCGTGGGAGCAGGGCGTCAAGAGACATCGGCAAGGCTGCTCTCTAACAGTCGGCATTATTTTATTAAGGAAAATTTGTATTGCCCTTTTTCCCCTCGCAAATGTGCCAGATGGACAGATTATGATTTTTCTTGGCCCAGGGAATGAAAGACCAGGGAAGTGGCTTTGCTCCCCCTCTGGCGTTTCTACCACAAGCTAGGGAGCCACCTGTTGAATCCAATCACTTTGAGCAGCTAAAATTTCAGGTGTGAGTTTCATCTCAGAAATGCACAAAGCCTGGGAAGTGGGGACAGTATCCGCGTGAGGGTTGTCGTCAGTTCCCTGTTATTCCATCACCACGCCACTCGCAGCTGGCCCAGGTGTGTTCCCCCCAGGTAAGGCGGGAGGCCCTTTTAGATGCCAGGTCCCCTTTGTTGCATCTTATCTTGTTATTTAAGCTGTCAAGAAAGTTGCCAGTCAGGAGGCTGCTGGTAGAGGGACACAGGGAGTTTAATCCAATTAAAACTGCACTGGCTTTTCCACATTCCTGGTATCCTGGCTCAAACTAGGAAGAATCTTTTCAACCTGGGGGCAGCAAGGGGGTACAAAACTCACCTTAAACGTTTGTTTAATATAAAGCACAGGGCCACAGAGAAAGGATCTGTGGTATGGGAGACAGAAAGAGCTCACTTTTAACTGTTTTCTCAAAGGCCTTTAGCCCAGTGCTGTTTTTGGGTGTAAAAAGACTCACTGAGAAAGCCAAGCAAGGAAGCTCTGGGTAGCTTCTACCTAAGAGAGGTCTTTTCCAGCAGATGCCTTGAGCTGACTTCTAAGAAGGGATCTGGTGATCCCAGGAAGATCCCTCTTTTGAGGGCTCAAGGAAACCATGACTGAAGCGCGCGATGCCTTGGAATTAAAACCAACAAATGTGCTCAGATTTAAAACTACACCATCACACATTGACACAGATGTTACATTTTAGTGCTAAATCTACTTTTCTTTGTTCACCATGGGAAACATGCAGTGCAAGCTCGCTTGACAGGTTGGTTTCTGAATGAAATCTGTATCTGAAGCAAACATACGTGTGAGGCAACGTCAGAGCCTGGCAAATGTCTTCTGAAAGGACTGCACAGGGTGAACAAGAGCAGGGCTCAGTCCTCTTCTGGGGTGCATTGAAAGATGGGGGAGGGCAT
Source organism: Phocoena phocoena (assembly GCF_963924675.1). NCBI lineage: Eukaryota > Metazoa > Chordata > Mammalia > Artiodactyla > Phocoenidae > Phocoena > Phocoena phocoena. The sequence continues at coordinate 78,820,598 of NC_089228.1, read as the reverse complement.
GGGTGCAGGTGACAGAAACAGAGAAGGCCTGCTTTAATGAAAGCAGCCCACTTTGATATTCAAAGACTCTTATTTCCATGTCCATTGTACAGAAAGGAAGCTCATTATAGGAGATCCTGATGCTTTCAGAAAATAACACTATATACTCTTTTAATAGCAGTTTTATTAACCTGGAAAATATCCAAGATATATTTTTAAGTGAGAAAAGCAAATGGAATTATATGGTTGCATGAGTTAAAAATTATACACACTTACAGTATGTATTTGTACTTGTCTGACACAGATAGCATTGTTCATACTGGCTGTTTCTAGGTAATGGGAGTAGAGGAAGTGGTAAGAATAGCTATATTTAGATTATTTTAAAAGTATACTTTTTTATAACTTAAAAAACTTGAGTTCTAACAAAACAATGAAGGAATTATGGCTAAACTGAAGTAAACTTACAGTTTTCTCACAATACTGAACGTTTCCTAAAGACCAAGACAGCCCTGTCCTCTCAGGAGCACAGAAGAGCATGCTGCTATTGGTTGGTGCCAATTAATGATTATTGATTAACTGAAGGAATCTTTTTTTAAAAGGAAGTTTCTATAAAAACAAAACTAAATAAATGGGACCTAATCAAACTTACAAGCTTTTGAACAGTAAAGGAAACCATAAACAAAATGAAAATACAACCTACAGAATGGGAGAAAATATTTGCAAACTTTGCAACCGACAAGGACTTAACTTCCAAAATATAAAAACAGCTCATACAGCTCAACAACAAGAAAAAAACAACCCAACTGAAAAATGGGCAGAGGACCTAAATAGACATTTCTCAAAAGAAGACAGACGGATGGCCAATAAGCTCACGAAAAGACACTCAACATTGCTAATTATTAGAGAAATACAGATAATAATTATTAGAGAAATACAGAAATACAAATCAAAACTACAGTGAAGTACCACCTCACACGGGTCAAAATGGCCATCATTTAAAAGTCTACAAATAACTAATGCTGGAGAGGGTGTGGAGAAAAGGGAACTCTCCTACACTGTTGGTGGGAATGTAAGTGGGTGCAGCCACTATGAAAAACAGTATGGAGGTTCCTCAGAAAACTAAAAATAGAATTAACATACGATCCAGCAATACCACTCCTGGCCATATATCTGGACAAAACCATAATTCAAAAAGATACAAGCACCCCTATGTTCCTAACAGCACTATTACAATAGCCAAGTTGTTTCCAGAAACAACCTAAATGTCCATCGACAGATGAGTGGATAAAGAAGATGTGGTACCTATATACAATGGAATACTACTCAGCCACAAGAAAGAATGAAATAATGCCATTTGCAGCAACATGGATGCAACTAGAGATTATCATATTAAGTTAAGCCAGAAAGAGAAAGACAAATACCATATGATATCACTTATATGTGGAATCTAAAATAGGACACAAATTAACTTATCTATGAAACAGAAACAGACTCATAGACATAGAGAATCAACTTGTGGTTGCCAAGGGGAGGGGGTTGGGAGATGGATGGAGTGGGAGGTCAGGGTTAGTGGATGCAAACTATTATATATAGAATGGATAAACAACAAGGTCCTACTGTAAAGCACAGGGAGCTATATTCAATACCCTATAATAAACCATAATGGAAAACAATATTAAAAAAATAATGTATATATATGTGTAACTGAATCACTTTGCTGTATAGCAGAATTAACACAACATTATAAATCAACTATACTTCAATTAAAAAAAAGTAAATTTCTGGTTTTATCTCGTTAGAAATTCTTGTTATAAAGCCTTGATGATAACAGCTAGGAGTACTGTTTTACCTTTTTTATTGAGAAAAGTAAAGAAGTACCACTTCTGGTGGTGTTTATGTTATTAGTGTATTAAAGTGATTCTTTAATAGGAGAGTAGTCATAGGCGCTTTTAATAATCTAAACTTTTTAATGATCTACTTCTCTACACAAACAAAAGCCACCAATTTAAAGTGCTGCTTATTGTTTCCGGGGAGGAGGTGGTCCACGGAACTTTTGAAATCTACCTAGGCACCAACCTACCAATAGATGGTTGTACCAGCTATGCTTACCAGAGTTATGTGTGGAACTTACCGGAGTTTGAAGCAATAGATATTGGATACGGAGGAGAGGGAAGACAGTAAAACAGTGTTTTTAAAGTCTTTACAGATAAGCTTACTCCAAACTAATCACATCTGCCCATTGGGGGTCCCTGAATCTTTGGCTAAGATTCCCATTGTAGCTTTCTCTTGGTTTCCATTATTTGTTGTTGTTGTTTTAATGAGTAAAGAGGCATTAGGAGCTCTGAAGGAAGGCAGGTGAAATCTATGGGGAGTGATTTCAGAAGCAAGCTGTACATGAACGTAGGTCCAGGAGTGATTACCTGTGACTAGTTGAAGAGTACTCTGGGGACCTTGCAAGGATCAAGTCTTCAGGGAAGGCACCAGAAGTAGCACAAGGCCAATGTGGCGGGGGAGGGTGTAATGTGAGCACAACCCCCAAATCTTCCCAGAAGACATGGCTGGCTGCTTCACTATAAACCACCTCCGTTCTCTCTATTGACACAAACTACCCCAGTCCTTCAAGACCTATGAGTTGGGACTTCGCTAAGGAACTGAGTAGGTGCAAAGCTTCCTTTATGTAGCATCTCTCAAATTTGACTACATGATAGAAATACTTGGGGATATATTTTTTTTCTTTTGCCGTACGCAGGCCTCTCACTGTTGTGGCCTCTCCCGTTGAGGAGCACAGGCTCCGGACGCGCAGGCTCAGCGTCCATGGCTCACGGGCCCAGCCGCTCCGCGGCATGTGGGATCTTCCCAGACCAGGGCACAAACCCGTGTCCCCTGCATCGGCAGGCGGACTCTCAACCACTGCGCCACCAGGGAAGCCCTACTTGGGGATATTTTTTAAAAATCCTGATGCCTTGGCCGTATGCCAGACCAGTAAATCAATATTTCTTTTGCTAAGACTCAAGCATTTGTGTCGTATAAAGTTCCCCAGGTGGCTCAATGTGCCATTCCTGCTTTACAGCCCTTTTTGGTGAAGCTTTCCTCACAACATGCCTGAAACCATGGAGGCATCAGTAGCCTCACTTAGGTTTCACTTATGGACTCAGTACACACATTTCTTGCGGCATAGATAAGCCTTTCAGTGAGGCTGTGAAACTGAGAAGTCAAAACATCCAAAGTGTAAAGACTTCCAAAGTCTTTTTTTTAAATTTAATCTCTTTTGACTTTTGACTGAGAAGTCAAAACTTCCAAAGTTTTAAAGACTTCCGAAGTCTTTTTTTTTTTTAATTTAATCTCTTTCCAATTCTATATCAGCATTGACAAAGCAATCCCTGTGACCAAATATACACAGCAAAGCTTTACGGTGGCCATGTGTCCATGAAGTAACTACCTCACATTTTAGGACCTTCATTAGCACAAGTAATTATGAGTTAATTCTATTATTCCAAACAATTGATCAAAGGGCCAAAGCACACAAAGAAATCGAGCAATTTTAGGCTGTGAATGATGAAAATATTTTAAACTATGCTTATAAATGAACCAAGTTCTTTACATGGTAAATACTAGGACCTGAACTCAAAAGTAGCTCAAGCAACAACAGAAAACAAAAAACAGCAATAATTTTTTGGCTCCTCCAGAGGATTGAAGTATGGCTTGATCCAAGGGCTCAAATCAAACAAACAAAAGGAACCACACTTCTTTTTCCAACAGCATTTAACTCTTGTGTCCTTTGCTGTGAACTGCATTATCAAGCCTCTTCCTTCCAAGTGGAAAGAAAATGGCTATTAGGTGTTCATTTTGCATTGGTCCCCAAAATCATTACCCCGACACATTGAAAAAACTCTTTACTTGCAGCATCCTTATAGCCCATCCAACAGAAGAACTAATCTTGCATTAAAATTTATTATTGTGGACAGAAAAATAGGGCCCCATGATTGGCCAGGCAGGTCTGGATCACGTGACTACCTTGATAAGGGCAGGATGGCTGCCTTTACTGTGAATGGCAGTCCTGCCAGAACCACATGGGAGAGAGGAGAACAGCTCATCTGCAAAAGAGAAGCAGTGCAGGCAGATATCCTGTGCTCGTGACAGTACGTAAATTGTGCCTCTGCTCGGTGTTTTTTACCAAGCATACACTCATACAGGGGAACGAAACTACCCCCAGTCTGTAATCAATCACTATCAAACAATATATATTATGTAGTAAGATGTTACGTATACCTTTTTCCAGTCCATAAATACACTTTCTCAATGCTATACCGTGAGACGCTAGACTGAACTCCTACTTTAGAAATAACTTTTTGTGGACAATAATTCCCACTAGAATAATTCTTCAGTCATTAACAAAGAAAAATATTATTATAAAATAGATCTGATAGAAATGTGCTTTATCATTCTCTTACATTTTTGAAAATTTTAAAAGTGCAGAAAACATAAATTAACAGTGAATGAATGATTTCAAAGTAACTATTCATATAATTACCAATGTAACCACCACTCAGGTCAAAAGACATTACCCTGCCAGCCCTTCAGGATCCCCCGTCATTACATCACAACACTTTCACCTTAGCTGGAGGTGATCCTTACCCTGACTTTTATGGTTACCACTTTCTTGTTGCCTTTATAGTTTTACCACTGATGTAGGCCTCCCTAAAAGATATGGTAACTGCTTTTGAATTTTATATAGGTGGAACCATGTACAAGTATCTTCTTATATTTTACTTCTTATGCTCAATATTGGTCACAAATATTCACTCATATTGTTGTATGTTTATTTGTATGCTGTGTAGTATGGCTCCAGGACCTCCCACTGATACCAAAATCCACAGATGCTCAAGTCCCATATATAAAATGGCATGGTGTTTGCATATAATCTGTACACATCCTTTCATATACTTTAAATCACCTCTAGATTACTTATAATGCCTAATACAATGTAAATGCTCTGTAAATCGTTGCTGGCACACGACAAATTCATTTTACTTTCAGGAACTTTCTAGACATTTTTTCTGAATACTTCCAGTCTGCAGCTGGTTGAATCCACAGATGCAAACCTTGCAGATACAGAAGGCTGAGTGTATTCCGTTGTGTAAATATATAATGTAATTATCTAATCATCTTTTTTTCCAGTTTGGGGCTTTTATGAACAATGCCGTTATGTATTCTTTTATATGTACCCTGATTTACTTTAACATGTATCAGAATTGCATGGAAAGTATGTTAAACACAAAAACACAAATCTCTGGGTCCACCCACAGTCTCTGATTCAGTAGGTCTGGGGTGCAGCCCAAGTATTTAAATTTCTAATAAGTCCCCAGGTGACACTGATGCTGCTGGTCTGAGAAATACACTTTGAGCACCACTGCTCTGGCCCTGGCTACTCAAAGTTGGTCCACGGACCAGCATCATAGGTATCACCCAGGAGATAGTCATAACTGTAGAATTTCAAACTCCGCCCCAAACCTATTGAATTAGAATTTTAATTTTAACAAGATCCCTAGGTGATTTGGATACAATTTTTTAAGAAAAAAATTGCTATATGTTACATATGTGCATGTGTCTGTGTGTGTGTGTGTGTGTGTGTGTGTGTGTGTGTATTTTGAAGTGGAATTCTTCTGGGTCATAGTAATACAGATATCTTTAACACTTCTAGATAATGTCAATTATATTTTATGGCAGATTTACGATTTACACATCAACCATCAGAAATGTGTGCATTTACAGATGTTTTTCAAATTCGCTAAGAAAAAAACACAATATGTATTTTTTAACTTCAAAAACCTTCCAAAAATGTATCTAACTTATCATCCATAAAACATTCTTCCCATCCCCTTAAGTGGATGAAAACGTTAATCAAAGCATGTAAGCCCCTTAGTTATATCATATATTCCCCCTTTTAAATTTAGAGGGAATTATGAGCTCTTAAAGGTTTTTGAAAAAATTATAAAGCTTTAGAGGATTCAAAACAAATTTCAAATACAATAAATAATTCTCTTGGACAGGTGTCGTTAATCAAAGTGGTCATTACCTAATTTTTGAAATATTTACAATAACTAACAGTAAGTCAAGTTTTAATTCTAAATACACACACACACACACACACACACACACACACACACAACTAGGAAGCATTGGAGACGCATAAATTTTTAACGTGAAAACTTTCAAAGAGAAGTGATGCAATCTTAACTTTTTCTATTTTCATAAAACTTGTATGGTGAGTGTTCAGTGGCCTACAAATGTCACGCTCTGTGTTCAACATCCATCTTATTAAACACTTGTGTTTATGTTTATTTAAAATTTCCTTAATATGAGAATATTATTTTGGGGTGGTATTAAAAGCTAGGTGGAGCAATCATACCTTTCTGTTATCCTTCCCTTTTCTTTTAGATACAGAATTCTGATCTAATGGGTGCCATTAGGCTTTTGTCACCATCTGTAAAAATGTCAATCAGATAACATATACAACAAAGGGAAAAGACACCACTACAAAGAAATGCGAGCAGTAAGGAAATATAAACACGAACTACTTCTAGGGACTTCCCTGGTGGTCTAGTGGTTAAGACGCTGCGCTTCCACTGCAGGGGGCACGGGTCCAATCCCTGGTCGTGGAACTAAGATCCCTCATGACACACAGCATGGCCAAAAAAGGAAAAAAAAAAACCATGAACTATTTAATATTCTTCTACGTAATCTCTATATGCCCTAAAACACACTGCATGCAAAAAACAACAACAGGAAAACCCCATCCAAAATATTTTATGTATTTAAATGCAGAAATCTGAAACATTTCATCTAATGTCTTTTTAATTGTACTAATAATATTATAGTGGTTTCCAGCCTAATTAAAGGATAATTAAGTATGAGATAATAGCTTTAAAAGTATATCTCTCTTTTATAATATAATCACTTATGCTAAATGCACTATAAATTGAAGTGGCAATAATATTGGAGACAAAAACAATCTGCAAGGGAACTCTGTAATAACTTAATATAACAATACCATTCCACATGACAGATATAAAAGAAAAACTTGGCTATTGAGAGTGTTCTGGACATTTTCATTTATTTGCTCATTCAAGTGTTAGCACACTACTACGGGCGTGTGCATATACGCACGTATGCAGAGGAGGGAAGTTAGCTTGATTTAATAAAGTCTGAATCATGTTACATTGCATTTCATTCAAATACACAAGACAATGAGTAACTCAGACTAAATGTTGTTTACCCCCCAAGAAGTGGCACTCCCAGTCCCACGGTAATCAATAGACAAACACACTAGAGTTAACTATTCATTTGTTCACAATCTTATTTATGTACTCAATTTGATATGAAAACACTTGAAAGTTGGAGAAAATTCAAAGGAATGTTGAATTATAAGAGATACCAAATAAATGAAACAACAATTCACAAGGGCTTATAAATGTCTATTTGCAATAAAATGTGATTCATGATTTCTTCAGATGACAAGACGTAGGAAATTTTAAACCTAACTTTAGGATTCAATTAAATATTGACTACATTCCATGAAATGTATGAGAGGTAATAACAACCAGCTAACAAACATTGGATGGCCATACTTGATGACTATCAAATAAAGTTTTAATGAATACCTTAAAATATTTCCTTAAAAAGGTAACCAGTGGTCTATGCTGACTTCATGACGAATGGATTGTAACAAATTATCGTACAAAAGTAAAATATAAAGGAAAAGGTCAAGATGGCCAGTAAATAATCTCATATTGTTCCTGATAGATTTCTTCTCAAGGAGGTAATATTATGGATCCCAAACAGAGCTGTCATATCCAAAGTTTTCTTGCTTCTCCTAAAGAACATTGACCTGGTTAAAATTTATAAAGAGGATCAGAGCATATATCTGTAGATGGAAGGCCCAGTAAACTGGTGGATGTGCAGAGCTGAGTTTGTTTTATTTCATGCCTGTACTCTGGATGCATCCAGGTAGGACTGTCACTGCCAGCATCCTAGCCCAACCATCAGACAGTGAGCTACAATTCTCATGGGAGGACAGTGTCAGTGGTGCTTTAATTTTTAATTAGTTAGAACATATAAGGATGAATACTAGAAACCCTAGAGAAGCCTTGGACATAAAATATTTAGGGCAGTTATTTGGGAGTTCTAAATCTGAGAAAAATTAGCTTACTGGGTGTATAATCAACACCTGGGAGAACAAATTTTATGGCCTGAGTTTCTTGGGACATCACTAATGCCTGACACTCAGTGAGGATGGTGATTGCCAACACTTCCCTGGTGGCTTGGTCTTACGTACAATTTAGGCAAACTTAGACCAGATTGTACATGAAGACGTGCCATCTCATCATACATCCAGCCCAACCCAACCCCCTCTGTGTCATGTGATCATAGGCTGGAAATGCTTTCTTCAGAATATCATTGCCTACCCTGCCTTTCGGTTGTCAATGTACCTTATCAGTCAGTAATTGTAGGTTTCTAAAACCCTATATGTTTCACTACCTAAGCATAATGAGGTAGATTAAGGGATGGAGACCTGACTACTTACAAAGGCCCTTAAATGGATTAGAATATGTTATTTTCCTGTGCAAACAGCTTAGGCAACTTTAAACACATTGTACTTATAATGCCATGGACTTACCAGATCTTTCATTTCTGAGCTCAAAGCACTCTGCAAACAAAGTGCTTTCTCCATGTTGAAGGATGGAGAGGGTGGAACACGATATAGTGAAATGGAAGTTAGAGTTTACAGTTCTGTTAGAAGGACCTTATAAATGGAATTGTTGCTTACATAATCCAAGTTACAAAAAAATAAAATAAAAGCTGGGCCTGAGGAAATGAGTTTAAAAACTGAGTTATCTATATTAGTTGTCTAGTTGAATCAAATTTGGATAGTAACTATGTAACACTTCACTGTTTCTGTCTATATACACATGGGCAGTTGTTTCATTGTTTATTTTATTCTATGTACAATCATATAAGCTCATATCAAGACAGTTGTTGAATCATCCTATCCAAAGAGCAATTATCAGACTCCAACATATGAGAAAGCCATAAGTAGACAAAAGTCCAGAGACATTCCAAAAGTAGATGTATGGAGCAGAAGAGAGGTCATTACTTACTGTCACTTTTCTAAGAAGCCAGATAATGTACACATTCACTTTATAAATATTTATAGAGGTCCTGCTATGTGTGCAGTACCGTTTTAGGCACTGAAGTAGGGCAGTGAAAGTAAATACAAAATTACCGAAGAATTTGGAAAAATGAAGGCTCTGGTTATAGTCTGAACACTCTAGTATTTGGGTGGGTATAGGAGGAGGGGGCATCAAAAGAGCTGGAAAAGGAGTAGTTGGTGAGGTAGGAGTCAGACCAGGAAAGTATAGCATCACAGAATCAAAGAAACCAAAGGGCATTAAAAAGGAGGGAATGTTAACTGATTAGAAAGCTACTGAGAGGGAGTCAAATTAAGAGAGAAGAGGCTACTTGGTTTGGCAACATAGATGCCTTTGGTGACCTTGAGTATAGCTCAGCCTCAGTGGAGATGTAGAGAAAGAAGCCTAATTTGAGTGGCTTGAGAAGAAAGGGTGAGGTAAGGAGATGTGTATGGTGGTGACAGACAATTTTTTCAGTAAGTTTTGTAGTGAATGAGGAGTAAAGAAACGAGAGGTAGTTGGAGGTAGATGTAGACAAAGACATTTTTTAAGTTGGAGATAAAATAGCAAGTTACTTGTTGATGGATAAGATACAGTTGAGAGGGTGAAATTGATGATGGGTGCCAGAAGGAAGGCTCTAAGAATGTACGGATGGGGTGGGACGGTAAGCACAGGAATGGGGCTGCCTTTGATGGATGCAGACGCATCTTATTTACAGTAATAGAGAGGCTGCATTTCGGTACAGACATGGGCCAGTCTTGATCATTTCAAAGGTGGAAAGATATGGGACTTTTTGGCCTCTTCTTTTTTTCTTAAATGAACTTTGAAGAAATGTTTCTATCTAAGAACTGTGGTGTAGCGTTTGGAGGGTTGAAAAGAGAAAAAAAATGGTATGAAAAGCATAAGCTCAGTCTTGTGATCTTGTGTGTTCTCTAACCATATCCAGCTGCGTAAGTATGGGGGTCTGGGTTTCTTCAGGATTTAAGCTTTGCCAGGTGACAGTACCTGTAAGGAAGTGATTTTAAAGATGCATGTGGGGGAATCTACAAACAGTAAATGCTGGAGAGGGTGTGGAGAAAAGGGAACTCTCTTGCACTGTTGGTGGGAATGTAAATCAATACAGCCATTATGGAGAACAGTATGGAGGTTCCTTAAAAGACTAAAAATAGAACTACCATATGACCCAGCAATCCCACTACTGGACACATACCCTGAGAAAACCATAATTCAAAAACAGTCATGTACCACAATGTTCATTGCAGCCCTATTTACAATAGCCAGGACATGGAAGCAACCTAGGTGTCCATCAACAGATGAATGGATAAAGAAGATGTGCCACATATATACAATGGAATATTACTCAGCCATAAAAAGAAATGAAATTGAGTTATCTGTAGCGGGGTGGATGGACCTAGAGTCTGTCGTACAGAGCAAAGTAAGTCAGAAAGAGAAGAAGAAATACCATATGCCAACACATATATATGGACTCTAAAAAAAAGAAAATGGTTCTGAAGAACCTAGGGGCAGGACAGGAATAAAGACACAGACGTAGAGAATGGACTTGAGGACATGGGGAGGGGGAAGGGTAAGCTGGGACAAAGTGAGAGAGTGACATGGACATATATACACTACCAAATGTAAAACAGATAGCTAGTGGGAAGCAGCCGCATAGCACAGGGAGATCAGCTTGGTGCTTTGTGACCACCTAAAGGGGTGGGATAGGGAGGGTGGGAGGGAGGGAGACGCAAGAGGGAGGAGATATGGGGATATATCTATATGTAGAGCTGATTCACTTTGTTATATAGCAGAAACGAACACACCATTGTAAAGCAATTATACTCCAATAAAGATGTTTAAAAAAAAAGATGCATGTGTGGGGAGGTGGGGGAGTAAGAGGACTCTGAGCTCAGCTCCCCCCATGACTGCATCAAAACTACATCTACATGTAGAATAACTCTCACTGAAAGCAACCTGAAGACAGCAGCATGGTTCTTCTACAACTAAATCTATTAAGCGAGGTCCACACGGAGTCTGGTGGGAATGGAAGAGAGGTGATCTGTCAGGACCTACATCCCTAGTGGAGGACGCAGAAGAGGAGGGGGTATCACAGACTCAGGGAATCTAAAAACTAAAACAAATGAATGAATATAACAAAACAGACTCACAGATATAGAGAACAGACTCTAGTGGTCACCAGTGAGGAGAGGGGTGTGGTGAAGGGCAAGTTAGGGGCAGGGGTTTAAGAGGTACAAACTACTAAATATAAAATAAGACACAGGGATGTAATGCACAGCCCAGAGAACATAACCAATATTTTATAATAACTTTAAATGGAGTATAATCTACAAAAATATCAAATCATTATGTTATACACTAGAAACTAATATAACACGGTAAATCAACTGTACTTCAATAAAAAATAAAGATGACCACAAGACCTTATTGAGGTAAAGAAGTGAGAATCAGAAAAAATTGATAGGGAGAACTTAGCTTTGTCAACGGACTCGATATCTAGATGCAGTCAAAGAATTGCAGTTATAGTAGCATGCTGAAGATAAGATCTTAGAGGCAATTGAATTATCAGTGTGAACAAGAATAAGTGGTGACTAAGGCAACAGACATCTAAGGTGTAATTCTGAAAAGACTGATGGCAGCAAGGACGCAAAAGAACAGATGGCCGATGTGTTGGGTGACATCTACAAATGGATCTTATAGGATCTAAGGGTACTTATGACAGTATAATTTAAGCTGCTCTAATAAAGGGACCACAAAACACCATGGGTTCAATAAAATACAAGGTTTCTTCTTTCTCTCGTAATAGCCCAGGACGTCCAAGGAGGTAGGTTTCTGTGCTTCATGAGATCATTTGGCAATCCAGGGATTCTGCCATGTTGCTCCAGCACCTGCATGTAGCCTTCAACCTCATGGCCAAAGCTGGCTCATTATCATTATCATATCCATGGGGGAAAGAAAGTTAAGGGCAAGCTGATTCCTCTTAAGGAAGTTGGTATATCACTTCTGCTCACCCATCACTGACCGTATCTTGACAATATGGTCACATCTAACACTCAATTGAGTCTACAGGTGATTGGCTGTTTGCCTAGCCAAACCCCAAAGGTTTATATTACTAAAGGGAAAAAAGAGAGAAAGGTCACTGGGGGATAATTAGCATCTCTTCCACAAATGTTAAAGTCACGAAGAATGATAGCGAAGGATAAGGGGTATATTTCCTTGGAATTGGTAATTAATTTCTATATGTAATTACAAAATTCATTTACTGAGCTCTTGCTCTGTGCTAAGATATGAGCAGGGATACTTATATGACTCCAGCATGGTCTTTAATTTCAAGCTCAAACTCTCTGTCACAAAAGCCAAGAAGCAAAATAAACAAACAACCAAAAATAACTAGTGCTATAAAGAGTTATACACACTATGTCAGAATAAAGTTTGTAAAAATGTCAGCGTCAAAAAGGAAGGTTTGCCTTCTCTCTGGGTCAGGTGATTGTAGGGAGGGACCAGGAGGGGCTTCATGGACAGGTGTGGCAGGGAGAGGTATCAGTATAGTGTCTCTTTTACATTGTCACGTGGCTTCACAGGGCTCTGCAGGGTATGTGGTGTCTTCACATTCACTTTCTCATGTGATCCTCCAGCCAGTCTTTGAGGAGTGTAGGCTGGGTGTAGAGATGCACATTTTTTTAGAGTTGATTTACAATGCTGTATTAGTTTCAGGTGTACAGCAAAGTGATTCAGTTATAAATATATATATAATATATATTCTTTTTCAGATTCTTTTCCATTATAGGTTTTTACAAGATATTGAATATAGCTCCTGTTATACAGTAGGACCTTGTTGTTTATGCATTTTATATATAGTAGTGTGTACCTGTTAATCCCAAACTCCTAATTTATCCCTCCTGCCCCCTTTCCCTTTTGGTAACCATAAGTTTGTTTTCTAGGTCTGTGAGTCTATTTCTGTTTTGTAAAGAAGTTCATTTGTAACATTATTTTAGATTCCACATATAAGGGATATCATATGGTATTTGTCTTTCTCTGACTTTCTTCACTTAGTATGATCATCTCTAGGTCCATCCATGTTGCTGTAAATGGCATTATTTCATTCTTTTTTATGGCTGAGTAATATTCCATTGTATATATGTACCACATCTGCACATTTAAGTAAGTGGAGGCTCAGGCACTTGCCTCAAGTCTCACAGCTAGTAAATAGCAAGGCTATTTACCAAGGTTCTAGAGTCCAGCCCACGACTTACAAGAACAGGGCTCTTTCCAAGATGTCACATTGGGGGTTATGAAGAGCAGACTTAGATGAGTAAGACCTGGACAGGCTGTGCACATCTTCGTGTGTGTGCGTGTGCACACATGTGTGTGCGTGTGTGCACATGTGTATGTGCGTACGTGTGCATATGTATAGGCATGTGTGCGTGTGTGCACGCATGCGTGTGCGTGTGCATGTGTGTTGGTTCCAATTTTTTAAAATCTTGAAAAACAATTGTTAATTAACTCTGTAGACATAGGCCAATGCATAGCACACAACACAAAATGGAATTCTCAAGAAAAGAGGAAGCAAGCCAGCTGTTGCATTCTTCTTCTTATTCCCCCAGTGGATGTAATTTACACTTGTATAAAGCACCATTCTCCCGAGGCATAGTACACCAAATAGCCCAAAATGCCAATACACTGATTATGCTTTCACTTCTTTTGTCAACCTTGGCTCCCCCCAAATTATGACAAGGTCCAAAAATCTAATTCAACCTCAAAAAATAAAGACTAGTCATGAGGAGGTATTCAAAAAGGACTGTAAAAGCAATTTTGCAAGGTTCCAAACCTGCTTTGGGTAAAGGTAAATTAACTCTCCAAGTTTCCTACTTGGAAATAGATAATGTTCATTTGGGTGAGTATCCTGCCACGGTTTAAAATGCGACCTCGTTAATTTATTGTGAGGTCTTAGAAATTGCATCATTCGGGGGACTTCCCTTGTAGCGCAGTGGTTAAGAATCTGCCTGCCAATGCAGGGGACACGGGTTCGATCCCTAGTCCAGGAAGATCCCACATGCCACGGAGCAACTAAGCCCGTGCACCACAACTACTGAGCCTGCGCTCTAGAGCCCGCGAGACACAACTACTGAAGTCCAAGCACCTAGAGCCCGTGCTCCGCAACAAGAGAAGCCACCGCAGTGAGAAGCCCTCACACCGCAACAAAGAGTAGCCCCTGCTTGCCGCACCTAGAGAAAGCCCGCGCGCAGCAACAAAGACCCAACACAGCCAAAAAAAAAAAATTAAGTAAAAAAAAGGAAGTGCATCATTTCTCTATCACCTATAGAAGGCTCTGTTACTCGTATTTACTAAGGCAAAGAGAAAGAAGGAAAAAAGCAGCATCTAGATTACAATATTTACTGTATCTTTGATGCATGGCGTTGAGGCTGAATTCCACTTGTTACATTCAGTTAGCCTGATTGCCTCCTGTGTGTTAGACGCTGAAGCTCTGAGTAAAGAAAACAGACGTTTCTCTACGTCTTTCTTTTTCTGTCTTCTTAGGAAAACATAGTTTCCTGCCCTTTTCCCATTCACAGAATTAGATGCGCTGGGCTGAGGCATTAGGCATAAACAGATTTGACTGAAAAGGTGTTAACAATTCTATGCTGTTAGTATGTGCACATGTCAGGGATTGGAAAATTTATCGTTGGGATAAATTAAGCGACTATGCTCAAGCGGAAACTTGCAAGGTGAATGATTTTCAAAAGGCACGTGGGGCGTGGGAGGTTGAGGAGGGTGACAATCGGGGCACAGATCAGTGTGAGTGAAGTATTAAGTATTTTTCACACTCATGCTCTCAACTTCACAGCCTATAGGACAGGGGTAACCAAACACCATAATTTTCATTTAAAGGCCCCAAAACATTGATGAGTATTACCAATATTCTGCCATAAACTATGATATTTATAAGTTGGAGATGGCCAAATATTAACGAAGGAGAGAAACGGAAGTGAGTTAACTTTACCTAATCCTTGGCACAAGTTTGAAGCAACTAATGAAAGAAAGTGAGTAAGCTGGGCTTCACGGAGACCAGATCCCCCCAAGCCACCCTCCAAGTCCCTGGTTTGTCCTGGTCCCAGAGTTACTGGGCTAGGAGAGCATCGCTAGGCCAGGAAAATGTGGGAGACATTTTCAAATACCTTGCTAAAATAAAAAGCCACTAATTTTTTTTCTTATTTTCTGATGAAAGGGTAGAAAAGGCATAAACTTTAACTATGTAGATGAAGAACAGATTAAATATTTTTTTCAGTGATATAAAATAATCACTGCAGCTCAGGACCATTTTTATTTGGGGTGTGGGGCACAGGAAATGGAGGTTAGTTAGAACACTCAAACTTCTTTTGTATTACATAATCCACCTTCATTGCTCTAAGCAAGGGGGAAAATTCCAAAAACTAAAAACTACGTGAAGCACACAAGAGTGGAACAGACAATTCTCAGGGAGGAAAAACGCCCTAGGTTTGGCACTGCTAACTTTCTTTTCTCATCTGATCCATTACCTTTATGTTAATATTTACATGATGCTAGCGGTTTACCAGGTTGTGCCTATAATGGAAATACGAGGGCACGTGTTTAGAAAATAGGATTTCCCACACAAGTTAGAGACATCAGTATCCTCTTGCTTTCCAAAACCTCTAACAGAAATCACTAAATGTTGATTCACATCTAATGAAAATTGCAAAACTTGGTATCCTAACATTTCCTATGTTTTCTCCTGAGTAGTATCTCATCAGGAAATTGTAGGCAATGATGCACTTGAATTAACAGGTCTTTTCAGATTTAAAGTTCGTTCAATGTGGCTCATTATTATCCTGAATGTCCTCTGAGATTCTGAGTCTGGGCTTCACTCTAAGATCTGAGCCTCACGTTAGGATTTTATTTCATTCAGTTCTGTATGGTGCCAGAGTTATTTTATGCTGTGTACCTGTATTCTGGCCGATCATTCAGATTCCAAATTGCCTTAGAGCTCCTCTAGCTTAAGTGAAAGTCAGAGAGATGGAGCTTACCAAAATCATGCAGCCAGTGACTGGTAGAATCAGACCTTTTTCTCTGTCCACATGAAACGTCACTGGAACTAAATTAAACTTGCCCCTTGTTTAGGAACCACAGTAAATCAATCTAATGCCCACTTCTCTTCATACCCTGTCTTTGCTCCAACTACTTTCCACATCAGTATTTTGTAGACCTTTACTTGGGTGTTTTACTCTGACAATATCACCGCACTGTGAGTCCTTGAATGCAAATACCACACCTTCATTTTTACACCTCCAGTGCCAAGTGCATCTTAGGCACTGAATAAAAGAGCATAAATAACACCATATGCTCTATGACTTGATGCAAACGTGAGGCACATCATGTGTCATGCCCAACTTGTGTTGGTAAAAACATTAATTAATGTTTATTTGCATAACATTGCAACCAAAGAGTTCATCTGTTTTGCCCTGAACTGTGACCTCTGGAGGGTAAGGGCCACATCTTTATTTTTCTTTGTGTCTTCTCCAGTACCTAGCTGTACGGTCAGGCCACTGAAGATGGCTGTTCTTTTGCTCTCTGTACATCCCCTGCTCTATCAGGGCCTGCTTCACCTACGCCCTACCTACGCACATGACTGACCTTCCCACACACTTGCCCCAGGCCCCAGTTAATGAATGTTCTAGCTTTAGATCAGAACTCCCCATTACGCTTATCAAAGGGGTGGTGAGGGGTCTGTCCCCCTGCTGGTTTCCTTAGTAACCGATGAGCCAACCCGTCATCATTTCCCCCTGTAACTGGTAACCTCCCCCTGCCGCTGGGAGCGAAGGCTGCCACCGTGTGCCCTGCCCCACCATCCAACGCACATGGCAGGGTGTCACTCCAGGATCTTGCTTCAGATGTGCAAGCTCCTCCGTCTATTAAACAACTGATGTCGCTGTCACTGACTCCAAGCTCTTTCTTTGGCCTTGAAGCTGGTCAAGTACAGGCCTTGCAGGTCTATGAAGTACAGCCCAACACCAGTACAATGCCCAGTACCTAATATGTGTTTACTCAGTGAGTAGATAAATGAAGTTACTTCTCAAGTAAGTTCCAGGCACCCCAGTGACCCAAGATCATCTTTTACATTAGATGTGGACAAGGGGATGCCTCAATCCACTCCTAGCTTACGTTCTTGGCAGGAAAATAGTAGCATTCTCTGAGAGGCCACACACCCTGATTTTCTAGCACTGTGGGCTTCAGCTTCTGCATCTCTTTACGCACTCCAGGGTTTGGCAACCACTTGTAGATGCTTATGAGAGGGAGCCTTGCTTAGTGATATTCTTGCTATAGCACATTGGCGTGGAGTTTATTAAACCTTCCACGAAGATGTGTGCTGCTGTACTCCTGAGAGCTCTAAGGGAAGGTCAAGTAGTTCAAATTTCTTTTGTCTACTCACATTTATTGAGCACCCACTACGTCCCCGATGAGTGCAGAGGATACAGAGATGCATGATCGATGGATTCGGCTGTCAAGGAGCTCACAGCCAGATGGGGGAAACGGATGTATAAATAGGTAATTTAATAGAATGCTACGCGTGCTTGCAGAAACTTATGAACAAAACTCCTTGTCGATTACACCAGTCCAATCTTTCCCCCAAAGCAACTCATCCTTTCCTAAAGAAGGAATCGCTCTGCAGGGCTCTGAATTTTTAAATATTCTAAACACTCATTGGCCTTCAGCAATCAAATTTAAAACTATGTTGGTGCTCAGGAAATAAACTTCCCCAAATTGATCCATGTTTCAGAGAGTAAGAAAACGACAACAATAACAACGACTACTTCCCAGAAACGTACGTCTCCTCGGAGGGGGGAAACGGCCAGCAAACACACAAACCCCTTTCAAACAAATGTGTCAGAAGCAGGACCCGATAAGGTGCGGATGTAACATGAAACAAGTCACACAATGGAGCTGATTGTGCTGTTGGACACAGGTTTGGAAATCCTTCTTCCAGCTCATGCTGTGGCCCCAGGTTAAAAATCTGCAGTGTGTTAAGCAATAGTAACCTTTAAGGTAAGAGGGTCAACTTACTCAATATGGTTTTACTCTGGAACAGAAACTGGGACTAAGGGAATGTCAACTGTCTGCTACAGACACAGTCCACTCCCACAGACACCCAGTAATAGAAGCATCTCTTTTCCCCTTAGAAACCTAAAAACCCCATTTCAATATCTACATTCCCATGAATTTAAATAATACTGCTAGTTTCACCATTTTTTAAATGCATATGGCTGGCCATTAGTGCCTTTGTAACCTTATTTTCACTTTATTTAAGAATTTCTAAGCATTTAAGTGCACCCATCTCAGACTTCCTCAAAATTAGGCGTGTTCAGGACCGCTTTTCCAGGATGTGTAATCATCCATGTTGAATGCATACTGGGAGGAGTAGGTCACCCTAACCTCTTTTAAAAATTGAAAGAAAATTGGTAAAATTGAAATATCAGATGGTTTATTTACTGATTACAGGAAAGGATACATTGGCTCACTTCTTTATATGGTACCATACTGAAATCCACATCATTTCCAAAATATCTGAGGGCACTACCACAAGTTGAAGATTGACTCAAAGCAACATTCAGTTTTAATTTTTCAATTAAACAGTGTGTTTGGATCTTTGCTAAGTCTTCATTTTTGAATACGTAAATGGACTAAATAAGCTTGCATTTGATTTTCAGATTAAAAACGGGATTTTTTTTTAATTGATGGCAAACTCATTTCCTCATACTCTCTCCCTGCATTTGGAGCAAATGAGGCAAGGGAACCCAGGAATTGGACTCCCAGGCCTTACCCCAGTACTGTACATGCCTACCATCCTTACCCTAGTACCCCAGTGAGTATCCTGCCCTGTGTCTTAAAAAAGATCAATCAAAAGAAATTGGTCCCTATAGATATTAGATCCCCTGAGATACTTCACAACTCTTCAGCTAGTAAATTTAGAGGATAAAAAAATGTCATGGTCTTTATTATTTCTTTAGTCTTTATTTTTCTTTCTCACTGGTTAATCTGTACATTTCCTCTAGCCTATGTTTAAAGTATCATGTTAAAACAGAAAAAAAAATCACAAAAGCTGAAAGTAATGATCTTGAGAATTACTTGACAGGTCACATCATGGGAAATGGGCCAAAATGTCAGTTTAGGGCTAGACTGTAGGAAACACTGAATTCTTATCTTTTATTCTCAGCCTGGAGAGGAGAGGAATTGTAGCCAGGTATACAAGTTGTAAGGTGCCTGCTCGTATGGCAGAGAGAATGAGACTGTTAGAGCTGAAATAATTTTTGGAATCATTATTTGGGAAACAATTGCCCAGTTAGAAGGCTATAGACTCTACGTACCATCTATTTTTTTTGGTATATCACATAATAAAACCTCATCAATTTGCTCTAATTAAGGGCAAATTATGTGTTGTGAGGCTATTCTGAATTAAAGTCTCAATAGAGAAAGGGATTATAAAGAAAATATAACTTTATCAGTTCAAGTTCATATAGTTAAATGGTTTCCTTCTCTTAATAGAAGAAAGTATTACCTGTATCCTTGTAAAAGTACTGATAAATAAATATATATATATACACTAAAATTAGTATTCCTACTGTTTAAATGCAAATGTAGCCACTAAATAGTTTCATTATTAAATAAACTTTTATTTCCTTTCTTTATTCTATTGTTTTCTTGATAAAAATATTGCGGACACATCTATACATGCTTACAAAATTTCCTCAGAACAAAATAATATCCAGGTCCTCGGTAGGTGACCCATAGAAAAATTATATTTTAGCTTGATTGCATTATTCTTCACTATTAATATTCCTATAACTTGAGCCAAAGTTTTCTTTGCCCCTTTTCTATATAAGAATCATTTTACAGAAGTAATTTTTGATTTTATGTTATTCCCAGTTGAGGCATGGAGAGGATAGGAAATTTGCTGAAGTTGCCCAAGTAATAGTGTAAGAATTCAAACCTGCGTTCAGGTGTTAAACCCTATGATCTTAACCACTTTGCTATAGACCCTCCTGCTCTAATTAACTGCGTCTCTGGCACCCTCATTGGTGCATTGGCTAGTATTAACTCTCAAGAGCAGACTGTGCGTGTCTCTTCCAAATTTTCAGTAAGTGATCTCCCACTGGTTTCTTGAAACTGGCCACGGTGACATTCTTTACACTATGAAAATTGGCAGCACTGAAAATCAAGGCTTGCGTTTCCCCTTGGGGAGCTGTTTGTTCAGTATTAATCAGCACATCATTGGGCACCATCTCCCTACTTCGGGATCCATAGAAGTTATAGAACTAGGAAATTCCAGTCCCATGCTGATGGACAAGACCATCGTAACAAGCTGGGATATGGGATTGAATTAATACTTTGCTGGTTATTCTTGTGGAATACAAGCAGGCTAACCCAGTGTGCACCACACAGACAAAAGAACTCGTCTCGAGGCTGTATGTGGTCCAGCCTCTACGTGGGCACGACACTCGTCTACATGAAAAGAGTAACCGTTGTCATCACACCAGATCTTTTGTACCACCTCACATTCTCTCAGCCTCACCTTCACATCCACTCATGACGAGTCAAGGGTTCTGTGCAAACTCTGTTAGATGTACACTGACAGTGCTTATCTCTAACACAGACAATGTGACTCTCACTCCTGTGCCAGTGCTTCCGGGACACCCCCTGGTGGAACTCACTTGGCATTTGCACATACACAATTCTCAACTACAGGGCACTTAAACTTGGGACAACTCTCTACCAACAGAGCATGGCAGGTGATGAATGCTTTTTCCTTTTGATCCTAGACTGACAAATGTGACATGCACTCTATCCTACTCCTCACAAGGTCCCAGGGCAATGAGCACGAGATATACACAGCAGTGGTCAATTCAGCGATGCATCCTTATACTAGCTTTCCTTCCTTCCTCCAGTCCACTCTTCCCCTGTCTTTAACTTCTATTCCCTGGTATCATTTTTCAGATAAGCTTCCCTGGTATCAGTTTTAACGTGAACCTTGGCCTCTGGCTTTACTTTTGGGGGGGTATGTGGGTTAGGACTTCCCTTAGGACCTCCCTCTTTAAGAATCTCCCAAAGCCAAGGCACGAAGGCTTAAATCTGAACCAAGAAGAGGATGTGAATTCTTTCTTTCTCCAAGTATCTGGACACATATGGCATTCTTCACAAGCCTTAGCCTTTTCAGGGAACTTAAATTCTAGCAAGAAAGACAACCATTAAACAAACAATTATATATATATTTAATTTTTTCTAATAAATGTTACAGAAAATACTAATTTATTTCAGTTGGGAGCATGTAAAAGGCAACACTTCACTTTCTTAGTGGTCCCTGAAATGCTCCTTTCTAGGAGGTGGGTATCTGGCAACTATTGCCCGAGGCAATAAATAATCAGCATTCAAAATCATAATCACCACACTGGGCCGGCACTGGTCATCCCTTGAAAAATCAACCTAAGATCACAACAGCCAATCCAGGGGGAAAAAAAAGCAATCCTTTCATAAAAGAGACACAAACCTTACTACTCAGATAAATTTCCCCGTGGAAAAGACAAATCCCCAATTACTACCCAACATGTGCAAGACATAAAGCCTCACTCAGAGCTGGGGATCTGCATGATATTTAACAAATTACTAGCATCACAGCATGTTGGATGGAGCTACAGGACCAGACCAGGCAGGGAAAAAAGAGAAGAAAAAGCCCCAAAGTGGTTGCTTTCAAAATCCTGCAGGAAACCAAGTAACTCTTTGAAAATCTCCATTTTCTTCCTCCATTCTACCCATTGACAGACTCCAAGCACCCAGCTGATGACGGAGTTAAGAGAAAATAAATCTAATTATCTTGGATGTCTGGTTTTAGGTTTTAACTTTCCTTGATTCTTTTCTGTGGCTTTTTTTCCCCCAATGATAAAGACATTTAGAAGACCAGAATAAGAAAAAAATGAAAAATATTGATCTTCTAAACACTCATACTGGTTTCAGTCACCACTATTTGAGGTACAGTTATGCTGCAGTTTGAGTATACTCTGGACTTCCAATGTAAAGAGTCTTCATCCCACATATAAATTTAGTCCCTGCTTTAATTAATTACTTCAAGAAAATTTACTGAGGACCTAAAATTACCAGGCACACTGCTAGGCTTCTGGAATATAGCATGCAAACACTCATGTTTTCAATGTCCACTACATTCAAGTCACAGTAAATGGTACATCAATATTGACTATAAAATTTAGTCTTGAATCTGACCTATTTTTCACAGGTACATGAGTCTGACCATATATTTGCGGTCAGCATCTCAGGAAGATGTTAAAATTATATCAGGCCTTGGAAATAACCTAGTTTACTTGCCTTATTTTACAAGTGAACAAACAGATTCCTAGAGAGCTGAAGTGACTTGCTCCAAGATACATAACAATTAAGCAGCTGTAACTGGGAAATTAACTATTCATACATTCTGGTTCTTCTTAAATCATCCATAGCCATTCTTTTATTCCCAATTAATTCATTCACGGAATAGTTGGGGGATAAAATGTTGAATGAAACAGGAAAGATTGCTGCTTACCCTTGGGAGTTTAAAACCTAGTACTTGAGACATATAAACATAAATAAATATATCCATCCATCCATACCCATCTATAATTTTGCTGCATTGATTATATGAAACCTACCGCTGATTTAAGTGAAGAATTTGAAAAAGCTTCTCGGAGGAAGTGAGCAGAGAATTTAAGAATGTGGAGACATTAACGTGGGGGAGGGGCATATAGTCAATCACTGAGTTACCTCATTAAATATTACCTTGATCTATTAATTAATATGATTGAAAGAAATTGGACGTGGCTAATCTAGTTATTTCAGTTAATAATTGTGTTCTGTAAACTCCATGATAAAACAATTTGTTTGCTCAGCTTTTCTTTTTTTTTTTTTGCGGTACACGGGCCTCTCACTGTCGTGGCCTCTCCCGTTGTGGAGCACAGGCTCCGGAAGCGCAGGCTCAGCGGCCATGGCTCACGGGCCCAGCCGCTCCGCGGCATGTGGGATCTTCCCGGACCGGGGCACGAACCCGCGTCCCCTGCATCGGCAGGCGGACTCTCAACCACTGCACCACCAGGGAAGCCCGCTTAGCTTTCCTTTTGCCTACAGTTGGATCAAGGTCCAGATAGACATCTCACCACCCAAACCCCACTGGGGTTTACAGTAAGTATGAAAGATCTATTATAGCATCCCAGAAATATAAGCATTTACTGTATAAAATTCTCATTTATCCTCATTTCTCTCCTTTTCCCATTTCAACTAGTTAGGAAGAGGAAATCCTATGTGTGGACTAGAAAGAGAAGAAAAGATCTATTAAATAAAAGAAGCAACATAAGTTAATGGTAATGTATTGGACATGCAATTTAAATTGGAAAACCAACTTAAATGAAAAGCAATTACTGACACTTTTAATATTAGGCAGACTAATAAAGCAGCAATTAGATCTCATTATATAGCTATAAAATTGGTTTGTAATAGATTGATTGCACCAAATGTTCATACTTGTTTTTGATAGCCTTCTGGATAAGAGGATTATTCTTTCGTTTTGTTTTGAGGGGGAAAAATTCTAATAGTTATAACCCGTTTGAGTTCTTCCTTTTAAGTGGGCATCAAAGATAAGGCAGAGAAGCAAAAAAAAAAAAAAGTTACCAAGCAATTCGTATACCCAAGTATATTTATTTTTCCCAAGGGATCATCAACTGTTTAACTGTTTCAGAATCTTCTTGCCAGAAGCAGTTTGGGGAATTCTTATAGCAGATTGTTCATGCTTAAGGTAGGTGTGTGGAGAGGCTACGCTAAACAGATTTTTTCCTAAATTATATAATCAAATAAGTAACGGAGTAAGTGACCTCAAATTGCTGACTTCAGACACTATAATTCCAAAGAACAAAGAAGAATCTCCATCTGCCTGCATCCCAGCTTCCCAATCTTCCTGCCTCCCCTGCCCTAGAGCACCACCAGATGTGGGGAAGCTAATCCATTTGTTATTAATGAGAGAAAAAACAAGCAGTGGCCCATGACCACTGAGTGACTGTGATAAAATTCCCAAAGTCCCTTTTCCTTGTCTTAGGTGGGACAGAACTTTAATCAGTTTTTGCTGCAGAACTCCCTACATGATCAGACTGGCATAAGACCACATTCTTCTGTAGCTCCATCCCTTCCCATCATCCTATCTCATCTCTTCTCTCTTTCTCCTGAGAGCATTCGCTATGTTAATCATATACTCACAGACACCTATCTTGAGCTCTCTTTCTTAAGGAACTTGATCTAAGACAAGGCTTTTCCTTTGTTTCCTTGACATTTGGTTGCCCCATTTACCATTCTCCTTTTCCCCCATATTGGACTTTTATCTGGGCCTCTTAGAATAAAGAGTTATATTTCCCAGTCTCCCTTGCAACTTCATGAGGCTATGGGACTAAGTGTTGTTTAATGGGAAATAAACAGAGGTGTCTTTGGTAGCTTCAGGGAGTACACTTCCTTTTCAGAAGTCAACTTTGCATTGTTTGCCTCTTATCCTTCATTCTTTTACCTATCCTGCTACCTAGAATGGGGACACCAGCATCTTGGTCCAGGAGGATGAAAACCACACTGTAGGGATGACAGGATGGTGATATGAACAGGGTCCAGGTCCCTGAAGATATTGTGAAACAGAGCACGATATCAGCCCTGGATGGCACACCTCCAGAATTTCACTAAAAAAAAAAAAAGGGGATTCTGTCTTGTGTAAATCACTGTGATTTGGGGTTTTCTAATACTGCGGAAACGAATCCTAAAAATGTACAGCAGGTCAAGAATCATCACATGCAAAATTTTGTCAGCTCTATGGGTCCAAAATATCTGACATAATTGAAACAGCTGGTAAAAAGAGAAGCCACAGGAGAAGAAAAACATGGTTTCAGATCAGTCAGAACTCAAGATAGTAGGATCTAGCACTCACTGGCTTGAAAGAGGTTACAATATACTAATTTATCAATCTTAATATGTGAGTTGTATGTTCTAAATTGGCCAGTCTCACTGGGTTGGCTTGTACTTACAACACAGAACATTGTTTGAATAGTGTTCTGTAATGTATCGTGCATATGCATGTGTGTGTGTGTGTGTGTGTGTGTGTATACTCACACATTGTATGAGTAATTTTTAAAGAATACCTTAAATGAGATATTAATATATACTAACGTTAAAATAAAGAAACTGTATAATTATTTTTCTTAATTTAAAATTATTTGCTTCCTCCAAATCTAAATGGCAAAGCCATCACTCAAGCTTTAATTTTCTTAGCTCTAGATAATGAAGATAGCAAGTTAGCTGAGACCCCAATAATATGTCAATAGAAGTGACTCTGCAATGGTCTGGTATTTGGGGGTAGATGTCCTTGCTAAAATACAATTGGTTCACATTTAATGATGGTCAGTAAATTCATTCAATTACATAGGGATACTTCTGTGATTAATTCATCCTGTGGATTCAACAGGAAGTTGTGTAACTCAAAGCTGATACTGAAAAGGGAGATTACTGAGATATCTCTATAGCCCCGAAAGGGCAACTACTAATGCCACCTCCAAGAAATGTTTCCCCAAAGCAAACTATGCCTCCCTGTTCCATTGTGGGTACTTTGGAAGATGTAATCGACTATTTATTCATATGTAGAAGAAAAAAGACCTCAGTACTCTCATGAAGGGATTGAGAGAAGTAAGTGGATGTGACCCAAGTAATAGGCATGAATCTTTAATTCAGTGGACATTTAAAAGTTTTAGTGATATTTGGTGCCTCAAATATATTCTAATCAATATTCGGTTGAACTGTATTTTCTTTTCAAAACTAATCAAAATAAAAATATTGAGCATCTATTGTACTCATCTATTTCATTATATAAAAATCTTCTAATTTTCACTTAACATTTTCTTTATTTTTGTGGTACACGGGCCTCTCACTGTTGTGGCCTCTCCCGTTGCGGAGCAACAGGCTCCGGACACACAGGCTCAGCGACCATGGCTCACGGGCACAGCCACTCCGCGGCATGTGGGATCTTCCCGGACCGGGGCACGAACCCATGTCCCCTGCATCGGCAGGCGGACTATCAACCACTGCGCCACCAGGGAAGCCCCACTTAACATTTTCTATAAGTTTGTTAATATATATAAAATGTAATGCAAATGTAACCAAATATGTTAAGTGAATATATTATTACATTTGTTTGTTTAGTGCATTTTTCTTCTGATTTTTAAAATTCCTATTCTTTTATTGTTTTCTTTAAATTGAACATTTGTTGTAAACTATGGGTAGGTTTATGAATGGATATATCTTCAAAAAGACTATCAAAAGTCTTCTTTTTCTTTCTTTTGAGCTGCTTCCTATGGGAGGATTATTTCTTTTCACAAGTCAATAAAATGATCCATGGCTTGTTCTTTTTTTGTGTTACACCACATGGCTGTTTTTTTGTTCAAACAAGTAACAAACATCTACTAATTTTTGTTATGAATTTCTACACTTTATCTAATTTGCTTAATTTATTTTTCTGAATTACACTCTATACTTTGAAAGTGAGGGCTAATTTCATCCTCACATTGCAATTGAAGACAAACAAATATAAAAATATTGTATAAAAGGAAAGCAGTATTCTTACTCCCAACCAAATGACTCATCAAATAACAAATCAGAGCAGCAAATAGTTATTTCAGTTCAGTAAAAAAAAAAAAAAAATTAGCACAGCTTCAGAGGTTTTAGGGATTTAAAAAACTAAATTTTTAGAAATGCATGTTCCATTAAAAAACAGATGGGGGCTTCCCCGGTGGCGCAGTGGTTGGGAGTCCGCCTGCCGATGCAGGGGACACGGGTTCTTGCCCCGGTCCGGGAAGATCCCACATGCCGCGGAGCGGCTGGGCCCGTGAGCCATGGCTGCTGAGCCTGCGCGTCCGGAGCCTGTGCTCCGCAACGGGAGAGGCCACAGCGGTGAGAGGCCCGCGTACCGCAAAAAAAAAAAAAAAACAGATGAACTCAATTATGTAGAAAAATGCATAGAAAAGAAATGACCAGAAGGAAATACTCCAAAATTGTAGTAATTATCTAAAAGTATATCAGTAGAATGTACTTTTATTTTATTCTTTATTCTGCTATATTTTCCAATTTTTCTACAACATTCACATCAAATTTGTTCCTCTTTGTGTCCTGCAAACAAAAGAGCAGACATAGAGAAAGTTAGGAAATTAACAAAAAAGAGGCATTGGAGGTGGCGGGGCTTTACCAAGCCTATGTTTTCAGGAAAAGAGATGATCAGAGATTTGTGCATCATTTGCAGGGAGGAGATGGTTCCAGACTTCAGAATGTTTCCTGCAGAGAGACACCCACAGGCAAATCCTACTTGTCCCATGAACAAGTTTAGCCCTGAAGGGGGAAAGCGTGGTGTCCACAAAAGCTTAAAAGGAAATGAACAGCTCTCCAGCCCCAGCTCTGCCCACCTGACACTAATGCACGCCTGTATGCCACTGCGTCCCTTTCCTTCGTCACCTGCAGAGCCTTGGCTTTGGAGGGGAAAGATTCTTATTAAAACTCTTCAAAAGACAGAAAATGCCTGGAACAAAGTAACTGTAACTGTAAAATGTCCTGAAAGGCCAATTAGAAATTGCAATACTGGGAGTTTTATTACAACTAACTCCTCCTTAATTATCAATCAATGGATTCTGTTAAAAAAAACCCTCATATTCTCTGCTGGGGAAATGATGCTAATTATTTTCTGTTAATTAAGGCTGTTCTGGGATTCAGACGTTCCATTCTTCAACTAAAAGATTGACACATCAATGCTAACATAATGTTCACTGCACCCTTCTAAAGTCTTTATAACCAGTGATAATAAATTAGTGCATGTTATTTTAAACCTCTTGAATAATCATGGCTTTGTCTGGGAATGAAAAATGTATACATACACAGTACTACATGTACTTCAATATGTTACTTAATACAGGCTTGCAAATATTTAAGGAGACCCTCTCTGAGATATTGTGGCTCACTTTCACATTTTTATTAAGCAAAAATTAAATACAGTATTTATAAATGTATCTACTCATAGCTCAGACAGCAGAGGATGGGTTTAACATAATTTAATTCAGAAAATTTACAGATAATTTACTCTGTTATCAAAAGTAGTACATTTTGGAAATCTGCATGTCAAAGCAACTACTTGGCAATTATCTAATCAAATAGTATAACAAGGACACTCTTCCATGTTAACATTTTAAATATGATAAATATAAATTTGTGGTCCCAAGGCTCTCTCTCATTCTTTCTCAGAGTGAACAAGCTTGAAGATGAAATGGATCTCATGAGGGATCAGACACTCTGGCTTTAGCCTACATGGTCCAGAGTAAAAAGTCTCCAAAACTGTGTGACCCAAGGTGATAAACAGAATAAAACATCTGTTGTTAAGGTCATTAGACCTTATTTTCCCTATATGTATGACTACTGTCAGTCACACACAAACACACACACACACACACACACACACACATACACATACACACACACACGTGGAATGCCCATTTCTTGTTTGTTCTTCCATCAGGAATGGAAGCTACAGTGGAAACTGAAGCTGAAATCCTACCGGAAACTGTAAAGAATCTGATCAATGAAATAAAACCTCTCTCTTCTTTGCCTTGACATTATCTATACTTTCCCACATGTGAAGAAAAAAAATGCGGGAAATAAAGTAATGAATGATGGTGATTGCTTCCCACTACCGCTATGCTTCTACCACTTTTAGTGGAGTTTCAAATTATAAGTTGAATGGAAAGGTTTGATGAACTGATGCAGGTGAACAGGTTGAGACAGTGATATGAACACAGTTACTCAAATAAACCTACCAATAGTGAATCTAAACAAATTCTCTTCCATTACATAATGCATCCTAAACTACACACTGCCAAACTGTTAAATGCGCTACAACACCAGTCTACTTCAGGGAAATCACCACATTCACAATTTCCAACCATCTCTATGTTTAGTTCAACATGTCATTTATCTCATGACCATCAACAACCCGGCAAATATTTACTTAGGTCCAAAAAGAAAAACATTTATTGAACCCATAGTAACATAGTACTAAATACAACATTTACTGAACAACAAAGCAATAGTTTAATTACTATTTACCTAATTCTCAAAACTGTGGGACAGGTATCATTTTATAGACTAGGAAACTAATGCTTCAGAAAAGTTTAACAAAGGTTTAACAATTAACTCAAGATCACAAGCCAGTATGTAGCAAAACTGGCATTCAGTCCTAAGTGATTATCGTGGTCCCAGTCTGTCTACTCCCATCACAATGTCTTATTCAGTAATTATCTAGTTGTAACAAGCGCCTTTCCAGGTATTGAAGAAGTTATGAAGATGTAGAAGATATACCTAATGATTATTTGGGGTGAAAGAACGCATAAATTAACTGAGAACTAATGATATAAGGCCAAATATTATAAGTTACTTCAGTTAATAAGTAATATTTGCCAAACCAGTCATTCGTCCTTCTTGACAACTTTCTATCTGGTCCGCACCATTCTTATACAGTCTTTGTCAGAGTATCTTGTGATTATTCACTCAGTTAAGCTCACTACTAAAATGAGAGCCCCTCTAGGGCAAGGAGTATGATTTACTGACGCCACAATGACACAATGCCTGCATCGGATCAGGCACAATAATTGTTTGAGAAAAAATTGGACATATGAGATGGCTTAACCCATGAGGCCACTCACTCCTTTATTTAATTAATCCATAATGCCAGGCACTAGGCTAGGCTTTGGGAGTACAACCCCAAATAAGACAGTTTCTGTCGTTATGAAGCTTACAGTCTAAAGGGAAGATGTATTCAGTTGACAAGCAATGGAAACGGTGTGCTAAGTGATATGTTGGGGGATTAGAGACGGTTATGGAGTACCTAATCCAGACACAGGGGAATCTGTAACGGATAGGTCCTAATTCATTACCACCAGATTTGTTTAAGGCACTTAAAGAGGAAGAGAAGCCAAAGCCAACTTCCCGAACCTACAGGTGAATAGCCCCTGGGAAGAGGCACCTGAACAGCCACTGCTGTTATTCTCAGCTACAGAGGAAGGAACGAACGTAGCAATCAAATGACAAGACAGGGCATGCTAGTGAGCCAACGGCCTGAGCAGAGCTGAGTTAGTGACTGCTCTGTCACCATCTCCAGTGCCCCCAGGGCCACGTTACTATCTGCAGGCACACAGACACCCTCACCCATCTGGAAACATAAGTCATCACTTCACTGTCCACTGAAAACACATTTCTATGAGGGAAAGATCAAGAATAAAAATCAGTTGCTTTGTGCATGTGGCAGTGCTTGCTGGGTCCATAGCATTGCCCAATTTTCAGCACCTCCAGCCCTGTGGGTCAAAGCCTAAACTGGCAGAAGTGCCCTGGCAGGATGTTGCCATCCTTCTCCCCTGCAAATAAAGAGAATATTTTTTACCTACGATAGGTGATTATGTGGCTTTCACTCAGCTCTTGTAATTCATTTGTACCTCCTGGCATTCATGAGTCATGGGTCTTTTACACTTGTCAGAGAAACCTAATCCTTACCCTTCATGGGCCAGCTATCCTAAAGATGGCTGAACATGTAATTGCCTTGAAGTGTAAAATATTTCCCACATTATTTATGATAGCCATGCCTGCTAGCACCTCTATGGGTGAGGTTGTGTCAGCATTTTCATTATAACCCCCTATTTCCAGAAGTAAAAAATGTACTCCAGGCTCAAACTCAGCACATGGAAAGTAAGTCCAGAAGGAAATTTTCTATTACTTTTTTAAAAAAATGAATAAATTGGTTGGGGCTTTTTAAAGTTATATGACTGGAAGGGGGAAAATGTCATAAAATGAATTTTAAAGTTTCCCTTTTGTGCTCCCAAGTTCTAAGATTAAAAGGATGTGTGATAGGGCTTCCCTGGTGGTGCAGTGGTTGAGAGTCCACCTGCCGATGCAGGGGACACGGGTTCGTGCCCCGGTCTGGGAAGATCCCACATGCTGCGGAGCGGCTGGGCCCGTGAGCCATGGCCGCTGAGCCTGCGCATCTGGAGCCTGTGCTCCGCAACAGGAGAGGCCTCAGCAGTGAGAGGCCCGCGTACTGTGCAAAAAAAAAAAAAAAAAAAAAAAGAGCATGTGTGATAACGGTCCTCACCACTAATGCAGAAGGCCAAACCCATTCCTTTTTCTCTTTCCTCGAGAAGCCAAAGGAGAGAAAAGGGGATGTGTCCAGTTCACATTTAAAAATCCACTAAAGAAATAAGAAAATGGATTTGAATCAGAAAAAACTAAGTGCCCCCCAATTTAGGAGGAGGGTCATCCCCTAGTATAGGGGCAAATATGGTCAGATATTGGGACAAGATTAATAGCACCCTCTGAGCTGCTGATGGGTTAGAATTAGTTGTAGTAAAGTGGAAAAAAGATGGGATTTGGCATCAATAGAGCCATGCCCCTAGTTCTGCCATTTATTAGACATGTGATCTTAGGAAACCCATTAAGACAGTCCACCACCATTGAGCCTCTGAGCCCTCAATTCAACATTAGAGCACCATTATTTCAAGTTGGCCACAGTTAAAAAGCATATGTTACTTGGAAGCTCTTATTAAAGAGGTTGATTAGTGGGATCAATGACATGTTCTGAAAGACTAGCTTATTACATGAGCTAATTGAGATCTAAGAAGTTAAGAGTCAGGATAGGTAAGCTCTGGTGGTGGGGTACAGAGTAGTGAGAAGCCCAGGGCAGAAGGTACATTTCAGTGGGAAGAAACATTCACCCCCAGAATGAGGGGCAGTGGCTGGGGAACTGGGAGAGGAAACGTGACCAGAATGACAGTTTGGCTTTGTGAGTGTGTTTTAACATCCCTGTACATCATTTCTAGAGTGGGTTGGTGATGGTGCAGTGGGCTAGATGGCCAATTCTGGCATCTTGTTCTTGGTCATGTGGTCGTGTGCAACTTTTTTTTTCCTCCCGAAGTCAATTTTTTCCCATATGTTATCTAATGCAATTTTATGTATTTACTACAATTTAACAAGAATTAACCCCCCGTTATGTGCTCAGTACAGTTCAAGGCACCATAAAGAACTCAAAAATGTATTATTCCCTATCCTCTAGAAGACTGCATTCTTGTAGGAAATATAGACTTACGTACATGGTGCAGTACCAACTCCTGGTGGTGGGTGTGATAATGGAAAAATATTCCCCCAGAAGATATCCACATAAATCCCTGGGACCTCTGAACGTTACTTAATTTGGAACAAAGGTTTTTTGCAGGTGTGATTAAGGTAAAGGATCTTAAGGAGAAAATCCTGGACTATCCCTACATGGCATCACAAGCATTCTTATGAAGAGGCGTGGAGGAGAAACATACATTGAGGAGGAGACGTGGAAGAGGAAAAGACAGGGTGAAGATGGGGGCAGGCATTGGCGGGATGCAGCCTCAAGCCAGCGAAAGCCAGCAGCCACCATGAGCTGGAAGACGCAAGGAACAGGACCTCTCCTGGACCTCTAGAAGAAGTGAGGGTCTGTTGACACCTTGATTTCTGACTTCTGGCCTTTAGAGCTGTAAGAGAATAAAGGTCTTTTCTTTTAATCCACTAAATGTGTGGCAATTTGTTACTGCAGCCACAGGAAACTAACATATTAGTGGGAAAGGACATGTTCCCCTCGTTCGTGCATAAGGAAGCCAAGTCTGGTGTGGATGAGGGCATGGCCTGAAGAGGAGGGAGGTCAAAGGTCACGCAGACCAATTCGAAAGTTAATTTTGGGTCCAAATTACGGTTAATGTGATCCACGTCAAAGAGGTATGTTTCAGGGCAGCAGCCAAGTTTAATATTTACTTTGAGGATTTGCATTGTTCTCTATCTATAAATTGTCTCTAAACATTTAAAAACCTATGTGTTTTATAATCCTAACTCTTTCCACTAACCTTTAGGTTAAATTAGCTAAAATTACACTTTAGCGACCAGTGAAACCCTTCCTCAAATGGCTGTACTATCTCTGGAAAGAGAGAGCACTCTGCTCTAGATGAAGAGGCAACCCTTCAATGTCTTCAGCCATGATGTTCACAGGCAACGTGCAAAACTGGAGCCCGAAAGATGAATCCTTCCTGGTCATTTTTGCAAATACCCGGATGTCAGCAGAGTATTAATTTCATAGGCAAAGAACCCTCTAGCTTCTTTACATGATCACTATGGCTTTACAAAAAGATTATTAAATTTTAATAGAAAGAAAAAAAGTTCATCTTTTCTTAATCTTGGAATTATTCAGTCACCACCGACATTCTCCAGAGGACGGATACCTTGAAGTGATTCAGCCAAAGTCAACCAAAATATTGGAAGAAAAGTAGATTTTGATTAATTAAATTTTAAAATTAACTGATTAGACCAGAAACACTTCTGTTTTAACCCTTGTTGGAGGCAGTTTTTCGAAAGCACATTATCTCTGTTTTCTCCTTAATAAGTGTAGCCATTTAGGGAAAGGGCTCATGAATCTGTGGCAATGAAACGGTTGGTCCACGGGAGAGGTGGGGTCACTTCCCAAGCCCCCCGTTACCTCCAATGTCATCTGCATGGTGGGCGGTTCCCTCTTTCACAAACACGCTTATGAGGTTGAGACATCAAATCAGAACACTGGTTTATTTATATTTATAAACTCTAATATGGACTAGGATTCTTGGGTTGTTGTGACCAGAGCATTCTCTTCATTTTGGTAGACCTCGGTATTCATACTCTGTATTTCTTTAAAAACTTATCAGATTTAGAAGTAACTAGTTTGTTGCTAAATGTCTTATTCCTCTGATAGAATATGAGCTCCATGGGGGCAGAACTCCTGTCTGTTTGTTCATTGCTGTGTCTTTAGCAAACACAGGGACTTCAGCACATGTAAACACACCAAGTATACATAAGTCTACTTACAGGTATGATATTGACATATACCGGAAGTATTAGCAGCAGTTGGACAACTGATGTATAAAACCCAATTGCTCTTTAGTCAAAGAAAATTGGGGTTTGAGGCACATGCATTCAAATATGAACAGACTTCCCAATCTTTCCCTTAGCATCTGGGAGATTCCATAGGGATAGAATCCTTTTCCCCTCCTCTGTCCTGGATTCCTATGGTCCTGGTGTTCAAGATCTGGAAGGCTTGGGAAAGCTGTTTCCTTGCACTATATTTAGATATTCTGCTAGAGGCAAACTGATGACTGATGACCAACTGCCCAAATGGGACAATTGCTTTCTGCATGTGTTCCCTGCTCAGGCAGAGGTGGTGCCCGTGAAAGAGTCACCTCCTTGGGGCAAAAGGTCAGGTTAATGATTGAACAGAGGAAGTTAAAAAAAAAAACATGTTAGGATATGACTAGTTTGCTGGTGCTAAGTGTTACCTTTGCTTAAATAACCAGGGATTGAGTGGTGTACGTGCTACTCCAAATCATAGAACTGTATTTTTAGAAATGACTTGAAGGATTTTAAGAGATCTTTCATCATTTTCTGCCATTAAACTTGCTCAACCTCATTTCTCCCCTCTCCCCAGCATGCCCACACTCCAGACTGGTCTCTGCTGCCCTCAGACAAGGAAACATCCCACACTTATTTTGTCTCTGTGGTTTCACATATGTTTTTCTCACTGCCTGGTTTTCCCCTTCCTTGGCCAAATTATGCCTCTTATTTACTCCTTTGTCAATTTTATCTTCCATTTATCTCCCTTCCTCTGAATTCCTTCAATACTTTGCATCACACAATTTAGCAAAAAAAAAAAAAAATTCTAACTAGTATAACTTTTATTGAATCATGTATGTTATCAATAGTTACATTTTCTCAACATAATTTGTAAGACTCCATGATAAGCACTTTGAGGACAGGGTCAGTGTCTCAGACATTTTCCCTAGCCTCCATCTCCACTCAGAATAGGGTCACATGCATAACAAGTAGTCCATAAATAGTACCAATGATGGCTTTAAATTTATTAGATTTAAATGCAATTCCCATCTCCCACTGTAATGAGGGAAGCCACAGCTCAGGGGAAAATGAGCTTCTTCACCAATTATTCCTTCAGAAGAAACACTCCATACCTCCATGATATCAAATTGAAATACTTAGTCCATCTATTTACTCATGTCTCAAACATAAAGAAGTACACTTTTCCACTTTACTCCATTCTTTTTTCCATTTTATAAAGGAAGGGCTCTATCTATATGTCACAGATGCCTGGCTCCTACTCCAGGATTAAAAAATCTCTCTGTTTCTAGTGTGCAGACAAGGTTGAAAACCCCTGACTTAGAAACACACATTTGAGAATCTGGGGATGCTTCTGGCAAAGAATCCCACCCGTACAAGCGCACGGGCTAAGTGGTGGTTGTAGAGATACAAACTGAGTATAACAGAGTTTCTGACATTAAAGATCTCAGAGCCCAGGAGAAATGTGTTATGATTCTTCATGGCTACATAACGAAACACTCCAAAGTATGGTGGCTTAACACAAATCATTTTCTTACAGCTCACAATTTTGTTGGTAGGGAATCAGGTAAGTCTCAGCCTGGCAATTGTTTGTTGTGCCTGGTGCCAACAGACTTCCCTCCATGGTATTCAGCTGGTGGATGGGCTGGAGTGTCCACGTATCTGCAGACTTGGAAAAGATGCCAAAGGCAGCGCACAGTCAGGGCTGTCAGCAGGTGTGCCTGTATGTCCTCCCCAGCATGGTGGCCACAGAATAAAACTCTTACACTGTGGTTGGCTTTCCCCAGAGCAAGTACTCAAGAGATAAGAATCTACCAGTCTCTTAAGGTCCAAATATAAAAACAGGTGCAAGATTCTGGATCACTTTCAACATATTCTGTGGGTCAAGCAGTCCCTGAGCCCACCTGGTTTCAAAGGGACAGAACACAAACCCCACCTCTCAGTGGGAAAAGTTTCAAGGGATTTGTGGTCATTTTTAATGTGTCGCATACAGTCATAACACCTGCTTGACTGTCGTGCTAGGCAGAAAACAACTATTCATATAAAAGAGACACAGATAAGTACTGGGAATGTTTAAAAATGGAAGAGATTACTTCCATGTGGGAAAGTAAAAACTATTTTCCCCAAAGAGTTGGTATTCGGGTTGAGCCTT
This sequence comes from Phocoena phocoena, assembly GCF_963924675.1. Classification (NCBI taxonomy): domain Eukaryota; kingdom Metazoa; phylum Chordata; class Mammalia; order Artiodactyla; family Phocoenidae; genus Phocoena; species Phocoena phocoena. The sequence goes on along the minus strand of NC_089228.1, from coordinate 78,784,220 downwards.
GAATGATGGATAGAACAGATTTTGAGATGCTGAGTTGAGGAGAAGCAGGAAGGACGGTAGAAGTAAAGCCAAAGTATTAGGATATCCCACAGTACATGTAAGAAAGAGCAGGTAGCTCCCTCTTCCTGATGAACAGATGTGATTGGAAGTAAGGCTGTCTAGGTTAGAAGTAAGAATGTCTAGACAGCTCTGGATTCCCAACGCTTCTGAATGGATGGCTAAGGAGTTTGAGCTTTATCCTATAAGCAATTATATAAGAACTCATATACTTAACCAGTTGCTGGGAGCAGGGAAGAGAAGAGTGGGTTCTTCAGATGAAGGAGTTCTCTAGATTTGAAGAAACTGTGCAAGAACCACATATTTATAAAATTAGAGTCCATCCCTCTATATGAGAAAATGAGGCTTTGAGACATTAGTAATAGTAATAATAATGGCCATTTATTGTTTACTATTTGTCATACTCTATGCTAAGGCTTGACTTATATTAACTACTTAATCCTTACAACAATCCTTGGAGGTCTATACTATTATTACTATCTTCTGACAGACGGGAAAACTAAGGCAGACAGGGATAAAGGAACTTGCCTGTGGTCACAGCTATAGTGAGCCATACAACTAAGTGATTTGTCTAAGGTCAAACCGTTGGTCAGGAAACATAACAGGATTTGAAGCCAAATCTCCCAAGTCTCATTCCACTTCTTTTCCCACCTGACAGTACTAAGGAACAAAGTAATGTTCCTCTCTTGTTCTATCCTCTATTCTCTGCTGTTTTTACACTTCATTTTCACATTCTTTCCTCTACCTCCTTGGCACGATGTGTTGTAGAAGAATGTGTCATCTTTGTTACCATCTCCACCCTTCTCCAGCTCACGCTCTGAAACGCCCTGTCCTTAATAATATTCCCACATTTTTATTCTAGGGAATGGATTCTAGTTATTTTTAAAGAAAGAACATGAAACACTTGAGATTTTTTTCTAAGTAACATTTGAATCAATAAGAAATACACACAGAGTAAATTCTGTTTTCTCTCTGAAAATGTAAACTGTGGGAAGCTTATGGGATAAGAGGTTCCTGGCAGCTGCATCTGTAGATGCTTCTCTAAATGTTTTCATTTGCACTTACAGGACTCGATTGACAAAAAGCATGGATCATCCCCAAAAGGGATCAAAGGAATGGCTGTAGGTGAAGGACACATGCCCAGCTGACCATAATAACGTCCTCTCAGAAATAATGTGCTGAAGTTATGTATCTTTAAGGCTAAATCGATACATAAATTCTATCTGTAGAGTACCTAGGTCATGGACCCCAGATCAGTAATCAAATAGAAAATAAGTGGGGCAAGGCACAAGGAAAATGAAAGAAAATAACTTTTCCACAGCCTGAAACTTGACCTTGAGACGCACCACAAAAGTCCAGTTTCTTTCATCTTCTTAATCCTTCTTAATCCTGATAAGGAGGATGAGATTTTGTAAACAATATCTAGATGTCTTATTCCTTTACATATATTATACCCAATTCCTTTCTATAAGCAAGAGTAGGATGGGGAAGGGAGTATGAATAAAACAAAATTTGTTTAAAGGCCATTAGAATAGTCGAGTTGCAGCAGTGGGTTCAGATCCCACCTGTAGCAAGTAAATGAACTTCTCTCTGTCCCCTCATCATTAAAATAGGGAGAACAGCAGCACTTACTCAAAGAATCATTGCAAGTATTAAATATGTTAGTATCTATAAAATTCTTCAAACAGTACTTGGAATACAGTAATTGACTAAACTTCTTAAGTTTGCCTTCTCACCCCTTCACCTTTCTGGCATCAACCCCTCCTGCCTCTACAAGGCTCATCTCCAGGTCCAGCCCTCCAGCCTGAGATACCTGTACTTTCATCCATTCTGCCAGGTTGCTCTTCCCCAGGGTTCCTCAGGGCTGCCAGACTCTACTCATCCTGGGATCTGCAGGCAGCGGTCTTCCCTGACTGCCTCGTCTCAAAAAGCCCTTCTTGTTCATTCTGCTTCACCCCCTGCTTTTTGTTCCTTCAGTGCACTGACATCTGTCTACAAATTTGGTTATTTATCTACTATCTATCTCTCCCACTAGCAGGCGTGCTCCACGAGCACAAGCCCTTTGTATATTCTTGCTGTATCCCTAGTGCCTAGAAATATGCCTGGAACATAATAGTTGCTCAGCAAGTATATTCGGAGTGAATGAAAACTAAAGAGATCATGGAGTATTGTATATTGTCTCCAGGGTAAGATGTGCTGAGAATAATAATACCCTCCTCTACCTGAATAAACAAGCCGATACCCGGGAAGGAGGGCTGTGCATGATTGAATAATTGTCTAAGGTATTTGGTCAATAGAGTCAGTGCATCTGAATGACACGGAGAAAACATCTTTCCAAACTTGGCTTATTTTTCTCCCATAAGCAGATTAGGGGATTGACTCATTAGCAAAATAGTTTCAACACCTGATTTTGAGAGGGCTGCTCTTCTAGTTCATTCTGAGAATCCTTCCGCATAATTCAAATGAAGATTTTCACGTAGAGTATGTAAAGCCATCAGGAAGCAACATGGTTCTTATGACACTGAATGTATAAGCAACCAGTGATAGAGATAGGCTCAAAAACCTTCATTATGGACAGACTGGTCTGATGAATAATATAAGCTTCTACAAGATGAAATGCCACTAATCGACATGCTTTTATTACATACTTTGGTTTTAACATGACCCTATCATTGTCCTATGGAATACAAAAGAATATAAGGCACAAACTATAGGCAGAAGGATATATAATTCTTGGATAAGCAAAGCCTAAAATATTAATTAATTGGCAGAAAAGGCCACCTTATGACATGACTTAATGTGTTGATACTGTATTTCTCAAAGTTACCCAATCTGAGAATTACCTGGGTTTCTTTTATAAAAACATACATTTCCAGGTCCAGTCACTGGAGATTCCAACTCACTACATCGAGGTGTAGCCTGGAAATTTATATTTTTAATAAGTGCCCAGTGAATTTTATGATGGGGCAAGCTTGGAAATATTTTTCTGAAATAATAAAGCCATTGCTTCATTAACTGTAAAAGGATTTGGAGAAAGTCAAGCTCAATGTGGGGGGACAGCATCAATAAAGGCTTAATAAAATATGTTATTCTTTTTCTCATCTCATCCACACTGCCGAGCTTTTCTAACGAATGCTGCTGTCTGCCATCTGACCATCTCTCCTGTCCTTAACCTGCAGCAATCTGGATTTCGCCCTCCCTATGCACCCTTCGCCCTGAATTCCTACTCCTCTCCATCTAATTGCAGAAGGGTCTTTTCTCTTCGCTGTTAACTTCTCAGAAGCATCTGATGGAGAAATTCACTCTTTTTTCTTTCCTCTGACCCCACACTTCCCTTATTCGCCAAACTCTCCTCTTTTTTGTTTCCTAAAGTTCCTGTGCTCTTTTTCTAAACTTTTTTTTCAAAGATACTAATTTACCTAGCTATATGTCTTCTTCACAAAGGTCTCTAGTATGTTTTAAACCCATCCTTGGATATTCTATACTGCAGGGTATTTCTTTAAAACTTTGGTTTTTTTCCCAACCGGATTGGCATTTTTGGAGAGAACAGCTACCTGAATTAAACAATGACTAGCTTTGGCAATAATAGTGCAAATAAGATGAACGTTAATTAGTGTGTCCGTTGCTCTTTTCTACCATAGACGTATTGCTATAGTTTGGTCTATAGTCTTGAAATATGCACATATTGTATTTAAATAAAACAGAGACACATTAAACATATCTTGTTATGCAAACCATGCTAATACACAAATTCAGTGCTAATACGGTTATGGTTAAGATTATTGAGTATGATCTATGGTTCTCCTGATAAGTTAATTGATTTTTAAAAATGGAATTCTTTAATAATGCTTGCTGACAGTTCAATTCCATAGGTTTTAATTTTTACATACAGTTCAAGGCAAAGTATTAGTAACCTATTAAGTGCTGTTAAAGTTTGCTCTTCAAGAACTTAAATTTGGTTACCAAAGGGGAAACGTTGTGGGGAGGGTAAATTAGGAGTTTGGGATTAACAAGCATATACACACAATACTATATATAAAATAGATAAACAACAAGGACCTTCTGTATAGCACAGGGAACGCTACTCAATATTCTGTAATAATCTATACGGGAAAATAATCTGAAAAAAAATGAGTATATGTGTATGTATAACTGAATCACTATGCTGTACACCTGAAACCAACATGACATTGAAAATCAACTAGACTCCAATAAAAATTTAAAAAATAAATAAATGCATAAAACAAAACTAGCATTTATTAAGCCCCTTATAGCCTCTGCTAAAACATCTGACTACTAACCATCGCTTGGTTATTTGCTTGGCTCCTGAACGCATGACAAGGACACAGACTTTGGGAGAACAGTTGGTTACCAGAACATCATCAGTGAAGTCTTGAGCAGGCATAGTTTTCAACTGTAGCTGTTATTACTGGGATCAAAACGAAATCATAGGCTTACTGTTAGATTTTGACTTTATCATTTTGTTTCTGGATAACTGTTAGGTTGCTATTATCTCCTTTTTTAAGATTTGCTCTTCCCCAAGTCTATTACTCGTCTGCAAGTGGCCTTAAGTCAGTCATGGTCAAATCCACGTGGGATCTCGTGCCTCGGAAGGCAGAGAGGAGCCTTAGCATCAGTGAAGAGTACCTGACCCAGCTTCCAGGACTGGGTCCGTGAACACCAGCTTTCAGGCCCGCGACAGTTTTAATAACTCACACACATAGTCAGATATGAACCACTGACATCTCTGGGAAGAGTACTGGGATTTGTGGTGAAGACCCAGCTGAGGCTACAGATCTTTTCTGAATCACGCCACCAAAGTGCTTACAGCTTCATGAAGCGTTTCTCTGTAGAAAACAACCCTTGGGAAAATAAGAACATTGTAGTTTCTTGTTTGGGTTGTTTTCTTTGTTTCTTTGTTTTTTGACCTCTTTCAAGACAAATGATAAAAAAAGAATTTTCAAATAAAGTATGTGTGAGTCTTCTTGGCACTGCCTTTCTTTGTCAGGTTGAAGCAATTCCTCACTTAAACTCAAGTGCTCCAACACCACCTCAAAGGGACCTGCTCTTGGACTCCAGCATAAAGAACCTTCTGGTAAACCCCCACCCAATAACAACTTTCAAAAAGAAGTAAAACTAAAAACATAAATGTTGAGGTGGGGGAGTGGTAATCAGTAGCTACCAAGGAATACGGGTGAAGATATTTTAAAAATACATTCATGTATCAGGCAAGCCTGCATTAGAGCTGGGAAATATCTTTTCTTGCTTGAATACCCTATAGTCTGTTAGTGAAGAATTCTTCCTAGTTTAATATCTCTGTGCTTGCCCGCTTAAAAGCAGAAGAGACCGAAAGTATACTCAGTTCCATCCCAGCTGGGTGATACTGGATAAGTAGGAGAACCAGCATTTCTTGACCACCTGCTGTATTATCTGAGACTTTGCTTTCTTTATCTCATTTTATTCTCACTATAACTTTATATGGTACGGATTTGTATTTTATATTTTACAAATGAAAAATGTAAAATCCAAGAAGCTTCAATAAATGATCTAAAGTCCCCAATTACTAAGTCTGGATTGAGTCTGGATTCAAAGCAAGGTCTATATAAATCCCAAATCCACGATTTTCTAACTTTTCCATCTACTTCTAAGGAAAAAAATAGTTATGTTTGCTAATTCACCTAGATTTTTTAAGGATAAAAAATGTGTATGTGAAATTGCAGGTGAGGGAATTTTGGCAATGTAGATCTGTATCTAATATGCAGTAAATTTCCTCTTTCCTCCCCTTCCCTTCCCTTCCTTTCTCTTCTCCCGGTTCTTTCCTTCCTTCTTTCTGAAACACATGCATACTGATAACATAGGACCCAAGACATATTTTCAACAACATAATGTAACCAAAACACTTGCTTCTTAGAGTCTTTGCTAATCTATACTAATTTTGTATTTTTTCCAGGTTAGTCATCCATGTTTCCCAGAAAATATCCATTGAAAGCAAGAAGAGTCATAGCTACACCACCAGTCACCGTTTGAAAATCTAGCTAAGAAAATGAGCTTGCTTTAAGTCAACAACTTTGCTTCTCTGACTTAATGCTGCCAACCTTTGCAAATATTCCCAAGACCTATGATACACATACAAAAAGTTAATATTTGATTAATTGATTTGATCAAAAAATAGCTATGGTGAACAATGCAATACTATTGTTCTTCCTATGTTATTGCAGGTGTGTTGATGGGGTTCAGAGAGCTATGGGTTTGGATCACAGCAGCGCTACACAGCTCTGCATATGGCAGGGAGCAAGGAATACAGTTTCTAGCATTCTAAAGCATGATCAAGGGAGTCATGGCGAATCATAAGACTGTAAACTGTTCAAGGGTCATGTAGTGGAAATAAGTCTGTACTGGAGTCAACCATGAATTGGAGGTCCAACCCTGCCTCTTCCAGGTATGTGACCTTGGAAAGTGATTTAATTTTAAATCAAATAACGTACAAAGCAC